>NC_080174.1:76615555-77363810 GCF_950295315.1 Erinaceus europaeus | reverse complement strand
TTATTATTTATTTATTCCTTATTATTTTATTTCCTTATGATCCCAAAGTGACATCTGTTCAACCTGTCAATATTTTTTCACATTTAATGCCCTTCTTTGCCTCCAGCAGATTTGAACTCTTCTGGGTCATGAGTTCTTCTTTTTAGGCCTAGTTCCAGGCCTAGTGTTGGGTACAGAGTAAGTTTTCCAGTGGTGCAGAGGGAATGATGGAAGTAGTGGATGAACTCAGCTGCCAGCCCATCTTGACCACATTTGGGACAAACGGTGGATTGCCTCAGTCTGTCTCAATGTAGTTGAGGAAGCTGTAAGATGTGTACTTCATTTTTAGAGAAGTAAGTCACTGCTTCCTGTATACCTGCTGAAATATGGTAGCTTCTAGCTTTGTGGCATGGATTAACCCACCCACGTTGGGCACAATAGCTTCACCATATTTCTGAAGCTCTTCAGTCACTTTTGCTTTTTAGAAGCCATGTGTTCTTGGGAAATCTATTTAAACTTTGTGGGCCTTTTGGGGTAGTTTTGCTTTGGGTCAGTCTTAAAACAACTCTGTATGTTACTCCTCTTTGTTCATTGTGATATGAGTATTTTGTATGGGAGTTAGTCTCTTAGGAAATATTTTTAAGTGTTCGATACACTATTGCTAATAGGGACTTATGTTTGCGTAGTTGGGACCTCAAATATGTATGATTGCACCACTGTGGATGTGTTTTTTTCTTTTAGACAGTGAGAGACACCACAGCACTGACATTACCAGAGCTTCCTCTAGTACCACAGTGGCTTGTATGTGATGCTAGGGATCAAATCTGGGCACTGTGTATAGTAAGACAACTGGCTTGTATAGTAAACTGTCTCTTGTCTTTCTACATTTCATAACCATCCTAACAAGTGTCAGATAGTAGGTATCTATCTGTTGAGTTTTGTTTGCATTTCCCTAATGATTAGAGATATTTATTATTATTTCATATATTTGGTTGCCATTTGTATGTTATCCTTGTTTTTTTTATTATTTATTTACTTATTACCTCCAGGGTTATTTCTGGGGTTCGGTGCCTGCAGTATGAATCTACTGCTCCTGGAGGCCATTTTTTCCCCTTTGTTAACCTTGTTGTTTGTTTACCATTGTTGTTATTATTGTTTTTGTTGCCATTGCTGTCACTGTTGTTGGATAGGACATAGAGAAATGGAGAGAGGAAAGGAAGACAGAGAGGGGGCTAGAAAGATAGACACCTGCAAGCCTGCTTTACCACTTGTGAAGCAATTCCCTGCAGGTGGGGAGCAGGGGCTGGAACTGGGATCCCTACGCGGGTCCTTGCGCTTTGAGCCCTGTGCACTTAAGCCGATGCACCACGGCTGGGCTCCCTGTATGTTATCTTTGAAGACTTGCTTATTGGGTCCTCTGCCCTTTGGCCATGTGTTTACACACCCTGTAGAGTGCACACCTAACTGTGTTCCAGTACCTGGGTTCAAGCTCCTGGTCCCCACCTGCAGTGGGGGAAGCTTCACAAGCAGTGGAGCAGTGCTGCAGTTATCTTTCTCTTTCAGTGCTGCAGGTCTCTCTATTTCTCTCCCTCTTGCTCTCCCCTCTATTTTCTTTCTCTTTTTATAATAAAAGAAAGGACAGGGAGTCAGGCGGTGGCGCAGTGGGTTAAGCGCACGTGGAGCAAAGTGCAAGGACCTGCATAAGGATCCGGGTTTGAGCCCAGGGCTCCCCATCTGCGGGGGAGGTGCTTCACAGGCGGTGAAGCAGGTCTGCAGGTGTCTATCTTTCTCTCCGCCTCTCTGTCTTCCCCTCCTCTCTCCATTTCTCTCTGTCCTATCCAACCATGATGACAACAATAATAACTACAACAATAAAAAACAAGAGCAACAAGAGAATAGATAAGTTAATAAATATTTTTTTAAATGAAAGAACAAAATAGAAAACAGCTTTTGAGAACTCTGGAGTAGTGTGTAGGCACTGAGTTCCAGTGATAACTGATGGCAAAAAAATTAAACAAAACAACACTTTTTTTTTTCATGTCTGTTGTCTCTTTGGATCTCTTCTTGAGGTTGGTATTTTGTTCATATCCTCTCCCCATTTTTTTTAAATTGCTGAGTTTGGTGAGCTCTTTCTATATTTGGGTTGTTCAGCTTTTGTCTGGAGATTAGCATGAGAAGATCTCTCCTACTGTAAGTAGTTTATTTGGCTGGTGATTTCCTTTTCCTTGCAGAAACTCTTCAATTTGATGTAGTCCCACTAGTTTACTTTTGTTTTGTTTTCCTTTCAAATGAACTGCAGTCATGGAAGATATCTTTAAAACTTAGTTTGAAAAGAGCTCTGCTAAGGTTTTCTTCTAAATAGTTGATGATTTCTGCTTTAGTATATGAATCCTTGATATATTTGGAGTGTAAAGGGAAAATACATAGACAAATGCTCAAAGTCACTGATTTTCAGAGAAATGCAAATAAAGACAACAATGCAATACCATTTCCCTCCTGTACGGATGTCATCCAACAGAATGGACAGTAACAGCAAATGTTAGCGAGGATGAGGAGGTAAAAGAATCATTTTACACTGCTAGTAGGGAATGTAAATTGGTCCAATGCCTGTGGAGAGCATTCTGGAGAATTCTCAGGAGTCTAGAAATGGACCTACCCTATGGCCTGGCAATTTCTTTCTCTCCTGGGAATATATCAAAGGAAACAAACACACCCATCCAAAGATATCTAGCTATACATATGCTATAATCAATGTTTATAGCAGCAAAATTTGTATTATCCCAAACTTGGATCAACTTATGTGTCCAACAACACGAGTAGCCGATAAATTTGTGTTATATAGACACAATGGAATAGTACTCGGCTATGAAGAATGCTTAAGCTACCTTTGTTACTTTGTTTCTTTTTAATTTTCTTTTTAATTTTCTTTATTTTTCCCTTTTGTTGCCCTTGTAGTTATTATTGTTGTAGTCGTTGTTAGGTAGGACAAAGAGAAATGGAGAGAGGAGGGGAAGACAGAGGGGGAGAGAAAGACAGACACCTGCAGACCTGCTTCACCACCTGTGAAGCGCCTCCTCTGCAGGTGGGGAGTCAGGGGCTTAAACCCGACTCCCTTGTTACTTCATTTTTAATGAAGCTTGAAGGAATCATGATAAGTGATGTAAACCTGAGAGAGAAGGATAAATATGGGATAATCTCACAGAAAGAATTTAAGAAATAAGAGCCAAAAGGTTGGTGTTTTGCATCAAAGCAAAGGACTCTGGGGAAAGAGGACAGAGAGAAGGTTGGGGGGGGGCTTTCAAGTGATGGAAAAGAACCTAAGTTGGGTAAGATAAGAGTGTTGTGCAGGGAGTCGGGCTGTAGCACAGCGGGTTAAGCGCAGGTGGCGCAAAGCACAAGGACCGGCATAAGGATCCCGGTTCGAACCCCGGCTCCCCACCTGCAGGGGAGTCGCTTCACAGGTGGTGAAGCAGGTCTGCAGGTGTCTATCTTTCTCTCCTCCTCTCTGTCTTCCCTTCCTCTCTCCATTTCTCTCTGTCCTATCCAACAACGATGACAACAACAATAATAACTACAACAATAAAACAACAAGGGCAACAAAAGGGAATAAATAAAATAAAATATTTACAAAAAAAGAAATTAGTTTAAAAAAAAAGAGTGTTGTGCAGACACTTATCTTGGTGAGAAGAGAAATTGTATCCATATGTCAACAACTGTATGTAAACCATTGACCTCTCAATAAAAAATAAAAATTAAAAAATCTGTTCTCAATTAATAGTTTACTATTTGTTTTGTTGAATAAAATGAGTTTCTTATATATCCTGTAGATTAATTCCTTGTCATATATATGGTTGTCAGATATTTTCATATATATATATATATATATATATGTATATATATATATTTCACCTTTAATTGCCCTTGTTGTTTTTATTGTTGTTGTAGTTATTATTGTTGTTGTTATTGATGTTGTTGGATAGGACAGAGAAAAATGGAGAGAGATGGGGAGACATAGGGGGAGAGAAAGACATCTGCAGACCTGCTTCACCGCTTATGAAGTGACTCCCCTGCAGGTGGGGAGGAGGGGGCTAGAATCCGGATCCTTGCACTGGTCCTTGTACTTGGCGCCACATGTGCTTAACCCACTGCACTACCGCCCAACTCCCTGGTTGTCAAATATTTTCTATAATTCTATATGCTGCCTTTGTTTCCTTTGGTCTGCTAATGTGTTCCTTTTTTGTATCAAAGCTTTTTAAATTGATGTATTATCTATATTAAACTTGGGGTTTGTGCTTTTATTTCTTTGTCCAAGAACTCATTGCTATGACCACCACCATCATGAAACATTTCTCCTATATTTTCTTCTAGAACTTCTGCATGCTGAGTTCTCACACTAGTTGTTAAACCAGTATGTTGTTTCTTGAACATCATGCTGGACTGAAGCTGTGAGAGATAGGTACTTGTACTGATTAGTTAATTAAAACACAGAGAGAGGCAAGACAGAGAGGGGTAAAATGACACTGTTTACGTGAAAGAATGTGGGTTTAAAGTCAGACAGTCCTATAGTTATGTTCAAATTCTGCTATTTGATAACATGTTGTCTGTTTGTTTGTTTGTTTGTTTGTTTTCCCTCCAGGGTTATTGCTGGGCTCGGTGCCGGCACCATGAATCCACCACTCCTGGAGGCCTTTCCCCCCCCCTTTTTGTTGCCCTAGTTGTTGCAGCCTCGTTGCGGTTATTATTGCCATTGTTGACGTTGCTTTGTTGTTGGATAGGACAGAGAGAAATGGAGAGAGGAGGGGAAGACAGAGAGAGAGGGGAGAGAAAGATAGACACCTGCAGACCTGCTTCACCGCTCATGAAGCGACTCCCCTGCAGGTGGGGAGCCGGGGGCTCGAACCGGGATCCTTACCCGGTCCCTGCGCTTTGCGCCATGTGCGCTTAACCCACTGTGCCACCGCCCGACTCCCTGTCTGTTTGTTTGTATTGTACTTGGGCAAGTTGTTTATTCTGTATGAATTTCCTCATGTGTAAAATGGGATAGATAATGAGTAAAAGCTTCCCTAAGCTCCAGGAAGATAGATTTAGCAAATGTACAGGTAGTTTATGATGGAATTGAACTTTAAAGATTCTGACCTCCCTCTTTGCCTACTTTGTTACTTTTTTAAATTTAAAAATATATTTTTAAATTATTGATTTAATAATTATTTACAAGACCATAGGATAAAAGGGGTACAATTATACATAATTTCCACCACCAGAGTTCCATATCCCATCCCCTCCGTTGAAAGATTTTCTATTCTTTATCCCTCTGGGTTTATAGGCCCAGTCTCATTATGGGGCACAGAAAGTGGAAGGTCTGGCTTCTCTAATTGCTTCTCTGCTGGACATAGGTGTTGGCAGATCAATCCATATTTCCAGCCTCTTTCTGTATTTCCCTAGTGGGGCAGGACTGAGGTGGTGGGGTTCCAGGACAAATTGGTGAGGTCATATGCCCAGGGGAGTCAGGTTGGTTTCATGGTAGCATCTGCAACTTGGTGACAGAGTACTGGAGGTGAAGGCTTGACACTCCACACCTGGCACCTCTGGACTCAATCCAAAGTGAAGAAGATTGAAGTTGGTACTGGCTGCATTGAGTTGGTAGAGCTGAGCAGGTGCAGTATCAAGTGGTTTGGATCTAGAGAAGCATGCAGAACAGCGAGCCACGCCCTAGAGGTTCCAAGACTGGGAGAAATATGGGTTCCATAGAGAATGGGGAAGATTCCTGCTGCCTTAGAGTTTAAGAAGGCAACAGATAGTTCTTATTATAACCAAGTTATTTGGAAATTTGGTTTACTTTGAAAATCCCAGGGTTAGAATTTGCTGTATCATATAAGACCTCACCATGATTTATGTCATTAAATGCTATTTACATAGAGCTTTACCTTAAACAAATCTGGTTGCTCCTGGTTTCACTTGTCTAAGTTTATTTGTTACATTTTAATCAGGAATGCCAGTTTTTAGTCAGGTTTCACAGTCTCAAACAGTTTTGTGTATAGAAATCAACCCATTTTTTTTTTAACTTTTATTTTTATTTTCTGTGGGCACCACACACTCTGGAACCTGACTAGCTATTCAGGCTGATTCAAGACACCTGTGGGCCTCGTGCACCTCACGCTGGTTAACCTAATCAGTGTGATTCAAGGCCACCTGTGGGGCCCACCCACTCGGGACCCTGACTGACCTCCCTTCAGCCTAACTCAAGACATCTGTGCCCCCCACACTAACTCAGGACACCTGTGAGCTTCCCCACCAACCCCAGAAGGTGGCTAGCCCAATCAGCATGATTCAAGGCACCTGTGTGCCCTTACCTACATTGGAACCTAGCTGGCTAATCAGCCTGATGCCTTAACCCACTTTTAAAAATACCCTGTAGTTCTAAAATCATCTCGCTCAATACTAGGATCATTTTTGCATCTTTCTTCAGCCTCGCTCTCTTTATACCTCAGTTGCCTTGTCTACTAGCTTGTTTATTATCCACTCAGCCTGGCCACTCCTTCCTTGATTCTCTTTTGCCCTTACTATTATTCAACAGCTTTGAAGGAGCTACCCTAACACCAAAGATTGATACCTGGCTCTGCAATTTGCCACATCTGTGGCCTGGGCCCCAGTCATTTCTCTTTGGTGAGCTCCCAAGTGCCTTACTTTTGTAGTAACCCTCTTTTGCCCTATCAGTGATATACAATATTTGGTTGATGTTGTTATTTATCAGAATATTCTACAGCAACACGTGAGTTAAGGTATGACTGAAAGAACCCGAAGTTTTATTTGTAGATACTTCACTTACTGGTTAGGGGACCTCAGCCAACTCCTTCACACTGTGTAGACTCAGCTTTGTCATATATATTCAGTGGACACAAAGGTAAAGACAATTTGCATTTACTGAATCTTACCACATGACAGGCACTTTTCTAATAACTTGTGCTTACTAATCTATTTACTCTCCTTAGTACCCATTTGTAGTTAGTGCTATTGTCATACCATTGCACAGCTAAAGGTAGCTAGGCATAAAAAGGTTAAATAAGTTGCTCAAGGTCATGTATTTATTTTATTTTTATTATTTTTTTTTTTTTTGCCTTCAGTTTTATTGCTGGGGCTCAGTGTCTGCACTGTGAATCCACTGCTCCTAGAGGCCATTTCCCCCCATTTTTGTTGCCCTTGTTGCTCTTGTTTTGGTTATTATTGTTACTGTTGTTATTGATGTCATTGTTGTGGGATGGAACAGAGAGAAATGGAGAGAGGAGGGGAAGGCAGAGAAGGGGAGAGTAAGTTAGACACCTGAAGACCTGCTTCACCGCTTGTAAAGCAACCCCCCTGCACCATATGCGCTTAACCCACTGCTCTTCTCCCAAACCCCAAAGTCATGTATTTAGTAAGAGGTAGAGGTGAGATTCAGACCCAGACTACCTGGCTACAAAACCCGGCTTTAACCATCATACCACACTGTCAACTGTATTCTAATTCTGCAGTGCTATTGTGGGGCTTAGAAAGACAGTAGAGTGTCTGAAATATTATGAATAACCAGTCAATATTCATATTATTATGTTATATCTCCCTGGAGCTTAGTACAACATAAATTTAATAAATACTTACTTTGTTGCTGCATTTGGCTGTATATCTGCTTCTAATTTTTCTGACCATATGCCTGTGATTTTAAGGATCAGACATTTGTCTGGAGCTATTGCTTTTCCACATGACTAACATGTCCTGAGTAATATACCAGAATCTTCTTGGGAAACCAAAGAGCCTGTCACTTTGTGTCCTTTGTATCCTTTGTGTTACTGTTCAAAGAATTGGAGAGGGCTGATGTTAAATAAGGAATCAGACTTTGTTGTAGAGGTGGGTCCATTTTACGCACAATGAAAGCAGGGTCAGGTCTGCAATTTTCTCTAACTCCAGGAACGAATACTCTTTCTGCTCCTCTAAGCCCCAGTGTTTCCCAAAGTCTGGGGACTGGTGATGACCTCCAGCCTGCTGATGATTACATACAAAGTGGGGAGCAATTTTCAAAGTCTCTTCACCATGTTGCTCTCTCTTTAAAAATTAAATGTCCAACACTGGGATGTTTTATTCTCAGAGCAGCTGATTTTTAAAAAAGGATTTATTGGAAGTAAGGATGCCTGGTGCAGTTCTGACCATGGTAGTTTCTTTTTTATTATTTTTTATTTAAGAAAGGATTAATTAACAAAACCATAGGGTAGGAGGGGTACAATTCCACACAGTTCCCACCACCCAATCTCCATATCCCACCCCCTCCCCTGATAGCCTTCCCATTCTCTATCCCTCTGGGAGCATGGACCCAGGGTCGTTGTGGGTTGCAGAAGGTGGAAGGTCTGGCTTCTGTAATTGCTTCCCCGCTGAACATGGGCGTTGACTGGTCGGTCCATACTCCCAGTCTGCCTCTCTCTTTCCCTAGTAGGGTGGGTCTCTGGGGAAGCGGAGCACCAGGACATATTGGTGGGGTCTTCAGTCTAGGGAAGCCTGGCTGGCATCCTGATGACATCTGGAACCTGGTGACTGAAAAGAGAGTTAACATACGAAGCCAAACAAATTGTTGAGCAATCATGGACCCAAAGCTTGGAATAGTGGAGAGGAAGTGTTAGGGGGGTACTCACTGAAAACTCTAGTGTACTTCTGCTTTCAGGTATATATTTTGCAGTAGTTTACGGATACGTGTGAACATAGGCTCTCTCTCACAGAAACTGGTGTATATCTAGGTTTTGGGACTTTGTTAGAAAGTGAGCCACCTGAGATGGAATTAGAGTATACTATGAAAGGAAAGGTCTCACCCGAGTAATGAAGCTGAAGGGTTGTCATTCCACATGTGAAGTCTCTGGACACAGTCTGAAGTGAAGCATGTTGAGGTGGCAATCGTTGTGTTGGTTAGGTTGTGATCGGAAGATGCAATATTATTTGATATGGATTGGGAGAGGCATATGGGAAAGTGGGCCCTATCCAAGGGTTCCAGGACTGGGGGAAGTAGAGGCTCTATAGTGGAGATGTGAGGTTCCTGCTGTCTTAGGTTTCAAAAAGACAATCAATAGTTAATGTTATCATCACATTATTTGGTAATTGGGTTAACTTTGAAAAGTCCTTTTGTTAGGGTTTGCTGTACAGTACCCAGTATCTTGTATATAGCTGTGCTATTGGTTGCTTCTGATCTACTTGGTCTACCATGGTAGTTTCTTAAGGGCAGGAAAGGCCAGAGGAAGGGAGTATGACCTCATTCTTTTGTAAACCTAATGAAAAAGAAATGAAGGCATCAGTCTTGATGACTGAGTTTCTGTGGAGAGGGGATCTTGGGGAAGGATTTGGCGGGGGATTTAAAACTCAGTGAGAGTGGGAGATTTGTAGTTTGTTTGGCACTAACAAGGTTAACATTAGGCTGGGAGGAGGGATGCCTGTGTTCTGAACTCTAGTCTGCCACTAACTGTGGTAGGTTATGTGACCTCTTTTGAGGATTTAGGATGTAAACAAATATCATGACTAGTGTGTAAACTAGTTGTACCATCTACTGCCTTGGTGATTTGATTAAGTTACTGAACTCAATGTGTCACATCTGTAAAATAAAGAATTTGACGTTCACGTCTTTTTCCTGCCTGTACCTACTCATTGACAGAAATTGAAAAATAAGAACAGAAGGGGAAACACAAAGCAGAACTTGGAGTGGATTTGGTGTATTGCACCAAAGCAAGGACTTGGACGCAGTAAGGAGTGTTCAGGTCCTGGAACATGATGGTGGAGGAGGACCTATGTGAGGGACCTACATGGAAAATGAGGAATGTTACACACGTACCAACTACTGTATTTTACTGTGGACTATAAACCATTCCTTCTCCTCCAATAAAGAAAAACATCATCTCAAGCAAACACCTAGATTAAGCAATAGAAATCTTGTGCGTGTGTGTATATACACATACACATACATATACATAGTCATATTTTTACAAGAACTAGTGTGTATACCCTTCTACTTCACCAGTCATAAATAAAATATTCAACTTGAAGTAAATAAAAAATAGTTTTAAAAGGAAAAAAAATAAAAGATGACACAGAATGAGAACAGGTATGATTACAGGTATGATTATGTTAATACCATAAGTCCTGATCAACTACCTCACCAAAAAAAAAGTGGAGTACGTGCCTTTTCCCTGCCTGCATCTCTATTATCTCCTTTTACTTTGACCTCTGCGTCTTTACTGTCCACCCGTGTTTTTGTTTTCAAATTCAGTCCTGACTTCCTTTGAGGTGGAAAGTCTTCTTTGATAGCTCAGGCTGATAGGCGCCTCCCCTCATCTCTGGTATCCCATCATTCTTAGAGCTTCTTCTTGTCACTGTAGTTATCCTCACTGTGAGAATAGAGGTGTGGGGGATGGTATGGCTGCTGGGTTTGTTTGGTTCATGATCAGCTTTCCAGCCCCACCCTTTACCACCACCACAGTCTCTGGTTTCCAGAGATAGTCTCCAAGTGCTGGCTGATGGAATGATTTCTTTCCAGCTCTGAAATTCTTTTTTATAAATTTATTTTCCCTTTTGTTGCCCTTGTTGTTTTTTATTGTTGTTGTAGTTATTATTGTTGTCGTCATTTAGATAGGACAGAAAGAAATGGAGAGAGGAGGGGAAGACAGAGGGGGAGAGAAAGACACCTGCCCCAGCTCTGGAATTCTATACCTTTAAGTTTATTTGCTTTTATGGGTATTCAATTTCCAAAACAGACATAAAATATACTGTTTTCTTCCTTTTATGAAAAAGGTAATAATTTCAACCCTTTTCATTTATATAGAAATTTGTATTTCATGAAACATTTCCACATTACCTAGTACCTTACTTATCCAGTGACTTGTCAACACTTGAGTTACAAAATAATTCAAGGCCACTGCTGAATCTCTTATTTTAAATATATATTTTATTTATTTATTTTGGGTAGACACAGAAAAACTGAGATAGAGATGGAGAAGGAAAGAGAGAGGAGCCGGGTCATGATGCACCTGGTTGAACAAGCATATTATAATGAGCAAGCCCCCGGTTCCAACCTGTAGGGGGAAAGCTTTGCAAATATTGAAGCAGTGCTGCAGGTGTCTCTGTTTTTCTTTTTTATCACCCCCTTCCCTCTTGATTTCTGGCTGTCACTATCTGATAAGTAATTAAAGATAATTAGAGAGAAGGAAAGAGGGACACCTGCAGAACTGTTTCACCACTCCTAAAACTCCCCCCTCCCCACAGGTAGGGGCCAGGGCTTTGAACTCCTGTTCTTGTACATGGTTTACATGTGCACTCAGCCAGTTGTGGCGCCACCTGCCCCCTTCCTATATCTCTTCTTCATTTTTTTGTAATATTCTCTTATAACCTGTGCTTTCTTAGTGCTTATAACTGTGATGCTTGTAAGTCACACTCAGCATATGCTCAATAACTGGTATTAGATAAAGAAAGCATTGCTGTTGTTAATTTTATTAATAAGCTTTGTTTTTACCCAGCTCCTCACCACCCCAACTCCTTGCCAAGAAAGTGCTTTTCTTCTGATGAGCCTGTCTTTCTTTAAGCTTTGCAAATTGAATCTGCCACCGCTGCTGCTGCTGCTGCTGCTACCACCACCACTACTATTACTACTACTGCTTCTGCCACTATGAGGAGCACTATTACTGCTGCTGTTTCTCCACTGACTATTTTGATGCTGTTGCGGCTACAATTGTTACAACATATAAACCACTTCCAGGCTCTTGACCCTCCTTTGATGGCAAATTCTACTCTTGTGCCCCCATCCCCCACTGCCACAGGGAAACCAGCCAATAGCCCAATTGTCCTTTAATAGCTCACAGTGGAGTGAGGTAGTGATTTTCTCTCTTTCTTTCTTTCTTTCTTTCTTTCTTTCTTTCTTTCTTTCTTTCTTTCTTTCTCCCTTTCTTTCTCCCTTTCTTTCTTTTTTCTGTGAATGGATTAGGAATAATTTGCACTTTGAGAACATGGGGATGGGAGACACAGGCAGACTAAGGTGAAAATAAATAAATAAATAAAGCCAGAGGAGCAATTCTTCTTTCAAAGGAAAAAAAACACATGTATTTGGGTTCTTTTTTGTACAACCAACCCAGCAGAAAATTGGTTTGTAGAAGATGTAGGTCTTGGCTCTGGCCTTAGCATCTGGATGCCTTCTATTGTACGCTATATTACTAGAGTAATACCATGCACTTTATTAGCACCAGCAGGATTTGGGATTCCCATGGGGACTGTTCTTTTCTGTCAGATGTATAAGGCCATTTAATCTCCTATATCAGATCTGGTTCTGCCTCTCTTTCCCCTACCTCCTCCAGCAGACCAATAAAGAGAATTTCTTCAGATTCATTGACCTGAAAACCAGCTTTTAAATACTCCTCCTCCATCCTTCCCTGCCCCCAGTATCTAATAAGCTAGCAAGCCAAGGATGTGTCAATGACTTGAGAATCAGCTTTGTGCAGTTGAGTAGCAATTTTCTCAGGAAATTTGTAATAGGAACTTCGTCAGAGACCAGAGGAAGAATTCTTTTATTATGCCTAGGCAGGTCTGGTTTCAGCCAGCCACTGTGATCTTAGGGGACAAGGTTGGTTTTGTTTCATCAGAAATTTAGTTACATCTCTGGGTCTGACTGAAAGAAATAGCTACAGACACTTGAGGGAGAAGGTGAAGGTGGGAGTAGCAGTCAGGATAGGTAAGGACAGAACCTGACCCTTGGCCTGCTTGTGAGTCATTTGCTGACAGAACAAATTACTCAGGAGTGAGAGGGCTTTATTTTGCATTCCTTTATTGGGGGAATTAATTGTTTACAGCTGATAGTAAAATGCAATACTATGTACATTCATAGTGCTTGTGCATACATGAAATGTGTCAAGCTTGGGGCTAGTTTGCAGACCTTGGGATTTAGATGCAGCCCAACATTTATGGAATCACAGTCTCATGGATAAAAGATGTGCCTGGCAAATACCAGATGGTCTCACATATAAGTGGCACTTAAGAAACAAGGAAAGAGAGGTATACCATGAGGTAAAACTTAGACAGGGTGTGGTGTCTTGCACCAAAGCAAAAATCTCTAAGGGAGGGAGGAGGGAGGGGTGGGATAAGCTGGAGAGGATACTGAATTCTTGGTGCGTGACAGAAGAACAGGACCTAAGTTGGGGGTGAGACATGGGTCATGCAGAGATGAGAAATTGTATGTGTAAATCAACGACTGTGCTGCAAACTATTAACAGCCCAATAAAGTGATTTGAAAAATGTGCTTCTGAACAAATACACATGCCTTTGGGCTCACAAAGAAAATCTTGGACTAGTGGTGCAGCTCAGAACAGGAGTCCTGGGAAGAAAGAGGCCTACGTTGACTATCTGTGGCTTAGTCTCTGAACCTCTGAGCCTCAGTGTTCTTCCTTATAAAATGGAAAAATAACACATACCTAGAAAGGCTGGTTGGGAATTCAACTACAGACTAGATATAAAACACCTGGCCTAGTATCGCCACACAATAATTAGTGTTTTTTTTTAAGGTAAAGGCGCTGACAAAAATTCTGTTAGTCATTTTTATTTATATTTGACTGAGTCCCTTCTTACTGTATGAACTTAGGCAAGTCACTTCACACCTCTGAGCCTCAAGATCCTTTTCTGTTGTATGGGGTTATGGTTGGGGAGATTAAATACACTAATGAATGGCAAAGGGCCCTGAAAACTGGAAGGTATTATACCCCTAGAAGGAATTGGTTTTGTTTTCATCATCAACATAGGTAATGTGTGGATGATGTGGAAAACTGGCTCTGCAGATATGATGAGATGAATTGTTGGGTGGGCAGGAGGTATCAATGAGCTTGAACAAGGACATGATTTTCATCAGGCATTGCCAACTGTTGTGGGAGGGGAGGAGAAAGGCAGATAACAGGTGCACTAGGAACTTCCAAAATTGAGCCTTTTTTTTTCTTTTTCATTGCTACCAGGGTTATCTATGGGGCTCAGTGCTAGTGCTATGAATCTAAGTCTCCTGGCGGCCTTTTTTTCCTTTCACTTTATTTACTTATATTATTTCTATATCTTATTATTTTATTTTTTAAATTTCTTTATTGGAGGATTACTGGTTTACCGTGGACAGTCAAATACAGTAGTTTGCATATATGTAACATTTTTCAGTTTTCTTTTTTAAATTTTTAAATATTTATTTATTTTCCCTTTTGTTGCCCTTGTTTTTTATTGTTGTTGTAGTTATTATTGCTGTTGTTATTGATGTCATCGTTGTTAGATAGGACAGAGAGAAATAGAGAGAGGAGGGGAAGACAGAGAGAAGGAGAAAAGATAGACCCCTGCAGACCTGTTTCACTGCCTGTGAAGCAAGTCCCTAATGGTGAGCCCGGGGCTCAAACCCGGATTCTTGAGCAGGTCCTTGTGCTTTGTGCCATGTGCACATAATCCACAGCACTACTGCTCGACTCCCTTTTTAAAAATTTTACAGGCCATCCCTTCAGCTGGGGCCCTAGTTGGGGAGTCCTGAGATTCCCAAACAGACATGATGGGCCTAGACCTCAAATAAATCTCTGTCTCCATTGTTACCAGTTATCTATATCAGGAACAACAAAACAGACCCCTTTGTAGGCCCCCGTAGAACGTTGCCCTCAACTTGGATCAACAATGGTAGAGAATGTTCCATCCTCTGAAGGGAGGTTGGACAACATACTCTATGCTACACTTGGGGAAGATGGATCCGGATATTGGGGCAGCTTGGAATGTTTCTACTGATGACCACAGAATATGAGCTCAGATCTGTAGGGATGCAGAGGTCACATAGGCTCCTAAGCTGAATATGGGCCCCAGATCAGATCAAATCGATGGGATTTACAGTCAGAGATATTTATACACCTTTCCCATATTAGGGAGCTACTCTCTTCCCAGATCCAGCTTTCTGGTCCTTTTCCCAGCCATGACATCATCTCCCCAGACAATAATTAAGATCCACCTGCATATCAGATTTTAGACTCAGGGGAAAAAAAAAAACTAGTATAGCCACAGGCCCTTTGGAATAGAACTAAAATAGGCCTACTAGCTATTTACAGAATGCTGCCCCCCCCCTTCATCTGCACTACTCTAGCCTTTAGGTTCATGATTAGCCAACAACTTGTTTGGCTTTATATGTTAACTCTCTTCTCAGCCACCAGGTTCCAGATGCTAGCATGATGCCAACCAGACTTCCCTGGACAGATAACCCCACCAATGTGTCCTGGAGCTCTGCTTCCCCAGGACATTCCCCCCCCCCCACTAGGGAAAGAGAAAGGCAGGCTGGGAGTATGGATCGACCTGTCAAGGGGTCCATACTCCCAGAAGGCTAAATAACAGGAAAGCTATCAAGGGAGGGGATGGGATACGGAGATCTGGTGGTAGGAGTTGTGTGGAGTTGTACCCTCTTATCCTATGGTTTTGTCAGTATTTCCTTTTTATAAATAAAAAAATTAATGATATATTTTATTTAAAAATATGTCCAATATTTATTTATTTATTTATGTTTATTTTACAAAATTACATGTCAACAAAGGTTTAAATCCACACCATTCCCACCACCAGAGTTCTGAATCTTCAGTCTCCGCACTGCAGTCCACCGCAGTTCCCCTAAGGTTGTAGACATGGGCCAACCATCATCTCTACAACTATGTGTCCACATTTACACGTAATTGTCACCTTTTTTCTCTTGATTCAATCCTCTCTTCCCCTCTATGCCATTAATGGCAACATAACTACCTCCATAAGTTTCTCTCCTTTCCCTTCTCTTTCTCTGGGTGCTGATGGAGCTGGAGTTCAGAGCACTCTTATCTTCATCCTATCACTTCTCCCCTGCTGGGAGTATGAATCAAGGTTGCTTTTGGGGTGCAGAAGGTTCTGGCTTCTGTATTTGCTTCTTCACTGAACATGGGCATTGACAGGTCAATCCACACCCCCATCCTGTTTCTATCTTTCCCTAGTAGACTCTGGAAGATGGCATGACCTAAATTAACATTTTCTCAGTTTTCCACATAACAGTACAACCCCCACAAGGTCCTCCACTGCCATCATGTTTCCGGGCCTTGGATCCCTCCCCCCCACCACAGAATCTATTACTTTGGTGCAATTCACCAATTCCAGTCCCAGTTCTGCTTTGTGTTTTCCCTTCTGTTCTTATTTTTCAACTTGTCTTTGAGTAAGATCATCCCATGCTCATCATTTTCTTTCTGAATTATCTGACTTAACATGATTCCTTAAAGCTCCATCCAAGATGAGGTGAAGAAAGTGAATTCACCATTTTTAATAGCTGAGTAGTATTCCATAGTTTCACTTCTTTTTATTTGACAAGACAGAGAGAAGTTAATAGGGAAGGTGAGATAGAGAGTGAGAGAGATAGACACCTGATGGCCTGCTTCACCACTCATGAAGCCTTCTGCAGGTGGAGAGCAGTGGTTTGAATCCAGATCTTTGTGCACGATGATATGTGTGCTTAACTAAGTGTGCCATTACCTGACCTTCCAAAAACGAGTCCTTCTACTTCTCACTACTGCCTTGACAGCCCAGTCTTTAATATATCAGGATCTGCAGTAGGCATTGGTAATCAGTGTTTGTGAGAAGTTAATCCTAGCCTTCCTTTCCTAAAATTGAGTCCCACAGTTTCAAAGAACAGCGAAATGCCCAATTGATGCTAGGCTCACATCTCTCTCCCTCTTCTCATTGCTATTTTAGTACATTAGTCTGTTCCTATGCCTAATGGGTTGGTCTAATGTATTAAAAACTAAATTTTCATATTTGACTTCTTAACTTATATAGCTTTATCCACTGAAAAGTTTTGAATCTAGGAACATCATATGTTTGAATTATAGGGCTATAGAATTCACAGGACCAATAAAGCAGAAAATTTTCTGTGAACAAAACAGGTGTTTGAGAGTCCTTTTAGAACTAAAGGTCCCGTAAGACCATAGTGAGGTTGGGTGGTGGTACAACTGGTTGAGTACACATATCACAGTACATGTGAGAACTAAAGTTCAAGTCCCTGCTCTCCACCTGCAGAAGGCCGCTGCACAAGTGGTGAAGTAGTGTTGCAGGAGACTTTCTCTCTTTCTACCTCTCTATTACCTTTCTTTCTTCATTTCTCTCAGTGTCTATAAAATAAAAGGGGAAAAATGACCACCAGAAATGGTGGTAACCTGGGTGTAAAGTAAATAGATAGATAGATAGATAGATAGATAGATAGATAGATAGATAGATAGATAAGACTAAGACCCTGGCATGTGCAGTTATTCTCACTGCTGGTCCTTGTCCTGTCCCTGGCCCAGCTCCTGTTGGTGAGGTTGCACTGTATTTGCACACTACTCCATGACACACAGAGCACCTGTCTGTATTCTCTGCCAGTGAATTTTTAAAAATTTTTATTAGTGATTTAATAGTGATCTATAAAATTACATGATAATGGGTACAGCTCTGTGAGTTCACCACCAGAGTTCTGAGTCCCCAATCCCTCCATTGCAAGCTACAGCCATTCTCTTAAAGTTGCAGATATGGGTTAACTATTATTTCTACAGCTATCGGTCTACATCTGTTTATATTCCCCCCCTTTCTCCCCTATGATCCCATCTTCTCTTCCTTTCCAAGTCACACATACACCTATTACTACATCTAAATGTCCCTTCCTTTCTCCTCTTCTTTCTCCAGGTGCTGATGGAGTCGGAGTTCAGAGCCTTTTGGCCATTTTCCCCCTATCATTTCTCCCCCAACTGGGATTATAGACTAAAATTCTTTTTTTCCCCCTTGTTGTTGTAGCCTTGTTGTGGTTATTATTGTTGTTGTTGATGTCGTTTGTTTTTGGATAGGACAGAGAGAAAGGGGAAAAGGAGGGGAAGACAGAGAAGGGGGTGAGAAAGGTAGACATCTGCAGATCTGCTTCACCTCCTGTGAAGCGACTCCCCTGCAGGTGGGGAGCTGGGGGGCTCGAACTGGGATCCTTATGCTGGTACTTGCGCTTTGGGCCACGTGCGCTTAATCCACTGTGCTACTGCCCGACTCTCTCTCTCTCTCTCTCTCTCTCTCTCTCTCTCTCTCTCTCTCTTTAACCAGAGCACTGCTCAGCTCTGTCTTAATGGCTTTGTGGGGGATTGAACATGGGACTTGAGAGCCTCTGGCATGACAGCCTCTTTGCATAACCATTATGCTATACCGCCACCCTGGACTAAAATTCTTTTTGGGATGCAGAAGGTGGGAGTGGCTTCTGTAATGGTTTCTCTGCTGGACATGGCAGGTGGCTCCATACCCCCAGCCTGTTTCTATCTTTGCCTGTGGGGTAGGTCTCTGGAGAGGTGAGACTTCAGGACACATTGGTGTGAGGTTGTCTGCCCAGGGAAGTCAGCATGGAATCATGGCAGCATCTGCAACTTGGTGGCCGAAGGACCACAAGATACAAAGCAGGACAAAACGATGAATGAATAGTAAACAAAAAGCAGGAGAAGAGTAGATGAAAATAGGGATGTTAGGGTGGAAAGAAGCTCAGAAGTCCATCTTACTGCCAGTGACTTTGAAGAAGTCTGTGGATTCACCAGAACATGTTTCATTGCCCTCCTCTCATAGCACATTAGGGGCTCCAAAGAGGCTAAGGGAGTTGTGCTTAGTTACAGATATAGTGAAGGCGATACCCAGGGTTTTCCTGCTGTGGGGATTCCCTGACTCCTGCTCTAGACATTGTATCAGTGTAAGGAAATGTGACATAGTTGCTTAGATGTGCCAGTGGTTCTTCTTTTAGAGGGCTGTGGTCAGGAGTTGCTATCATTTTATAAGCTGGTACAGAGAATCTTTAAAATTCCACTCCTTGCGGTTCAGCCTCTTGATTCTTTCCCCCTTTGTGTAGGGTCAGGTGTTCACTTATATAAGGACCCTGTGAGCAAGGAGTGGGTGAATCGTTTCTAGCAATATATATGTGACCCTACCACCCCAGGGGGAAGCAGAACAACACCATCAATTCTGATTTATATTTGCTCAGGCATGCTGTAGTTCAGTGGGGACTTGAAAAATAGGAAAGAAATGCATGTGATGTCTCTCTGTGTATTCATACACTGGTATGTGTGCATTTTTTTCAGAAGATTTAACTAACACCACTACACAAGAGGAAACCATAACTCTCCAAGAATATTTCTGGGTTAAAGAAATCAATTTTGGGACCAGCAAGGTAGTTCATGTTGATAGTGTCCCTGCTTTGTCATGCACAGAACCCAGGCTCAAGCTTAGCCCCCAATATACTGAAGGAAGCTTCAATGTTGTGTTGATTATTTTTCTCCTTGTCTCTGCCTTTATATCTGAACAAAAATTGGCCTGGAGTGGTGAAGCTCCAGTTATAACTAAAAAAAAAGTCAATATTATGGGTTGGAGTGCTAGTTCACAAGGGAGTGTATGTGCCTTGCTACTCAGCCCTGGCCCCACATGATATATGTCATAAATTCAGGGGCTCTCTGTTGTGTGATCTCTCACTCTTAATACCAAAGAAGCCCAGAATAGTAATATTGCAGGTGCATGAAGCCTTTCTCTGCAAAAACAAAGAAGCAAAAATAACCAGTATTTATAACTTCTCAGTTGATTTGGTCAGGAGGGCAGAGAGAGGTTGAGAGGTCTGGGGTTGGGGGAAGAGCTAAATTGGGGGTGGAAGTATTTTGCAGGTACCTATCATAGTGAGATGAGAAATTTTACCCAAGTGTCAACAACTATACTGTAAACTATTAACCCTTCCAATAAACTAATACAAATGATGATGCCTTATAATTGCATATATGCTTACAAAATATATTCACATTGGCTACACACACACACACACACACCTCGATTTTATTCAAATATTCCAGAATCTCTATGACAAAAGCTAATGTTATCTTTATTTTAAATTGGGGTAATGGGTTTAGTGAGGGAAATCATTTACCTCAAATTGCTTGTTTAGAAAGTATCAAAGGGGGCCAGGTAGTGGTGCACCTGGCTAAGTGCATACATTATGGCGTGCGAGCACCCAGGTTCAAGCCCTGATCCTCACCTGCAGGGGTGAAGCAGAGCTGCAGGTGTCTCCCTATCTCTTTCCCTGTCTATCTATCCCACCTCTCTCAATTTCTCTCTGTCTCTATCCAATAATAAATAAATAAATAAAATACATATATATCAAAGATCTTAAGCACAGAGGATCTGAAACTCCAGAAACATTGCTTTCTAATTTGCCATATAGCTAAGCCAACTCTTGTGTTACAGATCTAATAAGTTTCTGTTTCTTTTTTCTTTTTTTTTAATTTTTATTTATAAAAAGGAAATGGAAACACTGACAAAAACATAAGAGGGATACAATGCCACACAATTCCCACCACCAGACCTCCGTATCCCATCCCCTCCCCTGATAGCTTTTCTATTCTTTATCCCTCTGGAAGTATGAACCAAGGGACATTATGGGGTGCATAAGGTGAAAGGTCTGGCGTCTATAATTGCTTCTCCACTGAACATGGGCGTTGGCAGGTCGATCTATACTCCCAACCTATCTCTATCTTTCCCTAGTGGGGTGAGGTTTTGGAGAAGCGGGGCTCCAGAATATATTGGGGTTGTCTGTCCAGAGAAGTCCAGTTGGCATCATGTTAGCAATCTGGAACCTGGTGGCTGAAAAAAGAGTTAACATATAGAGCCAAACACATTGTTGATTAATCATGAACCTAAAGGCTGGAATAGTTCATATAAGGAGTTGGGGGGGGGGTTCCTCTGTTTTGTAGCTAGTTAGTAGTCCTATTTTAGATATATTCCAAAGAGCCCATGACTATACTAGTTTTTCCCCCCATAAGTTTCTATTTATTTAGTTGAAAAAAATAATCATTGTGTTGAAATGCTTTCTGCCTATTTCTCCCCTGCTCTTTTTTTCCCTGATCCCAGCTTTCCTGTCTCCCATAGACATCTCCCCCTGGTTTCTCCTTCATAAGTTCTGAGCAAAGTGAGCTGGAAATGCCTGCACTCTGTCTGCTCTTGCTTGTCTGACCCCCAGAAAAAAATCAACTTTCATGGAAGCTTATTATTATGACAGATGAAAAATTAAACATCATCTGTTTTAACACAGTATTTAAAATATTAAAATAACCTAGGATAAACAGTATTTCTGTCTGTATTCCATCTAGGAAGTTAAATTAATCACCAGGGTCATCGGACTATTTTAAACCCTCCCATTGATTCTAATATGCCACCAAAATCGAGAACTACTCATCTATACCCACCAATCTTTTACCAGATTCCTCTGAGATTTTCTCTTACCCTGTGCTCAAAAGCCCCCCAGACAAAAGCTTACAACCTTAACAAGCACCTGATTTCATTTTTGAGATCTTCTGCTTAAGGAACAAACAGCCAAAAGAACAAAACAGAATCTTATTATGGGTCCAGGAGTGTCACTTCTGTTACCTCATTAAATCCTCACAAGATTTATTTTATTATTATTATCTCTACCATTACAGATGAAGAACCTGAGGCTCATTCACCCCTTCATTCAACAAATATTCACTGCATTTGTTCTTGCTGTGAGAGAGGCCTGATATACAAGTAGTGGACATACGCAGAGAGAACACGACAGGCATGATCCAGGCCCTCAGGGAGCATTTTTCTCCCGAGGAAGATAGTCCACATAAGATAAAATGTGCAATTCACTAACTATTGGTGCAAGAGTGTTTACAATAGGTGTAACTGCCCTTGTATGGGTGAGGGAGATTAGAGAAGACTTCCTTAGTAGAGCACTCCCCACCCCCATCTGGGCCCTCAAGGAAAAGTAGGAATTATTGAGGAAGGGGTGTGGCCGCACATGGTGTACGTGTGTGTGTGTGTGTGTGTGTGTGTGTGTGTGTGTGTGTGTGTGTGTGTGTGTGTGTGTGTAGGGACGGTGCAGAAAGTATGTGGCAGTTGTGTGGAAGACCAGGAGGCGGGAAAATATCTTCTGTTTTTAAGGAACTGGAAGATGGCCAGCATCTTGTTAGTACTGGGAGAATCCCAGAGATTTGCAAGAGCAGACAGAGTGCAGGCATTTCCAGCCCACTTTGCTCAGAACTTATGAAGGAGAAACCATGTCTTTGAAGGATGCTAAGCAAGAGACACCTGGCTCAGTGTGTGTGTGTGTGTGTGTGTGTGTGTGTGTGTGTGTGTGTGTGTGTGTGTGTGTGTGTGTGTGAAAGTCAGTGTGTAATCAGAAGGCCACATGGGTCATGGGCAGGTCTTACTCCACTACTCCACAGTTTTCTGCTTTCTACATGGGTAAAGGATTTCCTTCCTCCTCACCTTCCCTCCTGTCCTCTCTTCTTTCCTTCTCTACCCCTCCCTCCCTTTCCTCCTCACTTGTTTCCTTCTTTCATGCCTTCCTTCCTTTGTGCCCTAAGGCCTGAGCTGGAACCAAAGACAGTAGCTTCTCATGGGAAGATCCTTTGCATGGAGGAGGGGGTGACAGACCTAGATAGAAACTCCAGAGGTGGAGCTGCTGGAAGCAGAGCCATAGATTCTGAACACATCTCTGTGCGAGGGTTCCTATCATCACATTATTAAAAATAATGTGTATGTATTTTCAATTGAAGTAAATAGAGCGAGAGAGACTTATCACAGATCAATCTAAAAGATGGACTGGCCAGGATCACGGGAGTTTCAGTACCTAAGAAAACACTTGGAGAATATGTAAAATCCTATCTTGAATCTCTTTTTAAAAGACCACCCACAATCTAAAAGGAGCTGCTTATGCATGGGGTCTTATGAGAATCTGCTTTCAAGAAGTGTGAATGTTCATTTTCCTTTATGTGAAAAACCATGCACAGATGTCCCCTCTGAGAAAGATGGACAGATTGTAGCTGCTGGGTACTTGATTTAAATATTGAATTCCACTGACTCTTTCCCCTTCTCCTTTCTCATTTTTCCAGCACCGTAACACAGATGACCTATAGGTACTTAGGGATTTTATTCTAGGATAAGGGGGGAGAAGAATCTTCAAATTCAGACACCCACAGAAACGTGATTCAAAACACACGTGTGTTGGCAGTCACTGCTTCTCTCTCCTTCCTGCACAGAGGTGCAGAGACCATATACCCCCAAACACTGACCTTCTGGAAGGAAAACACACCTTGCTTGGGCTGTAGGGAAGGAAGCAGCATGGGTATGAGAGCCAGCATACTCAGACAAGCATTTTTCCCTTCCTACCTCCCCCCCCCCCAGCCTCTGACATTTATAAAACACGGACAGAAACACCTAGGATCTTTTTGAGAATGAGAGCTAATGTACAAGAAGTACCCAAAACACACATGATGTTTGTTCTAATTATTATTTGGTTGTCCAAAAAAAAACCATGTTAATCATTATTAACTCACTAATAATAAAAGATACCTAACATGCTGGTTGAATAAAAAAATTACAATAAAATTAAAAACAATCACCAAAATGTAACTACCCAGAGAGTATTTATTTCAGTTGTGGAATACTCTCAGAATGGAATCACAATTCCAGGAGCCTGGAGAGCTTTCTTCTGAATTCAATTCCATTTGCAGCATGTTTTAAAGTCATCAAGACTTTTGATTTGGGTGCAGGGGTAGATAGCATAATGATTATGCAAAGAGACTCTCATGCCTGAGGCTCTGAAGTCCCAAGTTCAATCCCTGCACTACCAAAAGTCAGAGCTGACCAGTGCTCTGATTTAAAAAAAAAGGGGGGGGGATTAAGAGACCTATAACAATGTTATACGTTCAAGTGGTGGCACTCCTGGTTGAGTGCACATGTTACAGTGCACAAGGACCCAGATTTGAGTCCCTGGTCCTCACCTGCAGAGGGCAAACTTTATGAGAGGTGAAGCATGGCTGCCTCTCTTCCCCTTCCCTCTCAAATTCTGATAGTCTCTACCCAATAAATAAAGATAGTAACTTAAAAAAAAAGACTTCTGGTTTTGGGGTCAGATAGGGCACACGTCTTGCCATGCACATTACCCAGTTTCAGACTTCGGAAGCTAAGGGAAGTGCCGTGGCATCAGAGTGGAGGCTCCGTGGCTGTAATGTCACTGCCTGTCATCATTGCCCTCTCTCCTCATTTGTACCCTGTCTGAATGAAAAAGTCAGTCTGGTAATGGTAAAATTTCAGTTGACTCTGACTCCACCAGAAAATAGAATTTTGAATTTTTCCCCTCTTCACTGTATATCTCCTAAATCTCTTCAGCCCTAGTTTATCCTGAAATCTCTGCCTAGAACTGAATAGTGACATGTTGCCTCCCTACCCCTTTTTTCTTTTCAATTGTCACCAGAGTTATGGCTAGGACTAATTGTCTGTGCAATGAATCCACTATTCTTTGGACTGTGTGTGTGTGTGTGTGTGTGTGTGTGTGTGTGTGTGTGTGTGTGTGTGTGTTGTGTTCTTTCTTTTGTAGAGACCTTCCCCCAATATTTCTTTTATAGATACAAAGAAAAACTGAAAGAGAAGGGGAAGGTAATAGAGGGGAAAAGAAAGAGACACCCGCAGCACTGCTTTACCACAAGTGAAGCTTCTTTCTTAAAAGTGGGGATGTGTTAGGAGCTAAACTATAGAACTGTATTACCAAGAGTAAATGTAGGGCAGGAACCCACCTGAGTCTGTGGAAATAAAGTCTCTGGGGGTTGAACCATGAATTCTACTTCTTTTTTTTTTACCAGGGTTATCTGTAAGATGTGGTGTCTGCACATTTGGTGTCCACAATTCCCAGCTACCACTTTTTCTTTTTTCTTGTTTTAAATTTTTTTTTCCTTTTTATTGCCCTTGTTGTTTATCATTGTTGTTATTATTGTTGTTGTCATTGCTGTCATCATTGTTGGATAGGACAGAGAGAAATGGAGAGAGGAGAGGAAGACAGAGAGGTGGAGAGAAGGATCACACCTGCAGACCTGCTTCACCACTTGTGAAGGGACCCCCTTGCAGGTGGGGAGCTGGGGGCTTGAACCAGGATCCTTGTGCCAGCCCTTGACTACCACTTTTTCTTTTCCTTCCTTCCTTCCTTCCTTCCTTCCTTCCTTCCTTCCTTCCTTCCTTCCTTCCTTCCTCTTTTTTTCCTTTTGACATAGGTGAGAAATGGATAAAGATAGAAAGATAGACGGGAGATGTATAACACTGTTCCACTGCTTGTGAAGCTTGCCTCTATAAGAGAGGACTGAGGGCTTGAACCTGGGTCATTGAACTTTATAACATATGTGTCATTAGCAGCCCAGAATTGGCCTTTTTCAGGCAGAACAAAAGTATTACTAATGTAGCCAAAGTTTGGGAGCCATATTCTTCTATTGGACATACTAGCCTTCCAGAAAAACTCAAGGAGTAGTGATGAAGCCTGATGGTGATAAGCAGAACTTGGCTGATGATAAAGTCATATGTGGTCAGTGATTCATGTATTCTCCTCCTCCACCATCATCTCCACTTCCTCCTCCCCCTCCTTCTCCTCCTTCTCCTCTTCCTTCTCCTTCACCTCCTCCTCTTCCTTCTCCTTCCTCTTTTATTTTGTTATCACTGGGGCTTCACCATTCCAGACTATTTCAGATAGAAATAGAGAGGGAAAGACACCACAGCACTGAAGTGACATCCAAGGTAATGGGGGGTCAAGGTCAAACCTAGGTTGTGCAAATGGCAAAGCAAAGCACATCATCTAGAAGAGCTGTTTTACCAGCCCCACTCATGCTGCATGCTGACTGGTTGTTGAGAATGCACAAGGATCGAAGACCTCCTTCCTTTCCTTTAAGGAAGTTAGCAATCAAGTGAAGAGAGCCGGAACCTGAGTACTCAGACAGACAATACAAGGACCTAGTGGTTATGTAAAAGATTTTCATGTCTGAGGCTCTGAAATCCCAGATTCGATCTCCAGCACTGCCATAAGCCAGAGCTGAGCAGTGCTCTGGTCTTCCTCTGTTTCCTTCTCACTGTATCTTTCTCATTGAAATATTTTTGAAAAGAAAGGGTTTACTAAAAGAAAGGAAGAAAGAAACAAAGAAAGAAAGAGAGAGAGAGAGAAAGGAAGGAAGGAAGGAAGGAAGGAAGGAAGAAAGAAAGAAAAAAAGAAAGAAAGAAAGAAAGATGATTTCCCCCTCAATGACCTTCCCCAAAAGCAGTTACATTGAATCTCTCTCGCAGGGAAGGATGTCCTCTGTACAAAGCCTAACAAGGCTTCAGTGTATGGCACAGTCACATCTTCAAATGTTGCTCTTGAGGTTGATTGATAGCTCAGTGGGAGCTCACAGGATTTCCATGCAAGGTTAACACCTCTACACCCCCAGTAACAATAGCTGAGCAGTAAGTACTCTGGGAAACCAAAATGTTCTTACAAACATACTGCTTCTAAAATCTAACTATCACATAAAGCAAGAATTGAGAGGAGAGAGAGAAATCTGTGAGTTTATTCATTATTCAATAAACCCCAAAGCTTTTTCTGAGATCAAGTTTTCTGCATCACTCAACTTGAAGCCCACTTTTTAAGAACTCATTACATAGGATGTCCAAGCAGAATTTTATATAGAAAACTACTCCGTTTATATTTTTCTATTTTATTGTGATAAATTATACATAGCATAAAACTTACCATCTTCACCACTTTGAGTGTATAGTTTAGTGACATTAGATACATTCATAATGTTATACATAGCTGCCACCCATCTCCAGAACTCTTCACTTTGTAAATAAAACTTCATACTCATTAAATATTTATTTCACATTTCCCCCTCCCTCAGCTCCCGGAAACTACCATTATATTTTCATTTCCAAGATATTGGTCACTAAAGGTATATTTATATAATGGGAATACTATACTATGTCTATTTTTTTCTGTTTTTGGAAAAGCTGTATGGGTATTGCGCACACATTATCTCATTTTACAGATAACTTTTTAATTTTTATTTAAACATTTTTAATATCTTTACTTATTTACTGGCTAGAGACGGTCAGAAATGAGGAGGGAAGCGGCAGCTAGAGAGAAAGAGAGACAGAGAGACACCTGCAGTCCTGCATCACCACTCTCAAAGCTTTCTCTCTGCAGGTGGGGACTGAGGGCTTGAACCTGGGTCCCTATGCACTGTAATGTGTGCATTCAATCAGGTGTGCCACCACCTAGCCCCTCTCAGTTTTTCATATGTACATATATATATGAACACACACACACACACACACACACACACACACACACACTATAGCACCAGATTATCCTCTGATGCCCTAGCAACTTTTGTATGTTGCTAATATTCAAACTTAGATTATGTGTATGGTAAGGCACACACCATATTCACTCAGCTATCTCTGTGTCTCTCAATATATGCCACTTTGTAATTGGCTTATTTCATTAGCATAGTGTCTTTATTTATTTATTTATTTATTTATTTATTTATTTGCCTCCGAGATCATCGTTGGGGCTCAGTGCCTGCACTATGAATCCTCTGAACCTGGAGGCCATTTTCCCCCCATTTTTGTTGCTTTTGTTATTATTATTATTTCTGTTGTTGTTGCTGTATAGGACAGAGAGAAATTGAGAGAGGAAGGGAAGACAGAGAAGGAAGGAGAAAGATAGACACTGCTTCATGGCTTATGAAGCCACCCCCTGCAGGTGGGGAGCCAAGGGCTCAAACTGGGATCCTTACTCTGTCTGTGTGCTTAGCTCCATGTGTGCTTAACCTGCTGCGTTACCACTGGACCCCCTAAATTTTTTATTAGTGACTTAATATAGATTTACAAAATTATAAGATAATAGGGGTATAATTCCACACTGTTCCTAGCACTAGAGTTCTATGTCCCTATTCCCCTTCAGCAGAAACTGCAATAGTCCTCCACAGGTCACAGATATGGGCTTACCATCTGTTTACATCTATCTATTTATCTATCTATTTTTAAATCTTTTTTTGCCCATTTTTGTTCACTTCTGTGGTCCTATCTTCACTTACTTTCTTTTTTCTTTATGCTTTTATTTACAGAACAGAGAGAATTTGAGAGAGGAGAGGAGATAGAGAGGGAGAGAGAGATAAACACCTGTAGACTAGCTTCACTGCTTGTGAACTGGACCCCCTGCAGGTGGGGAGCCGGGGCTTGAACCTGGATCATTGTGCATGGTGATATGTGCACTTAGCTGGGTGCACCGCCACCCACCCTCCCCCCTTCACTTACTTTCAAAGTCACACCGATGCCTATTCCTACTTCCAAGTTTCCTTCTCTTTTCCTTCTCAGATAAGTGACATAGTGCCGGACTTCCTTTGTTGTATTCCAGATTAGCTTCCTGTTCGGTGATGGTATAAAAACAATGATTCCTGGTAACAAATGCTGTGGGTCTTGGTGAAACTGGGGTTCAGAGCCCTCTGGTCATCTTCCCCTATCATAATCCCCCTCTGGGAGTATAACATAATATCTTCAAGGATCATCAGTGTTGGGACACATGTTAGAATTTACTTCCTTTTGCAAGAGACTGGCTCACTTAAAGATGGCCTTTTTGGCCACTACCAGGCCACCCCATCACCTGGGACACAAGTCAGGGAATCCTAGGATTCACCCATAGACACAAGGGGCCTAGACCTCTAGTTGACCTCTCTATCCACCGTCATTGGTCACTTCCATTGTAAGACCTCTTGTGGGCCTCTTCAGGACCTTACCTCCACTAGAAACTAGGGACGGCCCCACTTTCTGAAGGGAGGCTGGGTCATCCTACTCTGCCACTGGAGGAAGACTGGTCCTGAAATGAGTTCAGCCTCAAACATTCCCAGCTGTGGCCATGGTTGTGAGCTCAGACTGACAAGGACTCGGAGGTTATACAGTTCCTGTGCTAAATATGAATAGACATGGGCCCTGGGTCAGATTGATGTGGTAAACAGTTAATTGTATTTATATATTTTCTTCAAGTAAAATTTCTGGGATAAATGATAATTATATTTTTAATTTATAAGTGACCACCATACTTTTTATAGGAACCACTTTCAGGCTGTGTGGTGGTGCACCCAGGAAGGACCTGGTTTTCCTCACTTGCAGGGGGAAGCTTCATGAGTGGTGTAACAATGATACAGATGCTTCTCTCTCTCTCTCTCTTTCTCCTTCTCCTCCCATTTCAGTTTATCTCTGTCTATATACTGTATAGAGATATGGTAACTGGAACTCACAAAAGGGTCAACTGCCCAAAGCCCTTCACTCCCAATAGTTACCAGTCTTCACCAGACCTTTGAAAATGAGCATAATTGAGCTTGAGCAGTCTTGCACCTGGTTGGGTACACATATTACTATGCACAAGGATCTGGGTTCAAGCCCCCTATTCCTACTTTCAGGAAGAGGAAGCTTCATAAACAATGAAGCAGGGATGCTAGTGTCTTTTTTTAAATCTCCCTCTGTATCTCCCTTGTATCTTACCCTCTCAATTTCTCTCCACCTTATCAAATAAAAAAATTTAAAAAAGAAAGAAAGGAAAAATAGACTGTGGAGTGGTGGAATTGTTGTGCAGGCACTGAACCCCAGTGATAACCCTAGTGATAAAAAAAAAAAAAACAAAGCAGAACATTGCAGGTTTCCTTTTCCTGTTATCAGATACTTACTCACTCAAACATACTGATATTACAAAACAGTGACCAGAATTTTTTTTTTCAACTTCTCTTTAGTCTTGTTCTGAAATTGACTCAAAGAGTCAGCATTCGAAAATGACAAAGTCTAGGTGAGATTTTGGGGTGTCTTAACTATGTTGGATCTAGAAGACTAATTGCCTCATAATTTCAGACCGGCACTGTCTTATTTAACTAAACATTTTTGACAGCTAGCTGGGGTGCACCTGAGAGGGATGCGAATCAGGAGAAGGCAGCAATAATTGCAGCAAAATGTGCTCTCTTGCTCATTCCTATCTTCATGATGACATTTCCCTCCTCATTGGGCAGAGTAGAGGCAGTAGGAAGAAATAACAAGTCTGCAGTGTTAAGTACTCCATTAAGTTAGTATAAGGTGGGGTAGGTTTTTGTTTCTGCCTACCCACTGCTTTTATCTAACTTTAAGGAGCTCCATGAATGGTGGAGATGGTATTTCTGTAATCACTGATAATCCTAAATGAAGAGAGGATAAATGTACAAAGGTATTTACATCATTGTGTAAAACAAACCAACCAACCAGATTGTGCTGATTTCAGGGATCGAGGCAGAATTGCTTGAGAATGGGATTCGTGAGCTTTGCAGTCCTCAATCACAGATTCAGATACTATTCAATAGATCTATTACTGACTGTATGACTTTTTCATGTTAACTAACTTTCCTTTTTAAAAAAAATTTTTATTATCTTTATTTATTGGATAGAGACAGCCAGAAATTGAGAGGGAAGAGGGAGATAGATAGATGATAGATAGATAGATAGATAGATAGATAGATAGATAGGTAGATAGATAGATAGATAGATAGATAGATAGATAGATAGATAGATAGATATTTGCAGCACTACGTCACCACTTGCAAAGCTTTCCCCCTACAAGTGGGAACTGGGGGTTCGAACTTGGGTCCTTGCACATTGTAACATGTGAGCTCAACCAAATGCACCATCACTCAGTCCCCTTAATTAACCTTTCATGACTCATTTTACTCATCTGTAGAGTAGGCCTAATAGAAACTACACCACAGGCTTATTTTTGAATTACATGAGTCATCAACTAAGTGTCAATAGTATATACAAAGCACCTTAGCGTAGTCTTGCACACCTAGTGGGTTTTCAGCCTGTTCTTTTTTGGTTCCAACATGTAATGCTGCGGTATGAGACTTCCATTGGAACCAGAGAATGAAGAAGTGGTTCATTAACAACCAGCCCAGGGAGAATACACTCCATAGGAAACTTCAGGGTCATTAAGCACCAGTGGTGGTAACAAGACCATTAATTTCCCAGGGTTTCCTTTATGGAGCAACACAGTAAGGTGATGCTTAACCCAGCAGGAGGGAAGGGCTTTGGTGGGATCTGGGGGCAGGAGGTCACAGCTACTTTGGAAGGTAGACCAACTGTGAAATGCCAAGAGGATCACACATTCACTGTGCATTGCAGATCATCCCTGAGGACAGAAAATCCAAAAAAAAAAAAAATCATTTGTTTGTGTTCACTGTAAGCAGTGAGTTATAAAGAGCATTGACTGGGGAGTCTTAGAACTGACTGTGATTCCCGCTTACACCATAACTAGCAATGAACTCACAGATACCTTCCTCTTCCACTAGCTGTCTCACTATCATCATCCAGAAGATGGAGGAGATTTAGAGTTGCTATAAGGGTGAAATTATAGCATATAGGAAAGACACTTTAAGAATATTTTAAACATTCATGTCTTAGGTAAGGGGAGTGTTGTTGTAGCAATTTAAAGCCAGATCTTTTCTCATTTTCTTGTATTAATCTCCCCCCCTTTTTAAAAAAAATTTAAATATTTATTTATTTTCCCTTTTGTTGCCCTTGTTGTTTTTCAATGTTGTTCTATTTATTATTGTTGTTGCTATTGATGTCATCGTTGTTGGGTAGGACAGAGAGAAATGGAGCGAGGAGAGGAAGACAAAGAGGGGGGGAGAGAAAGACAGACACCTGAAGACCTGCTTCACGGCTTGTGAAGTGACACCCCTTACAGGTGGGGAGCCAGGGGCTCAAACCGGGGTCCTTACGTGGCTCTTGAGCTTTGCACCACGTACGCTTAACCCTCTGACTCCCAATCTTTCCCTTTTTTCTTGTATTAATCTTCCCACTTTTCATCCATTGTTTGCTTGTAATAGTTGATATTGATATAGGAGGTATTAGTGATTGTCAACTACTCATGCTTTGGATAAAATCTGTGACAAAGTCAACAAGGCTAAAGGGCAGGTGCAATATGATATGATATCAGAGTAAGTTATTTCATTAGAATGAATTTCTGAATGTGAAAAAAATCAGTGCCACTTCAGAGGAAATTTCTGGGGGAACTGAATTAGGCCTACAGATTTCCTCCTCCAGGGTTATTGCTGGCCTCGGTGCCTGCACCATGAATCCACCGCTCCTGGAGGCCATTTTTTCCCCCTTTTGTTGCCCTTGTTGTAGCTTCATGTGGCTATTATTATTGCCCTTGTTGACGCAATTTGTTGTTGGATAGGACAGAGAGAAATGGAGAGAGGAGGGGAAGACAGAGAAGGGGAGAGAAAGATAGACACCTGCAGACCTGCTTCACCGCCGGTGAAGCGACTCCCCTGCAGGTGGGGAGCCGGGGGCTCGAACCGGGATCCTTACCCGGTCCCTGCGCTTTGCACCACATGCGCTTAACCCACTGCGCCACCGCCCGACCCCCTCTGATTTTTTTTAAGCACCTAGGACATATGGGAGAGATTCTAGAAGTTATGTAGATAACTTTGTTAGGCTGTGAAGATATTTTTTAGGACAGATCTTAAATGCACAAATTACAAGTAGATTTTCCAAGACTCTTGACTTCAGAGTAGTAGTATCATGTGAATCAATGGACCTTTTCATGATGAGAAAAGGTCCCTCTGTCTTTCTGATATTATCTCCAGTGTGCTTCACATTGTTCTCTCTGCTCTAGGCTTCTGTTTCTTTTCTCTCTTTCTTTTTGCCAGCAGGATTATTGCTGAGGCTTGGAGCCAGTGCTATGAATGTATGGCTCCTGGAAGCCATTATATATATATATATATAATTATAATTTGACAGGACAGAGAAAACTAGAGAGGGGAAGGGGAGGTAGAGGGAGAGAGAAGGGTAGACAACTACAGACCTGCTTCACCTCTCCTGATGCATCCTTCCTGCAGTTGGGGAGTGGGGGCTTGAACTCAGATCCTCAGGCACAGTGATAAATGCACTTAACCAAGTGCACCACCTCCTGGCCCCCCTAGGTTTCTATTTTTTTAAATCACTTCCTGAAAACTCCTTCTTCAAGATCAATAAAAACTTGGTTTCCTCTACCTAGCATGTTCTTTCCTAATCACCTAGCCAATGCCTAGGAATTGTTTCAGAACTCTCTTAAACTTAAATTTCCTCAGGGGAAGTGTCCAAGCCTATATATTCCTTATGCTTAAGTCCTCTCTTCACAAAACCTTTCTCAGTTTGTGGTAAAGTATCTGGTCATTGTTTGTTGTCTATCTCATCCACACATGAACTTCCTGAGAGCAAAGGCTATGTACATTACGCTCAACAACAATTTGTGTGCCTAACGTAAGATCTGATGCATGGCAGGTGCTTAGGAACCACTAGATCAAAACCAAACATTGAATAAATGAATACACTAAATTTCTATAGCAACTACTGCTTTTCTACCACAACGCTTCTAGGCCAGAGGGCACTAATGTTCATCTTCATCTTGGCAGTGGGAATTATGTGAACATGGATTGCAATTTGTTTTCGTAACTCAGAAAGCAGTGATTGGGAAGAATATCCCACTATTATCTTCTTCCTAGTGACCCATTTCTTTTTTTTTAAATTTTTTATTTAAGAAAGGATTAATGAACAAAAACATAAGGTAGGAGGGGTACAACTCCACAAAATTCCCACCACCCAATCCCCATAACCCACCCCCTCCCATGATAGCTTTCCCATTCTCTAGCCCTCTGGGAGCATGGACCCAGGGTTGTTGAGGGTTGCAGAAGGTAGAAGGTCTGGCTTCTGTAATTGCTTCCCCGCTGAACATGGGCGTTGACTAGTGACCCATTTCTTAATGTGTGTGGAATAAAATCCATACTATGTTCATGGTATACTGAATGCTCCATAATGTGACTTTTTTTTTTTTTCTTTTCTTTTCTTCGCCTCCAGGGTTATTGCTTTAGTTTGGTGTTGGCATTACAAATCCAGCACTCCTGGTAGCCTTTTAAAAAATTTTATTCCATAGGACAGAGAGAAGTCGAGAGAAGAGGGAGAGATAGAGAAAGACAGACACCTGAAGATCTGCTTCACTTCTTTTTTTAAAAAATTTTTATTTATAAAAAGGAAATGCTGACAAAACCATAGGATAAGAGGTCTGCAACTCCACATAACTCTGTATCCCCTCCCTTCCCCTGAGAGCTTTACTATTCTTTATCCCTTTGGGAGGACAGACCCAGGGTCATTATGAGGTGCAGAAGGTGGAAGGTCTGGCTTCTGCAATTGCTTCCCTGCTGAACATGGGCATTGGCAGGTTGATCCATACTCCTAGCCTGTCTCTCTCTTTCCCTAGTGGGGCTAGGCTCTGGGGAAGGGAGGCTTGAGGAAACATTGGTGGGGTCATGTTGGTATCTTCTAATTCTGCTTTTAAAAACCCCTTCTGTTTCATTTGGTTTAAATCCCTCCTGCTTAACACTGCATTCTATTTACATAACCACTGTATTCTATTTACATAACCACTGCCATCTATTTACATAAATCACTTTTACATTTACATAAAGCACCACCTTCCTTCCAGGGCATTGGTAGTTTAGTGGTAGAATTCTCACCTGCTCCACCCCCTCTCCTTGTCACACCCTGATCCTCTCCTTGTCACACCCTGATCTTTCACCAGTCACTTTTCGCTCCACCCTCTCTACATCACATCCTGTTCACACCCTACTTGGGAAGTATATATAAAGACAACATTGTTCCTTTTAGTTAGTTGTTAGTTTAGTCTAGCTTGGTATAGATTGCCCTGCGTCCTGCATGAATAAAGAGATACTGTGTACAGCTCAACCATGAGTCCCTGGTCATCTGTCTCCCGTCAATGAAGCTCAGCCCAACAGGGTCATCTGCCCAAAGGAGTCCAGTTGGCATCATGTTAACATCTGGAACCTGGTGGCTGAAAAGAGAGTTAACATATAAAGCCAAACAAATTGTTGACTAATCATGAACCTAAAGGTTGGAATATTGCAGATGAAGATTTAGGGTTGTCAGTTTTGAAGATAACTAGTAGGCCTATTTTAGTTATATTCCAAAGAGCCCATGACTATAGTAGTTTTTTCCTGAGTCTCCTTCACTTCTTGTGAAGCATCCCCACTGCAGTTGGGGAGTGGGGGCTTGAACCTTGGTCCTTGAGCATATCTTTGCATATCATACTGTGTGCACTTAACCAGATGTTCTTCTGCCCAGTTCCCCTATAATGTGGCTTTCAAATCTCATTTTAATGTTCTTCTCTTATAGCCTGTTGATAGTTTCATGAGCAGGTTCTATCAATTCTCACTTCTGTGTCTGCTTATCCTGGAATGCTTCTTCCTAGTGCAAGTACATGCAACATAAGGTTAAGAACTCCATATCTGGAGTCAAACAAATTCAAGTCCAAATCATGGCTCTGCTACTAAACTGATAGATCATGAGGTTGCATTTTTTTTTTTGATAGGAGTGACAGAAAGATAACATAACATGACCATATGGATTGAACCTGAGCTATCTAGGGTCTCCCAGCATTCAAGTCTTGTTCTCAGCCACTGAGTGGTTTCTTTAGCTCATTTTTTCCCTTTCCATTTTAAAAAGTGGGATCTTATCCAGATCATAGTTACAGTGAAAGTTACATTTGATAATGTGTATAAATGGTTTATTGCTTTAAATGGTGCTTAAGTGCTCAGCAAATGGTAGTGCTATTATTATTGTTACATCTTGTTGGAAAACTCTTTTCATTAACAGGATAAAATTAATTTGAAATTTTTCCTGATTGTCCTTGACAAATGAACAGGAATGCTTTCCCTTCATATACATACCTGTGCCACAGCCTGTGATCTATTGTTATCTTCTCTCTGCTTGTCTTCTCCCATCACACGGCAATATACTGGGTCAGATCAACCCCCAATTGTGTTTTTAGCAGCAAGGACAGTACGATGTTTAGCGCTAGGTGCTCAGTAAATTTCCTTCAGTGAAGGAGGTCATGAATTAATACAAAGCCAACTATGGAAAAACATCATTGCAATGGGAGAAATTGCACCAGACATTTAGATTGGGTTTTTACTTTTTTTCACATGTCTGGCATATATGTCAATCTAATATATTTAGTTTTTCTACTGAAAGGGATACACGATGTTGACAATTCCGGTCTTCTATAAAACACTACAATGACTAAATGGTGGCTATGTTTAATTCTCTCCACTGCATTAAAACAGAGCTACTTAGCACATTTGTTGCTGATGACTTTTTATAAGGTAGACTGTTTGTCCCCCCCCCCTTTGTTAGCCTCAGGTTCTTAGTATGTGATACTACAATGTTTTTGTTCCAGATTTGCAAGTACAGAGGTGTTAGTTCTCTAATCAGTTTGTCACATGGAGGGTGTTCTACAACAAAGGAGTTTAATTGTTTTCCTCATGTGAATGTTTTAGAGTAGAGAGAAGCCCATTTCTCACTGGAGTCTGGTTGGTGTAGTTAGTAGATCATCAGCCTGGAGAATTCTTTTTTGGCCTAATTTCCCAGCAAACCTCACTCATGCTCTATACTACTAATACTGGCATGACTTAATAGAGCATTCAACAATACATTAAAATTATTTGTATAGGTGTTTAGGTGTTACTGTCTCCTACTATACTTAGAACAACCAGCTATGACAGTGTGCCTACTTTTCCAAGTACATGACCTAGGCTCAAATTCTAAGCTTGACCTTTGCCACATTGATGAACCCTTCAGTGCTTTGTTCTCTCTCTCTTTCCATCTCTCTCTCTTTCTCTCTCCTTTCCCCTACCTTCTCCCCTCCCTCCCTCCAAGAATTATTACTAGGTCTTGGTGCCTTCATGATTCCATTGTTTCTGGAAACTTTTCTTTATTTTTTTGATAAAAGGTAAGAGGTAGAGGTAGAGAAGGAAATGGAGGGAGAGACAGGGAGAAGAAATACCTACTTCATTGTTCTAGTGTTTGTGAAGCTCCTCACCTCTGCAGGTGAAGACTGGGGGCTTTACCTTGGGTCCTTGTACATGATAACATGTGCGTTCTACTATCTGAACGTTACTAGGTTAGGCACCACCTTGCCCTTTTATCTTTGTCTTTCTATCTGAAAAGCCTGCCTGGAGAGCTGAAGTACTAGTGGGGGGGGGGGGGGAGAAGAAGAAGAAAAGAAAGAAAGAAAAGAAAAGAAAACCAAGATAGATAGATATTGTCACCATCTCTAGACTGTAAATAACTTGGAGGAAGGGAAATAGATTCTGACTACTAATCTTTATATTTCCAGTGATGAACTGGAATCTCCCCCTCTCCTTCTCCCTCTTCCCTCTCTCTTTCAGTAAGTCTTGTGTATGTATAATTTTTTAACCACTTTTAGGATGACATTTGCATTACTTTTATTTCATATATACATAGAGAAAATATATACATAGAAAGACAGAGAGAGAGAGAGAGAGGGGAGAGGCAACAAACAACAGCATCTAGCTTCCCCCAGTATTGGGGTAATCCTGTCTAGTGTCTGGGTTTGAATCTAGACCACATGCATGGCAAAGCATGCCCCCTCCTGAGCTATCTTTCAGCGCAGAACACATTGCTTTTTAAGCAGAACCCTGCAGTGAGGTTAATGGGAGCTTTTTCACTTTTTACAACCATGCAGTATGTTTTTACATTCTGCAACTTTCTTATTATTTTCCACCTGGATTCGTCTGCTAGGTCTTCCATAACAAAACTGTGTAGAACAGGTGGCTTAAACAACAGAGCTTTATTTTCACATAGTTCTAGAGGCTAGAAGTCCACATGATAAAACTTTCAGTTGATTAGGTTTCTGGTGAGAGCTTCCTGGCTTACAGATGACTGCCTTTTTTATGTATCCTCAGATAACCCTATTTTACTATGTATACTCAGGGAAATGTGAGTTTGTTGGTGTGTTCTTTTTAAAGCATTTATTTGTTTCATTTGTTATGATAGAGAACAGAACACTGCTCAACTCTAGCGTGTGTGTGTGTGTGTGTGTGTGTGTGTGTGTGTAGTTACTAGGCATTGAACATGGGCCCTGATACACTTCAAGCCTGCAAGATGTTGTTCTAACAAACTGAGGTATTTCCATGGCCCATGTGTCTCTTATTAAGCTACCAGTCCTGACAGATCAGAACCCCACCCTAATGACCTCAGTAACCTAAATGATGTCCTTAAAATACTTCTTCTTCTTCTAGCGTTTGCCCTTAAAATACTAATTTACAAAGATTCCCTCAATGGAGGCTAAGACTTCACTCTTTGGATTATAGGGTAGAGGGAGGATACAAACATTTAGTTAATAATCTATATCTGAACCAGATTCAACTGCACTGTATTACTTAGTTATTGCTTCATGGCAGAGTAAGCTGAGACTTCATGATTCCTAACATCAAGTATTTAACTTGTGCGGTCAGGTTGGGGGTTGAGAGGGTGACTTACTTAGGTCAGCTGAGATTTATCTAATCTTGGCTGATTCCTGTCACATGTTTGGGCCCCGTTTGGGTTGAACTTGCTAACTCATTTCATCTTTATGCTTCTTGATCTTCCAGGAGGCCAGTCCAAGCTTGTTCACATGGTGAAGACAGGGCTGTGAGGATGAGAGAGAGGGACAGAGTAGGATGTGCAAAGCCTCCAGCATTTAGGCTGGGAAAGAGCTTCCTAACACTTTTTTCTGTATCTCGTTTGCCTGTTGAAGTCACAACATGAGCCCAGATTGGAGGGCAAGAGAAGAAGATGCCACCGTTCGAGGTACTTGACTACATAGCAGAAGGTCAATACTTGAATAAGTGCAAGTATCATGCAAATAACCACCATCTACCACAGTCACTCACCTAATACAAAGTTGATGCTGCATATGTGCTTCAGTTCAGAGAAGGTATTACATAACATAAAATAATAAGATTTAGGAGCTATCATCTGGAAATTAAAGGAAATTTGTTTATCAAGTAGGAATAGTGTAGTAGTCTTAATGCAGTGGTAAACTGTCCTCTATTGGAAGTGGAATCCAGAAAAAAAGCCCTAAATTGTTAGAAAAATACTCAGCTGGCCAGTTTTTAAAAAAATTTTTTATTTATTTATTTATTCCCTGTTGTTGTCATTGTAGTTATTATCGATGTCGTCGTTGTTTGGTAGGACAGAGAGAAATGGAGAGAGGAGGGGGAGAGAAAGAGAGACACCTGCAGACCTGTTTCACCGCCTGTGAAGGGACTCCCCTGAAGGTGGGCAGCCGGGGGCTCGAACCTGGGTCCTTAAGCCGATCCTTGTGCTTTGCGCCACGTGTGCTTAACCTGCTGCGCTACCGCCTGACTCCCAGCTGGCCAGTTTTAGACAATTTTGTAAACTGACCTCAGAAAGGGCAATGAGCCTGACATTGAACATATGAGCTTTTCCTGAGAACTTGGGACAGACTGGATCAGTTCTGCATCAGAAATGAAGCACCAGAGACAAGGATTCAGGGAATGGAAGGAAGGAAACTTCCTTCCAACTCAGCGCCACCTTGGTATTTCCCTGCTACTCCTAATGATCAGTGTTCAGCAGGTTTGCTGCTCCATTCATCATTCAATTAAATAATTATAATGACAGCAATGGGGAAATCACACGGTTAGGCTCCAATAGCTGGTGAAGTGGAAAACAGTGAAAACAAAGCAGGAGGCTAAAAAGGAGTCATCTAATTTTGAGATATATATATATATATATATATATATATATATATTTTAGTTCAATGAGCTAAACAGCTGAGTTAATTAAAACCTACTTCAGGGCCACTTTATATACTTAACTAGCACAAACAGGATCTCAGGGCCTCAAGGGAGTGTGGGTGAGAAGACCTCAGACAAGCACTAGCAGCAAGCTTCAGTTTTAGAAACACATGTTGTTTGAAAAATCACACACGCTTACAGGGGAACACTGGAGTTTATTGTGGAAGTGGGAATAAACCAGGTCATAAGCTACAGAGTAAGAAGGCCTTGGAGGGTGTTGATTTGGGGTAGCAGATGAATTAAGCTCAGGCAGTCTCTGTAGAACAGACAGTACTATTATTAGACCAGAGTCTGAGAGAGGGTGGTGGTGGTGGATAAGGCTTGCTGCAAGGAGTATGCAGAAGGAGCCTTACTAAGATGGAATGTGAATTTATGCCTAACATGTGTTGGCTATGTCATTGAACCCAGAGCCTCCAGTAAGTGCCAGGCCCACTCCTGTGTAACCTTGATGCTGTTCCCAAGTGGCTGCATGACCTCAGGAGAGTTACTTTAGCTCAGTCTCCTCATCAGTGAAATGGATAATGTTCTTATGATAGTAGTTCTAATCATAGAGCTGCTAGCCACCTAATAATATCACATGTACAGCATATGTTGTTACTACTACCTTGGCCAAATTTAAAATCTCATAGTTCATTGGAACTGCTAGTATTTAGCTGGAATCACGCATAGATTATGGTGTACATGCTCTATCTTCTGTTTATAGTTTCCTTCTTCCTTCTCTCCTCCCCTACCTCCTCCCCCTTCCTTCTCCCCCCTCCCCTCCTCTCTCCTCCCCTCCTTTTTCCTTGCCTTCCTTTCTCTCCCTTCTCATCTCCTCCTTTGTTCTCTTACCTCTCCTTCCTTCCTTCCTTCCTTCCTTCCTTCCTTCCTTCCTTCCTTCCTTCCCTTCTCTCTCTCTCTCTTTGCCAGAACACTGCTCAGCTCTGGCTGATGGTGGTACCTGGGGGGGGGGGGATATTGAATTTGGGACTTTGGAGCCTCAAGCATGACAGTGTCTTTGCATAACCACTATGTTATCTACCTCTCCCCCCCCTTACCTCCATTTTCTTTCCTCTTCTTATCTCTCTTCTTTCTTATGTCCCTTTCCTATAGTTGCTTCTGTAAACTAATAAAAGGAGATGGTATTAGTGCTCCACCCATGGTCATTGTCACACACTGTTCTGCTGAAGACTTTTAGGTGCATTTGTTCATAAATGCAAGGAAGTGACTTGGGAAGTAATATTTCCCAAAGCAGCCCTCAACCAATTACAAAGGGGGTGAGAGTAGGTAAAAATACACCAAGTTCCTTAATCCTTAGGTGGGACAACTCTGAATTGGTCTTTACTGCCTTCTGAAGGTCACCAGTGGGATCTAGCCACTGTTACCTATAGAGATATCTGTGTATGAACACCCATGGTTTGGGATTCCTTCTCTTGCATGTCCAATTTCTCTGCTTCTTTGCTGTTGCTTCTGTATATCACCTCCCAATGAATCAACTTGATCTTCTTTGCTTGTCTCATAAGACAGTTGGGACTATGTTTGATTCATTTCTGGATACTAACACTTTCATTCTAGACAAAGACAAATGTTTGCCGAAGGGAGTGTAAGTTCAAATCCTACCCTCTGGGATCCTAACAATAAGTTAATCTGGCTCCTTTTCATTGCAGTTATTTGTGTCAACCTAGTTTTAAATTACATTCCTCCCAGACCCACTTTTCATGTTACTTTCTCTAAAAGCTGCACATTCAATTCTTTTGGTTTCTTCCAGTCAGGAATTTGCCATGGATTGGCCTCCTCCAGCTAGATTCGATTTACACATGACATATTTGGGTGGTGGCAACTGAACCTGAGCCCAGTAATAAAGCTGGGCTTACTCTTTGGCCTAATAATTAGTGGTTTTTATTTTAAAATCTTAGGCAAGAGGGGGCTGGGGGTGGTGGCAGACCTGATTAAGTGCACATCTTATGGACACGGGTTTGATCCCTCACTCTCCACCTGCAAGGGAGATAATTTGCAAGCAGTGAAGCAGGTCTGCAGGTATCTCTCTTTCTAGCTCCCTGTCCCTCTCAATTTCTATCTGTCCTACCTGTGGGTTGTTCTGGGGCTGTCCGCCTCTCTGGCCACTGGCAGTGAAGACAGGGGCGGCCCCTGGGAGCCCTGGGGTGGGGGGCCCTGGTTATGAGGGTGATGTGCGTGGAGAGGGAGGAAGGAATCACATGACCAACCAGCTCTGGGAGAAGCCTTTTAGGATGACTTATTTATTGGGGCAGATATACCCAAAGTTCAGAGAGAAGGTAGAGATAATCATGAAGTCATACACAAAATACAGAGTTAAATCTTGACCTGTCAGGTGTTTGATCTTAGCTGGGAAGTTACCATATAGGATCTGGTCATGAGCTTACAATGTATAGGTTAGCTTTTTTTTTTTTTCCTAAGGGTAGATTACAAGCACCTCTGGGCAGGGGGGGAAGGGAGCAGTTAAACAGAGCACCTCCAGGCAGCAGGGAAGGGGGTACTTTGAGCAAAGCCAGGATAAATTTGCAGTGGGTTACAGGTTGGCCATACACAGTAATTTATGGTCTTCTTCAAAGGGAATGGGGAAGCATATACAGTCTGAAAACACCATCCATCATAAGTTCACGAGGTCAGGAGGGACCAGGCTACTGTCTCTTCCCCTTAGGAGGGAGAGAACTCAGGGTCAACCTGTTCAGACTCTCATGGAAATAGTGGTTTGAACTTCCCACACCGTGGACCCTTTCCCCACACCTATCTAGTAATAATGGGGGTTGGGGGGGAGGCTGCTGGCAGCAATGGTGGATTCATTGTGTTGTCATCAAGCCCCAGCAATAACACTGGTGACAATTAAAAAAAATAAAATAAAATGATTTAGGTGGACCAGATTCATGGTTAAGTTCTTGAACATTTTTCAGATGTCTTGTTCTTGACCTCTAGATGTGACATTCATTGTATTGCTCATTGACAAACATTCACAATACTCTGTTATTGGATTTTGCATTTGGCTATAGGTTTATGAAACTGAAGAAGAAAAATGCACTGAAGGATAAACATTCCTTAAGGTATTTTATAACAGGGCTTGCCAAGATGGGCCACTTTGGCATGTAAATTATTTTGAGCTAAGGTCAATGTAGATGCTAAATGATCAGTAGAAACTTAACCATTCTCTTGACTATAAAGTGAGAAAACTGGGGATACTACCTAGATTTGGGTGTATAACCAGAGATCACCTTTCCATCAGAGAACCTTATCAATGTGGAAAGGTAAACATATAATTACAGAATATCTAATCTTCATCATGTAAGTATACTCCTCTCTCCTTGAAGTTCTGGCTCCTCAACTCATTCCTTAGCTGAAGATAAAAAAAAAAAAACCCGAAAAAAAACTCATTTAGCTTAGAATTTATATTTGTGTAGATTCTCCAGGTGTGTATAATTAAACTTGTTCATTTCTCCTACTAATCTGTCAGGTGTTAATTTGATTGCTCAATGAGTCAAAGAAGAACATAGAGGGTAGGAGAAGATTTCCTATCTTGACTTTGCAGTATATGCTTAAGAAGTTTGGTATAGGCTACTGGTAGATGAGAGGAACACTTTTTTTTTATTTCCTTTTTGTTGCCCTTGTTGCTTTTATTATTGTAGTTATTATTGTTGTTAATGTCATTGTTGTTGGATAGGACAGAGAGAAATATAGAAAGGAGGGGAAGACAGAGAGGGGGAGAGAAAGAAGGACATGTGCAGACCTGCTTCACCACCTGTGAAGCAACTCCCCTGCAGGTTGGGGAACCAGGGGCTTGAACCTGGATTCTTACATGTCCTTGCGCTTTGCGCCACATGCGCTTAACTTGCTGCACTACCGCCCGAATCCCAAGAGGAACACTTTTACTACTGCTACTGCTGCTGCTAATAACACTCCACTACCACTACCGCTACCGACCACTACCACTACCACTACCAACCACTACCACTACCACTACCAACCACTACCGCTACCAACCACTACCACTACCAACCACTACCACTACCAACCACTACCACTACCAACCACTACCACTACCAACCACTACCACTACCACTACCAACCACTACCGCTACCAACCACTACCGCTACCAACCACTACCACTACCAACCACTACCACTACCACTACCAACCACTACCACTACCAATCACTACCACTACCAACCACTACCACTACCAACCACTACCACTACCACTACCAACCACTACCACTACCAACCACTACCACTACCAACCACTACCAACCACTACCACTACCAACCACTACCACTACCAAGCACTACCACTACCAACCACTACCACTACCAACCACTACCATTACCAACCACTACCACTACCAACCACTACCAACCACTACCACTACCAACCACTACCACTACCACTACCAAGCACTACCACTACCACTACCAACCACTACCACTACCACTACCAACCACTACCACTACCAACCGCTACTACTACTGTTGAAGGAAAATGAAGCTTTGGGATAACTCTCCCCCATCATGTCTGTTTCCTTATACTAAACTCAACAAGGAATTGGGGAGAGAAGCATGATTCAAAGCATTTTAAGATCTTTTGGAAAAGTGAAAGCCATACAGATAGAGAGATGGGCAAAAAATAGAAGCAAAAACAAACAAACAAAAAACCTGAATGTTGGCAAAGCTGGGCTCTTTTATGCACGTCTAAGGTACTATCCAATAATAAATGAATAAAATAAAATAAATCTAAAAAAAAAAAAGAAAAAGAAAAAATCCTTTAGAGAGGAGGTAAATAGAGACACCTGTAGCACTGTTCACTGCCATTGAGGCTTCTTAGCTGCAGGGAGAGACTGGTGGCTTGAATCTCAGATCCTTACACTTGGCAACGTGTGCACTATACCAAGCACTTCATCACTCAATGCTCCTGCCCCCAAACCTGGATATTATTTATTAAAAATATATTTATTTTTAGTGGCAGAGACAGACCAGAGCACCACTGAGCCCTCACTTATGCTGGCACCAGGGATTGAACCTGACATCTCTAAGGCCTCAGGCAAGAAAGTCTGGTATGCTACCCTTGTGTTATGTGCCTGAATGTTAGGTGTCTTTTTACTTTTATTTATAAAATGGGAATATTTATAAGACCATAGGGTAAGAGGGGTACATTCCACACAGTGCCTACCTCCCTGAGTTCCATATCCAATCCTCTCCCTTGCTAGCTTCCATATTCTTTATCCCTCTGGGAGTATGGATCCAGGATCATTGTGTGGTGGAGAAGGTGGAAGGTGTGGCCTCTGTAATTGCTTTTCTCCAAATATGGGCTTGGAAGGTTGCTCCATACTCCCCACCTGTCTCTCTCTTTCCCTAGTGGGACAGGGATTTGGGAAGGCAGGCTCAAGACGCATGGTGGGGTCCTCTACCCAAGGAGTTGGTATCATGGTATCATCTGGAACATGGTGGCTGAGATGCCCAGGTTGAAAGCAGCTTCCTTGCAGAGCTCATACCAGGTGTTGTCACCAAGCCAACATCTTGGCTCCATGCCCCCCCCCACTAGGTTTTTCATATATATATAATTTTTTTTAGAATTTATTTATTTATTCATGAGAATGATAGGAGGAGAGAAAGAACCAGACATCACTCTGGTACATGTGCTGCTGGGGATTCAACTCAGGACCTCATGGCTTGGAATACAATGCTTTATCCACTGTGCCACCTCCCGGACCACCCTGCTAGGTATTTTTAATGGTAGATTTAGTCCAGCAAAAATTTTTTTTTTGTCTCAATTACATCTTAATTAAAGGCAAATTGTTTATTCCATCAAAGCAAAAGACTCTGGGCAAAGATGGAGAGGGAGGAGTGGGAGAGAACTTAGGGGTCTTGGTGCATAATGAAACTGGACCCATGTGTCAATAAATATACACTATAAACCATTAGCCCCCTCAATAAAAATAAAATAAATATTTAGATGAAAGGGACAAACTGTTTCCCACTTTATAGTCATCTAATGGAAACTTTCCCAGACACATTTTGATTTGCCAGTTGACCGTTCCCTCCAAAGGTTCACCTAGTACTCCCTCTTCTTTTCTATACCATACCTGGGTTCTAAAACTCTTGATGACATAATTTTCTAGGCTATCTTTGTCTTTTTGAAATCTCCAAAAACACGAGCATAATGTCAAATCCAACAAGTATGGATTTGATTTCTCAGAAACACATAGTACATTGCAGGCCTGTCCATGGCATTTTCTTTTGGTGCATCTGCCACTAAATGATTGGTTTAGGTAACTTTAAATAAAAATGGCTGAATATATTTGAACAGATGTTTTGCTTTTTCAGAGGCATATTCTACCTGTGGAGAGTATTTGAAAGTGTAGGTGTTACATGTCGTTCTTGGGAGTCACCAGAGCCTAAATTACATGTATCAACAAAGCAACCCTATAGAGCAGGTGATTTTTATTGTTGTGCAATAATATCTAGTATAATTACCTTGTACAAATGATAGCGAGTCTTAATGCTTGTATAGTGATTTCCATTTTACAAAACACATTCACATACATTAACTCGTCTGATCCTTATGATTTCCTGAAGCAGACCTGGCAGGTGCTATTAGGAATCTCATTTCACAAATGGGGGAAACTATGACTGAAACCAGTTTAGCATAACTTCTGCTGTGCTCTGTTGTACTAATTAGTGATAGACCAAATAACCCACCTTCAAGGTGTGTGTGTGTGTGTGTGTGTGTGTGTTGTGTGTTGTGTACAACTCTGAATGGGATGACATCAAAGAAGTAGCACTATGTTTAATACACTGCAATAACCTGACACTTATTCTTTCTGGGCCTCATCAAATGCCAGTAGTATCTGTATCATAAGAGCTATAGGATGTACTTAGATGTGTCTATTACTTATTAGTGGCCAATGGGGAAAATAATTTGATTCATTTTTGAAAGAACAACTGATAACAATATATGGATATATGGGGAGACAGAAAAAGTAAAAAGGTAAGACTTAAATAAGAACTTTGCCTATTGGGGTTGGTAGGTAGATGACTTAGTGGGTAAAATGCAGATATTCTCATGCTAGAAGCTCCGAGTTCAATTCCTGGCACCACTATAGGGGCACCACAGGTAATAATGAGAAAACTTCATGAATGGTGAAATATTGCTTTAGTGTTTCTACCTCTCTCTATGTTTTTTCTATTTTCTCCTCTTGTCCATCTCAGAAATAGGAGAGTAAAAATTGGGCTGGGGAGGCAGCTCAGCCATACTGCACATGTACAAGGCCCCTGGTTCATTCCCTGGTAACTGCACTAAAAAAACAACCAGCTTTGCTGTGCAGTGATAACACTGTCATCCTATTTTCAGATTTTTTTCCCCCTGCCGTGTGGGGTCTTGTATCCGTGTGATTCCATTGCTCCTGATAGATTTTAACTTTTACTTTGAAATTCAGTCAGCTAGAGATAGAAATACAGAAAGATCTATAGAGGAAGAGTGACACAACAGTACCTATCCATTATTTGTGGAAATCCCCCAATACTATTCATGATGCTGTGTAGTGCCTGGGAGTGGAATCCCAGTTCTTGTTACATGGGAAAGTGTGTACTCTATTGAGTGAACTGTCTCCTGGTCATGGTCATTTCAAGTATTTTTCAAGTACATACTTATAAGGCATTTACCAAAAAAAAAAAAAAAAAAAAAACCAAAAACTGTTTAAGACTCTTTCTTACTTATAGTCAACTTGTTTAATCCTCATAACAATACTACTGATCATATTGTGGGTTTTTTGTTTTTTGTTTTTTGTTTTGTCTCCAGAGTTATCACTGGACCTTGGTGCCTACACTACAAATCCACTGTTCCCGGAGGCTATTTTTGCCCTTTTTGTTGCCCTTGTTGTTTATCATTGTTGTTATTGTTACTGCTGTCATTATTGTTGGATGGAACAGAGAGAAATTGAGATAGGAGGGGAAGATAGGGGAGAGAAAGATAGACACCTGCAGACCTGCTTCACCGCTTGTGAAGTGACCCCCCTCCAGGTGGGGATCCGAGGACTCGAACCGGGATCCTTACTCTGGTCCATGTGCTTTGAGCCATGAGCACTGAACCTGCTGCACTACTGCCCACCCCCCCCCCTTTTGCCTCCAGGGTTATCACTAGGCTTTGTGCCTGCCCTTTGAATCTACTGCTCCTGGAGGCCATTTTCCCCCCATTTTAAAGGACAGGACAGAGAAATTGAGAGAGGAGGTGAAGACAGAGAGGGAGAGAGAAAGACACTGGCAGACCTGCTTACCACTTGTGAAATGACCCCCCTGCAGGTGGGGAGCTGGGGGTTCGAACAGGATCCTTGTGCTTCATACTATGTGCCCTTACCTGGTGCGCTACTGCCCTGCCTCCCTGATTGGATTGTTTTAATTCTTATCTCCTAGTTGAGTTGACTGAGGCACAGATTGGTCAAGAAGCTTGCTTGAGAGAGTGGCAGAAGCATGGTTTGCTGTGATTCTGATGTTATGTTCTCCTCTCTCATATTCTGATATCTACCAGGTATCTTACCTATACATCAAACCAGGCCTCCCACTGAATGGCAGATACTTAAATGACAACTTGTCTCAGATTACAAATATATATAAAGACTTTGAACTTCTTAGAAAAACTCTGAGATTTAAAAAATGGAAAAACTTGAGAAACAGATGGTGGTCCAGGAGGTGGCACAGTGATAAGGCTTTGGACTCTCAAGTGTGAGGTCCTGAGTTCCATCCCTAGCAGCACATGTGCCAGAGTGATGTCTGGTTCTTTCTCTCTCCTCATATCTTTCTCACTAACAGATAAAGAAAACCTTTAAAAAATAAAGAAAAAGAAGAAAGAAACAGATGAGGACCTTGTGGACCTGTGCCCTGAGTCCATCTCTGCTTTCTATGAGGTAACTCCTTTTTTCTAGAAAGCATCCTTTGCGACCAGAACTGACAGTGGGCACAGAAGATTAAGCAGTTCATTCAGTTTCTTCTTCTAGTAAAACCCTGAGTCTTGGGTCCTTTCTTCTACTTTGGACTATACATTTACCAATTTCTAGAATTATAGATATCTTTAACCATGTTCCCTAATATTTTCTCCCCATCGGTTGAGAACTGTTGACAGAGGCAGGTGGTTTATTCAGTGACTCTTTTTATGGACCTTTGATAGTCTGCAAATCACAGGCAAATCTTGGTAAGATCATTGTATCCAGACAGTATTCTGAAAGGGCACTTGTCGAGTATAATTCAGTTTGCTACCTGAGTTTTCAGAAGAGTCACCAAATCAATTAGTAAAATAAGAGAGAATTCATCATTCATAAGTTCTGATTGGTACTGATGAAATCAACATCTCTAGCTTAAGGACCAGTGAAGCTTATTGGAAAAGAAGTTGGGCACAGGTAGATAGCATAATGATTATGCAAAGAAACTCTCATGCATAAGAAAGACTCCAAAGTCCCAGGAGTTGGCGGTAGCTTAGTGGGTTAAGTGCATATGGCGCAAAGCACAAGGACCAGCGTAAGGGTCCCAGTTCGAGCCCCCGGCTCCCCACCTGCAGGGGAGTTGCTTCACAGGCGGTGAAGCAGGTCTGCAGATGTCTTTCCTCCCCCTCTCTCTTCCCCTTCTCTCTCCATTTCTCTCTGTCCTATCCAACAACCACAATAACTACAATAATAAAACAAGGGCAACAAAAGGGAATAAATTTAAAAAATAGATAAGAAAATTTTTAAAAAGACTCCAAAGTCCCAGGTTCAATTCCCTGCACTACCATAAGCCAGAGCGGAGCAGTGCTCTCATTAAAAAAAGACAGGAAGGAAGGAAGGAAGGAAGGAAGGAAGGAAGGAAGGAAGGAAGGAAGGAAGAAAGAGAAGAGAGAAAGAAAAGAAGTTGGAACACTATAATGTTTCTGAAGTTCTATGAGTTGTATTGATTATTAGTTAATTTTCACAGGCCTCATGTTTTGGTGTATATGTTAACAGGTGAATGTATTTGTGGAGCTTAGTTACTTAGATTAAGTGCTAGATTTACTGAATGGAAATAAGATTGATTTACTCATTTCCACTGGAGAATATACTCTCCAAAGGAAGAATATATATTATATAATATCTATCTATCTATCTATTGGGTTGTCAGAAAACTTATGATGCAGCTTTTGCATAGAAAAACATAGAAAAATACATCATGATTTTTCTGACAACCAAATATATATGTATACACAAGACACACACACACACACACACACACACACACACACACTATATGGAGAGAGATAGAGAGGGAGAAAGAGAGAAAAACAACTGCACTTCCAGATGTGCCAAATGTCTTCATTGCTATGGGCTGTCAGCATTTTACCTTATTTAATCTCTTTATATCACCAATATGATGGCAAGTGTATGCATAGTAACCTCTATTCTTGTTGCCTCACCTTCAAGCCCAGGTTTTATGAAATGAAGCAGATGGTATAAAGCAATAAGGTTTTATAGACAAAAGAATGACATGCAAGCTACTGGCGAGTTTTAGTTTCAAGTCTGACAATATCTAATTGGATGACCTTGGATAAGTTCATAAATGAAAAGTGCTAGGCAAATGTGAGAATCTCCAGAGAGCTTTACATCTCTCATAATGTCGTCACTTTGAGACCTGGCAAGAAGTTCTTATAGATGCTTCTTCAACCTCTTCTTAAATACTTTCCCATGCTCTCTGATGCCTCTGGCCTCCTTTGCACTCTGCCTTAATTTCCCAGGCTCTCCTAGTGGAACTGCAAGTCCTGAACAAGTGACGATGAAGAAAAGTGACATACTATCTTCAGTCTGATATCTATCTCTATCTCTCTCACACTCTATCTATCTCTATCTCTGTCTCTATATCTATATCATCATGTCATATCTTCTCTATTCAAGGAGAAGTAATTCCATGATCGAGCAGGCTGAATCAAAGCCTGAGTCAATTCTACTGCAAGTATGTGACTGGAGAAGGATTCCAAGAAGATATGTTGATGTTAACAAAAGGAAGCATGGGCAAAATACTGTTAATGTTTTCTATAAGGAATCTAAGACTCCGAGAAATCAAGGGACTTCATTTAAAGTCACACAGTTCTGAACAAGTTGAAAATACCTGTACATAATGGATTTGTCTTATGTGGCTTTACCAGTTGGTTTTGTGGTCCTGGCAAAAACCACTTTTTGAATGAAGAATGGAATATTATACAACTGAGAGTTTAACTCGTGTGTTTTCTAGCTCTATTAAAAATATATATTGAGGGAGTGTTTTTTTTATGACTCGGGTACAACTTCACAGCTCCTCAAAATATGTGCCAGTACATCTCACCTACCACAAAAACGCTTCCTACACTTTCCACTGGCTCTATCCAGAGCATGCACAACACCGTTTAGACTTGCAGAGATTAATACTGATTGGTTGCTTTAGAAAATGAGTTTGAGTGCCTCACAGGAAATGTCTTGAGTGCTGGGACAGCTGTCTCTACTTTAGTTTATTTTTCCCTGGATGAAGTTTTCATCACTTCCTGATGAACTCTATAAGGATAGTGGAGTCAGTATATTGGAATTGCTGATTAGCCTTGTCTACCATGATATGAAGCTGACAGATCTTTCTTTGAAGAGTCACTCCATGGCTGGTGGAATTGGAACTGAAAATATGATGCAGTGTTAACTACTGTACTTGGGAATCTCAATCAAACTGTGATGATGGGAATAGATTTACATTTGCAGCTTTCAAGTACAAAGCAGTATTAATGCACTCGTGCTGAACTAACATTATGCCTGGGGTTTAATTTATAAGTGAGATTTTTTTTTTGCCAGCCAATTATTTATTTTTTTACTGAGAGGCTGTTAAGTCGAAATTAAGGGAGAGGTAAAGCTTAAATGTAATTTTGATTTTTGCTAAGGCCTCAACCCCCATCCTTATTTCATTAGGACTAAGTTATGTAGAGTTCATGTAAAGGGCCAGTGAGATGTGTATGTAGTTTTTCTGTGGGTCCAAGAAGAAAGGAAACTTAACTATACTTATAACGTTGCAATAATGTCCCAAACGGACTGTCAATTTTAAGTCTACAATGTGACCATATTCTCACCAGTGATATCTGAATTGTATCTGCCATCTTGTTCTTTTTAAAAAATTATCTCTATTTATTTGATAGAGACATCCAGAAATCGAGAGGGAAGAGGCTGATAGAGAGAGAGAAGAACAGAGAGACACCTGCAACACTGCTTCAACAACTTGCAAAGCTTTCCCCCTACAGATGGGGACCAGGGGCTTGAACTCAGGTCCTTGAACATTGTAACGTGTGCTCAACCAAGTGTGCCACCTAACCCTAACCCATCTTGTTCTTAAGTGGTTTTAGTAGCTGTCCCATACTTAGAAGAGAACACCCTGCTGTATGGGGTGGCCGTCAGAAGCCTTCTTGGCATTGTCCTGCTTCTACGGCTCTACGGCCTATTCAGTCACAGGGTCCTCCTGCACAGCTGGCTCCCCTATTCCTCTTCACTTCTTGTGTTTGTATATGCTGTGTCCTGTCTTTCTTTGGATTAATAGTTAATTTTAATACACCTCATGTTTTTGTTGTATGTATGTCAATCTGTGAATATATTTGTGGGACTTGGCTTCTTAGATGAACTTTATTTTTTAAAATGGAAGCACATTTCTGTTACTCATTGCCACTTAAAACTTAACCACTTAATGAAAGAAGTTAAAAAAAAGTCTTTTTTTTTCTACAGATTTAACTAAGTCCCTCTGTGCAGCCTTTTACAATATTCTCTTACTGTAGGTGAGAGAATTCATTCATGCCTTTGATTTTTCCCTTTGTTCATTATGTTCTAAAAAGAACATAACACTATCTAGGATTGTGGCTGCTAAATCCTTTTTACATTTATCTATTTATGAGAGAGAGGCATCACAAGGACCTCAGCATCACTCTGGCATGTGCAAGGAAAGAATTTAGAACCTCATGCTTACAAGCCTGGTGCTCTACCAGCTGTACAACTTCCTGGATCTCATGATTATATGATCTTAAGAATCAAGGAGTCAGAACAGAACCTTTGTTTCTGCCCCATCACTGAGAGGGAAGATAATTTGAAGAACACCTGAGGAAGTCAGGCTCTGTTTTGTTTTGTTTTTACCAGAGAGAGAGAAGAATCAAAAGGAAGGACACTGGGAAATGACAATAGTCGTAGGTGTGTGGCTTGGCAAGGATGTGAAGGAGGGGCCCTAGAAAGTAAATTATTATGCTTTATTTTTTGGCCACCGGGGTTATCTCTGTGGCTATGTATCAGCACTCCACCATACCTAGTGGCCATTCCCCCCCCCCCCCCCCCCGTTTGCTTCTCTTTTGATAAAGTGTGAGAGACAAAAGGGAGAATGGAAGAAAGAGGCAGAGGCTCTATCATCACTGTTCTATCACTAGTAAGGCTTCCTTCCTACAGCTGAGGACCAGGGTCTTAAACCCAAATCCTTGTACATGCTAATGCATGTGGTCCACAATGGGCACCACCACCCAGTCTTCCCCTTTTTATATTAAAACCCATTTATGCTCCTATATATTTCTTTTTTTTTTTTTTTGTAAATTAAAGGCTCAGGCTCCAGGCTGGCATCATAACTCACATGATTAAGGCAGTGCTTTGGCATGTGATTGATCCAGGTTCAAATACAACCCCCCAACCCCACTTTATTGAAAGAAACTCTGATACACTCTCTCTGTATTTATATCTGGAAAAGTTGGCCTAGAGTGGAAAGACCCTGGAGATAACCAAAATTATTTTTAAGACTGTAGGTTCTTTGAGGACAGGATTCAAGTGGAATTCATATGTTTTTTTTTTCTTCCTGATGTCTTATATTTGCTGGATTCAACAACCAAATAAAAGGTAACGACACAAAAGCAGCTAAATTGCCCTTTCTTATTTATTGATACTGTAGTTTATTACTGTGTTTGACAAATAACTGAGAGCAGCAAAAGCAGAAAAGGATATAAGGACTAGATTGAATTATAGGTTGCTCAGGATTCTAGACTGTACTCAGGCCACCATCTGTCCAGTTGATACAATCTTCTGACTCCACTCAGCCCCCACTAGACACAAGGACTCCATTTTCATCAACACTATGGCTAGCATGCTACATGGGAAGTGAAGTGGGATGAATAAAATTGGGATTATTTAACTTGAAAAATGAGGAATTTCAGGAAGAAGATACCCATAATTTCAACTGTCCTTTCAGCATGAGAGAGGCTGTTCATTCACTATCACTAGTGTAGGATATAGCTCAGAATAGCAGTTTTTCTTTCATTTGAGCACACTTGCCTTACAGAGCAATTTTACCATATAGATGTTGAAAAGGAGCACAAACTTGTGTGCTATTAATCCTTTCAAAACTACTAGAGTACTCTCCTGCTCAGAGGCTAAAGGATGTACTAGATACAAGTTAAAATTGAGGAGAATGTATTTTTGAATTTTTATAAAAATAGGACTAACATTTAGCTTAGGTAGGTATAGAGAATTACTTTTACACAGATTACTCTTTTACTGTTTATAAGAAGCTACACTCACCGTAACATCTTTACTTTTAAAAAATTTTTTAAAAATATTTATTCCCTTTTGTTGCCCTTGTTGTTTTATTGTTGTAGTTATTATTGTTGTTGTTGATGTCATCATAGTTGGATAGGACAGAGAGAAATGGAGAGAGGAGGGGAAGACCGAGAGGGGGAGAGCAAGATAGACGCCTGCAGATCTGCCTCACCGCCTGTGAAGCGATTCCTCTGCAGGTACAGAGCTGGGGGCTCGAACCGGGATCCTTAAGCCAGTCCTTGTTCTTGGCGCCACCTGCGCTTAACCTCCTGCACTACCACCCAACTCCCAACACCTTACTTTTATAGGTTCACAGAAGTCACCAGTTATCTCTTTGGTAAATAGTGTTGGAGTCAGGGGGCCAGGTGGTGGCACACCTGTTTGAGTGCACATGTTGCAATGTGTAAGGACCCAGGTTTGAACCCCTGGTCCCCACCTGCAAGGGAAAGCTTTGTGAGTGCTTTGTGAGTGATGAAGCAATGTGGCAGGCATCTGTTTCTCTGTCTCTCTCCCTTATCTATCACCCCCTTCCCTCTTGATTTCTGGCTGTGTCTAGAATACAGGTAAATACAGATTTAAAAAATAGTGTTAGAGTCAGGATTTGAACTGTGCTTCTGTCTAAATACAAACCCACTTCTCTTTGATCATATAAATCTCCCTTAACTAGATTTCTCTCTTTCAGTCTGAGAAGCAAATTAAAATGTACACATATTCTTCAGCTCTCTTAGTTTAAAGATTATGGAGAAGTGTTTGATACCATATACACATTTAGATGGCAATATGTACCTATGACTAATTTCTAACTTCTGCTCTGGTAGGAAATTCTGTCTTAAATTATTTTCTCTCCTCCTCATTGTTTATTTACTGTAAAGGCTGAGAGAAAACTTGGGTTACTAACTATGAGGTTTTCATTGAGAATTTTCACCCCAGTGTAACTCCATTTCCTCATTTGTAAACAGACAGCAATGGTGCTTACCTCAAAGGGTTGCTGGTATTAAGGTATTAAGGTATGTGCATGTTAAAATAGTTAATGCATAATAAATGGGAACCACTGATATTTTAAAACATAATTTGGGAGTCGGGCTGTAGCGCAGCGGGTTAAGCGCAGGTGGCGCAAAGCACAAGGACCAGCATAAGGATCCCGGTTCGAACCCCGGCTCCCCACCTGCAGGGGAGTCGCTTCACAGGGGAGTCGCTTCACAGGTCTGCAGGTGTCTATCTTTCTCTCCCCCTCTCTGTCTTCCCCTCCTCTCTCCATTTCTCTCTGTCCTATCCAACAATGACAACAACAATAATAATAACTACAACAATAAAAAAAAAACAACAAGGGCAGCAAAAGGGAATAAATAAACAAAATAAATTTTTTTAAAAAAATAAAAATTTTAAAAAAAGATAATTTAATTGAACTGAAATAAAAAAATATAAGCATTTACCATAGTAACCCATCTTAAGTGTCTGGTTCAGTAACATCAAATTCAGTCACGTTAAATTCACTCTTATTTTTTGTTGTGTTTCCATTACTACCATTCAATCACAGATTATCTTTCATTTTGCAAAACGAAAACTCTGTACCTATTCTCCCACTCCAACCCCATCCTCCAACTATTCTACTTTCTGTACTTAGAAATTAGACAAACCAATTGTGTTTAACTATTTATTTTATATATTTAAAAATTTTTATTATTCATTTTCCCTTTTGTTGCCCTTGTTTTATTGTTGTTGTAGTTATTGTTGTTGCTGATGTCATCGTTATTGGATAGGACAGAGAGAAATGGAGAAAGGAGGGGAAGACAGAGGGGAGAGAAGGAGAAACTTCTGCAGACCTGCTTCACTGCCTGTGAAGTGACTCCCCTTCAGGTGGGGAGCCAGGGCTCGAACCTTGATCCTTACCGCCGGTCCTTGGTGCTGGTCCTTGAGCTTCACATCACGTGCACTTAACCCGCAGCACTACCATCAGGCCTTAACTATTTATTTTTAAGATTCAAAGGACCTACATGGCATATTTCCTTCATTTTGTAGTCATGATGTCTTTGGGGAAAAAAAAAATCTTCCCTTTTTGTTTCTGAGGTCCTTTTTCTCTGAAATGAGGATGATATCTGTCACAACTTGTCGTCTGATATTAAAATGAAAGCTGATTTGAGAGATGGTAATATTTAGCATTCTCCAAAGTGTTATTTTTATAACGGATTAAAAGGTGTGCACATTAATACATTTCTCTACCCATAGAAACATCTTTTAATATGATAAAGTGCACGGCGTTCCCACTGTGTGCCAGTCTCTGTGTTAAATGTGCCGTTGGGGAGATACACAGAGTAAACAGGCACATTCTCTGCTCTTGAGAAGTTCCAGAGAACTTTATAAATGAGTTTGATATAGTATGTGCTCCATACAGACTCAAGTTCTGAGTCCAGTGGTAGTTGAATGTATAAATCAAAACTTCTTGTGAGCAGACCCCTGAACTGTGGTGTGGAGTGCTGGAAGAAGAAGTAAGTGTCAGGAAGACTCGTGCCTCCAGCTTCACTGTTAGCTGGTCCTGGAGACACTGGGCAGCGCCTTCTCCTCTCTTGTCCTGAGCTTGTGCTCATGGGATGATTTTACAGATGGTGTCTATGGCATTCTGTGGTCCAGGAGCCACTCCTCTGTCAGTCCACTCTTGTTGCCATTATTAAAACCAAGTAAAAGAAAAAAAAAAAAAGACGTTTCTTTGATTCCTTTTAAAAAGTGTTCTATTAGAGGTGGAACCTTGTTCACAGTTTGCAATCATTCTAAACCTGTGTCATCTTCTGTAAATCTAAATGAGTACAATGTTTACCTTAAAGGAGTGCTTGGGAGGTCTAAATGTGCTTATAATCGTAGGAAGTGCCCAGCAAACATTAGCTAATGTTATTATTACCACCATTACTTGGGAAGCACTGGGAAAGAGCATCATTTAGTCCCTTACCTTGATGATTGGGTCTTCCACTGTCCTCTCTGTGCCCTGTATTTCTGTTTACTTTCCTGAATGAGTGACTTTGATTTCCTTCTCATGTTTCTTATAGACTCAGATCTTGGAGTCCTTTTTTCCTATATTCCTTCTGTCAGTGTTATAACAGTGTTACTGTTTATACCCTTAGATGGGGATTATGAGAGCCCAGTCACACTTATGTCTCACATAGGTTTCTTTGTTACATCTTGTGTGGTAAGGCAGTTTTTCCTTCCTCCCTAACTCCACAGCCTCATCAGCTGAAGCACAGTCCTCAGTCTCAGAATAGTCAACTTGCTCAGTAAGTGAACTAATTACACTGACTGTGCTCCTCTTTTGTTCCCTGATCTTGCTGATTTGCTATTTATAGCATTTCCAAAGATGTTTGCTGGCAGCGTCCCTTTTAATCCTGCTGTAACAATGTGACATTGAGGGTGAAAACAGCTGTAACAAAGCACCAGAGACCTCTGCCCCTTGTGCTTGGGAGAAGAGCGCTATACCTTATTTATTTATTGCCATGATATTTTCCTAACAAAAGAGGCAGGGAATGATAGTCATGGTCTACCATTATTGTTGGAGTGGTTTATGAAAGAGGGAGAGTGAGAGAAGAAGAGTGAGAGGGATGAATGGACAACATATTCAGGAAGTGTGTCTGATTGATCATGAATCAGGAAATAAGACCAAGTGGAGACTATTTGACACCACAAATCAGTGAAGGTGTGACAGACTGGACTGCATACCCAGATAGGCAGGTGAATTGTTGCACTCTATGGGAACAGGTATTGTCAGGCATTAGCAGCCTCTTGAAGCATGGAATAGATGTGATGCAGTCAATCAGGTGTTTCCATCTCTGACCCAGTACAGGTACAAGAGGGTTGTCTTTCTTTCATCTGGCTCACATTCGAAGGGAAAGAACATCAAAGTAAGAGTCCTTTGCACCAAGATTATAATTTATGTCTAGTGGTTCTGAGGTTGTAGGATGCATAAAAATATTCTGGATTCTTTATTATATCCCGGCTCCCAGGTTTTCTAAGTCAGTAATATCTGGCATGTGTCGGGCTGTGTCGCGGGGGAGAGAGAAGAGACCAGGGCAGAGCAGGAACACAAAATCTTTATTCATGTGGGCACCTCAGAGTTGGGTGAGAGCGCAGCAGTTCGGGCCACGTGGAGCTAGCAAACTGGCCGCCTACCAGTATGTGCAGCAACCTTTCTCTGTGTCAGGTAGCGGAGGTGAAAAGGGGCCAAGAGAGGGCAGGGCAGAAGCAGGAGGGCTTTTATGGGAGAAATTCTGGAAGTGGCAAGTCAGGACGGGATTGGCTAGGAAACAAGGCACTTCGGGAATAGACTTTCAACTCTCGTGGGAATGGGAAAGGGGGTGGAGGGAACAAGGCACTCTGGGAAGCTAGGATTTCAGCTCTCACGGGAATGGGCGATACCCTGAGGGGACAACAACCAACTCCTCTGCTTTTCAGTTTCTTCATCTATAAGTTGGAGATGACATTTAAACTAACTCTCTTGAACCCATAAAATAGCTTACCTGGGTAGCAAGAGTGCTTTGTTATGCATATGACCCAAGTTCAAATTCAGTCTCCACGGCACTGGAGAATGCTTTGGTGCTATGTGTCTCTCTCTCTCTCTCTCTCTCTCGTTCTCTTATTCTCTTTCTCTGTCATTCTCTATCTGAAAAACTCAACATGGGGCTGTAAGGTCCTGATAACAAGAAGTAAGTACAACAAGCCAATAGAACAGCCTTAGTAGAACTGATAATGGAGTTAATTATGCTTATGGTTGATACACTTGGGTACTGCAAATATGACAAAGCAAATATGACAAAGTTGCATGTTACAGAAATCAAGCAAGCAATTCATTCAGTATCTAACTTAAAAAAAATATTAGCAATGCAATGATTTACAAAATTATAAGATAACATGATTATAATTCCATACCTTTCCCACCACCATAGTTCTGTGTCCCCATTCCCTCCACTGGAAATTGCAATAGTTCTTCCAAAATCACAGATATGCGTTGACTACTATTTCTACAACTATCTATCTATATTTATATATATTTGCTCTTTTTCCCCCCTATGGTCCTGTCTTCTCTTCCTTTCTAAGTCACACCTACTACTTTTGAGTGTCCTGCCCTGACCTCAACCCTCTCCCACCCCACCCTTTTTTTTTCCTCTTCTCTCTCCAGGTCCTGATGGAATTGGAGTTCAGAGCCCTTTGGTCATCTTCCTCTAACATTTATCCCTCTGGGAGTATGGACCAAAATTCTATATAGGATGCAGAAGGTGGAATTTCTGGCTTCTGTAATTGCTTCTCTGCTGGACATGTGTGTTGGCAGGTCGATCCATACCCCCAGCCTGTTTCTATCCTTCACTAGTCTAACAAATTTTAATGATAAATATAGTGCTAAAATGCTGGGAGGTGCAAAGGCAAATAAAATAATGCTCCACAGACATGTAAAAAAATACTATGAGCAATTTGGGGATTCTACTTCTATTTACCCTTCTAATTATAGGGCTAATTAAATCCTGATTAGTGGTCCTGGTGTATAAATACTTTTGCTTTGCTCAGTTCCCCTGTGGAACATTCAAGAACCATGAAATTCAGGTACACAACTGAAGGCTCACCTCTATTCAACTTGGGTCAGATATCTGTAAATAGGTAAAATCGTAATAAATTTATACCTTTCCTAGTCTTTGATGATGATAGATATATATAACTACCACCTTCAGTTTTGATGCTAAAACTGTAACTGAGCAAACTTCTAGATATTAAGATACTGTAACTTGATTTTATTTTTGAGTGGTGACATTTAGACTAGAGGTACTTATTTTACCTCTTTTTCATTTTTTTGCTTCCCGGGTTATTATTGGAGCTCAGTGCCTGCACTATGAATCCACTGGACCTGTGGACATTTTGTGGACATTTTTTTATAGGATAGCAGGAAATTAAAAGGAGGGGAAGATAGACAGGGAGGAGAAAGATAGACACCTGCAGACCTGTTTCATTGCTTGTTAAGTGACACCCCTGCGGGTGGGGAGCTGGAGGCTTAAACCAGAATCCTTGTGCTGGTCCTTGTGATGTGTACTATGTGTGCTTACCCCAGTGTGGTGCCACTGCCTGACTTCCCTCACCTCCCCTTATTTTACCTCTAGGCCAGTGAATCTTTCAGTCATCATTCCTTTTGCATCAAATCCTAGTTCTATGATTTAGAATCACTGGGCCTTGGCATTTGACAGGTCTTTGAGGTTATCTGGTTGAATTCCTGTTCAGAGTTGAAATGCTTTATTTCTGAAGAGTATTCATTTTATACTTGAATGATTCCCAAACTGACTGACTTGACCATGGTCATATAGGTCCTAAAGGACAGCACCACCTAAAAACAAGCCATTGAGTGCTGTGGACTCTTGTTTTTTTCTCTAGAACACTACACTGTCTACTGCAACAAACACTCCTCCCTGAGAAACTGAGGGATACAGTTGACTTGGTCTGAACTTCTGATGAAGTTCCAGTAGTACATTACCAGATTTATTAGCAGAGAGAAATGTATACTAAAGATTCAAATTCTTTAAAAACTCTGTGGAGGACCTCAGGAACTAGCATGAACTAAGGCTTTTTAACCAGGCTAGTTGTCCAATCAGAAAAGTTTTCCAGGCTCTTATATTGTCCGTAGTGCTTCAGGCTACAAGGATTCAACCCAGATGGCCGCCACATGATATGGCAACAGGATGCTTGCCCAGCATGGATTTGCAAGGCCTTGGACATTTGTCAGAAAGATATTGCTTGGGGTATCATTGATGTATGTGTCCTCAGTACACAACTGAAAACAATAGATTCCTATGGCTAATTAGACCATAATCCCTTCACACTTCACCCATACTTTTCTCCTGGCTCATTTTCATTTTTCAGACCAGTGGGAAGGGTTAACATTGGGATCCACGCATCAGACCAAGAGTAAAATATGCCAGTCAATAGAAATTCATCTTAAGACAGTAGTGATTTCTTCTACATTATAGCCATGGAATAAAAAAGATAAGTGACTTGCTTTTCTCTCAAAATATTAGGTAAGACTATCCAACTGAAATGGCAGTAGGGAGCCTTTCTCATTCTTTAATGTAACAGGCTGGGCGTAGTGTCTTCTTTATGATAAACGTGACCAATTTCTTTGTTCCCAAAGAAACAGACTTTATTATATCATCCTCTTTCTGTGTGTCCCCAAGCCGGAGCTTTTAAGAACTCAACCATTGTAGATGTCAGAGACAAAATGCATTCTAAATTATAGTAAAAGGCTTTCTATTTATTATTGGAGATCCATTATGCATAATAACAAAGGACAACTTTGACTTATTCCTTAATATCAGCTAGTAAAACATCTGCTAGCCAGAGGAAACATGGCTTTCCCCACAATAAGAGCTCACCTTGGCACCTGCTGTGAACAACTAGTGATTTTTTAGAATTCATGCTCCAATCAATTGGAATGAACATCAGATTGGATTAAAGGATGGGACATTGAATTTTAGCTGATTCTACCATGTTTCAGCTGTACTTATCAAACACATTTTGCATGTATTTGGGTAGTGGAGTTGGAGACCAAGAAGCCCTCACCTTTTCATTGGGTTGTTTAACATTTGCAACAAAAGGATCTAAAATAGGAGTCATGGTGGTCTAGCAGACTGAAACTTGACCCAAATTTCAAGACTCTGGGGCTTTTGTCCCAACTACTGGAAACTCTTCTCCACATTCATCTGACCTAACCAATTCTGAGATTAGTTTATGAGGAGAAATAGCACTCTGCATTGTGTAAAACCTCCCATTTCTATTACAACTTTGTTTAGTGAATGTGAATTATAATTGTAGGCAACTAGGTTTCTTAGTAATAAGCTACAGAGTAACAAAGGCTTCTCCTCCATTATCTCAGCCACTATTTAATGAAGGCAGGTCATCTCTACCATTATAAGAGCACAAAGTAACCCTATAAAATCCATGGAGTAGTTCTTTTTTTATTTATAAAAAGGAAATATTGACAAAACCATAGGCTAAAAGAGGTACAACTCCACACAATTCCCACCACCAGAACTTCCCCTGATAGCTTTCCTATTCTTTAACCCTCTGGGAGTATGGACCCAAGGTCATTGTGAGATGCAGAAAGTGGAAGGTCTGGCTTCTGTAATTGCTTCCCTGATGAACATGGGCATTGGCATGTCGGTCCATACTCGCAGCCTGCCTCTCTTTTTCCCTAGTGGGGTGGGGCTCTGGGGAAGCCGAGCTCCAGGACACAATGGTGGGGTTGTCTGTCCAGGGAAGTCTGGTTGGCATCATGCTAGCATCTGGAACCTGGTGGCTGAAAAGAGAGTTTACAAAACCAAACAAATTGGTGACCAATTATGAACTGAAAGGCTGGAATAGTGCAGATGAAGTGTTGGGGGTGGACTCCATTTTGCAGATAGTTAGTAGGCATATTTTAGTTATATCCCAAGGGACTGTGGCTATATTATTTTTATTTTTCCCTGAGTCTGCTAAGGTGGTACTCGTTGCGTTGATTAGGTTGGGATCAGCGGATGCAATATCATTTGGTATGAATTGAGAGAAGCATACAGGAAAGTGAGCCCCGACCCTAGAGGTACCAGGACTGGGGGCAATATAGGCTCTATAGAGGAAGCAGGTGGCTCCTGCTGTCTTAGGGTTTAGAAGACAATAGGTAGTTATTGCTATAATCACATTATTTGGCAATTGGTTAACTTTGAAATATCCCTTTGTTAGGATTTGCTGTATCATACACCACATCACCATAATTGATGTCCTTTGACATTATTTGTATATAGCTGTGCCACCGGTTGCTTCTGTTCTCCCTGGTCTAGGCTTTTAGGAGAGTCAACATATCAAAGACTCAGCTCATGTATTAAAAAGACACAGTCTGTGTTTTAAAAAGTTTGAGCCATTCAATCAGTTTTTTCCCTCTACAGTGACTACTAAGAGCTAATAGTTCTGCTGGAGAAGACTGGCCTGATTTGGCGTAGTGCATATCCAAGGACAATTATTAAAACAATGGCAACTTCAATGGCAGACAATTATCAATTCAACTTGCAACACTGATTGGGCAAACTATACTGTGTTACAGGCTAGCTAGCCAGATATTTTACAGGGAGGATTCAGGAAATAAGAAAGATATAATAGACCTTGATAAGTGTCGTGTATACTTCTTTGTCTCAGAGGAATGCGCATTACAAGGTTGCTTGCATATTTAGTAGACATTGGAGAGGACTCTTAACTAGGCAACTGTGGCTGAATGTGAGACCTAGTACACTAGCTGAGGAGGTGCAAGTAGCCCCACCAGAATGCATGCAAGTGAATATTGTGTTCTCTACTCACACACAAAGCTATCATACTAAATTGAGATGTTTTAAAGTACTATCTGCCCGATTACTAAGCAACTACTAAGCTGAAGCATCAAGGAACTAAAAGGATTAAAAGTAAAAATCAGGAATAAGAGAAAGCTTGAATAAAATTATTACCAGTTATACAATATAGAGGAAATAGGCTCTATAGAATTATTATAGTAAAGCCAATAAATAAATACCAACAAAAGTGTAACAAGAAGAACAGTCTCTGTGGAAAGTCACAATAGAAAATTCCATATTATATTTTCTAAAATGTTGACATTTTAACAGAAAATGTGGTATATGCAAAGAAATAGGAAACTGTGACCCCTAAGAAAAATAGTTCATAGAACATTTCTTTGAGGTGCTCAAATATGGATTTATCAGAAAAAGACTTAAAAGTGCCTATTAAAATATGCTAAGAATAAAAAAATGTTTAAAAAAATCAAGAAAATTAGGCTGACAGTGACTCACTAAGTAGAGAATAGTAACAAAGAGATAGAAATTATGTAAAAGAATCCAGTGGGAATTTTGGAGTTTATAGTTTAATAATTGAAAGAGAAATTTTACTAGAGAGACTTTAAGAGTATATTAAAGATGTCAGAATAAAGCATTAGTGAATTTTAAGACAGATAAATAGCAATTATCTAATTTGAAGTACAGAAAGAAAATAGAATGAAAAAAAATGAACAGTGCCTCAGAAACTGGAGTCACCATTATGTATAACAATGTACATCTAATAAGACATCTTCAGAAGAAGGTGGCAGAGAAAAGGGGAGGAAATGTATAAGAAATTAGAGTCAGGGGGCTGGGTGGTGGCACACCTGGTTGAGCTCACATGTTGCAATGTGCAAGGACCTGAGATTGAGCACCCAGTCCCCACATGCAAGGGGAAAAGCTTTGTGAGTGGTGAAGCAATGTGACAGGTGTCTTTCTGTCTCTCTACCTCTATTCCACCCCCTTCCCTCTTGATTTCTGGCTGTCTCTATCCAAAAAATAAATAAAGATGATAACATAATTTTAAAAAGAAATTCTATTCAGGACTGAAGAGATATATCACTGGGTAGATGCTTGCCTTGCCATAAGTGTGTCTCAGGTTTGAAGCTCAGCACCACATAGAAGGTGCTGTGACACTGGAGGAAATTCTGATGCTGTGGGGTCTCTATTTCTCTCTTTCTCTCTCTCTCTCTCTCTCTCTCTCTCTCTGTGTGTGTGTGTGTGTGTGTGTGTGTGTGTGTGTGTGTGTATCTCAAATATAGAGTGGCCTGGAGCAGTGAAATCATCCATGTACAAAGTCCTAGCTCCAAAGTAAATATAAATAAATGCAAAATACCAAATGTAATAACTTAGTTTTCACATCTAAGAATCTTTTTTTATTTTATTTTTCTCTTCTTTTCTTTAATTTCTTTTTTTTAATTTTTTATTTATAAAAAGGAAACACTGACAAAACCATAGAATAAGAGGGGTACAGCTTTGCACAGTTCCCATCACCAGACCTCCGTATTCCAACCCCTCCAAAAATAGTTTTCCTGTTCTTTAACCCTCTGGGAGTATGGACCCAAGATCATTGTGGGATGCAAAAGGTGGAAGGTCTGGCTTCTGTAATTGCTTCCTCACTGAACATGGGTGTTGAAAGGTGGATCTATACTCCCAGCCTGCCTCTCTCTTTCCCTAGTGGGGAAGGGCTCTGGGGAAGCGGAGCTCTAAGGCACATTGGTGGGGTTGTCTGTCCAGGGAAGTCTGGTCACATCCTGATAGCATCTGGAACCTGGTGGCTGAAAAGAGAGTTAATATACAAAGCCAAACAAATTGTTGAACAATCATGGACCTAAAGGCTGAGATAGTGCAGATGAAGTGTTGGGGAGTACTCCATTTTGTAGATAGCTAGTAGACATATTTTAGTTATATTTCAAAGGGCCTGTAGCTATATTAGTGTTTGTTTTTTTTTTGCCTGAGCCTGAAATCTGATATGCAGGTGAATCCTAATTATTGTCTGGGGAGATGATTTCATGGCTGGAAAAGGGACAGAAAGCTGGATCAGGGAAGAAAGTAGCTCCCTAATATGGGAAAGGGTCATACATATCTCTGACTGTAAATCCCATCAATTTCATGTAATCTGGGGCCCATAATTAGCTTAGGAGCCTGTGTGACCTCTAGATCTGAGCTCACATACTGTGGTCATGAGTAGAAACATTCCATACTGCCCCGGTATCAACCCATCTTCCTCAGGGGTAGCATAGAGAATGCTGTCCATCCACCCTTTAGAGGATGGAACATTCTGTACCATTGTTGATCCAGGTTGAGAGCAAGGTCCTATGGAGGGCCCACAAAAGGGGTCTATTTTGTTGTCCCTGATAGAGATGACCGGTAACAATAGAGAGAGGGATTTATTGAGGTCTAGCTCCATCAAGTCTGTTTCGGAGTCTCAGGACTCCCGGATTAGGGCCGCAGCTGGTGGAATGGCCTGATAGTGACTAAAGAGTCATCGTTAAAGTATGCCAGTCTCTTGCCCTTATTCAGCTTTTTCAGTCCTTGCTTTGCTAAGGTTAGTGAGTGAGAGAACTGTAATAGGAAGTAGGTGAGGAGGATATCTAAGTCTAAGTGGACACTATTTCATTATGAACTTGATACTGACTCACTAAAGACTATTGTGTATTTTTGCTTTCAGGTATATATTTTGTCCTAATTTATGGATACATGTGAACATATGCTCTGTCATACGGGACCGGGCCTATATCTAGGTTTTGGGACTTTGTTAGGAAGTGAACCTTCTGGAATGGAATTAGAGACTACCATGAAAAGAAAGGTCTCACCCGAATGATGAGAGTGAAGGGTTGTCAATCTGTGCCTGATGTCTCTGTACGCAGTCTGAGGTGAAGCACACTGAGATGGTACTCACTGCATTGATTAGGTTGGAATCTGCGAATGCAGTATTATTTGGCCTGACTTGAGAGAAGCATGCAGGGAAGTGAGTCCCACCCCAGAGGTTCCAGGATTGGGAGAAACGTAGGCTCTATAGACGAAGCGGGAGAATCCTTTTGTCTTAGTGTTTAAGAAGACAATAGATAGTTATTGCAATAATCACATTGTTTGGCAATTGGGCTAACATTGAAAAATCCCTTTGTTAGGATCTGCTGTATCATACAACCAACTCCTCACCGTATTTTATGTCCTTTGACATTGTTTACATATAGCTATGCCACCAGTTACTTTTGTTCTCCCTGGACGAAGCTTTTAAGAGAGTCAACATATCAAAGACTCAGCCTGTGTATTAAACAGACTCAGTATGTGCTTTAAAAAGTTTGAGACATTCAATTTTTCCCCTCATATTAATTAAATAGTGACTTATAAACTACAAATTGATAGGAGTGTACATAAAGACCATTCCCACCACCAAAAGACTGTGTCCCATCCCCCACCCCCCATGAAGCTGAACATCCACCCTCACCCTCCACCCAGGGTTTTTACTTTGGTGCCCTACTCCAAATTAAACCAGCTCCTGCTTTGAATTTCCCTTTTTGTTCTTCTTTCTCAACTTCTGTCTATGAGTGGGATCATCCCATACTCATTTATCTTTCTGACTTAGCTCACTTAACATTATTTCTTCTAGCTCCATCCAAGATGGGTCAGAGAAGGTGGGTTCATTGTTCTTAATAGCTGTGTAGTATTCCATTGTGTATATATACCACAGCTTTCTCAGCCACTCATCTATTGTTGGGCACCTGGGTTGCTTCCAGGTTTTAGCTATTACAAATTGTGCTGCTATGAACATAGGTGTACACATATCTTTTTGGTTGGGTGTTATGGAATCCTTGGGGCATATCCCTAGGAGAAGAATTACTGGGTCATAAGGAAGGTCCATGTCTAGCCTTGTGAGAGTTCTCCATACTGCTCTCCACAGAGGCTGGACCAGTTTACATTCCCACCAGCAGTGCAGAAGGGTTCCTCTGTCCCCACAGCCTGTCCAGCATTTGTTGCTATTGTCCTTTTCGATGTATGTCATTCTCACAGGAGTGAGATACTATTACAATGTTGTCTTTATTTGTATTTCTCTGAAAATCAACAATTTTTCATGTGTTTGCTAACCTTTTGGATCTCCTCTGTAGTGAATGTTTTGTTCATATCCTCTGCCCATTTCTGAATAGAGTCATTTGCTTTTTTTGTTGCTACGTTTGCTGAGCTGTTTGTATATTTTGGTTATTACTCTCTTGTCTGATGTATGGCATGTGAAGATCTTCTCCCATTCTGTGAGGGTTCTCTTTGTTTGTGTGATAGTTTCTTTGGCTGTGCAGAAGCTTTTCAATTTGATGTAGTCCCACTGGTTTGTTTCTGACTTAGTCTTCCTTGCAATAGGGTTTGTTTCATCAAAGATGTCCTTGAGGTTTAGGTGGGAAAGTGTTCCACCAATGTTTCTCTCTAAGTTTTTAATAGTTTCTGGTCTAACATCCATGGCCTTGATCATTTGGAGTTGATTTTTGTTTCTGGTGAGATAAGGTGGTTCAGTTCCATTCTTCTGCATGTTTCAACCCAGAGTTCCCAGCACCATTTATTGAAGAGAGCCTCCTTCCTCCATTTAATACTTTGGGCCCCCTTATCAAAGAGTAGATGTCCAATGTGTGGGGGTTTAGTTCTGGGCTTTCAATTCTGTTCCACTGGTCTGTGTGCCTATTTTTGTTCCAGTACCAGGTTGTTTTGATGATGATGGCTTTATAATATAGTTTGAAATCTGGGAGTGTGATGCCTCAATTTCTGTTTCTTTTCCTCAAGATTGTCTTGGCAATTCTAGGTGTTTTGTGGTTCCAGATAAATGATTGTAGATTTTGTTCCATTCTGCTAAAGAAGCTTGGTGCAACTTTGATGGACATCATGTTAAATTTGTATATGGCTCTGGGGAGAATATTCATTTTGATGATATTTATTATTCCGATCCATGAGCATGGGATGTCTTTCCATTTCTTGGTATCAGTTTCAATTTCCTTGAATAGTGACTCATAGTTTTCAGTATACAAGTCTTTCACTTCTTTGGTCAGCTAGGTATTCTATTGATTTTGCTGCAACAGTGAATGGGAGTGATTTCTGGATGTCTTCTTCAGATTTAGTGTTTGCATAAAGAAATGCCACTGATTTTTGCACATTGATTTTGTAGCCTGACACCTTGATATATTGATTGGCTAATAACTTCAATCGTTTTCTGATGGATTCTTTAGGTTTTTCTATGCATACTATCATATCATCTGCAAATAGTGAGAGCTTGACTTCTTCCCTTCCAATCTGTATTCCTTTGATTTCTTTCTCTTGCCTGATTGCTATGGCAAGAACATCTAATACTATGTTGAAGAGTAATGGTGATAGTGGATAGCACTCTCTAGTCCCTGATCTGAGGGGGAATGCTTTCAGCTTCTGTCCATTGAGTATGATGTTGGCTGTAGGTTTGCTATATATAGACTCCACTATCTTGAGGAATTTCCCATCTATTCCCATTTTTTGTAGTGTTTTGAGCATGAATGGGTGTTGGATTTTGTCAAAGGCTTTCTCTGCATCTATTGAGATAATCATGTGGTTTTTGGCTTTGCTTTTATTGATGTGGTGAATGACATTGATTGACTTATGTAAGTTGAACCAGCCTTGCATTCCTGGGATAAATCCCACTTGGTCATGGTGAACAGTCTTTTTGATATATTGCTGTATCTGTTTGGCCAGGATCTTGTTTAATATTTTGGCATCTATGTTCATCAGATCATCAGAGATATTGGTCTGTAGTTTTCCTTTTTTGTTGTGTCCCTATCTGCTTTTGGTATCTGGGTGATGTTGGCTTCATAGAACGTGGAAGTGAGTGTTCCTGTTTCTTTGATCTTGTGGAAAAGCTTTAGAAGTATGGGTATTAACTATTTCCTGAAGGTTTTGTAGAGTTTGTTTGTGAAACCATCTGGTCCAGGACTTTTGTTGTTGGGGAGAATCTTAATAACTGTTTCAATTTCTTTGTCTCTGATTGATTCATTTAGGTTTTGTAGTTCTTCTTGGTTCAGTTTTGGCAGGGCATATGTTTCTAGGAATTCTTCCATTTCTTCCAGATTCTCTAGCTTGGTGGTGTATAGTTCTTTGTAGAAGTTTTGCATAATTTTCTGGATTTCTGTGGTGTCAGATGTGATATGTCCTCTATAATTTATAATTCTATTAATTTGAGTCTTCTCCCTTTTTTTTTAGGCGTTTGTCAATCTTGTTTAATTTTTCAAAGAACCAACATTTGGCTTCACTGATCTTTTGTATGGTTCTACTATTTTCTGTGTTGTTTATTTCTGCTCTAATTGTAGTGATTTCTGTCCTTATGGTTGCTTTAGGGTTCCTTTGTTCCTTTTCCTCTAAGTCCTTAAGTTGTACAGTAAGGTCATTTATTTGAGCTTTTTCTTGTTCTTTAATGTGTGAGTCTATGGCTATGCGTTTCCCTCTCAGTACTGCTTTAGCTGTGTCCCAAATATTTTGATAGCTTGTGTATTCATTTTCATTTGTTTGCAGGAACATTTGAATTTCTTGCTTGAGTGTCTTTCTGACCCAGTGTCTCTTGAGCAGTATGTTGTTTAGTTTCCAAATTCTGTGACTTTTAGTAATATTCTGTTTATTGTTGAATGCTAGCTTGCTCCACTGTGGTCTCAGAAGGTACTTGGGATGATTTCAGTGCTCTATAATTTGTTGATGCTGTTTTTGTGGCCTAACATGTGGTCTGTTCTTGAGTATGTGTTGTGTGGATTTGAAAAAAATGTGTATTCAAGTTTTTTGGGATAAAGAACTATGAAAATGTCCAGGAGATGTAGTCTGTCCATGTCTTCATTTAATTCTCTTGTTTCTTTGTTTATTCTCTGCTTCATTGATCTGTCTTCATGTGTCGGTGGGGTGTTAAAGTCTCCCACTATTATTGTATTAAAATTGATATATTTTGGTAGTTCAGTAGGTGTTTGATGTATTTAGATGTTCCCTCATTGTTTGCATAGATGTTAATAATTGTTAAATCTTCTTGGTTTATTGATCCTCTAATCATTATGTAATGGCCTTGCCTGTCTTTTATTACTTTATTTAATTTGAAGTCTATTGTGTCAGAGATGAGAATGGCTGTTCATGCCTTTTTTGTGGTCCATTATCCTGTATGATAGTTTTCCATCCTTTCACTTTAAGTCTGTGTTTGTCTTGTTGGGTCAGATGGGATTCTTGCAAGTAGCATATGGTTGGGTTGTGTTTTCTGATCCATCCTTTTAATGGGTGAGTTTAAGCCATTGACATTTATTGATATTATGGATTTAATGTATTGTAGTGCCATATAACAATTTTTTATTTGCTCTGATATTTGCTAATTATGATGATGATGTTCTTGTTCATAAGAGTTCTTTTAAAACCTCTTTCAGGGCAGGTTTGATTATGGTTGCCTCCTTTAACTGTTGTTTGTCTGAGAAGGTTTTGATGACTCCACCTAGTTTGAATAAAAGTCTAGCAGGATATATTATATTATTAAATGAATGGAAGTGGGGGTGGTCATGAAGTAAATAAGGAAGTGAAAGACCACTACCAGGTGTGTTCACTCATACATGGAATCTAGAGAATTAAAGCACGTACTTACAAAGAAAAATGAAAGTAACCAATCTGACTCTAAGACTTTGAGAGAACTATGGTGATTATTGTGGGAGAGTGGGTGGAGGGGGAATACAAAGAACTTTGTTGGTGTGTGTTGTGTGGAACTCTACCCCTATTATCTTATGATCTTGTAAATCACTATTAAAACCCTAGTAAAAATAAAGAAATACATGCATTATCACAAGATAGTAATAAGCTAAAGCAAAGAGACAATCACAAGAGCACTAAGAATGAAACAACTATATATGGGCCCTAGGTCACATCAACTGGGTAAACAGCAAATAGTTACAGGTATTTATATACTCTCTGCTCTAATCCAACTTTCCAGGCCTACTCTCAACTATTATGCTATATTTCCAGAACAATATTTTTAGTCCATCTACTTGTTAACTGTCAGTCTCATGCAACAATTACTAAAGTCATGGACCACATGAAACATACCTAAAATACTCTTCCTAGATTATTTCCACACAAAGACCCCTAATTTCATCTACTCTGTTTCTACCTTTGGGTTCCTATTTATTAAACAATTTATCCTGCTTTATATCTTACCGTCTTTCAGCCATCAAGTTGCAGACATTACTATGAGATTATCCTGACTTCCCTGGGCAGATGATCTCATCAATGTGTCCTGAAGTCTCCTCTCTAGAGCCCTACCCAACTAGGAAAAGACAGAAACAGTCTGGGGGTATGGATTGATCTGCCAATATTCATGCTCAGTGGAGAAGGAATTACAAAAACCAGACCTTCCATCGATGTTGGGTAGTATACCAGCTCCCCCTGGCTTCTGCTTAACCAAGCACCGGTATGCCTATATAGGGATTGGTTTGATCCCATTCAAAGCGGTCTATTTACATAAATCACTTTTACATTTACATAAAGCACCACACTCCCTCCAGGGCATTGGTGGTTTAGTGGTAGAATGATCACCTGCTCCGCCCCCTCTCCTTGTCACACCCTGATCTTCCACCAGTCACTTTTTGCTCCACCCTCTCTATGTCACATCCTGTTTCCACCCTACTTGGAGAATATAAAAATAGCTGCTCTTCTGATTAAAGACACTTGGAAATTTCTTTCCGGCTCCAAGAGTTCCAGAGTGTATCTCCTGCGAAGTTAGTGCGGCACGAGTTCCTGATCCCTCTCCCACGCAGCAGCCTAGATTGGCTCCAGTTGAGTTCTCTCCAACCCAGAGAGCACTAGCTCGGGAAGAAGCACCCTCAGGCTATCCCGGCACATCCCCTGCACCCCAAAAAGAATTTTGGTCTATACTCCCAGAGGGATAAAGAATAGGGAAGTTTCCAGTGGAGAGAATGAGACACAGAACTCTGATGGTGGGAACTGTATGGAATTGTACCCTTGTTATCTTACAATTTTGTCCATCATTATTAAATCACTAATAAACATAAAAAAGAAACAACTACTTACATACAGAGAGACTACAATAAGAACAACTAAATTTATGAAATAACTGACTTCTTATCAGAAGCAGTAGACAATCGATGATGACATATTCCTAGGCAAGTGGGTTCCATAGATAGGTACTGAAAAATAAGAATTAGTCAGCAAAACTATTCTTTATAAAGGAAGATGAAATAAAGATATTCTCAATTAGAAATGACTGGGAGAAATTATTGCTAGCAAAGTTGCATTACAAAAAAATCATAATGAAAATGTTTTGGGCTGCAGGGGTCAGTGGGTTAAGTGCCCATGGGGTGAAGCACAAAGACCAGCGTAAGGTTCCCAGTTTGAACCCTGGCTCCCCACATGCAGGGGTTTGCTTCACAAGCAGTGCAGCAGGTCTGCAGGTGTCTGTCTTTCTCTTTCCCTCTCTCTCTCCCCATCTCTCTCAATTTCTCTCTGTTCTATGCAACAACAACAACATCAATAACAAAAACAATAATAACCACAACAAGGATAAAACAACAGGGGCAACAAAAGGGAAAAAATAGCTTCCAGGAGCAGTGGATTCATCCCAGCACAGAGTCCCAACAATAACCCCTAAGGCAAAAAAAAAAAAAAAAAAAAACTTTTGGGCTGAAAGAAATGATGCAATATCTTAATTTGAATTTATATGAAGAAATAAAGAATGCCTCTAATTAAGTACATAGTAAATACAGTAAATACATTTTTCTTCTCTTGACTGATGACTGATTGAAAACTCACTGCCTATGTGTTTGAAGTAGTTTTAAGCCAGCCTCCCCCACACTAGAGGAAGGTTCAATGCTGTGGTTTCTCTATCCTTCCCCTGCCTTCAACCACCATTTTGCTATTTCTGTCTAAAAAAGTCAATTTGGAACTGCAAAAACTTGGAAGAAACATTAATCGAGTAAAACAATAATTATAGAACTGTATTTTGAGGTTTATACCACATGGCTAAAGTAAAAGCAAATTCAATAAGAAATTAAAACGGTAAACTGGAAAATAAATATTTAACAAAAAAAGGATGCTTAAGAACACAAAAGTCATGAGAGATATGGAAAATATATTTTAAAACATAGTAGTTGACTTTATAAATGGTTATAGTAAATGTATCACTTCAAATCTAAATAGTGCTAATATTAAATGCCAGTTGCCCTCCTATAAACAACAGTCACACTTGATAATAAAGATTCAGCTGGTCGCCGGGTGGTAGATAATGCAGCAGGTTAAGCACACATGGCGCAGAAGTACAAGGATGGCCATACGAGGATTCTGGTTTGAGCCCCTGGTTCCCCACCTGCAGGGGGGGGGGTCTTTTTGCAAGCGGTGAAGCAGGTCTGCAGGTGTCTGTCTTTCTCTCCTCTTCTCTTCCCCTCCTCTCTCAATTTCTCTCTGTCCTATACAACAATGACAGCAATAACAACAACAATAATAACAACAACAACAACAACAATAAAGAACAAGAGGAACAAATAGGGGAAAAAATAGCCTCCAGATCAGCGGATTCATAGTGCAGGCACTGAGGCCCAGCAATAACCCTGGGAGAAAAAAAAAAAAAGAGAAGAAAAAAAAAAAGAAAAAAAATTCAACTATATGCTATTTACAAGATACATTCAAGAAGTTCAAGGAGTCAGTTAAGTTTAATGGAAAAGAATGAAAAATATATGCCATGCATATTATCAGAAGAGAGTTGTAATTACTACACTAATACCAAACAAAATAGGTTTAAAGACATGGATTGCTAAGAAAGGTAAAGAGGCACACAGTGACATTAACTTGATTTCAAAGGTTAACAAAGATATCACAGTGTTTACAAAGATTTAACAAGACACTAAAGTTCAGATCAATATTTTTCATGACTATAAATGCAAAAATACTTAAGGAAGTATTAGGGAGTTGAATTCTGAGACATGCAACAAAAGGTTGCATGCCACAGCCAACTAAAATTTGGGAATGTAAGATTGCTTCAGCATCCAAAAATAAATTAATAGAATATATCATTTTAAAAGCCATTGTAAAATATGTTGAAATAAAAACCATGTGACCATCTCAGTAGATACTAGGAAAGTTATTTGATATAATGTATCTACCAATTATTACAAAAGCTACTAATAAACTAGGAACAGAGACTTCTATCTGCTAAACTGTTTCTAAAAAAAAAAAAAATCTATAGTTAACATCACACAGTGGTTTTTCCCCCAAGGGAAAGCCTTTCCCCCATGATGAAGAACAAGCTAGGAAGTCTAGTTTCATAGCTTCAACAATGGATCTGAGATTTTAGCCCAGAGAATGATAAAAAGTTTTTGTTTTATTTTTCCACCTGGGTTGTCTCTAGGACTCAGTGCCTGCATGATTCTACCATTCCCAATAGCCTCTCTCTCTCTCTCTCTCTTCTTTTAATAGAGAAGAAAGGGACAGACACATCTACAGCGCTGCTTCCCTATTTGTGAAGCATCCCCTCTGCAGATAGGAACCAGGGGCTTGATTTTGTTAACAGGTGGGCTCTTTTGGGTGAGCCACCATCTGCCCCCAAGCGTGTCCATATTCAATTCTAAATAAATTAAATTTTAAAAACAAACAAACAAAGAAAATATATATGGAGAAATGAGTCCTGCAAGGCACATCCTTGGGAAGGAAGCTATGAAAAAGCCAGGGATGAGATGGCTAGAAAAGAAGTGAGGTGTGCTGTGTGTATATTGGTTTGTTATGGTTTCTATAGCAATGTGTCATAGACTAAGGGACTTAAACAACAGGAATTTGTCCTCTTACAGTACTGGAAGCTCAAGTCTGAGATCAGGTGTTGGAAGACCTGTACCCCATTGAAGGCATGAGTGAAATCTCTGTCCTAAATCTCTATTTTAGCTTGTGATAGCTTCTTGGTTTGTGGCAGCATAACTCTGCCCTTCACATGACATCTTCTCTGTGTTTCAGCCTTTCTATATCCAAGCCTCTCCCTCTCCTCTTCTCTCCTCTTCTCTCCTCTTCTCTTCTCTTCTCTTCTCTTCTCTTCTCTTCTCTTCTCTTCTCTTCTCTTCTCTTCTCTTCTTTCTCTCTCTCTCTGTCTCTCTCTCTCTCATAAGGACTGCAATTCTATTGGGCTAGGGCCCACTCTAGAAGACCCCATTTTGACTTGATTATGTTTGTAAACATATTATTTCAAAATAATATTATGCTCAGAGGTACTAGATGTTGTTTTTGTCGGGCTGGCTTCACAGGCGGGTAACAGACAACCAGGGACTCATGGTTGAGCTGTAGGCAGTATCTCTTTATTCAGGACGCAGCACAATCTATACCAAGCTAAGCTAAACTAAACTAAAAACTACAAACAATCTTGTCCTTATAAATATACTAGCCCAGTAGGGTGGGAGCAGGATGCGTCGCAGAGAGGGTGGAGAGAAAAGTGACTGGTGAAAATCAGGGTATGACAAGGAGAGGGGGCGGAGCAGGCAAGAATTCTACCACTGAACCACCAATGCCCTGGAGGTGGTGCTTGTTAACAGAGGTTATGTAAATAGAATGAAGTGGTTATGTAAATAGAATAGTGTTAAGCAGGGGGGATTAAACTAATGAAACAGAAGGGGTTTTTAGAAGCATACCAACAACTAGAATTTAGAATTTCTACATACCACCGGGAGAGAGATTGCATTTTAATCCATAGCAATGTGTGTGAGATAGAGACAGAAAAATAAAGTCAGAGAAAGAGGGACACACAGGCTTTGTGTCAAAAAAATATGGGGGGGGGGAATGAATACTGTTATCAAATAATTCCAAAAGGCTTTAGGGAGAGAATGATTAGAAAAGAAAATGATTAGAATGATTAGAAAAGAAAACAAAGGGCTGGGGAGATAGCATAATGATTATGCAAAATATTATCAAGGAGAGTAGATAGCATAATGGTTATGCAAACAGACTCTCATGCCTGAGGCTCCAAAGTCCCAGGTTCAATCCCTTGCACCACCATAAGCCAGAGCTGAACAGTGCTCTGGTAAAAAAAAAAAAAGAAAAGAAAAAAAGAATGTGTATTCAAAAGATTATCATGCCTGAGACTCTAAGATCTCAGGTTCAATCCCTAGCACCACCATAAATTGAGTAGTGCTCTGGTCAGTCTCTGTCTCTCTCTCTCTCTCTGTCCTAGTAACACTTGATTATTTGTCTACACCGTTTCCACTACACCAAACTTTTTGCATTTGCTTTTCTCTCACCAGAAACACTATCTTGGTCACTAAATTAGACTGTAACAGTTTCATCACAAATGTTTATGGAACATCTGTATTCATCTAACAGCTATTTATAAAGCATCTTCTGTGTGTCAGCTATTATGCCTGGCACTGGGAACACAGACATGAACAAGGCAGCTTTTATTCTAAATGAGGAGAATAGCTCACAGTTGGACAGCTCTGCGGCAGAGAGAGGCCTGAACTCGGTTCCTGAGGCATTCAAGTTGAAATCTCACTGTCATTGTTCCACTCACTGTTAATCACTGATTTTTTTTTTCAGTCCTAGTTTTTTCTTCTGTTATATAGGATTTATAACACTACTCCAATATAATCTTAGTCACAGAAGCTCCAGTTTTGTAATGTATTTTTACATATTCGATGTGAAGAAATGCATTGGGAGGCATTTATTTTTACATCACTGTCCCAAAGGAACTTTGTTCTACATTTCATGCTGTTCTGAATTAGACTCTTCTTGCCACAGACGACTTTACCCAGTTTTCATTTATTTATTTTTATCGAGAGAAAAAGCAGAGCAACACTCCATCATTTGTGATGTTTTATTTATCTATTTATTTATTTAGTCTTTCTTCTCATTATGTGGGTTGGGTCATATGCTTGCAATTCATGAACTTACTGCTGCCCTCAATCCAGTTTGTAAATGTCCATGACCCAGTAGACTTGTTTTCCCTCCTACACAAAGAAGTCCTTCCTATACAATTACAGAAAATCTGTAATTACAGAATTACAGATCTTCCACCTTCTGCACCCCAAAATGAGCTTGGGTCCATACTCCAAGAGGGATAAAAAATAGGAAAGCTATCAGGGGAGGAGATGGGATGGGATACAGAGTTCTGGTGGTGGGAATAGTGTGGAGTTGTACCTCTCTTATCTTATGGTTTTTTTTTTGTCAGTGTTTCCTTTTTATAAAAATAAATAAATACATAAATAAAAGAAGTCTTTCCTATGATGGAATAGCAAAAGGCTCAGTGCAGGGTGTGACTGCAAACACAAATGTCTATAGGGCTGTAAACATCAGTGCTTTAAGTAGATCCTGGACTGGACTGCACGTGTTTCTCTGATGGGTATGTGGCCTGTTCTGAAGCTGCCAACTGCTGTTTGACTCTTACAAAAGGCTTTTGCCCAAGGGTATGGGCACACTACTACTGGATCTTATCTCTTTTCACAAGAAGCTCAGTGCCTGCACCATGAATCCACTGCTCCTGGAGGCCATTTTCCCCCTTTTGTTGCCCTTGTTGTTGTAGCCTTGTTGTTATTACTGTTGTTGTTGATGTCATTCATTGTTGGATAGGACAGAGAGAAATGGAGGAGGGGAAGACAGAAAGGAAGAGAGAAAGACAGACACCTGCAGACCACCTGTGAAGCGCCTGTGAAGCGACTTCACCGCCTGTGAAGCGACTCCCCTGCAGGTGGGGAGCCAGGGGCTCGAACCCGGGTTCTTATGCTGGTCTTTGAGCTTTGTGCCACATGTGCTTAACCCGCTGTGCTACCGCCCGACCCCCCAAAGTAGGAATTTCTATGTGTTTTTAGATTTCCAGTTTTTAAATTTTGGTTGCTATTCGTTTCCTGTGCATGGTACAGACAATGTCTGTGATCTATAATCTATCACAAGCCACCAGACTAATTTGGTTTGAAAGCCAAAAATACTGCTACTGTTGTATACTTCAGCAACTTAAATATAATTTCTGACTCAGTTTCTCCACCTACAAAAATAAGGATATTTCTCAGGAAAATTACCTGGATAACGCCCTTCCTATCGAGGTAATGAGAACAGTTGTGTAAAACAGCACAAGAAACATAACATGATTTAACAATGGGTGAGCACTGTGAAAAGATATTTCACCAAGAAAAATACACCTATGGTTATGAAGTACAAGAGGAGAATTTGAAAAATCGCTCACCTGGATAGTCTATTACCTGTACCATGCACATGGCCTAGATTAAAGGCCAGCCCCTACTGCCTGGAGGAAGTTCTAGTGTGGTGGTGAATTTCCCTCTCTGTCTCCATCTCTTTCTATCTAAAAAAAAGTCAGCCTGGGGTGGAGAAGCTCTGGTGACAACAAGGAAAAAAGAAAGGGCAGGGAAGGATTCTTAATATTTTACATCATTAGAGAAATGTATGATGTGATACTGACATCAAAAAGTAAGATCAAAAAGCACAATGGGAGGTGGTGTAGTACCTAGAGTGCTGGCTTTAAAGTCATGAGGCCCCAAGTTTGAATCCTGGCACTGCATGTGCCCAAGTGATACCCTGGTTCTTTCTGACTCTCCTTTCATATCTCACATCTTTCAGACATGCACTGATTTCTTTTTTCTTTTTCTTATACTTTAATCTATATGTTTCCTTTTTTCCCTTCTTTTTGGTAATTGGTAATTTAATAATGATTAAAAAGATTGTAGGATAAAAGTGGTACGATTCTGTATAATTCCCACCACCAGAGCTCTGTATCCCATCCCTTCCATTGGAAACTTCCCTCGTCTTTATCCTTCTATGAGTATAGACCAAAGATCTTTATGGGGTGCAGATGGTAGAAGGGCTGGCTTCTGTAATTGTTTCTGCACTGAGCGTGGATGTTGGCAGTTGATCCATACTCCCAGCCTGCTTTTATCTGTCTTAAGTGAGACAGGGCTCTGGGGAGGTGAGGTTATAAGACACATTGCTGAGGTCATTTGCCCAGGAAGTCAGGATGCTGTCATGATAGCATCAGCAACTTGGTGGCTAAAAAGCTGTAAGATATAAATTTTTAAATAAATGGGAACCTGAAGGTAAGAACAGAGCCAATGAAACTAAGGGTCTTTGTGTGGCAAGAAGCAAAGAAGTCTATTTTAGGTAAATTCCAAGGGGCTTATATGTTTGCTTTGATAATGGATACATTTTTGGTAACTATTTATGAAGCTACTGTTACAGGTCTAACACTGCATAAAAATATAGTGGTAAACAAGAAAAACAATGCCCTTGTCCTCTTCAGTATAGAAAGACATCAAACAAGAAACAAAATGGATTGCAATTATAAATGTGCTAATAGTCATCTAGGGTATGATCATGTTTCTGCAAGAATGAACAATGGAGGTTCAACAGTGGGTTTTATTTTTGGTTAGGTGGTTAGGTAAGTTCTTATCAGAAAAAAAGATTTAAGCTGAAACTTAAAAGACTAGAACTATGGAAGAAAGTGTATGATAAGACAGTTTCAGGAAGAGAAAAAGCATTTGAGATTCAAGAGTAGAAAGAACAGCAAGTCACACGTATTCATAAACTACTGCAAAATATATACCTGAAAGCAGAAGTACACTAGAGTTTGCAGTGTAACACTTCCCCCTAACACTTCCTCTCCACTATTCCAAGCTTTGGGTCCATGATTGCTCAACAATTTGTTTGGCTTTGTATGTTAACTCTCTTTTTAGTCACCAGGTTCCAGATGTCATCAGGATGCTGGCCAGGCTTCCCTGGACTGAAGACCCCACCAATGTGTCCTGGAGCTCTGCTTTCCCAGAGACCCACCCTACTAGGGAAAGAGAGAGGCAGACTGGGAGTATGGACCGACCAGTCAATGCCCATGTTCAGCGGGGAAGCAATTACAGAAGCCAGACCTTCCACCTTCTACAACCCACAACGACCCTGGGTCTATGCTCCCAGAGCGATAGAGAATGGGAAAGCTATCAGGGGAGGGGATGGATATGGAGATTGGGTGGTGGGAATTGTGTGGAGTTGTACCCGTCCTACCCTATGGTTTTGTTAATTAATCCTTTCTTAAATAAAAAATAAACAAATAAAAAAGAAAGAACAGCAAGTAGCATTTAGGAGAACTAACCTTGAGTTTGAGAACAAGCAGGATTGTCTAATAAACAGTTCCATCTCAAAGAATTTGTTCTTGGGAGATAATCAGGCAAATGTTTGTTTAAGGATAGTTTATTACAACAAAATATCAATAAACATACCTCTAGCAGGAGGGGATCCACACAGGCTTTCTGTTGCTGCCTATATTTTTCTTTGTCTTTATCATTTGACAGTTTTCCTAGGATATGTGTAGCTGCGGATTTCTGTTTGTTTATCTTACTTGGAGTTCACTGAGTTCCTTTGAAACTTACAGATTGAGTTTCTAAGTCTTGAAGTTTGTCACCAATTAGGAAGACTTGGGGCCAGTATTTTTGCATAACCATCATGCTATCTCCCCAGTCCCCATGGGGCCAGTAATTTTTCAGATGTATTTATATCCTTTCTGTCGCACATAAGTGCATTAACTAATTCCATTCCTTCCAAGCCAACTTTTCAAAATGGAGAATAAAGTAAGTGACAACAATTAGCTAATTATTTCTAACCACTGTTGCTTAGAGATATTATATTAACTTTTTTTTTTATTGATAGAGACAGAGAGGGAGAGAGAGAGAGAAAGAGAGAGAGAGAGATTAACCACAGCAGTAAAGCTTCATTCAGTGTGGTGAGGGTTGGGCTCAAAGCTGGGTTGCCTGCATTGTAAAGCAATACACTAGCCAAGTGAACTGTTTTGGCAGACCCAGATAAACTTTGAATTTTTGTAGTTGCTAGATGATTTTTAATGGATTCTTTGAGCCACAGAGAGAGATGGCAAAGTGATTACACAAAAACCTGTTCATGCCTGAGGCTCTACAATCCTCAGTTTAACTCACAATACCATTATAAGCCATAGCTGAGGAGTGCTCTGGTGAGAAAAAGGAAGGAAGGAAGAAAGGGGGAAGAGAGGGAGGATAAAAGACAGAAAGAAAAAAAGAGAGAAAGAGAAAGAAACAAAGGAAGAGTTGTCTTCTAGGAGGTGGTGCCGTGGATAAAGTATTGGACTCTCAAGCATGAGGTCTTCAGTTCTATCCCCAGCAGCACATGTACCAAAGTGATATCTGGTTCTTTCTCTCTCTCCTCCTATTCCTCTATTAAGTAAATAAAATAAAATAAAAAAGAAGAAAGAAAGAGAGAAAGAGAAAGAAACAAAAGATAATGACCACTTTGAAGTTTTATTCTGCTAAATACAACACCAGTGATAATTTTTTATTATTATTGATGTACCCCCACTCCTGAAATCTGCTTTCTACTTTCCTGTGACTATATTTGTCTCATAATTTTTGTTGTTGTTGATAAGCCTGGGCATTTTAGATAATATTGATAATATGTATTTTTGCAGCTATGAATTCTGACTTGCTCTTGTCTTTTTTTTTTCTGTGTCTTTGTTTAGTGACTTATATTGGTTTCACTCCCTTTGTGGTAATCACTGATGGCCTGGCCTCACTCATTCTTTTGTTGTTGACTTCTTTTTTTTTTCTTTTTACAACAGTTTGTACATGCATAGTATTTCCACATAGCAATACAACCACCACTAGGTCCTCCTCTGCCATCATGTTCCAATACCTGAACCTTCCCACCCCCCACCCCAGAGTCTTTTACTTTGGTATGTTGTTCACTTCTTACTTCATCATTATTTCTTTTTTCTTTTTTTTTTTTTGTTAGTGATTTAATAATTATTGACAAGATTATGGGATAAGAGGGGCACAATTTCATATAATTCCCACCACCAGAGTTCTGTATCCTGTCCCCTCCATTAAAAGGTTCCCTATTCTTTTTTCTTTTTTTTTTAATTTTTTATTTAAGAAAGGATTAGTGAACAAAAGCATAAGGTAGGAGGGGTACAACTCCACACAATTCCCACCACCCAATCCCCATAACCCACACCCTCCCATGATAGCCTTCCCATTCTCTAGCCCTCTGGGAGCATGGACCCAGGGTCGTTGAGGGTTGCAGAAGGTAGAGGGTCTGGCTTCGTAATTGCTTCCCCGCTGAACATGGGCGTTGACTGGTCGGTCCATACTCCCAGTCTGCCTCTCTCTTTCCCTAGTAAGGTGTGTCTCTGGGGAAGCTGAGCTCCAGGACACATTGGTGGGGTCTTCAATCCAGGGAAGCCTAGCCAGCATCCTGGTGGCATCTGGAACCTGGTGATTGAAAAGAGAGTTAACATACAAAGCCAAACAATTTGTTGAGCAATCATGGATCCCAAGCTTGGAATAGTGGAGAGGAAGTGTTAGGGAGGTACTCACTGCAAACTCTAGTGTAATCCTGCTTTCAGGTATATATTTTGCAGTAGTTTATGGATACGTGTGCACATACGCTCTCTCTCACAGAAACTGGTGTATGTCTAGGTTATGGGACTTTGTTAGGAAGTGAACTACCTGAGATGAAATTAGAGTGTACTATAAAAGGAAAGGTCTCACCCGAGTAATGAAGCTGAAGGGTTGTCATTCCACACGTGAAGTCTCTGGATACACTCTGAGGTGAAGCATGTTGAGATGGCAATCGTTGCTTTGGTTAGGTTGTGATCGGCGGATGCAATATTATTTGGTTTGGATTGGGAGATGCACACGGGAAAGTGAGCCCTATCCAAGGGTGCCAGGACTGGGGGAAGTAGGGGCTCTATAGTGAAGATGTGAGGTTCCTGCTGTCTTAGGGTTCAAAAAGACAATCAATAGTTAATATTATCATCACATTATTTGTTAATTGGGTTAACTTTGAAAAGTCCCTTTGTTATGGTTTGCTGTACAGTACCCAGTATCTTGTATATAGCTGTGCTATTGGAAGCTTCTAATCTACTTGGTCTAGGCTTTTGAGAGAGTCCGCATATCAAATACGTAGCCTATCTATTAAAAAGATTCAGTTTGTCTTTTGAGAACCTTTGAGACATACAATTGATTTCCCCCTCTCATATTAATTAACTACTGATTTATATGTCTACATTTTGCTAGGAGTGTACATAAACACCATTCCCATCACCAAAGGACCGTGACCAATCCCTCCCGCCCACTCCCACCCCCCACTGGCCCAGGAAGCTACATGTCTACCCCTCACCACTGGGTTTTTACTTTGGTGCCCTACTTACAATTTGATCAGGTCCTGCTTTTAGTTTCCCTTTCAGATCTTCTAAGTCAGCTTCTGTTGATGAGTGGGATCATCCCATACTCATCTTTAACTTTCTGACTTAGTTCACTTAACATAATTCCTTCTAGCTCTGTCCAAGATGGGTCAGAGAAGGTGGGTTCATTGTTCTTGATAGCTGCATAGTATTCCATTGTGTATATATACCACAGCTTTCTCAGCCATTCATCTGTTGTTGGGCACCTGGGTTGCTTCCAGGTTTTAGCTATTATTAATTGTGCTGCTATGAACATAGGAGTACACACCTCTTTTTGGTTGGGTGTTATGGAGTCCTTGGGGTATAACCCCAGGAGAGGAATTACTGGATCATATGGAAGGTCCATGTCTAGCCTTCTTAGAGTTTTCCAGACTGCTCTCCACAGAGGCTGGACCAATTTACATTCCCACCAGCAATGTAAAAGGGTTCCTCTGTCCCCACATCCTCTCCAGCATTTGTTGCTGCTGTCCTTTTTGATGTATGCCATTCTTACAGGAGTGAGGTGGTATCTTAGTGTTGTCTTAATTTGCATTTCTCTGACAATCAGTGACCTAGAGCAGTTTTTCATATGTTTGTTAGCCTTTTGGATCTCCTCTGTGGTGAATGTTTTGTTCATTTCCTCTGCCCATTTTTGGATGCGGTCATTTGCTTTTTTGCGGCTAAGTTTGCTGAGCTCTTTATATATTTTGGTGATTAGTTTCTTGTCTGATGTCTGGCATGTGAAGATCTTCTCCCATTCTGTGAGGGGTCTCTCTGTTTGTTTAATAGTTTCTTTGGATGTGCAGAAGCTTTTCAATTTGATGTAGTCCCATTGGTTTGTTTCTGCTTTGGTCTTCCTTGCAATTGGGTTTGATTCATCAAAGATGTCCTTGAGGTGTAGATGGGAAAGTGTTTTACCAATGTTTTCCTCTAAGTATTTGATTGTTTCTGGTCTGACATCTAGGTCTTTGATCCATTTGGAGTTGATTTTTGTTTCTGGTGAGATAAAGTGGTTCAATTTCATTCTTCTGCATGTTTCAACCCAGTTTTCCCAGCACCATTTATTGAAGAGAGCCTCCTTCTTGCATTTAATCCTTTGGGCCCCCTTATCAAAGATTAGATGCCCATAGGTGTTGGGATTTACTTCTGGGCTTTCAATTCTGTTCCACTGGTCTGTGTGCCTATTTTTGTTCCAGTACCATGCTGTTTTGATGATGATGGCTTTATAATATAGTTTAAGGTCTGGGAGTGTGATGCCTCCATTTCTGTTTCTTTTCCTTAGGATGGTTTTGGCAATTCTAGGTGTTTTTAGGTTCCAGATAAATGATTGTAGTGTTTGTTCTATTCTCTTAAAGAAGCCTGGTGGAACTTTGATGGGTATTGCATTAAATTTGTATATGGCTCTGGGGAGAATGTTCATTTTGATGATATTTATTCTTCCAATCCATGAGCATGGGATATCTTTCCATTTCTTGGTATCAGTTTCTATCTCCTTGAGTAGCGACTCATAGTTTTCAGCATACAAGTCTTTCACTTCTTTGGTCAACTTTATTCCTAGGTATTTGATTGATTTTGCTGAAACAGTAAATGGGAGTGATTTCTGTATGTCTTCTTCTTCAGATTTAGTGTTTGCATAAAGAAATGCCACTGATTTTTGTACATTGATTTTGTAGCCTGATACCTTGCTATATTGCCTAACAACTTCCAGTAATTTTCTACTGGATTCTTTAGGTCTTTCTATGTATACTATCATATCATCTGCATATAGTGAGAGCTTGACTTCTTCCCTTCCAATCTGTATCCCTTTGATTTCTTTCTCTTGCCTGATTGCTATGGCAAGAACTTCCAATACTATGTTGAAGAGTAATGGTGACAGTGGGCAGCCCTGTCTAGTCCCTGATCTGAGGGGGAATGCTTTCAGCTTCTCTCCATTGAGTATGATGTTGGCTGTAGGTTTGCTATATATAGACTCCACTATCTTGAGGAATTTCCCATCTATTCCCATTTTTTTTAGAGTTTTGAGCATGAATGGGTGTTGGATTTTGTCAAAGGCTTTCTCTGCATCTATTGAGATAATCATGTGGTTTTTGGCTTTGCTTTTATTGATGTGATGAATGTCATTGATTGATTTACGGATGTTGAACCAGCCTTGCATTCCTGGGATGAATCCCACTTGGTCATGATGAACAATCTTTTTGATGTGTTGCTGTATCCGGTTGGCCAAGATCTTGTTTAATATTTTGGCATCTATGTTCATCAGAGATATTGGTCTGTAGTTTTCCTTTTTTGTTCTGTCCCTATCAGCTTTTGGTATCAGGGTGATGTTGGCTTCATAAAAGGTGGAAGGGAGTATTCCTGTTTCTTCAATCGTATGGAATAGCTTAAGAAGTATAGGTATTAACTGTTTCCTGAAAGTTTTGTAGAGTTCGTTTGTGAAGCCATCTGGTCCAGGACTTTTGATGTTGGGGAGATTCTTAATAACAGTTTCAATTTCTTTGTCTGTGATTGGTGCATTTAGATTTTGTAGTTCTTCTTGGTTCAGTTTTGGAAGTGCATAGGTTTCTAGGAATTGTTCCATTTCTTCCAGATTCTCTAGCTTGGTGGCATATAGTTCTTTATAGAAGTTTCGCAGAATTCTCTGGATTTCTGTGGTGTCAGTTGTGATATCTCCTGTATCGTTTACAATTCTATTAATTTGAGTCTTCTCTCTTTTTTGTTTGGTGAGTCTGGCTAGGGGTTTGTCAATTTTGTTTAATCTTTCAAAGAACCAACATTTGGCTTCATTGATCTTTTGTATGGTTCTTTTATTTTCGATGTTGTTTATTTCTGCTCTAACTTTAGTGATTTCTGTCCTTCTGGTTGCTTTAGGGTTCCTTTGTTCCTCTTCCTCTAAGTCCTTGAGGTGTGTAGTAAGTTCGTTCATTTGGGCTTCTTCTTGGTGTTTAATATGTGATTGTATAGCTATAAGTTTCCCTCTCAGTACTGCTTTAGCTGTGTCCCAAATATTTTGATAGGTTGTGTCTTCATTTTCATTAGTTTCCAGGAACATTTGAATTTCCTGTTTGAGTGAGTCTCTGACCCAGTGGTTCTTAAGGAGCATGTTGTTTAGTTTCCAAATTCTATGTCTTTTAATAATTTTCCATTTGTTGTTAAAAGTTAGTTTTACTCCACTGTGGTCTGAGAAGATACTTGGGATGATTTCAATGCTCTTGAATTTATTGATGCTGTCTTTGTGGCCTAACATGTGGTCTATCCTTGAGTATGTGTTGTGTGGATTTAAAAAGAAGGTGTATTCCAGTTTTTTGGGGTGGAGGTGTCTGAAAATGTCCAAGAGGTCTAGTCTGTCAATCTCTTCATTCAATTCTCTTGTATCTTTATTGGTTCTCTGCTTTGTTGATCTGTCTAAGTGTGAGAGTGGGGTATTGAAGTCTCCCACTATTATTGTATTACTATTGATTTATTTTTGAAATTCTTTCAATAGGTGTTTAATGTATTTAGATGGTCCCTCGTTGGGTGCATAGATGTTAATAATTGTTAAGTCTTCTTGGCTGATTGATCCTCTAATCATTATGTAATGTCCTTGCCTATCTTTTATTACTTGATTTAATTTAAAATCTATCGTGTCTGAGATGAGAATGGCTGTTCCTGCCCTTTTGTGTGGACCGTTAGCCTGTATGATAGTTTTCCATCCTTTCACTTTAAGTCTGTGTTTATCTTGTTGTGACAGATGTGATTCTTGCAAGCAGCATATGGTTGGGTTATGTTTTCTGATCCATCCCCCCACCCTGTGCCTTTTGATGGGTGAGTTTAAGCCATTGACATTTATTGATATTATGGATTTAATGTATTGTAGTGCCATTGTTCTAAAAAACAATTTGTTTACTCTGATATATTACAAGTATTATAGTGATGTTCTTGTTTATAAGAGGTCTTTTAGTACCTCTTTCAGGGCCGGCTTGGTGATAGTTGCCTCCTTTAACTGTTGTTTGTCTAAGAAGGTTTTGATCCCTCCATCTAGCTTGAATGAAAGTCTAGCAGGATATATAATCCTTGGTTGAAACCATTTTTCATTCAGGGCTCGATAGATATCTTGCCACTCCCTTCTGGCTTTTAGAGTTTGAGTTGAGAAATCTGCAGAAAGTCTTATGGGTTTTCCCCTGTATGTGACTTTTTGTTTCTCTCTTGCAGCCTTTAGGATCCTTTCTTTATCCTTACTTCTTCTCATTGTGACTATGATGTGTCTTGGTGTTTTCAGGTCTGGGTTGATTCTGTTTGGTACTCTCTGGGCCTCTTGCACCTTGATATCCTTTCTGTTATTCAGGTCTGGGAAATTTTCTTGTATTATTTCCTCTAGAATGTTTGCTTCCCCTTCCTCTCTTTCTTCCTCTGGCAGGCCAATTATACGAATGTTACTTCTTTTGAGATCATCCCATATGTCTCTGTTGTTGTTTTCAGTGTCTCTCAATCTCTTTTTAAGCTCTTTCACCTCTTTCTTAGTTTTCTCTAACTCATCCTCTGTCTGACTAATTCTGTTTTCTGCTTCTGTTAGTCTGCTTTCCCTTGCCTCAGCTTCTTTCTTCATTACAGCTATTTCAGCTTTCAGTTCTCTAATTGTCTCAAGATAATCAGTATTTTCCTTGGGGGTCTCAACTGTTGTTTCCCTAATACTGCCATTCCTTTCCTCCAATGTTGTTTTCATTTCTGTGATTAATAAGTTTATTATTGCTTGCATACTTTTCTTATCTATGGTTACTTCTGACTGATTTGTGGTTTCTTCTGGGCTCTTGTCTTCATTCATTGGGGTAGCAGTTTTATTTGTTTTTAATCTACCCATTTTTTTTTAATTTATGTGTTTCTCTCTTTTTTTTTTAATGCTCTGTTGTTCCTCAGTTGTTGTGTTTTGAGCACAAGTAACACTGTACTAAATACCTTTATGACAATTGCACTAACCAACCTCCAGAATAACAGTAGCAACTGAAGTAAGTATTGAAGCAGTTTAATCGTTACCAGTTAGCCAAACAATTTCTCCAGTCCGTGAAAAAAATAGTAACCAAATCCCAGTGAAGAAAGAGAAAAGAAAGAGAGGATAGCAAGAATAGACAGTTATGCAAATCTACTATCCAGTGTATATTCTAAGGGTAACAAGAGTGTAAAGGGAACTAGAGCAGAGATACACACATAGAGAGTCCACTCTGGGTCAGATTTCTTCCCCAAAGTAATTCACAAATTCAGAAAGGCAAAGAAGAAAGAAGTGTATGACAAGATTAAAAAAAAAAAAAGAGATAGAGAGAGATAAGAGAGAGAAAAGGGAGAAGATAAGAAGAAGAGTTGTAATTAAAGAGCAGTGCGAGGAACTTCCCAAATGTGTATCAGTGAATTTAAAAAAAAAAGAAAAAAAAAAAAAACCCTGTTTGGTGGTATGGGGTATCCTGCTAGTAGCTGGTCCCAGGCACTGCTTATGGGGGGGGGGGGGGGGGCGGCGGGAAGGATGTATGCTTGAAAATTAAAAGGAAGAAAAAAGAATTTTTTCCCCTACTCTAATTCTTAACCCAAATTAAGTTATAGACACATCCTTGGTATGACCGCTATGGCCCCTTATTGGCTGGCCTGCTAAAGGCAGAAAATCCTATTGTTTACACGAGATGTGTCCGGAGCTCAAAGGCTAGCCGCTTCTCAATCCGCCATCTTCCGGGAAACCCCGCCCTCCAGACTTTTTTAAAGGATTTCTCAAAAATGAAAACTAGTTCCAAGTCCTTTGATCCAATGAGAGCTATACTCAAGAAGTCTTTGGATCCACCCTCAGGGTCGCGGTGGACCCTGGCGACTCCCAAGAGGCAGCCCCCGAGCTAAAGTGCTCTCTCCGGGTCCTCTGCCCGCCGCGCTCTGCAACCGGCGGAGGAGCCGCCTTCCCGGGCGGGCGGAGGACAATGCCCGGCGCACTCGCCTTGCCCGGCGCCGCCTGGGAATTCTGGCGCCCCGCTAGTCCGTGTCACCTTTGCTCAAATTGTTAACCCAAATTAAACTGTAATCACTTCTTTGGTGCCCCCCCCTTATTGACTGGCCTGCTAAAGGCAGAAAATCCTACCGTTGCCGACGATGCTATCAGAGCACTCGCTGTTAGCGATTTCTCTGGCCGCCATCTTCCCCCAGAATCCCCAGGTTCCCTATTCTTTATCCCTCTGGGAGTATGGACCAAAGATCTTTATGTGGTGCAGAAGGTGGGAAGTATGACTTCTGTAATTGCTTCTGCACAGGACATGGGTGTTGGCAGGTCGATCCATACTCCCAGCTGTTTCTATCTTTTCCTAGTGGGGTAAGTCTCTGGGGAGGATAGGTTCCAGGACACATTGGTGAGGTTGTCTGCCTGGGGAAATTAGGTTGGCATCATGGTAGCATCCACAACTTGGTGGCTGAGAAGCATTAAGATATAAAGCAGAACAGATAGTTTAATAATTAGCAACCAAAAGGTGAAAAATATAGCAGATGAGATGGGGTCTTCATATTGGAAGAAGCTAGAAAGTCTCTTAGGTATATCCCAAAGGGCCCGTGACTTTACTGATTTTTTTCCAGTGCCCCACTGCTAACATTCAGGAGGCTAAAAGAATTGCCTAACTCCTCTAATCTTCCACCAGGTTGCAGATACTAATATTGTTCATCCTGACTTCCCTAGGCAGGTAGCTTCACTAATGTAACCTCACTTCTCCAGAGCCCTACCCCACTAGGGAAAGATAGAAACAGGCTGGGGGTCTGGGGTCCTATTCGGGGAGTCCTGAGATTCCCAAACAGACATGATGGGCCTAGACCTCGAATAAATTCTTCTCTCCATTGTTACCAGTCATCTCTATCAGGAACAACAAAGTAGACCCCTTTGTGGGCCCCCATAGGACCTTGCCCTAAACTTTTATCAACAATGGTAGAGAATGTTCCATCTTCTGAAGGAAGAATGGACAACATACTCTATGCTGCACCTGAGGAAGATGGGTCCTGATATTGGGGCAGCTTGGAATGTTCCTACTCATGACCACAGAATGTGAGCTCAGATATACAGGAATGCAGAGGTCACATAGGCTCCTAAGCTGAACATGGGCCCCAGACCAAATCAAATAGATGGGGTTTACAGTCAACAATATGTATGTCCCTTTCTCATATTAGGAAGCTACTCTCTTCCCTGATCCAGCTTTCTGGTCCTTTTCCAGCCATTACATTGTCTCCCCAGACAATAACTTGGATCCACCTGCATATCAGATTTCAGGCTCGGGAAAGAGAGAGAGAGAGAGAGAGAGAGAGAGAGAGAGAGAGAGAGGGCGCTAGTATAGCCACAGGCCCTTTGGAATATAACTAAAATAGGCCTACTAGCTATCTACAAAACAGAAGACACCCCCCCCCCCCCCGCACAACTCTTCGTCTGCACTATTCCAGCCTTTAGGTTCATGATTAGTCAACAATTTGTTTGGCTTTGTATGTTAACTCTCTTTTCAGCCACCAGGTTCCAGATGCTAGCATGATGCCAACCAGACTTCCCTGGACAGACAATCCCACCAATGTGTCCTGGAGCTCTGCTTCCCCCAGAATCCCTCCCTCCCCCCAGGGAAAGAGAGAGGCAGGCTGGGAGTATGGATCGAACTGTCAATGCCCATGTTCAGCGGGGAAGCAATTACAGAAGCCAGATCTTCCACCTTCTGCATCCCACAGTGATCTTGGGTCCATAACCAGAGGGTTAAAGAATAGGAAAGCTATCATGGGAGGGGATGGGATATAGAGTTTTGATGGTGGGAATTGTGTGTAGTTGTTCCCCTCTTATCCTATGGTTTCATCAGTGTTTCCTTTTTATAATTAAAATTAATTAATTAAAAAAAGAAAAGAAAAGAAACAGGCTGGGGGTATGGATCAGCCTGCCAATGCTCATGTCTAGCAGAGAAGCAATTACAGAAGCCAGACCTCCCACCTTCTATACCCCAAGAAGAATTTTGATCCATACTTCCAGTGGGGGAGAAATTGTAGAGGAAAGATGACTAAAGGGCTCTGGAATCCAATTCCAGCAGCATCCAGAGAGAGAATAGGGAAAGAGAGGGACATTTGGAAGTAGTAATAGGTGTAGGTGTGACTTGGGAAGGAAAGGAAGACAGGGTCATGGGAAAAATGGGGAGTGTATATACATATCTATATCTAGATCCATATATATATGGAGAGAGAGAGATGGTTATAGAAATAATTATCAACCCATATCTGTGACTTATGGAGGACAGCTATAGCTTCCAATGAAGGGAATGGTGGTACAGAACTCTGGTGGTGGGAACCGTGAGGAATTATAATCCTGTTATCTTATAAATTTGTAAATCAATATTGTTACTAATAAATTAGATTAAAATAAAATAAGAGAAAATGGGGAAAAGGAAAAGAAAACAGGGTCACTGTAAGACTGACAATCTTCTTATGGATGGTTATTATTTGGATGAAGCGTCTCAATTCACCTACCTGGATTCAAAGACTTGACAAGAATGTCAGTTCTCACATGGCTTCTGTCTTTACCATTAGACAACGTCTCTCTGCGCATTACTTTAAAGGTAGGATCTGTCCGTCAAAGCTGCACCTGCACTCAGAAAGATCACCTTTATACTTCCATCTCGCTTAGCCCCTGCAACCACCTGCTTGTCACCAAGTGCCACTACCTTTTTCTTAAATAGCTCTCTTCAGCTCCCCTATAACCACTGACCTCTCCTTGACCTTCAAACATCAGTCTCTCCCTGCCCTGCATCATGGTGAAGTCTCCAAACTGGTCACCATGCTTTTTGGTTTTATACCTCTTAGGACTCATTTTGCATATTGTAGCCAACCCCACTCTTTCTAAAATGTAAGTCTAATTATGCCTAGCCTCAGTTTGAAAGCCTTAAAGAGATCCCAGCGGACAAATAAGTAAGTTAACAGTCTTGGGCCTGGCTTCAGTGACCATGCAGTAGTTAAGGTACTAATTCTGGAGTTCACGTCCATAACCGAATGACCTTGAGACAATTACTTAACCTTCTGATTTCTTTCCCTCTGAAGTGAAAATGAAAATAATCTTTATTTATACAATTATTGAGAAAAGAAGACAAAGTCAATTCATATAAATGTAGTATTTTATGCATACATCTCTAAAATTAGTTTATAGCTGTTCAATATACATTGTCAGCATATATGAATATATATACATATATATAGTGCCATATGCATGTATTCATATACACTGAGAACAGTGTCTGGCATTCAGTAATTATCATTAGCATTTGTCTTCTTATTATTCTGTTTCATACTTTCCCATTACTTACACTGTTTTCCATACTCTATTTCTTGTATGCAATTTTCTAAAAATACCCTTTTGCTCTAAAGCTCTATGTAATTCTGGACTTCCTCACTTCTTTCCATCTTCAGATCCTTATTCTCATATTCTCTGGTCCTACTTTATCATCCTTGTCCATTAATCATTTTGTCTTGATTTACATCTTACTGCCCTTCAGCCACCAAGTTTCAGGTGCTATTATGATTCCATCCTGACTTCCCTGGGCAGACAGCCTCATCAATGTGTCCTGGAATCTCCCCTCTTTAGGGCCCTACCTCTAGGGAAGTATAGAAACAGGCTGGGGGTATGGGTTAACTTTCCATCATTCATATCCAGTGGCGAAGCAATTACAGAAGCCAGAACTCCCACCTTCTGTACCCCAAAAGGAATTTTGGCCCATACTCTCAGCAGAGGAGAAGTAATAGGGGTAAAATGACTAAAGAGCTCTGAACACCAACTCCATCAGAACCCAGAGGGAGAAGAGAAAAAAGAGAGGGACATTTGGCAGTAGTGATAGGTGTATGTGTGACTTAGAGAGAAGACAGGATCATGGGGAAAATGAGCTAATATATACAAATATGGAAAGATAGCTGTGGAAATAATAGCCACCCCATATCTGTAACCTTGGGATAATTTCTGTATCTGGGGATACAAAACTCTGGTGGTGGGAACGGTGCAGAATTATATCCCTGTTATCCTATCATTTTGTAAATCAGTACTACATAATTAATAAAATTAATAAAAATGAATTTCTGTGACTCTTGAACACTGCTGTTCCTGTAGCTAAAATATAATGTCCTAGTCCTTCTTTCCATTTACTTAAAATGTTCTTAAGTCCCAGAAATAATAATATCCAAGCCCCATTCTACCTGTCTCTGTATATGTTAATTATTCAACATTGTGGTTGACTATTTAGACGTCTCTCCCTTCTACTGGACTTGAACTCCCTATGACAAGAACTCTGACCTGCCTAGCTTGAATACCAGTGTCTTTTGTGCTAAACCCTACAAATGTTTTCGATTTAGTTCCGCTTGAAAAAATGGACTTCTAAAACATAGAAATATCAAAAGTTGGTTCTAGTAAGAATCTTTGGGGACATATATTTCATAGAATACTGCTCTGTAATCAAAAGAGTTGAGATTGTATTGTTTGTGACAAAATGGATGGAGATGGAAGTGATTTTGCCCAGTGATGTAGCTAAACAAGTGAAAATCAACTACCAAATAGCTTCATTCATATAGGGAACATAGATAGCTACTCCAAACAAACTTGCAAAAACAAAGTGAGTTTGTGAGAAGTGTGTTGCTTATCAGAGGTAGGAGGGCACAGGACTTTGATGGAAGGTAAGGTGACTTATACACACTATGTTATATGTGAAAATGAACACCCTGAAATCTTATAATTTTGTAGGAGACTGTTAAATCACTACTAATACAACTTTAATTAAAAAAAAAAACCCAAAGTTGTAATAATCAACCTGAAGACACAATGAACTAGAGTGGTCAACATACTCCAATTCAACCCAGTTTTCCTTCCTGAAGTTGCCATCACATATAGTTATAAGCGATGAGACTATTACTAATGACCTGTAGACTCTGGCTGGTTGCTGCTGCTGATGTTAGTAGCGATATTAATGATGATGATGTCTGTTGACTTTTTCCAGGTGATATTAACACTTACTTATTGAATACTGCCTCTGGGTCAGACATTGTTGGGCACTCTGCAAACCTAAGGACCTTTTCTTTAACACAAACTGAACTGTGCTATGAAAACTGTAGTTTTATTTTTAATTAGTGATTTGATATTTGTTTATAAGATTCCAGTGATATTTTATAATCTCATAATTACAATATTATAATATAATATAATTATAAGATTATAATTATAAGCACCCACCACCAAAATTTTGTGACACTCTCCTCCATACCTCACATACCTCAACCCACATATAGTTATAACCACCATAGTTCTCATAAAATTTTAAGGACTAGTCACTTTTAAAAAATATTATTTTATGTATTTTATTTTTGAGAGAGAGAGAGAGAGAGAGACTAGACATCTGCTCAGCTTTGGCTTATGCCACCATATGCCACAGGGGGATTGAACCTAGGACTTTGGAGCCTCAGTCTGTTTGCATAACCATTATTCTATCTTCCCCACTCAACTAGCCACTTTTTATTTTTGAAAGTTCATATGTTTCAATTTTCTTTATTCGATATAAGAGCAAAATCATCCAGTAGTTGTCTTTCAGGTCCTTCACTACTTCAATAAGCCCAACCATCTCTAGTTCCATTCATTTTGTCCCAATGAACACTATACCATCTTTTTAATTGCAGAGAGAATTCTATCAAATATATTTCCCATAACTTCTTCTTCTTTCTTCTTTAGATAAAGACAGAGAAAACAGGCAGAAAGATGGAAAGAGTGAAGAAGAACAAAGCACCAAAACTTCTTTCAGTGAGCTGGAGGCTGAGCTTCGGCCTGGGCTGTGTGTATGACAAAGGAACACACTATCCTAGTGAGCTATTTCCTCTGCCCTTTCCTATTCCTTACTTATCCAGTTGTCTGTTGATGAAAATATAGATTGCTGGGGCCAGATGGTGGCACATCTGGCTAAACACACACAGTACAGTGCACTAAGGATGTAGGTTCAAACCCCTGGTTCCACCTGCAGGGGGAAAGCTTCATGAGTGGCAAAGCAGGTTGCAGGTGTCTCTCTCCCTTTCTATCTCCCACTACCCTCTCAATTTCTGGCTGTCGCTATCTAATAATAAATAAAAAATATATATTAAAAAAGAGAAAATATAGATTGCTTCCACTCTGACTAAAACCACTATGCACATAATCTTTCTGAACTAGTGTTTTCAAGTCCTTTGGATTTATGCCTTGTGGATATATGCCTACAGGATCACAAGATGTTTCTGTTTTTATATGTTTTACAGCTCTCCATTCTGTATTCCAAAAGGATTGCCCCGGTTCATATTTCCATAACCAATGAACTGTGGTTCTTAAAGTACTTTAAAGTTAAGTGTGCAGCTTGGAGTTCTGACCTCTGTGTATACTCATGTGCAATCTTAGATAACCCAGCATCCCCACCTTCCTTCACTCACCACCTTCCTTCCCAGTCAGCAGCCCCAGAGATGTTCACTGTTACATTTTTTATTATATTGTCATTGCTGGGGCTTCACCACTTCAGACAATTTTTTTTTTTCAGGTGGAAGGGGAGAGGCAAAGGAGGAGGGAGAGAGACACCAGAGCACTGAAGTTTCGTCCAGTGCCATGGAGGCTGGGATTGAATCTGGGTCACTTATGTGTGTCTTTTTGTTTGTTTGTTTGTTTGTTTATTGGATAGACACAGCCATAAATTGAGAGGCAGGAGGAGATAGAAAGGCAGAGAGACAGACACCTGCAGTACTGCTATATCACTTATGAAGGTTTCCCCCTGCAGGTAGGGAATGGAGGTTTGAACCCAGGTCCTTGTGCACTGTAACATGTGCATCAACTTGGTATACCACCACCCAGCCCCTTAAATGGGGTCTTCGTGCATGGTAATGTGCACCCTCTATTGGGTGTGCCATGGCCTGGCCCCACATAGCTTATTTTAATCTTTGACTTGAATGAGTCTTCAGTGTGAGGCAAACATTGTCTTAATTGTTTTACATATATTATCTAACATTTCTTCATACTTACCCTGATGTGAGGACTATTACTTCCTTTCACAGCTAAGGCTCAGAATGGTTAGGTGACTGGTTTCAGGTCACAGATAGCTATAAAGTGGTGGTGAGTCTGTTCTGGTTCCAGAACCTGAGGTAGCAGTAAGGACAAGAGCAGGCCATGCTACCAGAATTAGATTCAGTTAGTTTTGTTCCCAGTTTTCTACCAAAGGTCATAGTGGTGATGTTTTCATTCTTTATAAACGTGTCTCTCTGGAAACTCGATTTCATATGACTAGTCTGCCAAAATATTTTCTTCCTCTTGTTTCATTATCAGGACTTCTCACTCAGGCATCCATGGATTTACTTGATTACTCTCGTGACTGCACTGCTTTGTGACCCAAACTGGCTTATTTTGACCTCTGTAGGAGGCTGCTTTGGGGGTGGCCTTGCTGAAAAGATTAAACTGCTTAATAATTTCTTCTTCTTCTTTCCAAGGGTGATCTTTGATGAAGGAGTCAGGAGTAGTCCTGTCTGACTGTGTGACTACTTTCTCTTTCTCAGCTTGTGGCTGTTTCTAAGGAAACACAGTTAAAGTAGTTTTTTTTTTTTTTTTCTTTTTTTGTCTGCTATACATAGACAATGACTTGTCTTTTAACTTTTGTTTTTCAATTCTACTTTTTTTTTTTAACTTTATGGGAAGGTTAATGACTTACAGTGCAGTGATTGGCGCATGAGCAGTGTCTCAGCACCCCATGATGTAAGTGTCTGGATCTTCTACTCTGAGGCTCCCATTACCCACTGATGAGGGAGGGCCCTCTTCCTGGGTGAGTCTGGGGGTAGGACGGCCTTTGGAAGAACACAAGAGATTAGCTGAAATGCAGACTGAGAGTCATGGCTTTGGATAACACAGGCTTGGGCCCCCCTACCCCCCACCCCCAGGAACTCACAAGGATTGCTTATAAACTCACTTGACTTTTCTTTTATAAGTCCATATCTCTGCTCTGTGTAGCTTCCCTTCTAAACACAGTATTTATTCATGCTTTCCCCCTGGGCTCTGAACTAATCCACTACATTTGACTAAGACATAGAAGATGAGTAAATGCCTCCTTGCAGACTGGAGAATTAAACAGATAATCTGAGTTCTATTTGGGTACCTGGCTCAGTGCATGGTGGGGTAATTGGGGAGAAGCTTTGTTTTTCCTTCTTTGATGCAAATGAAGAGCTTAAGTGAAGACAAACTAGTGGAAGTGGAACTTTTTTTTTTTTTTTTTTTTTTAATATTGGCTTTGAGACACTGGGGACAGACAGAATTCGGCTTTTCATTTAGTACCTATGGGTTGTTGTCCTTTAGCAATTTCTCTGACCATAGAACATTTGCACTGTGATCATGCAATTGATTCCTTCCTGTCCCAGTGTAAGTTCCATGCAGGATAAATTGTGCCTTGTTCATCACTATATCCCCAGTGCCCACAAGTATTAGCTCAAAATAGGCATTTAATAAATATTTCTCCGATGTCTGCAGAGTTGTTAATTAGCAGTGTAAATGGTCTCTGGGTAGGGAACCATTGCAACCTAGTGAAAGATCATGGGGTAAAGAGATGATGCCAGCTTTTAACTGTGGTAGTTTTGAATGCCCTGCCAGATGAATATACAGATCCCAGTGGTTCAGATAACTGGGCCTGGGTCTCTTTCCTACTTCTCCCACCTAAGCCTCCAAGTCATTTTCTATTCCAAAGATAACCTTGATTTCAGGCTGGCACCTCTTTCACAAAGTGTTTAAACAAAAGGCATCACAGGGTGTGTGCGCCGATGCCTCTTGGGGCCAGTCACCTGAATCCAGTGGTTTGAGCCCAGTGAACCCACAGCAGAGGCAGCCACAGATCTTCACAAAGACTGGACCTGCTGTCAATTGCCATTTCCTCGTGCTGGCCTCAGCATGGCCTCCGAGAGCACAATGTACACAAAATTATAATGTTATCACACATGCTGCCACCCAGAGTGAGGGCAGCCACTCGGGAAGGCACACACCAGGAGCAGGCAGGCACAAAGGCCATTCCACGACTGAAGTCACATGTGTTGATATTTTTAGCAGAGGGGTGGCTGAAATACAATTTCAATGAAGATTGCATTATGGATTATTGCTTGAGAAAGCCTTGACAAGGGACTAAGGAGACTCTTTCTTTTCCAGTGGGGGCCTTTTTCCTCCACAGGGGTTGAGGGAAATGGGAGGAAAGAGAAGGCTGCTGCTTCTATTTTCTGAAGCTGATGTGAGATGGTGTGGTGATAATGTATAATGGTTTCCTAAGCAAATCTCCATGTGACAGTGTGTGTGTATGTGTGTGTGCGCACATTTACTCGTGCTGTGTTATCTGAACAACTCAGGCCCTGTCTGCTAAGCAAACAAATGATGTTCTTACCATCTTACACAGTGGATATTCAAACTCAAGGCAGACAAATAGCAATGTTCCCATAACTAGCTAGTAGCATTGTAAAGTTCAAATTCCTTCACATGATTGGTAAATCCCTGGTTAATCCAGCTCTTACTTACCACTCCAGACTCCTGTTGCAACATTGTCTTCTTCTTAGTCTAAACTCTTCTACAGTCAGATAGTTCTTTCTAAACCTCTACACTGTTTTCTAGCCTGCTCACACATCTAGTTCCTCCTTCCCCCTCAGGCTTTACTTCACACAGAAAGACTTCTGTGACCTCTCAGGTTTGAACCTGTGACCTTTTGGATACCATAAACTCTGAGATTATCTGTTAACTCTTTTTATTTTTGATACACTGTGGAACTCTGATTGAAAAAACTAACATTTTCAGTTTCCTCATTGAGTCTACCAACAGGAGTGCAAGGAATGAGAGGAAAAAGAAAAGAGTTTAGCATGCCTTAAGACCTCTCCACCATCACTGGTCACTTCCATCAGGAATGTCATCATAAGCCCTCTTGTGTGCCTCTCCAGGACCTTGCCCTCACTAGAAAGCAACAATGGTAGGGATAGTCCAATTCTCCAAAGGAAGGCTAGGTAATCCTACTTTGCCAATGGAAGAAGACTAGTCCTGAAATGAGTGCAGCCTAGAATTTTCCCAGCTGTGACCATGGACTGCAAGTTCAGACTGACAGGGACTCAGAGGTCATACAGGCTCCTATGCTAAATATTAATATATATGGGTCAGATTAATGTAGTAAACAGTTAATTGTATGTATATATTTTCTATTTTTAACATAGAAAGTATATTTTAGTATTATTTTAAGTTTAGGAGCTACTCTGCCCTTATGCAGTGTTCTAGCCCTATTCTTAACTCTGACTAATAAAATTTTAAAAATAATTTGGTGTGTTTTACCAAATAAGAAAAATAACAAATCAGTGTCTAATTTTTTTAACCTTTTAAGTAGATTTTTGTGGTGGTACCAATAACAGTGTATAGAATTCTGCTGAGTTTTGCTCCAAGAAGAAGTAGGAGTTCACTATAGTTCTTAAAAGACAGAAACAAGATCAACCTGGGTACAACCTCCATATTATCATCTACTAAATGTAAATAAGGACATCAACTTTATGTTTACAGGACTTTTTTGAAAATAAAAAGAAAAGTAAAGGGTATAGAAGTACTTTGCAAATCATTTAACACTTAAAAAAAAAATCCATCCAATAGACATATATTGGGTTTGTCTGAATTAACAGGGATGGAGACAAGAACTATGGTGAATAGGAGGCAAGAATAAAACCTGGTCTTGATTATTTTTCATTTCTATGTCTAGGACAGAAGAACTTTGATAAAGATTCATGCCGTGCTACAGAAGGCGGACATAGTTTATAAGAGGATATTACTAGGCCTGCAAAGTAACTAATTTGAATAATGTGCTGCTTTGCTATGTATATGACCCAGGTTCAAGACCACCCATTGAAGGAAGCTTCATGCATTAAAGGAAGCTTAAGCGCTATGCCACCTCCTCTCCCTGTCTCTCTTGCCTTTTTCTCTCTTCCCATTCTTCCCCTCCCTCCTCCTCAGTATCTAAAATATAGAGGGAGACAGTTACCAATATTATAATTATTAAGGTGGGATTTTATTATTAATTGGTACCAATGAATGCTTTTAATTTTTCTAGAAGGCTACTCAGAGAGTCATTGCCATGCTATCAGAAGAAACTGAGCTTTGGAGACAAGGATTAGTTAGGCAACTGAATCTGGACAAGGCACTTTTCTTCTTCAATATTAACTGATTTAACTCCTCCTGTTTAACTTGGAATGTTACTGAGATAACTATACCAGCTAGCTGATGCTAAAGTGCTTTTAAAATTATCACAAAAATCAATAAAAATAAAACTTTAATATGCTATAGGTATGTTCTGGAAGAATTATTAAAATTAATTGGAGACATTAACAAAATTATTTTTTAGGAAGTGCTCATGAAAAGCTATTTCATTGTGACAAATGGAATGGGAATTAATGTGTATAGCATGGAAAGGCTCCGTGTTAGTTAGATATTGCTGTAATCATCAACATGAGAAAACTTATGTCAACCTGGCACTATCCCATGAGATAACCATCATTCTCCCCCTTCCTACTGGTAAGGAGAACAAAGTCAGAAATGTTCATACATTTTCCCCACGGAATATAGGTAGTACTCAGAAGGACCAAGAATTGCCCAAGAGGGAACCTTCTACCCGAACAGTGCAATAGATGATATCATCCCTCAGACTTGACTTCACTCCCAATGGCTTTGATTAAAATACAGAGTTACTATGACATTTTGCTTATCTTTCTCTCTGAGGAGGCAGTGGAGTGAAGAATCTGATTAGATGGAGATCTGTCTGCCCCCCCCCCCCAAGAATCCTTCCTTTCACATGCAAGAACAGGAGTTCAGGGATTATGACAATCTACATTGTGGAATCAGGGAGGGATGGGAAAGAGTTCATCCATCTATAGGCTTCTGGAGATTTCCTTCCCAGTCATATTTTTCAGGGAATCCCTGAGAAACATGAAAATGGGTAGAAAGTACCAAATTTACTCTGTGTCCTCCTGATGCACTTGACCCTTCCCCCAGCCCTTTCATACTGGAGTCATTTTCACCTGGAATCCATTCCATTTCTGATTTTTATAGTCTTCCGTACTATTTTCTTTCTCTGGGATATTCTGATTCTCACTCTTCTATAGGCAATTATCCCTCCATCTAGTCTGAATGAAAGTCTAGCAGGATATATTATCCTTGGTTGAAACCCTTTTTTACTCAGGGCTCAATAGATATCTTAACATTCTCTTCTTGGTTTTAGAGTCTGAATGAAGAAGTCTGCTGATAGTCTTATGGAACTTTCCCCGTATGTGACTTTTTGTTTTTCTCTTACAGCCTTTAGGATCCTTTCTTTATCCATGCTTCTTTTCACTGTAACTATCATGGGTCTTGGTGTCTTCAGATCTGGGTTGATTCTGTTTGGGACTCTCTGGGCCTCTTTATGTCCTTTCTGTTGTTTAGGTCTGGGAAGTTTTCTTCTATTATTTCCTCTAGTATGTTTACTTCACCTTCCTCTGGCAGGCCAATGATAGGAATGTTACTTCTTTTGAGATCATCCCATATGTCTCTGTTGTTGTTTGTTTTCAATGTCTCTCATCTCTTTTTGAGCTCTTTTACCTCTTTCTTAGTTTTCTCTAGCTCATCCTCTGTCTGGCTAATTCTGTTTTCTGCTTTTGTTAGCCTGCTTTCCCCTCCCTCAGCTTCCTTCTTCAGTTCAGTTATAGTATTAGCTTGTTCTCTTAATTGGCTCAGCTGTTTCAGCCTTCATTTCTCTAATTACCTTGAGGTAGCTCGTGTTTTCTTTGAGGGTCTCATCTGTTGTTTCTCTATATCTGATATCCCTTTCCTCCATAGTTGTCTTCATTTCTGTGATTATTAGGTTTACTAATGCTTGCATACTTTTCTTATCTATGGTTATTTCTGACTGATTTGGAGTTTCGTCTGGACTCCTGTCCTGATTCATTGTGGTACCAGTTTTATTTGCTCTTGATTTAACATTTTTTTAATGTGGTTTGTATTTTTGTGTTCTCTCATTCTTCAGTTGTTGTGTTTTGAGTACAAGCCATGTTAAACTAAAGTCTTTTCACAAATGCAATCACAAACCTCAGAAAGTACAATAATAGCAACTGAACAGTTCAAACAATACCAGTTAGCCAAACAACACCTCCAGTCCAAAAAAAAAGAAAAAAAAAAAAGAAAAAAGAAAAGAATAGAATGGGGAAAAGACAAAGAAATAATATACAATTATGCAAATCTACTGTCCACTATAAATTCTAGAGATGGCAAGAGTAGAAAGGAAAGGAGAAAAGAGAGACAGACAGAGAGAGAGTCCACTCTGAGTCATATTTCTTTCACAAAAAAATTCACAAATGAATGTTAGTGAATTCAGAAAGCAAAAGAAGGAAGGAGAAGGGAAATTTAAAAAAAAGAGCGGTGAAAAGGAAAAGTGTTCTTTTTTTTTTAAATTAGCTAGGAGGAGAGAAAAAGGAGGGTAGAGAGAGAGGGAGAGAGAAACAAGTTCCTCCCACAATAGATAACACACCCAGTCAGCAATCAGTGGAAAAAGCAACAAGAGTTAATTTTGGTCAACCTGAGGAGGAGTGAAAAGGGACACACGTATATAATAAAAGTAATAATAAAATAAAATAGAGTAAAAAATCCTAAAAGTCAGTCTGCTACTTGGACCACTCCAGATGGCTGCACATAGTCTGGTCCCCTTCCTAAAAAAAACAAAGACAACCAATTATAATATATATATATATATATAATCCAACTAGTCTTTCCCAGGCTGTACTGAGGCCCTGATTGGTCAGATATTCTGTCACTCAAATAGAGCTCCAGTCCCCTTCAAAAAGAAAAAGAAAAGAAAAGAAAAGGCTTGGAATGACAGCCCTGCTGGGCCAGAAATCTTGGTAAAGAAAGTAGCTCCACAGGAAGTCTTCTAGGAGCAGCTGGCCAGCCTGTGGGGGCTGGTTTTGGGGTTGGGGAGGAAAGGTGAGTTCATAAATAATCAAGCCAACGATTTTCCTGTCCACTGTCCTTTTGGCCTCTGTTTGCCAGCCCAAGAGTGGGTTATAGGACTTTTTTTGGTGTCATTCTAACCACCCCTTGCTCTCCTTTACCACCGATGGTCAAAAATCCTTCCCTCCCCTGAGAATCCCAGGTTGAAATCTGCCTTTTTCCTGAGTTCACACCAGGTATTGTCTCCAAGTCGCCATTTTGGCTCGCCGCACTCCCATAGGCAATTATCATCATCATCATGATCATAATCATCATCATCATCATTTATCAGAGCACTACTCAGATCTGGCTTATAGTAGTGCCAGAGATCCTGTTTATTACTTAGTTCCAGTGAAAGCCCTTGATCTTCACAGAATTGAGTATTTTCTTTGCTCAATTCTATACTTTTTTGTATATTTACCCAGCTATATTTAGCTGTATACTGTTCCTTTTTTTCTCTTTTTTTAACTAGATAAACATTCTGGGAAATGAAGCACAAATTATTTAAGACTTTGTTCTCAGAATGTAGCACTTTTTTTTTTTCACCTAGTAGCAGTCTAGGGACTATTAGCTGAATGATCAAATGAAAAAGAGTGAATGAGTTGAGAGAGCTTTGTTCCAGCCAGGTACGCTGAGGGGCATTCAGTACTATGATAGCCTTTAGATTCTCTTTTCCAATTTCATTACTGATTTAAGTGTTTTACAAAAATAGTTGATGTCAGGGGTACATTTTTGTATCCATACATAGGGTGTGTAGGTCACCACACTCTACACCAGAACTTTGGGTTTGATTTTTTACTTCTTCCTTTTTCTTAACTTTACACATTTCTATAGTTTACCTGAAGGCACATTCAATGCCTTGGAGAATGTGAGTCTAAGAGCAAATCCCTTTAGGGAACTTGCCACATCTTATCTGTGCTCCTTTTTTTTTTTTTTCCCCATTTTAGCCTGTCATTGAGTTATTTTTGGTAAAGTACTTCTTCGGGATTGAGGAGAAGCTAGAAAGATCTGGGAGAAGCTAGAAAAGATCTATGATGATGCTTTACTCAGAAAAGGGGGGGGACACTTTCTATTTTTATAAGAATTTTAAAAAATATTTATTTATTTATTATTGAATAGAGACAGAGAAATTGAGAGAAGTGGGAGAGATAGAGAGGGAGAGAGACAGAGAGATATCTGCTGCCCTGCTTCACCACTCTTAAAGCTTCCCTTCTGTAGTGGGGACTATGGGCTTGAATTTGGGTCATTGTGCACTTAACCAGATATACCTCCCTGGCCCCAGGGAGATACTTTCTAACTAATGAATTGCTTCATTTGACCATTGCTTTTTAACTTATGTAGGATCAAAGAGGCTGTGAGTTTAAGACACAGACCCTTGGAATTTTGAGGGACCGGCATCTCAAAGTTTGCATTTCCCCTAAGTTTGTATTTTGAAAGCTAGCCTTGAAAGTTTATGGTATTAATAGGTAGGGTCCTTGAGAGGGGCTGCCATACGTTCCATGCTCATAAACAGGAATATTGCCCATATGAAAGAGGCTCCGGACTCACCCGTTCAACCAGGTGAATATACATTAGAATTGGGAGACCCTAGAGGGAGTCCTTATTGGACAGTACTTGCACTTTGACTCCAGGCCTCTAGATTCTGTATATATGTATAAATGTACTTTTGCCTTTAGTTTCTGGGACTTGGTGCTGCCACTAGGAATCCACTGCTCCCAGTGGCCATTTCTCCTCCTCCTCTGCCTGGCCTTCCTCCTCCTGCTCCTCTTCTTCCTCCTTCTTTCTACTTCTTCTTCTTCCCTTTCTAATTTTTGTATTTTCTTTTAATCTTTATTTATAGATAGAGACAGCCAGAAATGGAGAGGGAAGTGGGTGACGGGGAGAGAGACAGAGAGACACCTGAAGCCCTGCTTCACCACTTGTGAAGCTTTCCCCCTGCAGGTGGGTACCAGGGGATCAAACCTGGGTCCTTGTGCACTGTAGCATGTGCACTCAACCCGGTGTGCCACCACCCGGCCCTTCCTTTCTAATTTTTGTATTAGATAGGACAGAGAGAAATTGAGAGAGGATGGGGAGATAGAGAGGAGATACAGAGAGAGACCTGTAGACCCGCTTCACTGCTCATGAAGCAGAGTCCCTGCAGTGGGGAGCAGAGTGGGGTTCAGACCAGGGTCCTTGAGCTTGGTGATAATGTGCATTTAACTGGGTGTGCCACTGCGTGGCCCCCTACGATTAAAACTTTATTTATCAGCAAAAGACTACAGAGATAATAGTGGGGTTGGGAGAAGCGAGCTGGAAAGTAGAGTCTGTGGAAACTCTTTTGTTATAAATCACCTGTTATCTTGTAGCAGGTTGTGGGTGTGTGTAGATGCAATCGTTGGTTTCAAAGTGCTGTTGCCAATTTCAAATTCTGCAGGTACTGTTTTGCCCCAGGGAGCTCCTTGAAATATGTCAGGCTGATGGTTCAGGGCCCAAGTATGAGACTTGTCAAATTTGGGATCCGAAGCCCTGTATGAACCCAGTTTAGTATTCAGTAAATATATTTATAGCAGCTGCTGTCAGGGTAGTCATCACCAAAGGTAGACAGTTGGTGGCTTCCTTCCTGCTATGTGTCTCGTCTAAACAGCCTTAAAAATAGCACCCTTGACCTCTACCTTCTGCACCCCACAATGACCCTGGTTCCATACTCCCAGAGGGATAAAGAATAGGAAAGCTATCAAGGAAGGCGATGGGATACGGAGTTCTGTGCCGGGATAGCCTGAGGGTACTTCTTCCCGAGCTAGTGCTCTCTGGGTTGGAGAGAACTCAACTGGAGCCGACCTAGGCTGCTGCGTGGAAGAGGGATCAGGAACTCGTGCGGCACTAACTTCGCAGGAGATACACTCTGGAACTCTCGGAGCCAGAAAGCAATTTCCAAGTGTCTTTAATCAGAAGAGCAGCTGTTTTTATACTCTCCAAGTAGGGTGGAAACAGGATGTGATATAGAGAGGGTGGAGAGAAAAGTGACTGGTGAAAATCAGAGTGTGACAAGGAGGGGGCGGAGCAGGCGAGAATCCTATCACTGAACCACCAATGCCCTGGAGGGAGTGCTTTATGTAAATGTAAAAGTGATTTATGTAAATAGACCAAAGCTTTGAATGGGATTATATCTATCCCTATATAGGCATATGGTTAAGCAGAAGCCAGGGGGAGCTGGCATACTATCCAACAGTTCTGGTGGTGGGAATTGTGTGGAGTTGTACCCCTCTTGTCCTATGGTTTTATCATTACTTCCTTTTAATAAATAAAATTAAAAAAAAAAAATAGCACCCTCCTCCCCATCACCACCCATTTGCAAGACAGTGGGTAGAAAGCCTGTCTTCTCTTTTTAAATAGTGGCCTTCATCTCCCGAGCCACAATTCTGTAGTGATCACAAACCCCTGTGTTCTTCCTTCTTAGAGGTGGCTACAATCAAAATCTCTTGTTCATGTCCATTTAGTTATAAAACATAGCCCTTGGTGTTTTTATTCTGGTGATCAGAGAAAGCCAGGGGATAAATAAATAGACAAAGAGATAAGATGGGGCCAGTGAGACATATAAGGATGAATAAAAAAGGAGTAAAGAGTCAAGAGATTGATAGGATAGGGGTCCTTACTATCATCCTTATAGGGTGATCCGGGCAGGATTATTTGTGAAAGGGATATCTGAACTGAAACTTGAATGATAAGACTGCTTACAAAAGCTATAAGAAGTTTTTTTTTTTTCTTGCTAGGAATCAAACTTTGTACTTCACAATTCTAAGTTCGAACTGTCCCACTCATATACTTCCCTGCTCATATATTGGGTTATAGGGAAAATCATGATATATTATTCTGTGTTTTTCTATGCAAAATGGCTCATGACTTTTCTGACAACCCAATATACCAATATACTCACACACTAAAAAGTTAAAGTAATTAATTTTGCCTTCAGGGTTATCTCTGGGGCTTGGTGCTGGCACTCTGAACCTACCTCTATCAGTGGTCTTTCTTTTTTCTTTTCTATTCAACAGGACAGAGAGAAACTGAGAGGAGAAGGGGAGGTAGTGAGAGAGAGAGGGAGAGAGAGAGAGAGAGACACACACACACACACACACAGAGACCTGCAGGTTGGCTTCACTGCTTGTGAAGCAAGCATCCCACTGCAGGTAGGGGAGCAGGGGCTCAAACCCAGGTCATTGCATTGATCCTTGTGCATAATACTATGTGTCCTTAACCAGGTACACCACCACCTGACCATTTGGCCCCTGTATTTATTTTTCTTTGATGGGGGTATCAATGGTTTAGAGTTGACTGTAAAATACAATAGTTGGTTCATCTATGTGTAATATTTCTCAGTTTTCCAAATAACATTCTAACCTCCACCATCATGTTCCAGGACTTGAAGTCATTCTTACACTAATGTAAGAAGTGGGGGTAGGCACATTCTAGGCAGTGGGACCTTGTACCCTGAGACCTGGGAGAGAACTGTTCTTTTGATGAAATATATATATATATATATATATATATATATATATATATATTTTTCTAAATGTCAAAATTATGTGAGAAGGAGATGGCAGTCGAAGTCCAAGAGATAGGTAGAGGCCAAATCCTACAGGATCTTTAAGGGCATGATAAAATCTAATCGATGGGGTTTACAATCAAGAATATTTATACACCTTTCCCATATTTGGGAGCTTCTCTCTTGCCTGATCCAGCTTTCTAGTCCTTCTAACAGCCATGCCATAATCTCCCCAGACAAAAATTAGGATCCACCTGCATATCAGATTTCAGGCTCAGGCAAAACAAAACAAAACAAAACAACAACAAAAAAACACTAGTATATCCACAGGCCCTTTGGAATATAACTAAAATATGTCTACGAGCTATCTACAAAACAGAGACCCCCCCCCCCAACTCTTCACCTGCACTATTCCAGCCTTTAGGTCCATGATTGGTCAAAAATTTGTATGGCTTTGTATGTTAACTCTCTTTTCAACCACCAGGTTCCAGATGCTAACAGGATGCCGACCAGACTTCCCTGGACAGACAACCCTACCAATGTGTCCTGGAGCTCTGCTTCCTCAGAGCCTTTCTTTAATAGGGAAAGAGAGAGGCAGGCTGGGAGTATGGATCGACCAGTCAATGCCCATGTTCAGTGGGGAAGCAATTACAGAAGCCAGGCCTTCCACCTTCTGCATCCCACAATGATCTTGGGTCCATACTCCCAGAGGGTTATGTTAGCGAGCATAAATCAAACCACCATCCACTGCAAGGAAGCAAAGATGTTTATTGACGAATTGCAATCCGGGCCGAGATGGTGACTGGTGTTAGTCTACCAAGCTCGACCCCGAGCAAGGCTCACACCACACGATATATAGAAATCCAGTACACTCAGGGGGAGACACACACTTCATCTTAACAATCTGTACCCAATCATATTCTATAGAAAACGCGGAATCCAATTATTTCAAACTGAGCAAAAGCGGGGTCCATACAGAGCGAAGCGCGGGCAAATTTCAAACGTAGCAAAACCACACAACCAATAAGACTTAACCAGGTACTAGGCCCTTACCTCCCCCTACCATCTTGCCAGGCCATCTGGTGACCAGCATACTGCTAAGGCTGTGCAGAGGTCCTGATAAAACCTGTCTCTAGGCAGGGCTTCCAGCCCTCATACAGAACTTCTGCAAGTCACCGGATGGCCCTCACTGATTAGTTCTGTTCAAGGGGAGAGGGCAAGGGACCTTCCACCTCGCTCAGCAAACCAACTTAATTCTAAAGAAAAAGGAAAAAAAGAGCTTAACACTAAAACCTAAAAAGAAACTTAACCAAGAAATATATTAATAAATCATTAATATTGAAGAGGGGGTTCCAATGTAACAGCATGTTGTTGCCTGTCACAGGTTAAAGAATAGGAAAGCTACCAGGGGAAGGGATGGGATATGGAGTTCTAGTGGTGGGAATTATGTGAAGTGGTAGCCCTCTTATCCTACCATTTAGTCAATGTTTCCTTTTTATAAATAAAAAATAATAAAAAAAAGATTAGGAAAGCTATCAGGGGAGGGGATGGTATATGGAGTTCTGGTGGTGGGAATTGTGTGGAGTTGTACCCCTCTTATCCTATGGTTTTTGTCAGTGTTTCTTTTTTGTAAATAAAAATTAAAAACAATAAAAATAAAAGTTACAATGACCACATTAAAAAAAGAAAAAAATAACCTTCAGAATTAAGTCTCATCATGTAGGGTGCTTGTATTTTCATGGATATGACCTAGTTTCCACCCTGCCACCACAGGGCAGGAGTTATGAGACTAGAGGAAGCTTCTTTGCTGTGATGTCTCTGCTTTTCTCTGTCTGGAAAGATAGAGGAGTAAAATTACATGTGTGATTCCCCATTTACACAAATACATAACAAAAAAACAAAGAGTTGTAATATTAAATCTAAACCTTTGGCAGGTTTAAATAGTATATATTTTGCAAAGCTCATGGGTTGCTTTGTGAAAAATATTCTATAGACAAGAGAGTAGAAAAAGGAGGAAGAATCAGGTTGGAAATGGGTTTTAGGTCAGGATCTAAGGGACCAAGCTGTGTATGATTAGTGATAGTAAGAAGATTGCAAACTGTTAGGTTAGACCTCAGGCAAGATGGGCTCTGGAACATGGAATCTTATCTTATTAATTAGGGAACTTTTACTAACTTGATGACTCTATACTTTCCATGGCTTATTTTTAAAATTTCAAGTATTTTATTTGTTTATTTATTTATTTACTTTCAGAAAGGGAAGCAGGTCAGCCACTGTTTAACTCTGGTTGATGGTGATGCGAGGGACTAAACCTGGGACCTCAGAGCCTCGGGCATGACAGTCTTCTGCATAACCTTTATACTGTTTTCCACTGCTCATTTCCTGAACTATGAACTCATTAGTATAACAAAGGTGTAAGTAGCTGTCTTGGGCACTTTGAAAGTCACCTTTTAGCCTCCAGCTATGATGACTGTTAATGAAGATCTCGATCTTGGTCTTTGTCTTGAAAGTCCTGTTCCAACACTCACAAGATGATCAATTGGAGAGCTTTTTAATTTAGCATCCCCAATCCTCAATTTCCTCAGCTGTAAAATGGATTTTGTAACCTCGCCTGCTTTTTTTCAAGCTTATTAGCCAAAACATAAAATGAGGTAGTATTTGTGAAAATAGCTAGCATATTACAAGATATTCATGAAAGTCATCTTGGCTTTGATTCTGAATCGTCTCCTCCAACCTTCTGTTTTCCTAGACTAAGATCATTGGAGGCCAGATGTTTCTGCTTAAACTTCACTCCACATGTCAGTGAAGTGTGCGGCCAGAGGAAACAAGCATTGCACCAGGAGATGGTAGGTAGGTGCACTGGTTTTCTGTGTCCCTCCTTCCTAAATAAAGACTTGGGGTAAGCCCTCTCTCACTCTGGACATTGTAGTAGTGGCATGACTTCACGTGATGCGTATGTTAACTTTAGCAGCAGCAACTATGGTAAACATCCACAGTTAGTGAGGGGAAAGACAAAGTGCTAGGTGCCTTCCATCCAATATGCAATATTTAAGAACATCCTGCGAAGTGGCTATTCTACATCCCCAGTTTACAGATGAAATACTAAAGTAGGGGAATTAGAAAAGTCACATCCTTCTGAAAATAGCAAGCAGAGTATTTCCAGTGCCAGTCAATGGCTTCTGCGACTTCCAAATATAGCAGTCTTGCAGCTGTGGGATCTTGCCTTCAAAGAAACCACTCAGTCTGGTCATTCTCGTACCAGCTGTGGGAAGACACGTCACCATGCAGGAAATGCCTGGAGTTGCGTTCCTTGGCATGTGCAGCTCATTCCAGCTGATTCTGTGCTTGAAGCACCGTGTGGTCTTTCTGAATTTAGCCTGTACAAAAGGTTTTCGTCTCCTATCTGTATTTTCATACCCCACTCCAGGTTTCTATCACATTGCTGAATAGTGCTTTGCTTCTGTTGATGTACTTTTTCTCACAGCATTTATAAACAGAAGCAAAGCACTATTCATTCTTCATTGTTTTTCTTTCTTTTTTTTTTTTTTCTGTGTTAACTACAGAAGAAATGTCCAGTTATCTGCAAAGACCTTTGCCTTTCGGGATCCAGGATATTATGAAAGGTGGTAGGGATTGTCTCTGAAATGGGACACGTGCGTTCTCATTCAAGCTCTGCCACTTACACTTGAGTAATTCTGGACATATCACCCAGCTTAGCTGAACCTGAATTTGATTCCCATAAAATGCAGCTGTTAATGCCAGCAAAATCAGAGTACTTGCTGTCACATATTTACCGCTTATTAGTGATACAAGTTTTTATTTATTTAAGAAAGGAGACATTAACAAAACCATAGGATAGGAGGGGTACAAACTCCACACAGTTCCCACCGCCCACTCTCCGTCTCCCATCCCCTCCCCTGACAGTTTTCCCATTCTTTATCCCTCTGGGAGTATGGATCCAGGGTCATTGTGGGTTGCAGAAGGTGGAAGGTCTGGCTTCTGTAATTACTTCCCCGCTGAACATGGGCATTGACTGGTCGATCCATCCTCCCAGTCTATCTCTCTCTTTCCCTAGTAGGGTGGGTCTCTAGGGAAACAGAGCTCCAGGACACATTGGTGGGGTCATCAGTCTAGGGAAGTCTGGTCAGCATCATGCTGGCATCTGGAACCTGGTGACTGAAAAGAGAGTTAACATATAAAGCCAAACAAATTGTTGAACAGTCATGGACCTAAAGGCTGGAATAGTGCAGATGAAGTCTTGGGGGCTACTCACTGCAGACTTGTGTACAGTAGAAGTATTTTATAAACTGTAAAGCACCCTGTGAATGTTAGTTATTATTCGGTGATGATTGTTATTTTAACAACAGAGTGAGAAGAATTTTGATCATTTTTACTTGCCAAATCATTTTTTTAAATGAAGTATATATTTATCTCCCTCAATAACACATTATTGATATTATATAAATTGCTTTGAGGGCATTATTGTTCCACAACCTGGGGCATCAAAGGCCATCTTGTGCATTTATATACATAGAAATGGGAAATCAGCCAAAAGGCTGTGTGATTTCATTTTACCCTTTGCTTCTCTCATTGAACTTGGTAGTTCACATCTAAATGAACTGAGTGGCTGAGCTTTCAATTCTTTCATCAGTAGCTCTAGCAAACCAGTACACATTGTGATTAAAATGCACTGACCCACCTCAAAGAAGTAAAATGCAACTAAATGGAAGGAAGGAATTAAATAGGGGTGGAGAAGCAATAAGAAAAAAAATAGTGCTTGGGCAAGGCATCATTCTATTAATGTGATTAAAATCTTGTTCTGTGAAAAAGATATATAGAGGCTTTGATTTGCTAGGGGATCCCTGTGGCTGAAAGCATCTGGGTAAGGAGACTATCTTTTGTTCTGTAGCAAGGAGCCTTTTTTGAGAAAGGTAAGTGGAGTGAAACCTTTTGCAATGTTGATATTGGAAGAAAATAATAATAGCTTATAGGGAAACTTTTACTTCACACTCTTTCTCTAGGTAGTTTTTGTGTTCTAGGAGACAGGAAATTTTGACCTGTTTTATATTGAATCCATACAATAATAACACTATTATCATCTGATGCTTCTGTCAGGGCTCCCAGACACTGTAGCTTCTACCATCTATGTCTGTGGTAACAGCAGCTTCAAATGCAAGAGGTCTCAAAATTATCCAACCAAATACCACCCATTTTAATAATGGAGAACAGGCCATCAGCTCTCTAAGAATGACTCAGAAGCAAAGCAGCTATCAACTGAGTTAGAATGAACACCTGCTGATTTCTGGAAGAATCTTTTGAAACATTTTATACTGGTATAAGTTACACTGGAGAGACGAGGACTGGCCAGTCCCACATATAAAGCATATATATTCTTGAGTGAGTACTTCTTCAAATATCTTCTCTCCCCAATTGATTATTATTGGCAGCATTTTAGGAACCCTATCAATTAAATAGTTGCAGTCCACAAAGTTTTATTGAGAGCCTACTGTGTATAAAGGACACTCTTCTCATAGAGTCCTGTCCCTACCCTTAAAGCAGTAGTCTTCAAACGTTAGCATGCTTTAGAATTCCCTATAGGTCTTATTAAAACTCAGATTACTTGCTCCCAACCTCAGAGTTTCTAAGCTAGTAGTTAAGGCTTGGGGTTGATTTAAGAATTGGCAATTACAGAAGCCAGACTTTCCACCTTCTGCATCCCATAATGATTCTGGGTCCATATTCCCAGAGGGATAAAGAATAAGAAAGCTATCAAGGGAGGGGATGAAGTACAGAGTTCTTGTGGTGGGAATTGGTGTGGAATTGTACCCCTCTTATCCTACGGTCTTGTCAGTGTTTCCATTTTATAAATAAAAATTATAAAAACAAATAAAGTGACTAGTGTACATGAACAAAAATATAAAATAAAAATAAAAATAGATAAATATATAAAAGAATTGGGAATGTGTGAAGACTAAGGTTCAAGCTTCTGGTACCATCATGGCTGTCAGCTACTGAAGTGTCTTTCCTCGTGTCCTTCACTCTCTGTCTCTCTTAACTGTTTGGCTCTCTGTCACCACCTGGGATGATGTAATTGTGCAGGCACGAAGGCTCAGCAGAATAAAATCTCTCCTCATCACTCAAGGATTTTTATCTTAAAACCTTCCCTCATTACTAATAAGTTTCCTGATGCAGCACATCCAGAATCTACTTTGAAGTCAGCGTCATAAAGGAGTCATTAAAGTTCTCATGATCAGAGATGAGGATGATGGATTCTTAGAAACGTCAGACCATGGGAGGCATTAAGATGGAGGCATAAGGAAAAGGCACTGACTAAAGAGACTTTGTGTTCAGTGCAGCAATCAGGAACAAGGGAGGACTGAGGGTCCTTAAGGAGGTCGAGGCAGGTGATAAAAGGCAAAAAGCCAAGTTTCTCTGAACTGTGGCAAGTTCTGGGGACAGAAGGAGATGTTATAAGGTTACCTGCTCTTCCTTTTCTTCCCTGAGCCAGGGGAATGAGAAGGAGCAAAGGGCTAGATCCAAGGAAATCTTTCCCTTTGTATTTAAAAGCGCCAATTCCTGCTCTTGTGTGGGCCTGGAGGGAGACTTCAATTTCAATGACAGTACCCATCTTCCCTAGATCAAGGATGAAGAAACTCCATTTCCTGCAGAAACAAAAACACCATCATCACTCAGGCCCCCTCCAGGGAACCTCAAAGAAATTAAAAATGGAATTAACAGTTCATCTGGAAACCCTCTTTTTAAAAATCATATGCTTAGCTCACTGTTCCATGAAAACTGTTTCTGAAATATCAGCTTAGTGCTCCTGGCATCATATTTCTGTTCATTCCATCTGACTGAGGGACAAAGGGCAGCTGAGAGGCAGGTGAGAGAAATGGGGTGTGGCGAGAGCTTAGTAGGTGAGACAAAGAAGCCCAGAGTGTTAAGAGTGTTAAGGGTGTGTCCACAGTCATTTTTGTCAGAGGTAGGAAGTGACAGAGGAGGCTCCTTATGGAATAAAAATGGCAGTGGCATTGGCTTATGCAGGGTGGCTAAGACTTAGCCAGGCAGAGAGGGCCAGGGGAACCAGTGTGAAACAAAGGTACAGTAGTTGACAGGGACCAGTCATGTTCTGAGAAATGAATGGAGGTGTGACTGGAGGAACTGTGTGAAATCAAGTAGGGAAGTCTGTTGGGGAAAGAGGGTAGAAAAAGCTTTCTCTACTTAAAACAAATCACTTATCATTCTCTGAATATATCATACCACACATACATTACCTTCTATTGCTACCTTGAACTCTCTTTCATACTGGGTACCTAGTATGCTGTATGGTTCCCTCAGTTGTAGTACTTACTATTCAGCTATGTTTTCGGCTATGTGTAGCCTTGATTGATTACTTCTCACTGGTTCAGCCAATCGTTTTATTCAACCACTTCATAAAAACTTACTAAGGACTTAACTATGTGCTAGAAATTCTCCTAGGCACTAGCAATATTGAAAAGCACAACCATCATAGTCTCTGCCTTAGGATTACACAGGCCAGGCCAGGAGATGGACATTAAATAGGGAAAGACTCAAAAGGTATAAACTTAGAGAATTCTTATATTTCTGTGAACTTCTGAAGAGGATCATGGGAAAAAGTAGATGAACAGAATTTGGCCAGAAGGAGGAGCATGAGGAAAGACAAGTAGTTTCACTAGATTCAGGGTGCCTTTCTATTCCTATGCTCTTAAGAATTTTTTCAGCCACTTCACTATTGGGATGTTGTTGAAGGTTGTGGAGGGAGACAACTGTAACAAGTGCCAGTCATCTGGGGACACATAGATACCTGATGATAGCATTGCCTCCTAAAAGCTCTGTGAGATCCGACACTTCCCTTTGACATCGGTGCTGAGAATACAGTTGTGACACCTGACTGCATTATGGAATATTCAGGATGGATAGAGAATAGCACCTTTTCTGCTGAGCCTCATGTAGCATCTTAAGCAAACAATGAGGATTTTACTTTGACAGCCAAAAAAATCTGAGAATGAGAGGGATGAAACCACTTATTGCTAAATGTTGAAGAATACATTGATTTTGTGAATTTATGATGAAGACTGCTGGTGGTGGTATGTCAGATGTCTATAAACTTACAGAGAGCTTTAAATTAAAAAGATATGCAGATGGGTAGTGTAATAGATACAGATAGTCAGGAAAAACAATGCCAATGTTAATTATTATGCTATATTAAGTGGAATCATAGTTTTGCTTAGGAGGAAAGTTTTTTTTTTTTTTTTCAGGTAAGTTTTAGGGTAGAGTGGTAAGTCTTGTCCAGCTCCCGGATGTCAGACTACCCTCTTCCTACAGTTGCTGACTGAAATGCATACATATGCCACTAGTGAAGCAGGGGAAGTCTCTCAGAAAGCACTTTAAAATGATAATGATGGCAAACACAAGTCCTCGACAACCTTTCTCTCATCTGATAATAATATTGTTCTTTATTTGTGACTGACCCTTGGATACAAGGTCTGCTATCATGGAGTAGAACTCTGGTCAAAATCAAGTCTTTTACTCTATCTAGAGATAAAGGAAATGTGTTAGAATAAGTAGAAAGCTTGGATTCCTTTAGATCTGCTTTCAGAATTGGTTTGAAATAGGTATATTCACAAGGGTAGGTGGATGGACTGTGATGTTTGAGCATGAATAAAGTGTTTATTCTTTTGATTTCAGTCAAAAGACTGGGAAACAGAGTGAAAGTATGTGCAGCAGACAAAGGTTCCAAGTTAACTCTTACAGCTCTTTTACTGTGTGACTCTAGCAAGTTATTTAAAGTGTCTGAGGATTTGTGCTTTTATACAGCAATGGGCTTATATAACATAATCCATATGACCTCTTGTCAGACCATAGTCTATAGTTCTGTACCTCTGTGAAGTACAACATATATAAATATATGCACTTTTATCTAATCTTTTAAGAAAAACATATTTTCTTCATAAATTAATGCAGACAAATGCATATGGGTCCTTATTCTCAATTATGAGTAGTTTCCACCACTGTGGTGTCCGTCCCCTGTCATGTGTCTATAATCTTCTCAAGGTCACACAACAATTCCCTCTTTGACATCCACAGATAATATTTAATTTGGTTTCAGTGGAAATAGCCCAGAATTAAGTATTAGATAAGTATTAAAATAGAATTATAGATTATTCATGTAATTGTGATATTGGGCAAGCTACTTATTTCTCAGGCCACCTTACCTGTGAAATGGTGTACCAGATGCCTCATAGAGAGGACTAGAAGAACGACTATGCCAAGAAAGCAATCTATTTTGATATATTTGATAAATGAACTCCCCCCCCCCCATGCAAACACCCATTCTGCAAGGAGAAGCTACCAGTTATCTAGAAGATGTTAAGAAAACACTTGCTGAGGCAGATGGATTTGAATTCCATCCACCCTCTGGATTCTACTTGCTTCACAGTTAAATTCTTTTTTTTTTTAAGAAACTTTTATTTAAAGTTCTTTTTAAATGTTTTTTATTATCTTTATTTATTGGATAGAGATATCCAGAAATCAAGAGGGTGATGGGGGTGGACGGAGAGAGAGAGAGAGAGAGAGAGATGCAGCACTGCTTCGCCACTGCTTCGCCACTTGCAAAGCTTTCCCCCTGGGAACTGGGGCCTTGAACCCAGGTCCTTACACATTGTAATATGTGCGCTCAACCAGGTGTACCACCACCCAGCCCCTAGTTGAATTCTTTCAATCTATGATTGGAAGAGTAAAAACGTGCAAATATGGTACTTTAGAAGCTCCGGAATGTTTCAAATCCAGTATTTCCTATTTATAGCTGCAAAGAGAGAGCTTACTTTTTTTTTTTTTTTTTTTTTTTTGCTGTGTGATCAATATTAATACAGCCCTGGGTGTTGGAGAGCCACTGGATACTAACCTTCCTAGATAGGGTCTGATATAATTTGGATGTTCAGCTAGTGAGTTTAGTGCAAGGCTGCCACATGAAAATATCGAGGCAACATGAGAACCGACCCCAGTTTCAGAATCACAGGTATCTAAATCACACTTGAAGAATTGGGGGCGGAGGAGGACACTTTTCTGACAAAGACAACTTGGATATTTTACTTATTTTTTATTTTTGTTATTATCTTTTATGGGACAGAGACAGTCAAAAATGAGGGAAGTAAAGGATAAAGAGGAAAAGAGACAAAGAGATACCTGCAGCACTGCTTTCCCCCTGCAGGTGGGGACCAGAGCCTTGAACCTAGATCTTTATGCATTGTAACATGTGCACTCAACCAGGAGTGTCAAGGGGCTTCCCACTGCTGGGGGTTGCTTCACAGGCAGTAAAGCAGGTCTGCAGGCATCTATCTTTCTCCCCCCCTCTGTTTTCTCCTCTCTCAATTTCTCTCTGTCCTATTCAATAGCAATATCAGCAACAACAAGGGCAACAAAATGGGAAAAATGGCCTCCAAGAGCAGTGGAGTTGTGGTGTGAGTTCCAGTGATAACTCTGCAGGCAACAAAAAAAACCCAACATAAAAAGATCCGATTATAGCATCCTCTTCAGGACATAGAAACGCATTTGATCTTGATGTGAATAAGCCTTCTATATTTATTAGATTTGAAGTCTCACTTGCAGTTGTTTTGGCAGGGGCAAACAATAGATGTTCCAACCCCTGAGAAAGAAGTTAAAATGGGCACTTAGAGGTGAGGATACATCCCTCAAATTCTATCATCTGGGACACTGTTACAGGGAACCTTTAGTTCCAGATGACCTATTCTTCAGTTGATTATCAGAAAGCTAGGAAACTGCTATGTTTCTTGTGACATTAAATATGCATGCTGCCTTGTTCTTCCTTTTCTTTCTCCTCAGCAAGTGCTTTGTCATAGCAATCTGGGAGTATATCTGACTGGACTCCGATGGTCTCAATTCTTCTGCCTTACAGCCTTGCATTTTATACATGAATGGACTGAACCTTGGGGAATGTCCCCAGAAGTTGATGGCAGGGCTGAGTTGTAGTCCAGGAATCCTGACTGCATGTGGTAACTCCCTCATCAGAGCATTCTTCAGCTCATACTGCCTTTCCATAGGGTTGAGACATAAACTACAGCATGTTGAAAGTACCTCTCATCAGCCTCCAAGATATCTCCCCTGTATCCCTAAACAACATTAAAAATTTCCACCCCACATAGGAAACTCTGTAAAGTAAAAGGGGCCCATGGTCAAAAGGGAATGAAGAACCCTGAACAAAATGTTTCCTTATTTAGACTCACAGTATGAGTCCTTATTTAGACTCACAGTATGAGTCCTTATTTAGACTCAGACACAGAGCTGTAGCTCCTCAGTAAAGAAGTCCCATTTAACTTGTTCATCCATGGTTTCTTAAACTAATTTGATAAAAGAAACTTTCTTATCCTTCCTCTTCATTCTTTAGCTCCTGTAAAGATAGCTCCTTGAACCATGTTCATAGCAAACTCTTTGACAAAGTGGTTTAAAACACTTACCACTCGGGTCGGGGGGTGGGATGGGCGGTGGTGCACTGAATTAAGCATACATTGTACTGTGCACAAGGGCCTGGGTTCAAGCCCTGGCTCCCTACCTGCAGTGGGACCATTTCACAAATAGTGAAGCAGGTGCCTATCTTTCTCTCTTCCCCCTTTCCTCTCAATTTCTCTCTCTATAGAATAAAATGGAAAGGGGCAGGGGGCAAAATGATCACCAGGAGCCATGGATTTGTAGTGCTGGCACTGAGTCCCAGTGACTGTAGACAAAGAAAAACACCATTCCCACCCTCATGGATATGTATAATTTTCCTTTAGAGATATCATAATGACTGTAGAACTTCACTTTCACAGCTCTTTCACACCCATTATCCTTACAATTTACAGTAGCTCTCTTATGTAGACACTATACTGTCCTCAGCAAAAACAAGGTAACTTGATGCTTGCTAGATGAGATATATAAGATGATGTTGGAGTGTGTGTTTCAAGGAACACATCCCATGTCCTTTCATTTTTTTCATTGCTGCCAGGGCTATTGCTGGGGCTTAGTGGCTGCAGGATGAATCCACCACTCCCAATGGTTGTTTCCCTTTCATTCTCTCCTTCCCTCCAGTCTATCCATCTATCCATCCATCCATCCAGCCATCCAGCCAGCCAGCCAGCCAGCCATCCTCCCTTCAAAGCACAGGCAACAGAGGAAAACACAGATAGTTCATTTCTAATACCAATGTCTGCTATGAAACTATCTTTCACATTCTCAGTATTCTGGAATGATCATAGGTTCAAACTGGGTCTCTGAGGACTTCACTTCATCCCCCAACCTGCAAGGAACCCTGAAGAATTGGTCTGCCTGTATAGGTTCTGAAGCATCAAGGGACTGAAGTGTTCCTTTCTTCACTCCCTTTTACCCTTCCAAATCTTGGCCTTGGCTCTGCAAAGGGGAAAAATAGAGCAGTCCTGCCAAGTGGGTCCTTTGAGACCTTTATTTTTTGTATAACACATTTTGTGGGGAAAAAACACCATAGTGACCTCATTCCAGGATCAAATCAGTATAGACTGGAAAGGTCTTTTCATAGAGACTTAGAATGTAGAAGAAGTATTAGATCATTGAGTCCAGTGTTTCACGAACTCTTTCTCCCTCCCTCTAACTCTATTTGAGTAGAATTACCACTATATCTTATTCATACATATCTTTAAATTATTATTAGTATTTTAATTTTATTTGTTAGATAGAGATAAAGAGAAATCAAGAGGGGCAGGGAGATAGAGGAGACAGAAGATACCCACAGCACTGCTTCATTACTTATGAAGCTGCAGGTGGGGACTGGGATCATGAACCAGCTGCTTGTGCACTATAATGTGTGTGCTTAACTGAGTACGGGTTCCACTGTACAACCATGAGATTTTTTTTTCCTTCCAGGGTTATCGCTGGGGCTTGGTGCCTGCACTACCAACCCACTGGTCCTGGAGGCCATGTTCCCCATTTTGTTGCCCTTGTTGTTACTGTCATTATTGCCATTGCTATTGTTGGATAGGACAGAGAGAAGTAGAGAGAGGAAGGGAAGATAGAGGGGGAGAGAAAGATAGATACCTGCAGACCTGCTTCACCACCTATGAAGTGAACCCCCTGCAGGTGGGGAGCCAGGGGCTTGAACTGGGGTCCCTACATTGGTCCTTGAGCTTTGCACCATGTGTATTTAACCCGCTGTGCTACCTCCTGGCCTCTGGCCATGAGATTTCTTTTTTTTTTTTTTGTTTGTTCCTCCAGGGTTATTGCTGGGCTCGGTGCCTGCACCATGAATCCACTGCTCCTGGAGGCCATTTTCCCCCCTTTTTGTTGCCCTAGTTGTTGCAGCCTCGTTGCAGTTATTATTGCCATTGTTGACGTTGCTTTGTTGTTGGATAGGACAGAGAGAAATGGAGAGAGGAGGGGAAGACAGAGAGAGAGGGGGAGAGAAAGATAGACACCTGAGACCTGCTTCACCGCCCGTGAAGCGACTCCCCTGCAGGTGGGGAGCCAGGGGCTCGAACCAGGATCCTTACGCCGGTCCCTGCGCTTTGCGCCATGTGCGCTTAACCCACTGTGCCACTGCCCGAGCCCCTAGATTTCTTTTTTAAAGAATGAAATAATCATTTATTGGATGGTTCTTAATATCTAGCCTATAATTTAAAAATGCTCAAAATAAGTGAAATTATGTGAATGAAAAAAAGTTATTTCAATATTGTCCAGGCAGTTATTTTGACAAAGCAGAAATGTGCAGACACAACTATCACATCGCCTCTCTATAATGATACAGCCTCTGATTGACTATTGAAATATAACCCAGTGTAGCAGCCGATGTAGATACAAATGTCTGCACATTTTGAACTGCTTAAGAAAGCAAGGGTGGGAATACTATTTTTAGGAAGAGTGTTGGTTTTAAGGTATCATTAGAATGCTCATACTTAAGTCTATAACTGCTCATGTCTCCAGAAGTTTTTAAATCTATCTCAGTAAGTCCTTATCTGTATTATATAAAGAAGTCCAAGATGCTGTGTATTATCTGAGAGCAACGATTTTTCATCTCATTTGGTCATATAAGATGCATGCTAAAAGTCACTGCTATAGGGCTACAAGATGCTGTCACCTATACACACACACACACACATACACACGCACATGCACACTCACTCACACATCTATGTGCATATGTATAAGCTGCTGGGATGACACGTCTCCACTTGAGTGTAAACTACATGTTTACACTCCATATTTTAAATGTGTATGACAGTCCTACCATTCATATGCTACTGTGACACTGTCTTTCACCAAAACTTTGTCTGTATACATACATACACGTATGGCTTCATGCAGTAGAGTGGGAACAGAGTGAAGTCTGGCCCATCTGAGTACAAGTCCTGGTCCTACAACTTCCTAACGTGGTCACTCTGGGCATTTTCTTTGACCTCACTGCACTCCTGGAAACATGGTTAATCAGAGCTGTAGAGAAGCTATTATCTTTCAGGTGAAACTGCATTTCCCCCCTCTTTTTCCTCTTTATAAGTGGATTACAGTGCAGTTGTTGACAGATAGGTGCAACCTTTCTTCTCCCCAAAGACAGGTGTCTGCAAAGTGCTCTGTTTCCCACCCTAGGTCCTTTTCCATCATCATTTATCAGCGTCCCAGTGCCCCTCCATCTTATTCCTTACCCTCCTTGCCCAGCTTCCTTTGCTTTGGTGCAGTACACCACACCCTTTCCAATTTTCACCTTACATTTTCTCTTTCTGTGAAACTTTCCTCCTAGCATTCTGAGTCTTTGGCCTCATCTGTTACTTTAGGATTTAAATGATTTTATTCCTAGATGATGTGAGATCTGCATAATCATTGCAGCTTCCTGCACACACACATGCTATGTATTACAGTGATATTTTCCACTTACCTCTTGTTATGTCATACTATTTTGATAACTTGATCCCTCTAAGAAAAACTCAGGGGTAAGGGGATTCCCACCTTTACCCTGAAACAAATAGAATATAGCTACAACAGACTTCCTAGCTCCTTCCAACATGAAGCCCCCAAATCTCATCTGCTATACTCTTACCTTTAGGTTCCTGATTATTAAAATTTTTGTTCTGCTTTATATCTTCATGCTTTTCAGCCACCAAGTTGCAGATGCTACCATGACACCAACGTGACTTCCCTGGGCAAAGGACCTCACTAATGTGTCCTAGAACCCCACTTCCCCAGGGCCCTGCCCCACTAGGAAAAGATAGAAACAGGCTGGGGGCTATGGATTGACCTGCCAGTGCCCATGTTCAGCAGAAAAGCAATTACAGAAGCCAGACCTTCCAACTTCTGTACTCCCTAAAGATCTTTGTTCCATATTCCCAGAGGGATAAAGAATAGGGCAGCTTCCAGTGGAGGAATGGGATACAGAAGCCTAGTAGTGGGAATTGTACTGCACTTATCCTGCAGTCTTGTTAATCATTATTAAATCACTAGAAAAAAGAAAGAAAGAAAGAAGAAACCCTCTGAAAAACAACAAAATACTGAGCTGAAAAAAAGCTAACTACACAGTTCCCCATCTTTCCAATATTTATATAAGGATTAACTTCACTAAATCCCTTTCCTTGATGAAACATTCCCAGATGATTATCATTCTAACCAAAATCAACACATGCAAACAGTAAGACATTTAGTAAAAGTTGTCAAAGGATATTTTTCTTTTCAATTGAGATCTAACATCATATTAATTTGAGGTGTTCTATGTAACATTTGATATTTGTATATATTGCAAAATGATCACCACAAGTATAGTCAACATTCATCCCTATAGTAATTGCAATATGTTTCCTCATGATGAGAGCTTATAAAATATATTAGTGGGACTGGGCGGTAGCGCAGCGGGTTAAGCACCTGTCGTATGCTTTACATTGGCTTGTTCTAGCCCTCCCCCTCCAAGAGAATTGGATGAGTCCTGTTAATTTCGCGGGCCTGCTTGGCCCCGCCCCAAGGGACCCTGGGAGAGGGTTCCGGAGTGCGGGAGTTCCTGAGTTCGAGAGTTTCAGAGTTACAGAGTAAGAGAGAGTTCCACAGTGGAAGAGTTTCAGAGGGCTCTCGAGTACGAGAGTTCATGAGTTGGAGAGTGGCAGAGTTCCTGAGTTCCTGAGTTCCTGAGTCCGAGAGTGAGAGAGTGAGAGAGTTCCTGAGTTCGAGAGTGCCAGAGTTCCTGACTTCCAGAGTAAGAGAGGAGTGCTTGTGTCGCCGCAGAGACAGCAGAGTTCTGTTTGGTGATTAGTTTGTCTTAGTTTGTGAATCGTTGTTCCTGAATAAAGAAATACAGCTGCCCTGCCCAGCCGTTGTCTCCGCATCTCTGTTACCCGCCCGCGAAGCCAACCCGGCCGGCAAGAGTCCGAAATTTTAACAACAAGCACCCATGGTGCAAAGTTCAAGGACCAGCGTAAGGATCCCAGTTCAAGGTCCAGGCTCCCCACCTGCAGGGGAGTCGCTTCGCAAGTGGTGAATCAGGTCTGCAGGTGTTTGTCTTTTCTCCCCTCCTCTCTGTCTTCCCCTCCTCTCTCGATTTCTCTCTGTCCTATCCAACAACAGCTATAACAACAACAACAAGGGCAACAACAAGGGCAACAGAATGGGAAAAATAGTCTCCAGGAGCAGTGGATTCGTAGTGCTCGTATGGAGCCCCAGCAATAACCCTAGAGACATATATATATATATATATTAGTGATTTAATAATGATTAACAGGATTGTAAAACAACAATCTAGTAGAGGAGGAGTGGATGGAATCTTTCACTCCATCCCTGAGAAGAGAAAAGCCATGCAGAAAACTCCTGTCCTTTCTGTGCTGGCTGTGTCATGCCTTCCTCACCTTCGAAACTAGCAATATCTTCCCTGCTGATTGACTGCAAGTGAAGGGACTGCCCAGAAAGCTCATCACTGTCTGGGAGATTACTATTGCATCTGCTTGTTTGCAGGACACACTCATACTCCACTTGCCTTCTTGTAAAAGGTCTCTCTTTAGGAGATTCAAGGGAGGGGAAACTTACAGGAAATTTGATTCTAGTCACATACCGCATTTTTTCTCATACAAAGTCATCAGCAAATATTGAGGGTTTGATCTTCATATATCTGACTGTGTAAATATTTCAACTGGTTCTGAATTAAGTGTATCAGGGAGTATTCAGCTTTCCCTTGTGTAGGATGGATGTGATGGTGAAAATGAGATTATGGATACTCAGAATCTAGCAGGTGTTACACAGCAGATGTTGGTGACTGTCAGACTCTGGCTTTCTCCACCATGTGTGCTACAATTTGTAAGTGGCCCAGCTTTTGCCTTTAAAATGCCTCTCTCTCTTGCTCTTCTATTCTCTAGCACATGCTCTCAGACGTGAGAGCACAGGAATAGCAGAACAAGACTTTTAAGACTCAGTCTATAATCAGTCAGTTAATCAAATTTCCTCATTTTCCAGGGGGGAAATTTTGGGGCCAGAGAAACTTAATTTTATCTTAGCTGGGATCACATAGCAGGTAGGGCACAAGTGGCTTCAAACATTAAGTATTGTCACTTAATACTGAATGATTTCTCAGATCAAAGAGGAACCACATCAAGTATAGAAGGTGAATCACAGTACTGCCTTAAGTCAAAGATCTTGGTAAAGAAAAAATGTCTTTAATTTAATAGGAGAATACTAGTGCTCTCAGAATATTCTGCTTTCGACCTACTTAACTATAATTCATCTCCCTCCCATCCTTCTCTCATTACCAATTGCTTTTGCTTAGAAAATTCTGTTTATTCACTTCACAAGCGGTAAAGCAGGTCTGCAGGTGTCTAGCTTTCTCTCCTCCTCTCTGTCTTCCCTTCCTCTCTCCATTTCTCTCTGTCCTATCCAACAACAACGACAACAATAATAACTACAACAATAAAACAACAAGGGCAACAAAAGGGAATAAATAAAATTAAAAAAAAATTTTTTTAATTAAAAAAAAAGAAAATTCTGTTTACTAAGGACAGTCTCAGATAGAATAAGGACTTAAAAAAACATGTCCCAGGGAGACTGTATGGGGCAGAAAGAAGGCACTCTTGTACCTTACCACTTTGAATGATTTGATTTAGCTTAATCCACTTGGGAAAAAGTAAAGACAGTGCAGGACTGATAAGCATGCTTCCATCTTTATAGAATCCTTTCTGTATGCAGTTGAATGACATTATATTGTTTACTTATCCTTGTTATTACCCAACCAGAGAGCAGCTCTAAAGGCAAATGGTGACCATGTTGAGTAGGTGTCTTTATTCTTCCTTTGGAGTGAATTGTGTTGTGACAATATGGACACCGTGATGTTAAGAATATTTTAGAAATATAAGAGAAAGGGAGTATTTCTGTTCTAAATATATGTGTGGAAACAGAATAAAGTGATTTCAGAATGCTATCACTGCCCTTACTATTCTTTTAAGCTAGAATGTTCTTTCTGAAATCCTCTTTTTTTCTAGAAAGCTCCTACTCACTCTTCAAAGAATTAACTCCTTTAGAAGTGTCACCCCATCACAATCAGGAGGTAGTCCATCAGTACAGTGCAGGAAGAATTGGAACCAACCCACTGAAGCCCACAGCTACCACATGGGAACGTCTGAAAGGGGAAGACTAACAAGTGGTCGAGCAGTGCTATGTCTCTCCTGTTTCGTTCTCTTACCCTCTATTAATAAAAATAAAATAGGAAAGGTGAAATAATGCAGGCATAAAGCCCCAGAGAAAAGCCTACTAACCAGAAAAGAGAAAGAAGAAAGGGAAGATGAATGGAGGGAAAGAGAGAGAGAGAATGAAAAGCAAGGAAGGAAGGAAGGCAGGAAGGAAAGAAGGGAAAGAGGAAGGAAAAGAGGGAAGGAAGGAAGGAGGGAAAGAGAAGGAAGAAAGGAGGGAAGGAAGGAAGAAAGGAAGGAAGAGCACTTCCTCTTTGGTGCTCTTACTGTAATTTCTGTGTTGTGTATATTGTAATCGCTATGATATTTAAGCAGTTTTGCCATAATTAATATCTATATATCGGGTTCCCGGAAGATGGCAGACTGAGAAGCTGCTAGTGGCTTGAGCTCTGACCACATCTCCTGGAAATGGTAGGATTTTCTGCCTTCAGTAGGCCAGTCAATAAGGGGTCCTAGAGGTGACACCAAGGAGGTGACTATAACTTAATTTAGGTTAAGAATTAGAGTAGGAAAAAAGGGAAAAAATTTTTTTTCCTTTTAATTTTTAAGCATACCTCCTCCCCTCTGCCACCCCCCCCCCATAACCAGTCCCTGGGGACCAGCTCCTAGCAGGCTCCCCACCTCACCCTGCATAGCTAATTAAATAATTAAAAATAAATAAATTAAAAAAACCCTTTCCTTTCACTGTTCTTTTATGACTTCTTTTTCTTATCTTTTTCTTTTCTCTCTCTCTTTCTTTTTTTTTCTTTTTCTCATTCTTGTCATCCTTTCTTCCATAATCCTACAGCTTCCAAAGCCACAGCCCCAGCCCCCACACCACCAAACAGTGTGCTTTTTTGAATTCACTGGTACACATTTGAGAATTATTTTGGGGAAGAATTCTGACTCAGTGTGGACTCTCACTGCAAGTGTCTCTGCTCAACTTCCCTTCCTCCTTTGCCACCCCTAGAATATACAGTGGATAGTAGATTTGCATAACTGTCTATTTCAGCTATCCTTGTCTAGTCCTGCGTTTTGTTTTTTTTTCCTCATTCTTAACAATCAGCTGCCTCTGATCACAAGGTTTGAGGTAATCTGGGACAGGGTTTTTATTTTATTTTATTTTTTTACCCTGCTCTATTTTACTATTAATATTATATAAAGGCATATATCTTCCCCCCCTTTAGGTTGATCAGAATTAACTCTTAGCATATATTTCATTGCTAGGGTAGTGGGCATCTTACCTATTGTGGGAGGAAATTGTCTCCTTAATTCTACCTCCTCTACAGACTCTCCCCTCCCTCCCCCTCCTAGCTAATCTAAAAAAATTAATTAAATTAAATTAAATTAAAAATAAAGTAATAAAAAACCTTTCCTTTCACTGCTCTTTAATTACAGCTCTTTTTCTTATTTTTTTCCCTTTTCTCTCTCTTGTCTCTTCTTTCTTTTTATCTTGTCATACACTTCTTCCTTCCTTCTGCTTTACCTTTCTGAATTTGTGAATTATTTTGGGGAAGAAATCTGACTCAGAGTGGACTCTCTATGTGTGTATCTCTGCTCTAGTTCCCTTTCCCCTCTTGTTACCCCTAGAATATACAGTGGATAGTATATTTGCATAACTGTCTATTCTTGCTATCCCTTCTTTCTTTTCTCTTTCTTATTCACTGGGATTTGGTTACTATTTTTTCACGGACTGGAGAAATTGTTTGGTAACGATTAAACTGCTTCAATACTTGCTTCAGTTGCTACTATAGTTCCTGAGGTTGGTGAGTGCAATTGTCATAAAGGTATTTAGTACAGTGTTGCTTGTACTCAAGACACAACAACTGAGGAACAACAGAGCATATAAAAAAAAAGAAACACATAAATCAAAAAAATGGGTAGATCAAAAACAAATAAAACTGCTACTCCAATGAGTGAAGACAAGAGCCCAGAAGAAACTACAAATCAGCCAGAAGTAACCATAGATAAGAAAAGTATGCAAGCAATAATAAACTTATTAATCAAAGAAATGAAAACAACACTGGAGGAAAGGAATGGCAGTATTAGGGAAACAACAGTTGAGACCCCCCCAAGGAAAATACTGATTATCTTGAGACAATTAGAGAACTGAAAGCTGAAATAGCTGTAATGAAGAAAGAAGCTGAGGCAAGGGAAAGCAGACTAATAGAAACAGAAAACAGAATTAGTCAGACGGAGGATGAGTTAGTGAAAACGAAGAAAGAGGTGAAAGAGCTTAAAAAGAGATTGAGAGACACTGAAAACAACAACAGAGACATATGGGATGATCTCAAAAGAAGTAACATTCATATAATTGGCCTGCCAGAGGAAGAAAGAGAGGAAGGGGAAGCAAACATCTTAGAGGAAATAATAGAAGAAAACTTCCCAGACCTGAATAACAGAAAGGATATCAAGATTCAAGAGGCCCAGAGAGTACCAAACAGAATCAACCCAAGACACCAAGACACATCATAGTCACAATGAGAAGAAGTAAGGATAAAGAAAGGATCCTAAAGGCTGCAAGAGAGAAACAAAAAGTCACATACAAGGGAAAACCCATAAGATCATCAGCAGACTTCTCCACTCATACTCTAAAAGCCAGAAGGGAATGGCAAGATATCTATCGAGCCCTGAATGAAAAAGGGTTTCAACCAAGGATAATATATCCTGCTAGACTTTCATTCAAACTAGATGGAGGGATAAAACCTTCTTAGACAAACAACAGTTAAAGGAGGCAACCATCACCAAGCCTGCCCTGAAAGAGGTTCTAAAAGACCTCTTATAAACAAGAGCATCACTATAATACTTGCAATATATCAGAGCAAACAAATTTTTTTTAGAACAATGGCACTACAATACATTAAATCCATAATATCAATAAACGTCAATGGCTTAAACTCACCCATCAAAAGGCACAGGGTGGGGGGATGGATCAGAAAACATAACCCAACCATATACTGCTTGCAAGAATCCCATCTGTCACAACAAGATAAACACAGACTTAAAGTGAAAGGATGGAAAACTATCATACAGGCTAATGGACCACAAAAAAGGGCAGGAACAGCCATTCTGATCTCAGACATGATAGATTTTAAATTAAATCAAGTAATAAAAGATAGGCAAGGACATTACATAATGATTAGAGGAACAATCAGACAAGAAGACTTAACAGTTATTAACATCTATGCACCCAATGAGGGACCATCTAAATACATTAAGCACATACTGAAAGAATTTCAAAAATACATCAATAGTAATACAATAATAGTGGGAGACTTCAATACCCCACTCTCACACTTAGACAGATCAACAAAGCAGAGAACCAATAAAGATACAAGAGAATTGAATGAAGAGATTGACAGACTAGACCTCTTGGACATTTTCAGAGTCCTTCACCCCCAAAAACTGGAATAATATCTATATATCCTAATCCTTCATACACATCATCCCATTTGGTCTGTGAAAGGAAGCTACAGTATAGGAACTGCTCTGAAATTTGAACATTTATTGCTTTCCAGCTGAGGAATGCAGGTTCAAAGTAGTCCACCATTTTATAACAAAATTTTTCTAGAAATTAAATCCATATCTCCTAGCTCCAAAAACCATTTGCTTTATTGCTTTATTTATTAATCCAGCTCCACACAGTTGGTTTTATATACATCCTTGGCAGAATCTCCAAATAAACAAACTCTGCACAGTTCAGTCTCTAAATATAGGGAGAGTTTCCCTCTACTGACCATGAAATGGTAGTGGGACAGTGCTGCCCATCAAAGTCATGTTCAAGAATCTGAAGCTTCAAAATGTGATCAACAAGTCATTTCCTTACCATGCATTTGTCATGTCATCACATTACCTGACTTGGTGTTGTAAAACAGTATTTTCCAACCCTTTTCTTTTTCTCCCACAGTATACACACCCTCAGGAGAACTAGTGATATGACTAATTCCTCACGTCCTTCCTTTTCTCTACTCAAAAGAGCTTGAGAGGTTGGGAGGCGGCAGAGATTATTGGGAGGAAACTTTAATCTTTGATTTATTTTCAATCTTATTAATTTTGCCAAGGTCTATCTTAGAGGAAACTTATATATAGATTATATATATACATTATATATATAATTTATATTTATAAAAAGGAAACACTGGCAAAAAACATAGGATAAGAGGGGTACAACTCCACACAGTTCCCACCACCAGAATTCTGTATCCCATCACCTCCCCTGATAGCTTTCCTATTCTTTATCCCTCTGGGAGCATGGACCCAAGGTCATTGTGCGATGCAGAAGGTGGAAGGTCTGGCTTCTGTAATTGCTTCCCTGCTGAACATAGGTGTTCTCACTTAGAGGAAACTTTTAATACTGTCGTAGCTCAGTAGGACATGCCCTGAACATGTGTTGCATTAGAGACTAGAACATTAACTATGGATGCGTTTATTCCTCAAGGGTCTTACAGTAGGATGAGCCAGGTAAATGTTGACTATTGGCCATCATTCCGGTAGAGGAAATCCTACTCCTTTGAATCTTTCCATTGGTAGTGCAAAGGAGTACAGGGGGATGTTTTCTGAGTAGGAAAATAAAGAAAACGTTAGTAGAAATCTCTCAGTTGAATCTTTAGGTATGAGCAGTGTTCTCAGAGCTGTGAGAAACTGAGAAAGAAGGTGGAGATCATCACGGTCACCTTGATCCATTGAGTTTTGGGAAATGTTAAGTAGTCTTGTTAAAAACTCGATCAGGTATTTTGAAAAAAGATGGTGGTAGATGAAGTCTGAAAACTAATCAATGCTTGAACATCATGTTGTTGCGTCTGTGGTCTTGTCAGCAATGGGGAGCCATGAACTCTTTTGAGCGTGTATAACATGATCAGACTCCTGTCTTTGGAAGACTACTCTGACAGCTCTTAGCCCACGGTGTTGGTGATCGTGGAACTGACAGAGAGCTTTGCAGTTCCAAGTGGAGAACTAAGAGTGCTAGTTGATGAGGAAAAAAAAAATCAAAGATCCCATTTTCCTACTTGTGTCAAGTCAAATAAATGGAGTCAGATAAACGTGGAAAAAAATATCGAGATAGTAACAAAATTGCCTGGAAGCTGAATGTTTTTCAGAGTCCCTAATGAGGTGTCAGTGGACATAACGAGATGAAACTCCTTACCCTACACCTAGTTTTTCATGCTGTCCTTTTCATCCAGCCATAATTAAGTTGTGAAATTGGAATTATATCCCATCATTAAAGACAGAGGCCAAATCTGCCTGGCTTTTACTTCGCCGATGGAGGTAACTCAGAAAAGCCCCCTCTTCTGTTGCTTCTTTACACACTCTCGCTTGCCCTGTGTGGCTGCAGGCAATGGCAGCCTTGTTTTGTATTTTGATTAAGAAGAATCAGGTGACCCTTCCTCATTGATTTCCATATTGAGTCCCGTCATTCTTAGTTAGGAATTATTAGACAGCTGAAGTTAAAAAAAGATGTCACTGTCTTTTCAGTGCCCTGGGCTTGTTAGCAGAAGGGAAGGGTAGATGAGGAGAGAGAAGTGTCTTCCCAGACACTACGTGGACACCCCTTGAGTTCTTTCAGGGTACTACCATAGCAGGGAAGCATTTTTCTCATTTGTACAAACATGGAAACTGAAGATCACAGAGGATGGAAACCTGCTATTTTGGAAGATTACTTTGACAGCTCTGGTCCTGTGGTGGAAAGTGTGCCAAGCTTCTGTCAAACCTGTGCTTTCCTTTCTGCAATGTAATGAAATAGTGTCTATGTTTTTATACCAATAGGACCCCTGGAGAGGAACCTCAGATCCATCAATGGTCACTGAGAAAGGACTTTATAGTGTCTCATGCTCTTTGCTGGGGTGTTTTGGGGTGCATTATTTATTCTTACGGGAACCTCTTGAAGAGACATAGTTTGCTCTTCAGTATGAAAGAACTGATCATGACTCAGAATGTGCAAATTCCCTCTCACTGCATTGCATTTTAGGTGGAAATCTTTATATTATAAGCATGCCTAGTTCTGAAGGATGAGCTCGGTAAGCATCTTTTCAGATTCTGAGGCCAGAGGACAGTATGAAAGATATTTGTGAGGTAGGTCCATTCCCCCCCCCCCCCAACAAAACCTCAACATTCTAGAATACATGAGGAGGGTGGGGAAGAAGATGAAGAGAAAGGAGCAAAGACCAGCTCTGTGCAAGAGGGTAGTAGCAGTGTGTACATTAGCCTGGAGTCCCAAAGGAGTGCCTACAATAGCTAACTCACTAAATAAATAAAGACATCATGTCTTTTTCCCTGCAGGACTATTTAAGTTAAGCTTATAGAACTGATACATAAAGCAGTGCCTGGAAATGCGGCTGCCCCAGGAAGAGTGCTGCCCTGGCTTCTTCCTAACTCCATTGTTCAGCCTGTCTGCTCTCCTGGGGATGGCTCAGGCCCAACCTCTGCGCCAGCACACCTGGGTTATGGATGCTTTCATCTCCAACAGCCATGGTAGTGAGGACCGAGGCCTACCACGTCAGCTCCTGTTGCCTATGTTCTTGCTACCAGAACTAGTCTTAAACAAAATGTATAAACTCTGGCTCACGACTGCCTGTTGGAAACTTTAAGGGTGAGATCTGCATCAGACAGTTAGTCTTACATTGGCAAAATAGCTCACAGGGATGGTGTATCTGCCTTGGCATATACATAATCTAGATTTAAGCTTAGACCTCACAACACTAAAGGAAGCTTTAATACCCTTTTTATTGGGAGAAGGAAAGCAAGAAGGAAGGCAGGCAGGCTGGCAGGCAGGCAGGCAGGCAGGCAGAAAGGAAGGAAGGAAGGAAGGAAAAAAGGAAGGAAGGATGGAAGGAAGGAAAGAAGAAAGGAAGGAGAAAGGAGAAAGGAAGAATGAAAGAAAAGAAGGGAAAGAGAAAGAAAGAATGGAAGAGAACAAAAGGAAGGAATTCAGTCTGTTTTAGATCTGAAACAGGTATCGTGTGATGTATGTAACATTTGTCTAATGCCCCAGACCACACTTGAGGCAGAACCCATAATAGAAGACATTCATATTTATGCAAAATATGTCATAAACATAAATACTGTTCTGTCTATATGGTCAGACCAGTCTCTGACACCACATCAGTTCAAATCAGTTTCTACACGCTGCCCAAATAAATGAGTCAGAAACACACATACACACACACACACACACACACACACACACACAGTTTCATTTTCAGACATTTCTGGGTTTTATAATTCAGTAAGAGAAAGCAGATAAATATATGATCAGTGTCTACTACTGCTAAAAATAGTTCACACAGATTGAGTGCATATTGTGTGTCGGGTACTGTAGTGCATTGTTACAAACATTTAATACACAAGAGCCTCAGTGCCTACCATGAAAATGTCTACATTTTACTATCCAGAGCTTTCCTATAAACTGGTAGTCATTAGCCATGCATAACCATTTATACTTAAACTAGTTATGCTAATTAAATACAAAATGCAGGCCTTTGACTATACTACAAGTGTTTAATAGTCACATGTAGCCATTGGCCATATGTTAGAAGAATTCCATATGTCCAGTTACCAACCATATTGGAGAACACAGAGCATTTATTTATTTTTTTTAGGATTTTCATTTTTTTAAATTTATTTTAAAAAGGAGACATTAACAAAACCATAGGATAAGAGGGGTACAACTCTACACAATTACAACCACCAGAACTCTGTATCCCATCCCCTCCCCTGATAGCTTTCCTATTCTTTATTCCTCTGGGAGTATGAAGGTCATTGTGGGATGCGGAAAGTGGAAGGTCTGGCTTCTGTAATTGCTTCCCCACTGAACATGGGCATTGACTGGTTGATCCATATTCCCAGCCTGTCTCTCTCTTTCCCTAGTAGGGTGGGGCTCTGGGGAAGCAGAGCTCCAGGACACATTGGTGAGGTCATCTGTCTAGAGAAGTCTGGTTTGCATCATGCTGGCATCTGGAACCTGGTGGCTGAAAAGAGAGTTAAAATACAAAGCCAAACAAATTATTGAAACAGTCATGGACCTAAAGGTTGGAATAGTGCAGATGAAGTGTTGGGGGGGGTACTTACTGCAAACTATTGTGTACTTTTGCTTTCAGGTTATATTTTGCCCTAGTTTATGGATACATGTGAACATATGCTCTATCTCACAGAACCTGGTCTATATCTAGGTTTTGGGACTTTGTTAGGAAGTGAACCACCTGGAATAGAACTAGAGAATACTATTAAAGGAAAGGTCTCACCCGAGTAATGAAGCCGAGGGGTTGTCATTCCAGACAGTGAAGTCTCTGGACACAGTCTGAAGTGAAGCATACTGAGGTGGTACTCCTTGTGTTGATTAGGTTGGGATTGGCGATGCAATATTATTTGGTATGAATTGAGAGAAGCATGCAGGAAAGTGTGCCCTACCCTAGGGTTCCAGGACTGAGGGAAATATAGTCTCTATAGTGGAAATGTGAGGTTCCTGCTATCTTAGTGTTCAAGAAGACAATAGATATTGTTATAATCACATTGTTTGGTACTTGGGTTAACTTTGAAAAATCCCTTTGTTAGAATTTGTTGTATAATACCCACCATCACTATAACTTATGTCCTTTGACATTATTTGTATATATCTGTACCACCGGTTACTTCTATTCTCGCTGGTCTAGGCTTTTGAGTGAGTCAGCATATCAAAGACTCAGCCTATGTATTAAAAAGACTCAGTCTGTGCTTTAAAAAGTTTGAGATATACAATCAATTTTTCCCCTCTCATATTAATTAAATAGTGATTTATATGACTACACTTTAATAGGAGTATACATAAACACCATTCCCACTACCAGAAGACTGTGTCCCATCCTACCCCCCAGCTCCCCCCCTCCCTGGGAAACCGAATATCCACCCTCAACCTCACCCCAGGGTTTTTACTTTGGTGCCTTACTCCAGATTTAGTCAAATCCTGCTTTTAGTTTCCCTTTCTGTTCCTCTTTCTCAACAACTATTGATAAGTGGGATCATCCCATATTCATCTTTATCTTTCTGACTTAGCTCACTTAACATAATTTCTTCTAGTTCTGTCCAAGAAAGGTCAAAGAAGGTGGGTTCATTGTTCTTAATAGCTGCATAGTATTCCATTGTGTATATATACCATAGCTTTCTCAGCCACTCATCTGTTGTTGAGCACCTTGGTTGCTTCCAGGTTTTAGCTATTATGAATTGTGCTGCTATGAACATAGGTGTACAAATATCTTTTTGGTTGGGTATTATGGAGTCCTTGGGGTATATCCCCAGAAGAGGAATTACTGGGTCATATGGTAGGTCCATGTCTAGCTTTATGAGAGTTCTCCATACTGCTCTCCAAAGAGGCTGGACCAGTTTACATTCCCACCAGCAGTGCAGAAGGGTTCCTCTGTCCCCACAGCCTCTCCAGCATTTTTTGCTGCTCTCCTTTTTGATGTATGCCACTCTCACAGGGGTGAAGTGGTATCTCAATGTTGTCTTTACTTGCATTTCTCTGACAATCAGCGACCTGAAGCAATTTTTCATGTGTTTGCTAGCCTTTTGGATCTCTTCTGTAGTGAATGTTCTGTTCATATCCTATGACCATTTTTGGATGGGGTCATTTGCTTTTTTGTTGCTAAGATTGCTGAGCTGTTTATATATTTTGGTGATTAATCTCTTGTCTAATGTATGGCATGTGAAAATCTTCTCCCATTCTGAGGGTTCTCTTTGCTTGTGTGATAGTTTCTTTGGCTGTGCAGAAGCTTTTCAATTTGATGTAGTCCCACTGGTTTGTTTCTGACTTAGTCTTCCTTGCAGTTGGGTTTATATCATCCAAGTTGTCCTTGAGGTTTAGGTGGAAAGTGTTCCACCAATGTTTCCCTCTAAGTATTTAATAGTTTCTGGTCTAACATCCATGGCCTTGATCATTTGGAATTGATTTTTGTTTCTGGTGAGATAAGGTGGTTCAGTTTCATTCTTCTGCATGTTTCAACCCAGAGTTCCCAGCACTATTTATTGAAGAGAGCTCCTTCCTCCATTTAATACTTTGGGCCCCCTTATCAAAGATTAGATGTCCAATGTGTGGGGGTTTAGTTCTGGGCTTTCAATTCTGTTCCACTGGTCTGTGTGCCTATTTTTGTTCCAGTACCAGGTTGTTTTGATGATGATGGCTTTATAATATAGTTTGAAATCTGGGAGTGTGATGCCTCAATTTCTGTTTCTTTTCCTCAAGATTGTCTTGGCAATTCTAGGTGTTTTGTGGTTCCAGATAAATGATTGTAGATTTTGTTCCATTCTGCTAAAGAAGCTTGGTGCAACTTTGATGGGCATCATGTTAAATTTGTATATGGCTCTGGGGAGAATATTCATTTTGATGATATTTATTATTCCGATCCATGAGCATGGGATGTCTTTCCATTTCTTGGTATCAGTTTCAATTTCCTTGAATAGTGACTCATAGTTTTCAGTATACAAGTCTTTCACTTCTTTGGTCAGCTTTATTCCTCGGTATTCTATTGATTTTGCTGCAACAGTGAATGGGAGTGATTTCTGGATGTATTCTTCAGATTTAGTGTTTGCATAAAGAAATGCCACTGATTTTTGTACATTGATTTTGTAGCCTGACACCTTGATATATTGATTGGCTAATAACTTCAATCGTTTTCTGCTGGATTCTTTAGGTTTTTCTATGTATAGTATCATATCATCTGCAAATAATGAGAGCTTGACTTCTTCCCTTCCAATCTGTATTCCTTTGATTTCTTTCTCTTGCCTGATTGCTATGGCAAGAACTTCCAATACTATGTTAAAGAGTAATGGTGATAGTGGACAGCCCTGTCTAGTCCCCGATCTGAGGGGGAATGCTTTCAGGTTCTGTCCACTGAATATGATGTTGGCTGTAGGTTTGCTGTATATGGACTCCATTATCTTGAGGAATTTCCCATCTATTCCCATTTTTTATAGTGTCTGAGCATGAACGGGTGTTGGATTTTGTCAAAGGCTTTCTCTGCATCTATTGAGATAATCATATGGTTTTTGGTTTTGCTTTTATTGATGTGGTGAATGACATTGATTGACTTATGTATGTTGAACCAGCCTTGTATTCCTGGGATAAATCCCACTTGGTCATGATGAACAGTCTTTTTGATATACTGCTGTATCTGTTTGGCCAGGATCTTGTTTAATATTTTGGCATCTATGTTCATCAGATATATTGGTCTGCAGTTTTTCTTTTTTGTTATGTACCTGTCTGCTTTTGGTATCAGCGTGATGTTGACTTTATAGAAGGTGGAAGGGAGTATTCCTGTTTCTTCTATCTTGTGGAAAAGCTTTAGAAGTATAGGTATTAACTGTTTCCTGAAAGTTTTGTAGAATTCATTTTTGAAACCATCTGGTCCAGGACTTTTGTTATTGGGAAGATTCTTAATAACTGTTTTGATTTCTTTGTCTGTGATTGGTGCTTTTAGGTTTTGTAATTCTTGGTTCAATTTTGGAAGGGTATGTATTTCAAAGAATTCTTTCATTTCTTCCAGATTCTCTAGCTTGGAGGTGTATAGTTCTTCATAGAAGTCTCGCATGATTTTTTGTATTTCTGTGGTGTCAGTTGTGATATCTCCTCTATCGTTTGCAATTCTATTTATTTGGGTCTTTTTTTTTTTTTTTGGTGAGTCTGGCTAGGGTTTTATCAATCTTGTTTAATTTTTCAAAAACCAACATTTGGCTTCATTGATCTTTTGTATGTTTCTCTTATTTTCTATGTTGTTTATTTCTGCTCTAATTTTAGTGATTTATGTCCTTCTGGTTGCTTTAGGGTCCCTTTGTTATTCTTCCTCTAAGTCCTTAAGGCATGCAGTAAGCTCATTTATTTGAGCTTTTTCTTGTTCTCTAAAATAGGATTGTATGGCTATGAGTTTCCCTCTCAGTACTGCTTTAGCTGTGTCCCAAATACTTTGATAACTTAACACAGAGCATTTCTATCAGACTTGATAGTAAGCCCCCTAAAGAGCATTATCAACACAAGCAAACTCATTTGCTACTAAAAAACGGCAAGTTCATCTATCAATAGATATTAGCACTTCATTTTTCTGTCAACATAAGAATGGTGACTATTATATAATAAGTAATGCCAGTTACTAACAAATGAATGCCAGATAGTTGGATAGCATTTGTCTACAGGTTGTGGAGTATAGTGGGTGAAAGCCTGGATTCTGGCATGGCAGTTACTTGGGCTAACATTTCATAGTAGATTCTATGCACATTTTTTACAATGATGATGAAGGAGTGAATCAGTGGGAGAGTCTTGCCAGTGAGTGGTCTCACTACAAGTCAACAATAAGTAACAGCTGGTTGGTACCCTGGTGTTCGACTCAGCCTCATGTGTGGAGAATCACCATGAGTCATGGGTATTCTTTATAGATTCCTCAGATCAAGAATTCATTCATATATTTCTTATTTCTACGTTGTTCCTGCTCTTGATTTTTTTTTCAGTCAGCCATAACTAGGCTATTGTAAAGCACTGAACCTGCTGTGAGGACTCTATATATGAGATACTATGTTGAAGTTTCATTGGTTCTTTTTGGCATTGGTTGAAACAGAAAGGAAGTAGAGGTGCTGCCTCGAAGTCTTCCAGTGAGGCATTGGCTTCCTTGAGAGAGAGGTGGATACCTGCCAGAAATGCCTGGACTTAGACATAAGCAATACCTGGCATGGAACGTGATGATAAAGCCACTACAGAACCTCCAGGCATGGAGTTTGAAGGAGCTGAGCTTGCTTTCTGGCCTAAATGATGTGTAGGTAATCATTGAATAATACAGAAGCTCTCGTAGCTTCAGTGTCATTATTTGCAGCTTGAGTTAATTACTCTAACTCTGGCTCATTCACATATTGTGGTAGAGGCTAAATGCAAAGTAGATGAAAATATTTTATTAATGACTAAGCACTGAGGAAACATAAGTTACTTAACATAAGAGTTTTCTTCTGGTCAGAAGGGAAATCTGAGGTTTGGGAAGAGCAACTGGATATCTAACATTCGTTTGTTAGTAACTGTCATTACTTATTATATAATAGTCATCATTCTTATGTTGGCAGAAAAATGATGTGCTAATATCTGTTGATAGATGAACTTGCCATTTTTTTCAGTAGCAAATGAGTTTGCTTGTGTTGATAATGCCCTTTTTAATTTTTAATTTTTTAAATTTATTTTCCCTTTTATTGCCCTTGTTGTTTTTCATTGTTGTTGTAGTTATTATTGATGTCATTCTTGTTGGATAGGGCAGAGAGATATGGAGAGAGGAGGGGAATACAGAGGGAGGAGAGAAAGATAGATACCTGCAGACCTGCTTCACTGCCTGTAAAGCAACTCCCCTGCAGGTGGGGAGCTGGGGCTCGAACCAGGATTCTTAGGCCTGTCCTTGGGCTTTGCGCCACGTGCACTTAACCCATGATGGTACAGCCCGACTCCCCATTGATAATGCTCTTTAGGGGGCTTACTGAAAAGATTTAAAAGCCTACTAGAGAAGGCATTATCCTTTAAGTGCTTCTTGATCTTCTCTACAGAACTTTAATATATAGTTTGAGTTTTGTGTCAGTAAGAACTTTGATTCTTATAAGCACTAAGTTTTTATATTATCAAAAAATTAAAATTATGTCATCATTCCTCTGCCCCATCATAGGAAATGCATAATTTCATTTTTTATTTTAGTTAAAAATATTTATTTATTTATTTTGGATAGAGGCAAAAATTGAGGGAGGGGGAGAAGTAAAGGGAGAGGGAGAAGGAGAGGGAAAGGGAGAGGGAGAGGGAGAAAGAGAGGGAAAGGGAGAGGGAGAGAGAGAGGGAGAGGGAGAGACATCAACAGCACTGCTTCACTACTTGTGAAGTTTGCTGCCCTGCAGGTGAGTCCTTGCACTCAGCCCAGATAATATGCACACTTAGTTGATTGTGCTGCCACACCTCACCCCAAGACTCTTAACTTCAATGCTTCTCTATGATTGTTAAGTTATTCTTTCTTTATGCAATTTTTAAATTGAGAAATTGAATCACTGGATGCAAGAACATAATACAAGTAGATATTAAGGTTTAGCTTCTTTAATTTACAGATGAAAAGTTTGAAAATATAGAGAGAATGAAAGGAATGCTTAACAGCCAGAGATCAACCAGTGGCAGAGATAAGATTGGAATTGTTATTCCTAACCCACAGTCTACTGGAAGTTCTAGTCAAAAGTTATATTTTGGGGGTCAGGCGGTAGTGCAGCGGGTTAAGCACAGGTGGTGCAAAGCACAAGGACCTGCAGAAGGATCCCGGTTCAAGCCCCCAGCTCCTCACCCACAGGGGGTTTGCTTCACAAGTGGTGCAGCAGGTCTGCAAGTGTCTGTCTTTCTCTCCTCCTCTCTGTCATCCCCTCCTCTCTCGATTTCTCTCTGTCCTGTCCAACAACAAGGACATCAATGGCAACAATAACAATAAGGACAACAACAAGGGCAATAAAATGAGAATATATATATGGCCTCCAGGAGCAGTGGATTTGTAGTGCAGGCACTGAGCCACAGCAATAACCCAGGAGGCAAACATAAGAATAAATAAATAAATAAAGTTATATTATGAGTAGTGATACTGATCAGGAGAGTTATAGAAACCTAATGTATTTTGCAAGAGTTTGGTGTCAAGTTATAGGGATAGCCTTGCTACTTGAAACTGAAATACTTAAATTCCTTAGCCATTGTATCAGTCAGGAATGTGTGTTGCACCAGCTCATGACTCCCTACTAGTAGTGACTTAAGCAAAAAGAATCTTATTTTTCCTTTTCTAGGAAGAAGTCTGAGTTTGGACAGTTGTTAACATTGGCAAAATTTTTCAGTGATACCTCTAAGGACTTAAACTCTGTTTCTTTTTTCTTTTTCTTATCTTTCTTTCTTTTTTTCTTACAAAAAGCTCACCTGTGTGCTAAGCATAATATCACTGTCTCCATGTCCAGGATGGAATAAGACTAAAGGATAAATGTTACATGATTTACTTCAGCAGACTTCTACATTCATTTAAGTGTTTACATTTCTGCCAGAAGGCCGTGCCCACTCTTAAGGAAGACCAAGAAACCAAGTATTTACTACTTTATCCTGCATCATAGTGATAATAAAGAGCAAAACAGAACAGAAAAAACTATCAGCAGGGCACAGATAAATGATAGACACTAGCAACTACGAGGAACTGGCATTGTGATAAGACATACAGACCAATGTTAGCTATGCCTAGTGTAGATGGTGGCCAGGGGAAGATTGTTAAATAGGGATGATGAACTAGTCTCTGAATTTCTTACAGCAGAATCATCAAAGGGTCAATAGTAAATGTTTTGACTTTATGGTCTCTATTACAATTATCTTGCTATCACTGTATGCAAGCAGCCAGAGACACTACATAAGTGAATGGCCATGGCTTGTCCCAGTAAAGCTTTATTTATGGAAACAGAAGACCAGACTTAGTCACTGGGCTGTAGTTTTATGACCCTTGTTATAAAAACACCTCCACATTAGGGATCGCCCAGCAATGAAATAAACATTCCAGAAGTTGGTTCCCTCTGGCTGTCGCTCTATGGGTGCTAACCAAGTTGGTACTTCTAACATTTATTTTTTCCATTCTGAGCCAGGTAATCATTTTTCTTTTTTTTTGTTTTATTATTATTATTTTTAAATATTTATTTAATTTATTTATTTCCTTTTGTTGCCCTTGTTGTTTTATTGTTGTAGTTATTATTGTTGTTGTTGTTGTTGGATAGGACAGAGAGAAATGGAGAGAGGAGGGGAAGACAGAGAGGAAGAGAGAAAGTTAGACACCTGCAGACCTGCTTCACCGCCTGTGAAGCGACTCCCCTGCAGGTGGGGAGCCGGGGTTCGAACCGGGATCCTTATGCCGGTCCTTGTGCTTTGTGCCACCTGCGCTTAACCCGCTGCGCTACAGCCCGACTCCCAGGTAATCCTTTTTCTTACCCTAGTGTATAGGATACCCATTTTACCTCCTTGAAACTCTACATGCTACTTTCATATACCTACTATGAATAATGACATGAAAATTCCACCTCTGCTTCATTTGGGGGGGCACCTTCTGGTGCTACCCAAATATTGTCACCTTAAATAGAATCATGCTTAGACAGTTCAACCCAGTAATGATTATGAAAGTGCTTTGTCAGCTCCAAAGCAGTTTACAAAAGCCCCTTCGTAGAGCAGCCTTCTTATGTTCAGATGCTCCCCGTGTTTCAGGGACCTTCCATACTTTCCAAGGACTACTCAGATTTCCTGGCATCACATCTACCCCAATTTGAGCACAGCTTTTCTTTCTCTCAGCAGCCGAGTCTGCTTAGGGAGTGTGTTAATTAACACAATGGGGTCATTGAAGTGAGCTCTTCATTTACAAGAACACCCCCCCCCCCCAGGGATTCCAGTACACAAACACATAGCCACACTTATACACTCTTGTTAGACAGACATTTTTGTCAGTGGTCCCTCAGCCTTTGACAACAGAGTATTTCTGACAGTAGATGGAATGATGCAGACAAAAAGCCAGGGTCTGTAGAAGTCAAATATTTGCTCAAGGCCAAATTTTGTAGGTCTAAAGCCAGTCATCGCCTGGATAGCTACATCGAATTGTTGAGAAGGCACATCCTTTAACTGAACACTGTGAGCCACCAGATCACACAAACCAGAATTCTTAACATATCCACTTCCTGTGTGCCTTCTAGTCAATCAACAGCTCCATATTTTCCAACACAAATCCGACTCACCCCTTCTTCTCCTTGGGGAGTTTTCCTCTTTCTTTGTTCTTACTCAGGGAATCTCTTCTTCCACTGCCTACACCTGTTTCAGACTCCCCTCCTTGTAAGGAGAATATTTCCTATGACATAAGTCCTACTTAGCTGTAATTGCATGTTCCCCTGTTCTCTCACTGGATAATAGCTTCATGAGGATAGGAGACATGATTATGATCTTTGTTTTTATTTATTTATTTATTTAAGAAAGGAGACATTAACGAAACCATAGGATAGGAGGGGTACAACTCCACATAATTCACACCACCCAATCTCTATATCCCATCCCCTCCTCTGATAGCTTTCCCATTCTCTATCCCTCTGGGAGTATGGACCCAGGGTCATTGTGGGTTGCAGATGGTGGAAGGTCTGGCTTCTGTAATTGCTTCCTCACTGAACATGGGTGTTGACTGGTCGATCCCTACTCCCAGTCTGCCTCTCTCTTTCCCTAGTAGGGTGGGTCTTTGGGGAAGCGGAACTCCAGAACACATTGGTGGGGTCGTCAATCCAGGGAAGTCTGGTTGGCATCATGCTGGCATCTGGAACCTGGTGACTGAAAAGAGAGTTAACATACAAAGCCAAACAAATGGTTGAACAGTCATGGACCTAAAGGCTGGAGTAGTGCAGATGAAGTGTTGGAGGGGGTACTCTCTGCAGATTCTTGTGTAGTTCTGCTTTCAGGTATATATTTTCCCCTGGTTTATGGATACATGTGAACATATGCTCTATCACAGGGGACCTGGTCTATATCTAGGTTTGGGGACTTTATTGGGGAGTGGACCACCTGGAATGGAATTAGAGAATACTATGAAAGGAAAGGTCTCACCCGAGTGATGAAGCTGAAGGCTCAAATGATCTTTGTTTCTATGCCTAACATGGTAATTTTTATTTTGCTGTGAGTCAGTCACCGTTTTATTAATTCCTCTGTATCTCAAAGCAGTAGTTTCTATTTTTTTTTTGCCTCCAGGGTCTTTGCTGGGGTTCGGTGCCTGCACTATGAATCCACTGCTCCTGGAGGCTATTTTTTCCCTTTTGTTGCCCTTGTTGCTGTGCTTGTTGTAGTTGTTATTGTAGTCATAGCTATTGTTGTTGTTGGATAGGACAAAGAGAAATGGAGAGAGGAGGGGAAGACAGAGAGGGGGAGAGAAAAATAAACACCTGCAGACCTGCTTCACCACCTGTGAAGCGACTCCCCTGTAGGTGGGGAGCCAGGGGCTCAAACAGGGATCCTTACGCTGGTCCCTTGTGCTTTGTGCCACATGCGCTTAACTCACTGTGCTACCGCCCAGCTCCCGGTTTCTCTATTTTTGAGACTATCAAGTGATCAATGTCCCACAATCTCCCAGAGGCTTTCATTATCCGTTTGGGGTATCATACTTTTATATATCCCACTCACTTTGATAACTTTAGAACCATACACTTTGCTTTGCTTGATAGGTTGAAACTTTTAATAAATTTGATTGGAGGGGGAGTCGGGCAGTAGTGCAACGAATTAAGCACATGTGGTGCAAAGCACAAGGACTGGTATAAGGATCCCAGTTTGAGCCCCCGGCTTCCCACCTGCAGAGGGGTCGCTTCATAAGCAGTGAAGGAGGTTTGCAGGTGTCTTTCTCTCCCCCCTCTCTGTCTTCCCACTTCTCTCCATTTCTCTCTGTCCTACACAACAACAATGACATCAGGAACAACAGCAATAACAACTACAACAATAAAACTACAAGGGCAACAAAAGGGAATAAATAAATAAATAAGCTTAAAAATAAAGAAATTTGATTGGAGCAGTAATGGCTTACAGTACAGTCTTTAACACATAGGCACATACTCTCATTTCCCCTTGATTGATGTCTAGGAAACACACCGGGGCCCCAACGCTACTCTACATTGTCCTTTCTTTTTTTTCCCAGAGTCCTTTCCTTTGGTGCAGTACGCCATACCCAGTTCAAGTTTCACTTTATCCCCTCCCTTACTGACCTTTATTTTTAAGTTCCACCTAAAAATAAGATCATTCAGTATTAGTCTTTCTTTCTCTGATTTGCCTCACTCAATATGATTCGAATTCTGACCATGATATTGCAAAGGAGCAATTTAATCATCTTAAACAGCTGCGTAGTACTCCATTGTGTATTCGGACCACAACTTCCTTAGCCATTCATCTGCTGTTGAGCATTTGGATTGCTTCCAAGTTTGAGCTTTTACAAACTGTGTTGCTATGTGTGCATAAATATTTTCAGATAGGTATTTTTATTTTCTCTGGGTAAACTCCTGGGGAGCAATTGCTGGATAAATAAAGCAGGTCCATTTCTTGAGTTCTGATGAATCTCCAGACTGGTTCCCATAAGGGTGGGACCACTTTACATTTGTACCAACAATGTAAGAGAGTCTCTTTCCTCCCACATAGGCTGAAATTTAGAAAAATCATTCTAGTGGCCAGGAGGTAAAGTGGTGGCTACAGTGACAGACTTGAATGTATGTGTTACTGACTTTGAGCCTTGGCATCACATATGCCAGAATGATCCTCTCTGGTTCTTCCCCCCACCCCCATTTCTCTCTATAAATAACATAATATTAAAAGATAAATTCTATTGGGAGCTGGGGCAGTGGTTCATAGGGTTAAATGCACATAGTACAAAGCTCAAGGACCCTTGCAACGATCCCAGCTCCCACCTGCAAGGGGGTTGCTTCACAAGTGTAGAAACAGGTCTGCAGGTATCTGTCTTCCTCTCTATCTTCCCCTCTCCTCTCAATTTCTCTGTCTTATTAAAAAAATCTAAAAATGACCATAGGAGCAGTGGATTCATCATGCAGGCACCAAGCTCCAGTAATAACCCCGGAGGAGAGAGAGAGAGAGAGAGAGACAGAGAGAGAGAGACAGAGAGAGAGAGAATTCTAATTATTCAGGAAATAATTATTGAGATTCTTCTATTTAATACACACTATTAGAAACTATGGATACTGTGAATCATGACATGAAAATAAAGTTATTATCCACATGCTAGATTTACCAGAAACTCTTGCTAAGAAAATATTAAATGTTCCATTTCAGTCTTCATTACTCTTCTGTGAGGTACCTGCTCTTATCTCCATTTTACAGCAGAGAGGGAAGTAAAAAATAAATTTCTAGGAAGTTGGGCGGTAGAGCAGCGGGTTAAGGGCAGGTGGTGCAAAGCACAAGGACCAGCTTAAGGAACCAGGTTCGAGCCCCAGGCTCCCCACCTTCAGGGGAGTCACTTCACAAGTGGCCTATCTTTCTCTCCCCCTCTCTGTCTTCCCATCCTCTCTCCATTTCTCTCTGTCCTATCCAACAATGACGACATCAGTAACAACAACAATGAAACAACAAGGGCAACAAAAAGGGAATAAAATAAATAAGTAGAAAATAATAATATCAATTTCTCTTTTTCTATCCAATATAAATAGAATTAAAATATTTAATAATAACAATAGTGTCATGAGGCTAGGTGTTGTCATATAGAGTGGAGCACACACATTACATGATGTAGTAATCCTTGCAGATTCAAGTCCTGCCTCCTGCCTGTAGGATGGAAGCTTCACATGCAGTTTAGTGATGCTTATCTCCTTCTCTCTGGCTCCTGCTCTCTATCCTTAAGTCTCTCTGTGTGTCTCTCAGCCTGTAAACAGAAAGAAAAGAAGGAAGAGGAGGAGGAGAAGTAGTAGTAGTAATAGTAGTACTAGTAGTAACAGTAGTAGTAGTAATAGTAGTACTAGTAATAGTAGTAGTAACGGTATTAGTATTAGTAGTAGGAGGAGGAGGAGGAGAGAATGGCCACCAGAAGCAGTGGAGCCATGCAGGCACACTGCCCCAACCCCAGTGGTAACCCCGGAGGCAAAAAGAAGTGTTGCTTCCAATATTACAGAATATTAGTGAGTAAGCCTTACATTTACTATTCAAGGCCCTAAGGACCTCATTATCAACAAATTTGGCTTGAATGTGACTTTTTTCCCCCAAGTTTCTTTGGTCTCAGAACCCCTTTTTTCACAGCCCATCTTATGCTCTGCCAGCACTTACGGAGAAAATTTGGCGAGCTAGACTGATCTAGAACAGCATTCCTAGTTTATTCATAGCAAGATTGTGTCCCAGAGAGGGAAAGTGATTTGCTAAATATCACACAGCTGGGTATAAGCAAAGCCTGGCAGAAATCATAGCTCCACTGACGTAAGACTCACTGCTTCTTCCACCCCAGGGTGCCATCTATATTTGCAGAGTTGTGATGTTATATTGATACGGTCCTGACTACAAATAACATGCATCCCGCCGGCTGCATGAACAAAGCACTCTGCCCCACACTCCACCCTCCCAGAAGGGCCCTAACTCAGAAATACTGATGCACAATTCCCTGGCCACAGTGTCAGGCTTATAAATCCTCACCCTAACAAACAACTCTAGAGTTGTAAAAACTGCACACAGAGAAGTGCAATAGTCATCATGTCCTGAGAGGTAGAGGTACTTTTGAAATAGGTCTTTAAACTCCACTCCATAGCACCATCTTAAATAATAATAAACTATAATGGGGTTATAATTAACATAGAAGCTAGGGAAGAAAAAAAATTAAGTATGGGAGGGGGGTGCAGAAAAGCAGCTCTCTTGTAGTTCTGGGTGAACTTCTTGGGATGGGGGGGGGGGACTTGTCCATTGTTACAGAAAATAACGAATCCCTCTGTGTTGACTAGAGCTAGATTTTTAACCCGAGTTTTGTTATCATCCAGCAAGGCAACTGTATTTGGATTGCGTAGTTTTGTTGAAATTTGTGTTTTTTCCCAAATCATTTCATTGGGGAAATGATTGACAGGAAATCTGTCACATGGATACACTGTTTTATCTCCCGTTTGATAGATGTCTGCAGACCACTCCCACCAGCAACTTAAATCTTCCTCCACCATCTCCTCAACCCTCCCTCTCTCTTTTTTATACAATTGGATAGAGAGAAATTGAGGGGGAGACATAGAGAGAGACAGAGAGACACCTGCGGCCCTGCTTCACCACTTGTGAAGTTTCCCCCCATAGGTTGGGACCAGAGGCTTGAATTGGGGTCCTTGTAAACTGTAGTATGTGCGCTTAACCAGGTGCACCACCACCTCTCTCAACTTCTTCCTAACTACTCCCTCAGTCCCTGAGTCTTTGACTTCTCTGCAACAGGCTACACCTGGTCCAGGTTACATCACATGTGCCCCCTTTTTTTCCTTTGTTAATAGAAATTGTCCAGGGAGCCAGGTGGTGACACACCTGGCTAAGCACAGGTATTAAGTATCACAAGTTCTGGAGTTCAAGCCCCTGGTCACTGCCTGCAAGGGAAGCTTCGAGAGTGGTGAAGCAGGGCTGCAGGTGTCTCTCTGTCTCTTTCCCTCTCTACCTCCTCCTCTCCTCTCACTTTCTCTCTACTCTATCCAATAAATAAAAATATAATTAAAAAAAGAGAATGCTACTCTTTTAAAAAGAGAGGGGGCCGGGTGGTAGTACAGCAGGTTACGCACACATGGCTCAAAGTGCAAGGATCGGTGCAAGGATTCCCGTTTGAGCCCCCAGCTCCCCACCCACCCATGGGGGGGGGTCGCTTCACAAGCAGTGAAGCAGGTCTGAAGGTGTCAAAAAAAAAAAAGAAAAGAAAGTGAGAGAGATTATCCAGTAGCTGTTATTTTTTGGTGTATCTCATTTAACAGGCTTCCCTCAATGAACTCAGTTTCTTAACTATGAGAAAGAGATACCATCTCTTTATAGGCTGATGCAAGAAATAATAGTGTAGAGGCAAGCGGTGGTGCGTCAGGTTGAACACACACACATTATATGTGCAAAGACCCTGGGTCAAGCTGTGGGTCTTCACTTGCATGGTGGGAAGTTGCACAAGCTGTGAAGCAATGCTCTAAGTCTCTCCCTCTCTATCTCTCCCCCTTCCCTCACAATTTCTCTCTGTAATATAATTGTAATAGTAATAACAACAATAATAATAAATGCCAGGTTAGTTAGCAAGCCTGACCAAAGCTAAGTGCTTGGTAAATGAAAGTATTAAACTTATGCATGTGACTCCTTCTCTTTTTATTGCGGTAGATGAATAGGCTGATTAGAGCATCACTTCCACTTTTATGCTGTGTTGGGGATTGAATCTAGGGTATCACACAGGCAAGGCTTACACTGTATATTCGAACCACATTGTTAGTTTATGGTTTGTCCTCTTCTCTGCACCAGGTCATTCTGATACATTTGTCACAAATAGTTTTGGTATTCAACTACTTATCCCTTTAAAGTGGTGAAGAAAGCTTTTGATTACATTGGACAAAAACCCATTTTGCACTAACACTAGCCAAAGGAAAAAGTGTGTTTTGTCTATTTATTATTAAAAGTTGTTAGATAACCCTCTGCAGTAATGGAAAGGGCAAAGATGTAGTCTGGATTTGGTGTTACCTTAAACAGGAGGCTCAAATCAAGCCACAGTTCTCTGTCTCTCAATTCCAATGTTTCATTCTCTGCGGCGAAATTCCAGAGTGTGGAGGGGAATGATCCTTGGGTCTTCAATATAAAGATCAGAAGCTCCAGGAAGAGTTGCTGATTGGCTTAGAACATTCACTTTTGGGCTAATCCATATAGATCATGGTCGGTGAATCTCTAAAAACATGTCAGTACCTGTGCATGTCATGAGAAAGGGAGAGGATAACTTAAATTTTTTTATTTATTCCATTTTTTGTTGCCCTTATTTTTTATTGTTGTAGTTATTGATGTCGTTGTTGTTTGATAGGACAGAAAGAAATGGAGAGAGGAAGGGAAGACAGGAAGGGGGAGAAAAGGTGGATACCTACAGACCTGCTTCACTGCCTGCTTCATTCCCTGCAGGTGGGGAGCCGGGGGCTCGAACTGGGATCCTTAAGCCAGTCCTTGCGCTTCGTACCATGTGCGCTTAACTTGCTGCGCTACCGCCCCATTCCCAGAGGCGGTATAACTTAAAAGCTTCTGGGCAAACATCATAGGAGTTATTGGGCAAAACAGCATAGATAGTCTTTAATACCTCCCTTTCCAAACTAGGCTCTCCAAGGGACATGTAGTGGACAGCTCCTCATTTTGCTGATTCAGCTCCCCGTCTACCTTCATTTGTCCATAACACCTGTTTTGTCACTGAAAAACTACTTCAGTCTTTCTCATGTGCTTTGATTGGAAGCATAACCCATCTTTTCTGGAGTCTAATTCTTCCATAATCCCACCTTTTTTGGACCAAGTGAACATTATGCAAACCAAGTCAACCAGACCCGAGAGCGAGCATTTGGTTCAGGAGAGAAGACAGTCATAGACGAGAGCAGAATCATTACTTTGTCACTTGAAAGCACTCTGGATGTGACTTCTCCCTACTTTGGTCTCCAGCGCTTCCTGGCTCTTTGCCCACTTCATGCTATCGTTCAGTTCTCTAATTCATCAGAGATTTACTCTAAGTGATTGTCTGAAAAATCTAACTACTCATTTATGTTAGCTGGGGTGAATTGCTGTTGCTTTTAGCCAAAGGTCCGACAGAGGTACAAAGAGAGACGGTGCATTATTCACATTGTGAGTGTGCTTCATTCTCACACTGAGTTCACCTGATGTACAGATTCTAAGTAACAGCTTGTGGACTTGAAAGACTGTAAGCCTCTTTATGTAATTTCTACCTATAGCTGCTATCACCCCCCCTTTTCACTTTCAGGGTTATTGTTGGGGCTTAATGCTGGCATTTATTAATCCACTGCTCCTAGCTGCTGTGTTTTTATTTTATTCTATTTGCTAAGACAGAGAGAAATTGAAAGAGGAGGGGGAGTTGGAGAGGAAGAGAAAAAGATGGACACCTGCAGACCTGCTTCATCATTTATGAAGTGTCCCTCTTGCAGTGGGCAGCCGAGGGCTCAAACATAGTTCTTTGTATGGATTCTTGAAGTTAATACTATATACACCTGCCCCCTTGTTACCTTTTCTTTTGAAGTGAAGTCTAAATCAAATCTAACATATAAAACAGTTAAAAGACAGACTAGACTTCTTGGGTTGAAAAAAGCTCTAACCTTATTTCTTAAGGGACAGTAAGGGAATTCCAGTGCTAACTTCAATACAGTTTGAAATTCCATGAACTGAAGGGTGTTTCTAACCCCTTACACCGGGAGTTGGGTGGTAGTGCAGCGGGTTAAGCACAGGTGTTGCAAAGCGCAAGGACCAGCGTAAGACTCCTGGTCGAGCCCCCAGCTCCTCACCTGCAGGGGAGTCACTTTACAACAGATGAAACAAGTTTGCAGGTGTCTATCTTTCTCTCCCCCTCTGTCTTCCCCTCCTCTTTCCATTTCTCTCTGTCCTAACAACGACAATATGACCAACAACAGTAATAACTACAACAATAAAAAAACAAGGGCAACAAAAAGGGAAATAAATAAATAAATATAAAAAATCCCTTAAACCACTAAAATTATGCACTCTAACCATGTACTAGGGCCTCCTTTACAGCTCAGATGTTTTGTCTTCCTTCTACCCAGAGTCACTGTCTATATTTCAAGTCTCTTCCATTTGAGGACCCCACAGGCACCTTCTTCCAAAATAGTTTTCTATTTAAATGTGCTTATCAGTCTGGCTCTCAGCTAAATGTTTCATGTGTAGTTGTCACTAGGGTATTTCATGCTATCTGGGGCGTTTATATGTCATTAATCATAAGGCAACACAGGTTAATTGAAATTGTTATTTTTGGAGTTGAAATTATTTTTTTTTCATTAATTGAAAATATTCTCCAGGACAAAAAAACCTCACATACTTTGGAGTTCATAGTCCTGGTTCTACAAAGTTGGCATACATTAAGAACACTGGATGTCAAACAAAATTCCTAGACACTGCCTCTGAAAATTTGGATTTAGTTTGACTCCACTGGGAATTTGAATTTGTAAAATAATAGAAATAGCTGTGGCAACATCTTTGAGTTATGTTTATTCTTACATGCAGTCGTATATTTAAAATTCTTGGCCTAGGGCTAGAGAGATAGTTCACTGGACAGGTCAGCATGCCTTGCCATGCATGTGACCTAGTTTCAAATCCCAGCACCACATGGGAGATGCTGCATTACTAAAAGAATTCTCATTCTGTCTCTCTTCCTCCTCCTCTCTATCTCTCTGAATAAAAACAAGGCAGCCCAGAGCAGTGAAACTGCATGCTTGAGGCCCCAGCTATGCAAAATTAAATAAAGTTCTTAGCCTAATGCCTGTCTTCCTCACAATGAATTGGTAAGTAAAACTATCATTGCCATCAGTTTCAACTTTGACTGAAACTGTATCCAGTACTGACTCAAGTAAGTACATGTTAAAATCAGCTATCAGTCCTGAACTGAAATCCCTCAGTTTTGTCTATCTCACCCTCTACTGTTAGTTCAAATTCGCTATCTCACACCGTATCATTACAAAAGATCTCTCTGACTTCATCCTCCTTGTTTTGAATTTATCTCCAGAAGGACAATCAGGGTTGTTTCACTCAAAATTCAGTCTGATAGTATTGCCTTTTACTGAAACCCCCTTCATAGTTCCCCACTGCTTTAAGAATAAATGAAGGCTTCTCACCTGTGCTCAGTTTGATCTGTGAATTCCTCTAGAACAGCAATTTCTTTCCTGCTCGATCACTTGTTCAATGTAATCCAGCCCTCTTTAACAAACTGTGGGTTCTGAAAATCTCACACTCCCTCTTCTCTTGGGTTTTGCTGATCGGATTCTCTCTGCTTGAAATATACTGACCCCGGTTTTACCTGGCCAAGGGCACTTCTGGTTTCTTTTGAATTGTTGCTTTTCTGTGAAGCACTTCTTAGCTTCCCATAGAATGGGCTGAAATCATTTTCAAAGTCAGGCACTGTCTCCTGTGTGTACGGTCATAATAGTTATTATATTATATTGAAACTCTCTAGATATTTTATTATTTTAATTATTAACCTTTTATTTAATTTATTTTTGCCTGACTACTGCTCCACTCTGGTTTATGCTGGTGCCAGGGGTTGAAACTGGCATCTTGGAACCTCAGACATGAAAATCTTTATGCTATCTCCCTGGCTCTTGGATACCTGTTTTTTGTTTGTTTGTTTGTAATTTCCACGAGGGTTATTGCTGGAGCTCAGTGCCTGTAGAATGAATCTACTACTCCCAATGGATCTTGCTTGCTTTTTTTTTTTTTAAGAGAGAGAAATTGAGAGGGAAGGGCAAGATATACAAGGCAAGAAACAGAGACACCTACAGTACTTGCTTCACTGTTGGTCTTAAAGCTTTCCTCTTCACCTTGCAGGTGGAGAGCAGGTGTGCCACTCCCCCCCCCCCACACACACACACATACATTCTTCTCAGTGTCAATATCCCTAGGCACTGAATTGCCCTGGGAGGCAAGGACTGTGTCCTTAGCATCTTTTAATCTATAAAAAATAGCACCATTCTGAGTGAATGCAGTTACTCTGTAAATGCTTGGGAAGGAGGATAATTGACATCAGTTGGGTCCTGGAAGGTTCAGTTCTAGAGGGTACAAAGATTATGATCCAGCTCTACAGAGAAAAGTTTTGTGAGAGTTAGGTGGAGGGACCTGGCGGCAGCGCAATGGGTTAAATGTACATGGCACAAAGCACAAGGGCTGGTGTAAGGGTCGGGATTCAAGCCCCAGGCTCCCCACCTAAAGGGGGGGGGGGGTTGCTTCACAAGTGGTGAAGCAGATCTGCAGGTGTATATCTTTCTCTCCCCCTCTCTGTCTTCCCTTCCTCTCTCGATTTCTCTTTGTCCTAGCCAACAACAATGGGAACAATAACAAGGGCAACAACACTGACAATAAAATGGGGTAGTGGGGGAAGGCATCCAGTGCAGGCACTGAGCCCCAGCAATAACCCTGGAGGCAAAAAAAAAAAGAGGTGGAGTCATATCTTAGTTCAGGGCAGAGCCACTCTCCTAGAAACCTTAAAGGCAGACCCTGCCCTGGATTCAAGTAGTAAAACCACTGATTTTCAATGTTGTCCCCGTCACTGTAAATTGCATGTGGTTGGCGAGTCACTTCAATTTTTCTGGATCCTAGGTATTCTTATCACTAAAATGGAACCAAGAATACCTACACCGAATAACTGTTATAAAGATAAAAATACTGAGGGCTTCATAGACAGAAGTTGAAAAATAAGAGCGGAAGGGAAAAAACTAAGCAGAATTTGGACTGGAGTTGGTATATTGCACCAAAGTAAAAGACTTTGGGGTGCGGGGAGAGTTGAGGTCCTGGAAGAGGATGGCAGAGGAGGACCTAGTGGGGGTTGTATTGTTATGTAGAAATGTTATGCATGTGCAAACTGAAGGGATAGCCTGAGGGTGCTTCTTCCCTAGCAAGTGCTCTCTGGGTTGGAGAGAACTCAACTGGAGCCAACCGAGGCTGCTGTATGGGAGAGGGATCAGGAACTCCTGCTGCACTAACGTCATCGCAGGAGATACACTCTGGAACTCTCGGAGTCGGAAAGCAATTCCAAGTGATTTTACTCAGAAAAGCAGCTTGTATATATACTAGCCAAGTAGGGTGGAAACAGGGTGTGACGTAGAGAGGGTGGAGTGAAAAGAGATTGGTGAAGAATCAGGGTGTGACAAGGAGAGGGGGTGGAGCAAGCGAGAATTCTACCACTGAACCACCAATGCCCTGGAGGGAGGGTGGTGCTTAGTTAACAGTGGTTTATGTAAATAGACCACAGCTTTGAGTGGGATCAAACCAATGCCCTGCAGGCATGCTGGTGCTTAGTTAAGCAGGATTAGAGACAGAAGCTTTAAGCCAGGGGAGCTGGCATACTACCCAACATGCAAACTATTGTATTTTACTGTCAACTGTAAATCATTAATCCCCCAATAAAGAAAAAAAATGATGGCGAAGAAGAGGAAGAGGAAGAGGAGGGGCTGGAGAGGAGGAGGAAGAAGAAGATTGAGAAGAAGAAGAAGAAGAAGAAGAAGAAGAAGAAGAAGAAGAAGAAGAAGAAGAAGAAGAAGAAAAAGAAGAAGAAGAAAAAGAAGAAGAAGAAGAAGAAGAAGAAGGAGAAGAAGGAGAAGAAGAAGAAAAAGAAGAAGACATAGAAGATGGAGAAGGGAAAGCAAGTGTGCAGGTGTCTATCTTTATCTCCTTCTCTCTGTCTGCCCATCCTCTCACAATTTCTATCCTATCTAGTATAAATAAGGAAAAAAAAAAGGCAGCTGGGAACCATGGACTCATAGTGCCAGCATCAACCCCCAGTGATAATTCTGGTGGCAATAAAAAAATAAATAAAGGTTAAAAGACTATTTAGGAATGTTTTGCAGGCTAGGGAGATTGTCCACCTGGTAAGCCTCCTGTATTACATGTGTACCACCCAGGTCTGTGCCTTGAGTCACATAGCAGGTGCTCTGGTGGCAAAGGAGATTCTGGTGCTGTTGTATGTTTCCCCCTCTCTATTTCTCTATTAGAGTGGAAAAGTAACAAGGAATGGTGAATTCATGTATGTAGGAAGCCCTATTTTCTCTGCTCTCACCACCACTAACTGCTTTACAAATTTGAAAAACCATGATGATCTTTCAAGGCTGTGAGCTCCTTGAGGGCAGAAGATTGGATGTGATTCATCTCTGTTCCCCAGTGTCAGGAACATTGAAAATTAAGTTTTGTTGAATTTTGTTATTTATTTGATTTTATTAATGATTTAATATTTATTCACAAAATTATGAGATAACAGGGATATTATTCCACACTGATCCCACCACCAGAGCTCTGTATCCCTATTTCTTCCACTGAAAACTATAGCAATTCTTCGAAGGTTTCAGATATGGGTTGACTATTATTTATGTAAATATATATATCCATTTTTTTTCTATGGTCTGCCCTCTCTTCCTTTCTAAATCACATCTGCACCTATGACTACTTCCAAATGTCCTATCTTTTTTTCCTTTTATCTCTCTGGGTTCTGATGAAGTTGGAGTTCAGAGCCCTCTGGTCATCTTCCCCTATCATTTTTCCCCCTCTGGGAGTTTGGACCAAAATCCTTTTTGGGGATGAAGAAGGTGGGAGTTCTAACTTTGGTAACTGCTTCTCTGCTGGATATGGACACTGGCAGGTCAATCCATAACCCCAGCCTGTTTCTGTCTTTCCTTAGTGGGGTAGGGTTCTGGAGAGGTGGGCTCTGGGACACATTGGTAAGGTCATCTGCCCAGGGAAGTCAGGATAGACTCATGGTAGCATCTGCAACTTTGTGGCTGAAAGGCAGTAAGGTGTGAAGCAGGACAAAATGATTAATGAATAGGAACCAAAAAGTAGGAATAGAGCAGATGAGAATGGGGATCTTAGAGTGGAAAAAAGTGAGGAAGTCTATTTTAGCTATGTTCCAAGGGACCCATGACTACAGTAGTTTTTGCTTGAGTTCAGTAGCTAACATGGAGGTGGACAAAAATGGTCTGGGAAGATGGTATCAGAGTTGAGAAAAGTGCTAGAAAGTTAGATTATGATAGAGTCTCTCTACCAAACTTGAAGAAAATATATAGATATAATTAACTGTTTATCCCATCTATCTGACCCAGGGCTCATGTATATTCTCATATATACATGAGGAATCAATGAGTCCCTGTTGTCTGAGCTCGTAGTCCATGGTCCCAGCTGGGAACACTCTAGGCTGCACTCCTTTCAGGATCAGTTTTCTTTGAGTGGCAGGGTAGGATCACCCAGCTTCCCTTTGGAGAGTGAGGCAGTCCCTACCATTGCTACTTCACAATGAGGACAAGTTTGGCTTCCTTTTTTAAAGAATAAATAAAAGGCTTCCGAATTGAAGGAATGAATACTAGGGAGAGACTGGAATTGTTGTTTTGTCAAAAATATTCAGCAAAGGCTTGATGGGCTGAGTTGCATATACATATTCCTTTTTCTTTGTGGAAAGTGGGAAGTTCTTTGAAGTAGGAACTCTTTTGTAACAATTCTTATCCTAGCCAGTCTCCCTGCAACTGAGTGCCTTACATAACCCTAGTCAGGGTTTCAGAATCAAGTTAGAAACTTGAGGTAACTTTTCACCACATTGCCATTTTCTAGCCCCATGACAGTGCTCTAGCCACTGCACCACCTCCCGGGCTATACATCTTCTCATTCTTAATCCAGTGCTTTGTTCCACTAGTTAGTTTGTTGTTTTGCTTCCTGGCAGCAGTGACTCTGATAAGAAATGGTGTATACATGTAGCCATCATGTGGGGTGCTAAAGAGGTGACAAGCTTACATTAATGAACAATAAAGAGCTCCAGGAAAAAAAGATGCTCATAATACATGCTGATGAATGCTTAATAGATGGAGCTTTGCTTTTAACCAAAGGAGAGCTAATTTTAAAACACATTCATTTATTTTTAAGCCCAGGGGACATTTAGAAATGACCATTGCTAGCCACCCAATGTAGGAATGTTCCATGACCTTAAGACTCTGCCTTCTGCGGCAACCATATTTTTGTGACTTGATCTCACATGGGAGTGCCAAAACACAAAATTTATGGAGTCCTCAGAGTTTTTGTGGTCGCAAATCATAAGACTTTATCAAACAGAAGGGGAAGCTTGCCTTGGAGGGTGAGAACATGCTTTTCAGACATAGCAGTGGGAATACAAACAGGCCAACTCAATTTCTTTTGGGGTCATGGTTTGTAGCTTTATTGAATGTGCAGCATTCCCTTTTGAAAGTCCATGGGATGTTTTCACTTCAGAGAATAATTTCCACATCCCATTCGACACCAAGAAATGGGTAATTATTATATCACTTGGTGGTTATTTATCACAGTTTGAATGGAAATAAATTGCTTCAAAGAGAAATTATGCTATGTGGTTACCTGTCTGCCCTATTAATCTTTCATTTAATTTTCTTTATTTTAATGTGCATACCAATGTTTGTGACTTGTCTCATCTGTCTCCTTCATGATTTTCTGCGTAGATTTAAATACGTTAAGAAAAATTAAATAAATGGGTTAAAGGAAGACTTGGGGTTTGGGAAATGGGGGTTTAGCTGAGAGAGGTAATTTATTTCTGAATTGGTTCTCTCACTGCCTTCTAACAGAAGCACACTGGAAATGGGAAAAAAATGACTAAAACACAAGACTATTTCTGCAAGAGGGAAGCTAATTAGGATACAGGTGGTAATTTCTCTGTTTTCTGGGTCCAATATTATCCACAATACCCACTTTGGCAATTTTACTCAGTGATTTGTCATCTCAACTAATAAAGTCTGCAAAATAGCACAGCTTTTGCTCTAGCATTTAAAGGCATGAAATCAGTCTTCCCTGAACTTTAGTATTTTGCCCTTTGTCATCTAGATTCTGAAAATCTAGATGAAAGGCTTGTCTGTTTCAGTGTGCCAGTTGCAGAATGAGGGCCCACAGTGTGTTAGGTATTAGGATAGGGAGGTCCTTTTCCTGTGGGGTCCTTAGTCCTATGGAGGCAAATTCTCTGTGGCATTGCCCTCTCTGTGCCCTGTACACAGTACATGGATGCAAATGGGGTGGGGCAGGCATTGTGTTAATGTTCTTAAGAGGTTGCTGGAGAGTTCCTTTTTTATTGGGGGGATTAATGGTTTACACTCAACAGTAAAATACAGTAGTTGATACAGGTATAACATTTCTCAGGTTTTTAAAAAAACATTTTTATTTATTTAAAAAAGGGGACATTAACAAAACCATTGGATAAGAGGGGTACAACTCCACACAATTCTCACCACCAGAAGTCTGTATCCCATCCCCTCCCCTGATAGCTTTCCTATTCTTTATCCCTCTGGGAGTATGGACCCAAGGCCATTGTGGAATGCAGAAGGGGGAAGGTCTGACTTCTGTAATTGCTTCCCTGCTGAACATGGGTGTTGATAGGTTGATCCATACTCCCAGCCTGTCTCTCTCTTTCCCTAGTAGGGTGGGGCTCTGGGGAAGCAGAGCTCCAGGACACACTGGTGGGGTTGTCTGTCCAGGGAAGTCTGGTTGGCATCATGCTAGCTTCTGGAACCTGGTGGCTGAAAAGAGAGTTAACATACAAAGCCAAACAAATTGTTTAACAGTCATGGGCCTAAAAGCTGGAATAGTGCAGATGAAGTGTTGGGGGGTACTCACTGCAGACTATTGTGTACTTTTGCTTTCAGGTATATATTTTGCCCTAGTTTATGGATATGTGTGAACACATGCTCTATCTCACAGGACCTGGTCGATATCTAGGTTTTGGGACTTTGTTAGGAAGTGAACCACCTGGAATGGAATTAGAGAATACTATGAAAGGAAAGGTCTCACCTGAGTAATGAAGCTGAAGGGTTGCTTCATTCTAACCCCCCGCCTAGGTCCTCCTCCTCCACCATCATATTCCAGATCTGAACATCCCTCCCACCCCCAGGGTCATTTACTTTGGTGCAATACACCAACTCCAGTCCAAGTTCTGCTTAGTGTTTTCCCTTCTGTTCTTATTTTCAACTTCTGCCTATGAGTGAGATCATCCCATTTTCATCCTTCTGACATCCTTTCTGACTATCTCACTTAACATGATTCCTTCAAGCTCCATCCTAGAGGAGTTGAATAAGATGAATTCACCACTTTTAATAGCTGAGTAGTATTCCATTGTGTATATTTACTTTAACTTATTCAGCCACTCATCTATTATTGGACACTTGGGTTTCTTCCAGGTTTTCTTCCCAGGTTTTTGGCTATTACAAATTGAGCTGCTATGAATACACAGATATCTTTTGGGGTGGGTGTGTTTGGTTCCATAGGATATACCCCCAGGGATGGATTTCCCAGTCTTTTTTTAAAAATATTTATTTATTTTTATTCCCATTTGCTGCCCTTGTGGTAAGGTTGTAGATATTATTGTTGTTATTGATGTCGTTGTTGTTGGATAAGGCAGAGAGAAATGGAGAGAGGAGGGGAAGACAGAGAGAAGGAGAAAAAGATAGACACCTGCAGACCTGCTTCACCACTTGAGAAGTGACCCCCCTGCAGGTAGGGAGCCATGGGCTCAAACCGGGATCCTTATGCTGCTTTGCGCCACCAGCGCTTAACCCACTGCGCTACCCCCTGATTCCAGGATTGCCTCGTTTTAGGGTAGCTCCATTTCTTGCCTTCTGCTCAAGGGGCATTCAAGATAAAACCAGGCAAACAATTCCCATCAAAGAGTGGGAATAACGTGGCAGAGATGAGAGGCCTTGAATAAATAGTGGGCATGGAGGACTGCTGAATTTAAGAAATTATGATGGTTCCTCAGCTTCTGGCACATATCGGCAGTTACAAACATGTAATAATTGAGTGTCTTTTTGTCCCAACCTAGCACTTACTTGACATGTTTCAAGACAAATCACTTCCACTCTGTGCAACTTATCTTCTTTATTTGTAAACACAGTAGATAGATGTATTTCCATGAATTAAATATTTATTTAAAGCACAGAAGCACCCACCTACCTACACATAATCCCAAATAGAGGAGTGACGAGAGGGCACAAGGGGGCAGGAGATTGGAAATTATGTCCATGGGCCTCAGCAGCACAGTGGCTGAGAATTACTTCTCTGAGCTCTGCCAGTCTGCAGCATTTGGAGAGCCCTGGTCCATTCATTTCCTGAGTTTATTCCACCTCTTCACATGCATTTCCACTGTGCTGAGTGTAGATAGGTCCTTTAATACAACAGTGACTGATAGTCACTGTACTTATCATTATACAGATTCCCCTCTGAGACTTTCATGTATTGTTTAATCTCCAATTTAAAGATGAGACATAGAAAAGTTTAGTCACTACCCCAAAGCTGCAAAGTTAGTTAAGTGTAAAGCCTGTATTCAATCTAGTTAACGTGCTCCAAGATGAATAATGATAATAATAATAACAACTATAGTAATAGTTATAATAATAATAACTATAATAATATTAATGATTAACAATAACTATAATATTATCAATATTATTATAATAGTAACTATAGTACTAATTATCATTAGTATTATTTCTGCTCCTTGATGAGAGTTGTTCACCTAGTTTCATCTTGAATGCCCCCTTAGCAACTAACCCCCCAAATGGGTGTGTTTCTTATGTTGCATCACACAGACCAAGTACTCACTGTTGCTTCCTCTTCTCTTATTCTTCCTTGTCTTCCTTAATCTCTCTTTTTTTTTCAATTTCTCTTCTACTCTTCATGATTTATATATACTAGGCCAGGGCCTTATCCTACTCTTTTGGTCCCTTTGGACTCTTGACCTCAAGACCAAGACCCTTACTTCATTCATTCATTCATTCATTCATTCATTCATTCATTCATTCAACAAATATATACTGTGCGCTTACTTTGTAGCAGACATATTGTACATCTGGAGAATGCATCAGTCAATCAAATGGAGAAAAATCCCCGCCTTTTCTGGAGCTCAAATCCTAGTTGGTTAGGACATTCAATAACTGGAACAAATAGGTAATGCAGCAAGCTTGATAGATGGTTATCAACTATATGGAGACTGAAAATCATTTGTTTCCACAAATAAAATTACTGTGTGGTTTAGTAATTGCATTTCTAGATATATCCCAAAAAGAATTGAAATATAGGACTCACGCTGATACTTGTACATGTGATCCTGGGAATATGGGCAGCTTTACATTTCTCAGCATTATTCATAGAACACATTTTTCTGGATTCAGAAATTGCCTTTGTTCATGAGAGCCAAGAGGCTGAAATAGCTTAAATGTACATTGAAAGATAAATAAGCAAAATGTGACATGCCAAAGAGAAAAAGAGTGAGCAGTGTTATTCAGCCTTAGAAAGGCATGACATCCTGGCACATGCTGTAACATGAATGAGCCTTTTACATATGCTAAGTGGACTAGCTCAATACAAAAGGACACATATTATATGATTTCACTTATATGAGCTGCCTAGAACAGGCAAGCTCATAGAGACACGCACGAAGTAGATGGTGTGAGTGACAGTGTATTAATGCATAATGACACCGATTTTCTTTTCTAAAATGTTTTTATTTATTTATTATTGGATAAAGACAGATATTGAGGGGGTAGATAGAGAGACAGAGAAATTGAGGGAGGAGTAGATAGGGAGGAAAACAGAGAGACGGAGGTAGGTGGTGCTGCCCCTGGTTGAGCACTCATGTTACAGTGTGAAAGGACCCTGGTTCGAGCTCCCCACCAGTCCCCACTGGCAGGGGGAAAGCTTTGCAACTAGTGAAGCAGGGCTGCAGGTTTCTCTCTGTCTCTCTCCCTCTTTATTACCCCCTTCCTTCTCGATTTCTGACTGTCTCTATCCAAAAAATTAATAAAGATAATTAAAAAAGAGAGAGAGAAACAGAGAGACACCTGCAGCCCTACTTCACCAATCAGAAAACTTTTTCCCTGCAGTTGGGGTCCAAGGACTTGAACCCCGGGTCCTTGTACACTATAATGTGAGCTTGACAAGGTGTACCACTGTCTGGGCTCTGCACAGATTTTCTGTTAGGGTTGATGTAAAAGTTCTTGAAACTAACCTTGATGATGGTTCCCTGACATTGTGAATATACTTAATGTCATCAAATTCTGTGTCTTTGAATGAGGTTAAAATAATGCATTTTATTCTAAGTGTAATGTTACGATAATAATAAACACAGAATGCTGCAGAGGAAGATAAAGCATGAGGATGGGAAAGTAGTGGGGTGATGGTGGGGGAGGTTAGATTTATTTATTTATTTATGTTTTTATCTATTTATTTATGAGAGAGAAGCAGGAAACTAGGGATCAATTTCAGCACTTCATGTTTCTAAGTCTCTGTTCTCAGCCAGTGACTGGATCCACATCCTGGGCCATAGGGAGGTCACTTTGAAAAGGGAAGAATTGTGGGGGAAGGTGGCACAGAGGCAAAGACTGGATGAAACAAGTCACGTGGCACTCTAGGGGAAGCATATCCCAAGCAAGATACACTGCGCAGGCGACACAGCGACCGAAAAGCAATTGGTCTTGCCGACGTGTCGGAGATCCTGACTTCGATCCCCAGCATTGCCTGTACCAGAGTGACATGCTGGTGTTCTCATAAACAAACATTTTGAGAGGGATGGCAAAACCTGCTTCAGTTGGGATCATGGGGATTCTGTGATTAAAATGCAGAAGAGTTGCCTCAGCACAGTGCTTGGCACAAGGTTGATCTCCGGTGATGGCGTGAGCCCAGCCGCTTCTGGATCTGTGGTCAGCTTCTGTTCTGAGATATTTATTGTTACCTGTGACGTAGGGATTGTTAAGTATTTTACTGTCACCTCTGCCTGGCACAATAGTCTACACTGAGTAAGTAATATGAATTATATCCTGGCTCCTTGAAATAATTCAGGCTGTACTAAAACATGCAAAAGCACTTAGCACAGTATTTGTCACCTTGATGGTAATCAATACATGTTAGTTTTCTAAGTTCAGTCCATCAGTCCATTATTTCATTCGTCAGACATAAATAAGATGCAACCCCTGCTCTCATGATGCTCATTATTTTACACTCAGGCAGACTAGTTAAGCATGCAGATGAATCTGGGGCCAGCCACAGGCACTGGGGAGGGAGAAGTGGTGTCCAGGAGTGCTCAGGACTGATGTCCGAGGATGGTGACTCAGCAGAAAGTTCTAGCCCCATGCGAGGGATCTAGGCCAGTGGTCAGGGAAAGAGTACCCCAAGTAGAGTGATAGTGTTGCCCTCCATGGCCAGAAATGAAGTGAACAACTGTGGGCAAGCAGTGCTCTGCTTGGCAGGTCCTTTACCAGCCTTTTGCTACTGTTCTAGCTCATAGTGAGCTACCCATGACTAAGGGACCCTAGTGAGATGGTCCATTTATGTTGGATCACTTTCCACAGCCTGTGTCCTTCTGTCTCTATTCTGCTTTGCTTCTTAGCTTTCCAAAGCTTGGTTAAGTGTATCCACCAGCTCTCTTGCTCTCTGTGTTAGGACAGAAATGGACTTGATCGTGACTTTCAAAGCTCGAAAACTATGCTCAAGATGCCAGCAATGTTGGTTTCCTCTGAGATCTCACACCTTGGTTCTTTTCTTTGTCTTGATGTCACCTCCCTTCTGTTGGTATCGGAGTCAGAGTTTCCTTGATTTATATAAAGACACATGTTATATGGCTGAGGGAACACCTACATTTTAACTCAGTTACCTCTTTAAAGACCCTGTCTTGGGGGTTGGGCAGTGGTGCACCCTGTTAAAGGCACATAGTATTAAGTGCAAGGACCCACACAAGGATATAAGCTCAAGCCCCCAGTTGCCCACCTGCTGGGGGAACACTTCACAAGCAGTGAAGTAGATATGCAGGTATCTATTTCCTTTCTTCCTCTCTGACTCCCTTTCCTCTCTCAATTTCTTTCTGTTCTATTCAATTAAAAATAAATGGGGGAAAAAAATGGCTGCCAGGAGCAGTGGATTTGTAGTACCAGCACCAAGCCCCAGCCATAACCCTGAAGGCAAAACAGATAAACAAAACAAAACAGAAAAAAACCTTGTCTCCATATATAGACTCTTCCTAAGGTGCTGGGTATTAGGATTTCAACCTGTGACTTGTTAAAGTGCCCAATATGGCCCACAACCACTGCCTCAGAGTTTTGGTTCAGTGTAACCAATGAGGAGGATCAGCAAGCAACTAGAGGCTGAACGAGAATGAGTTGAGGCTACCTATTCCTCCAGATACTTCCTTGGGACTTTGTGTCACAGATCCTGTCAGCCAGTCGTCTGTGCAGCCTAGAATGTTCCTAGAAGGGGCCATGGAATGAGAGCTCAGACAGACAAGGATGCAAAGGTTACACAGGCTCTTGTGCTAAATATGAATAGACATGGATCCTAGGTCATATCAATGGAGTTTACAGTTAACAGTATTTATATACTTTTCTCTCTCTCTCTTTTTTTTTCTCTTGCTTATTCCTAAGAACTCAGTGCTGGGGCTGGGAAGTGGTACACCTGATTGAGTGCACATGTTATAGTACACAAGGACCAAGGTTCAAGCCCCAGGTCCCCACCTGCAGGGGGAAACTTTGCGAGTGGCGCTGCAGTGTTGCAGGTGTGTCTCTGTCTCTTCCTCTCTTTCTCCTGCTTCCCTCTCTATTTCTGATTGTCTCCAAAAATAAAGATAATAAAAAATTGTGGTCCGGGAGGTACAGCAGTTGATAAAGCATTGGACTCTCAAGCATGAGGTGCTGAGTTTGATACCTGGCAGCACATGTACCAGAGTGATATCTGGTTCTTTATCTTGATCCTACTATCTTTCTCATAAATAAATAAATAAAATCTTTTTTTAAAAAGATAGACAAAAAATTTAAAAGCAAACAAACAAAAAAACTCAGTGTCAATCATTTTTTTCCCCTAGAGATGGTCTCTTATACTCCTCTCTCCTTCCCTACAAGAATTACATTCTCCTGTTACATATTTTCAGACTACTGGAACTTCTCTGCCACATCATTATTAGAATTGTGATTTAAAACATTCACTTAAAATGCATATCTTGGGAGCCTGGCTGTTGCACAGCAGGTTAAGTGCACGTGGCACAAAGTGCAAGGACCAGAGTGAGTATCCTGGTTCGAGCCCCTGACTCCACACCTGCAGGGGAGTTGCTTCACAGGTGGTGAAGCAGGTCTGCAGGTGTCTATCTTTCTCTCACCCTCTCTGTCTTCCTTTCCTCTCTCCATTTCACTCTGTCCTATCCAACAACAGTTGGCTATGACAACTATAATAATAACAACTACAATAAATGCAACAACAAAGGCAACAAAAAAATGGGAAAAATGGCCCCAGGAGCAGTGGATTTGTGGTGTAGGCTCTGAGCCCCAGCCTCATAAGATAAGAAAAAATGCATATCTTATCTCTGTATTTCCCTTTACTCAGACTTTCATGAGGGTAGATATTGTGTCTTTCTTAGAAGAGACAATAGTGTCAAAGAGTTGACTCCTTGGTGTTAGGCTCTACCACTTGTCAGCTCTGTGATACTGCACATGTTACTCTCTTTGCTCTGGTTTCCTCATTTATGAAATGGGGATAGGACTTACCTCATAGGGACATTGTGACTATTAAATCTGCTAATTATATGCAAAGCAGTGATTCTAGAAATGGACACACACATGTTAGCACCTTGTGCTGAATTCTCAGCAGTTCCTTAGCAAACGAAATGAGGTGGTAAATTATGAGACAAAACTAAGGTGAGGTCTGCTCACCGTGATGTGTTCCCTGTGGTTTGACGGGTAATATCAGATACATGTATCAAGCAGGGAATTTCCTTGAGGACACTTACTACACTAGGGAATGTTCCCTTGATTATTCTATCAATATGGTAGAGTCTTGGGCATGAGAAGCCTGACTATTCACTGCTAGCTGGGAGTTCTGATCACATGTTCATGAAATAGCCTCCAACCCTTCCACAAAAGATACAAGGCATATTTCAGTTATATTCCAAAGGGCCCGTGGCTTTACTAGTGCCCAGAGGGTTAAGGAATGGGAAAGTTATCAGGGGAGGGGGTGGGATATGGAGTTTCCATGGTGGGAATTGTGTGGAGTTGTACCCCTCTTATCCTATGGTTTAGTCAATGTTTCCTTTTTATAAATAATAATGATAATAAAATGATACAAGGTAGCCTCCAGGAAAACTTAACAGAAATGTTTAAGCTGTTTGCCTTGAAGATATTGGCAGCTTGGGGGATGTTTGAGATCACACATGCTTTTATTCTGTATTTACCTTCATATTATGACTAGAATCAAAATACCTACTTTCAGCGTGTAAATCTTGGTGCAAGTTGTTCAACCATTTCAATTAGTAGTCCTCTCATTCATTTAGTAGAGACACCCAGTATCACCGTCTTAGTGATCATTTCTATTTACTGTCTAATGACTTCATTAACAGATACATAAATGAAAACACACTCTTTCACACACACACATACACACACACACACACCAGCTGAAATAATTATCACAGAGAACCTACATTTGAATTTCATCTTCATTAGTTAAAGAAATCTTTTAAGACTATTTTAAGACTTATGATCAATTTAGTTCTTCTTTACAATCATTTCCTTAAATTACTTGTCACTTGTTTTCTTGGTTTGAAACAAAATAAAAATTGGCAGTGATGCTGGAACTCTAGATAATATTACCATAAACAGGGGCTCAAGTAATACAGAAATAATGATTTTTCCCCCCAAATCCTAGTAGTTTGGGGTCATTTTGCTTAAGAGAAAACACTTTAAGTTAATGTCATTTTTTTTCTTAAACAGTAGCATTTTAAAATTAGTACTTAAATGGTACAGTTTAAGCCCTTAACTTTTGGTAAGAAAGTTGAGGTTTAAGGTTATGAAGATACATAATCAGCCTGCAGCTGAGTCTGAGTTAGAGCACCAACCCCATTTTCACTATATTACTCTACCTCAGCCTTTTATTGGTCAATAAGCAACACACACACACACACACACACACACACACACACACACACACACACACACGACCCTTAAACCCATAGGTCTCTACCGGGCATGAAACCTGTGATCTCCAGTGACTCAAAAACTGTTAGCAATCTCTCTCTTAATTGCTAAATTATTAATACCACTTTATGCATTTTTCGATATTATAATTGTTACCTTCAGGCTTGATTCCTGTTGTATATACTCTGAGAATAAAGGTATTTTTCTTGTGACCCAGATTTATTGTAATGTGTGTTCATGGTAGGCTGTTTTAAAAATATCAATCAGGAGTTCTTTGGTAAATTGTTACCATGTGCCCAGTGCTATTATTCGAACCAAGAGTAATAGGAAAGAGAAACAAATATTAACATGATTCCAACTCTCCAGGAAATTATAGTATTCCTTAAAATAAAATTTTAAAAAGATGGGTTGGGGCCTCCAAGACAAGTTAAGTTGAATCTGAGAACCAGAGGTTATGGACTTGGAAATCTGCCCTGTCCTGGAATGTGGTTCCTCAGTGACCTGTGAAGACAGATCTAACCACTCTGTGCCTTGTGTTCAAAACTGGTGGGATAAAAATATCTGCCTCATAAGGTAGTTGTGAGCGTTCAAGGAAGTGGCCTCTATCAGGTACTTAAGACAGTCCCACAAAGATAATAAGCAATAAATGCTAGTTTTAGAGTTCCTAGTTATAGACTAAAAAGAGTTTACTCTTAAGAGTCACTTGCTCATCCATCCTTTTAGTGCCTACTTTGTACCAGGTTCTGTGCCTGATGACAAGAATAAAGGAGGTCAGTAAGAGAGACCAAATTCAGAAATGATTCACAGCCTAGAGCTGCCGGTCAGAAAATTCCAGCATAAGCCTCAATTTTGTAAATAAATTTTTACTGGCCAAGCTAAGAAGTTGCAACAGAATCATTATGACTCTGAAAATCTAAATTTCTTTCTTTTTAAAAAAAATTTATTTAAAAAAGGAGACATTAACAAAACCGTAGGATAGGAGGGGTACAACTCCACACCATTCCCACCACCCGGTATCCATATCCCATCCCCTCCCCTGATAGCTTTCCCATTCTCTATCTCTCTGGGAGTATGGACCCAGGGTTGTTGAGGGTTTCAGAAGGTGGAAAGTCTGGCTTCTGTAATTGCTCCCCAGCGATGGAACATAGCGGCGCACTGGCTATGGCCTGTTCGATAGCGATTGAGGAGGGCCCAATCATAACGTGCTAGGTCAAAGCCGGGTTGACGCTTGCAGGGGTCTGTGATGAGGTGTTTGATCTTTACCTCAGCTGACTGCCAACTCTGTTTCCAAGAGTCTGGAACATTGGATCGACCTTCCCGTGGTGCATCCCGTGAGTACCCATTCATTGGGGAAACTGACGATCCTTCCTAGCCGACTGAATCCACATGGATCCCAGTCACTTTCAAAGCCAGCAACAAGCAGCTCCTGACAGCTTTCGAGCTGTTGGTCCTGCTCTTCGAGTCCTCCAACTTAATGTTGAGGGGCTGTCCTTTGCCAAATGCGTTCTTATTGGTCAATTGGCGATACAGCATCAGGCAGATGTTATTTGCCTACAAGAAACACATATAGCAGTCGATGAAGCTGCTCGATTCACCATCAGTGGATTCGATTTAATATGCTATAATCTCCATCCTAAACATGGCTGAGCCATCTACGCCAAATCGTGTCTTGCGGACGTTTACCATACGGCTTCCCCGCTGAACATGGTCGTTGACTGGTCGGTCCATACTCCCAGTCTGCCTCTCTCTTTCCCTAGTAGGGTGGGTCTCTGGGGAAGCAGAGCTCTAGGACACATTGGTGGGGTCATTAGTCCAGGGGAGTCTGGTCAGCATCATGCTGGCATCCGGAACCTGGTGGCTGAAAAGAGAGTTAACATACAATGCCAAACAAATTGTTGAACAATCATGGACCTAAAGGCTAGAATAGTGCAGATGAAGTGTTGGAGGGGGTACCCTCTGCAGACTTTTGTGTAGTTCTGCTTTCAGGTATATATTTTCCCCTGGTTTATGGATACATGTGAACATATGCTCTATCACAGGGGACCTGGTCTATATCTAGGTTTGGAGACTTTATTGGGGAGTGGACCTCCTGGAATGGAATTAGAGAATACTATGAAAGGAAAGGTCTCACCCGAGTGATGAAGCTGAAGTGTTATCATTCCACACCTGAAGTCTCTGGACACAGCCTGAGGTGAAGCATGCTGGGGTGGCACTTGTGGCGTTGATTAGGTTGCTATCGGCGGATGCAATATTATTTGATATGAATAGAGAAAAGCAGGCAGGAAAGTGGGCCCCACCCTAAGGTTCCAGGACTGGGGGAAATATAGGCTCTATAATGGAAATGTTAGGTTCCTGCTGTCTTAGGGTTCAAGAAAACAATGGATAGTTATTGTTATCATCACATTATTTGGTAAATGAGTTAACTTTGAAAAGTCCCTTTGTTAGGGCTTGCTGTATAATACCCAGCATCTTGTATTTAGTGGTGCCCCCTTGTTGTATGCTTTACATTGGGTTGTTCTAGCTCTCCCCCTGCCAAGAAAATTTGGATCAGTCCTGCTAGTTTCGCAGGCCTGCTTGGCCCCGCCCCAAGGAACCTCCAGAGTTCCAGAGTTGGAGGGTTGGAGAGTTGCAGAGTTGGAGAGTGCTTGGCGCCGTCACGGGGGAAAGAGGCAACAGAGTTCTGTTTGGTGATTAGTTTGTCTTAGTTTATGAATCGTTGTTCCTGAATAAAGAAATACAGCTTCCCTGCCCAGCCGTATGTCTCTGGTCGTCTCTGTTACCCACCCATGAAGCTAGCCCGGCCAGCTGGAGCCCCCGAATTTTAACAACACCCCCTGTTGCTTCTGTTCTCTCTGGTCTAGGCTTTTGAGAGAGTCAACATATCAAAGACTCAGCCTATGTATTAAAAAGATTCATTCTATGTTTTAAAAAGTTCTAAACATATGATCAATTTTTCCCCTCTCATATTAACTTATATGACTACACTTTAATAGGAGTGTATATAGACACCATTACCACCACCAAAAGACTGTGTCCCATCCTACCCACCAACTCCCACACCACCCCTGTTGCCCCGGGAAGCCGAATGTCCACCTTCTCTCCCTCACCACAGGTGCCCTACTCTCGATTTAATCAGATCCTGTTTTAGTTTCCCTTTCTGTTCTTCTTTCTCAACTTCTGTTGATGAATGGGATCATCCCATACTCATCTTTGTCTTTCTAAGTTAGCTCACTTAACATAATTCCTTCTAGCTCAGTCCAAGATGGGTCATATAAGGTGGGTTCATTGTTCTTAATAGCTGCATAGTATTCCATTGTGTATATATACCACAGCTTTCTTAGCCACTCATCTGTTGTTGGGCACCTAGGTTGCTTCCAGATTTTAGCTATTATGAATTGTGCTGCTATGAACATACGTGTACACATATCTTTTTGATTGGGCATTATGGAAACCTTGGGGTATATCCCCAGGATAGGAATTACTGGGTCATATGGATGGTCTATGTCTAGCTTTGTGAGAGTTCTCCATACTGCTCTCCACAGAGGCTGGACCCATTTACATTCCCACCAGCAATGCAAAAGGGTCCCTCTGTCTCCACAGCCTCTCCAACATTTGTTGCTGCTGTCCTTTTAGATGTATGCCATTCTCACAGGAGTGAGGTGGTATCTTAATGTTGTCTTTATTTGCATCTCTCTGACAATCAGCGACCTGGAGCCGTTTTTCATATGTTTGTTAGCCTTTTGGATCTCCTCTGAAGTGAAAGTCTTGTTCATATCCTCTGCCCATTATTGGATGGGGTCATTTGCTTTTTTGTTGCTAAGTTTGCTGAGCTCTTTGTATATTTTGGTTATTAGTCTCTTGTCTGATGTATGGCATGTGAGGATCTTCTCCCATTTTGTGAGGGTTCTCTTTGTGTGATAGTTATTTTGACTGTGAAGAAGCTTTTCAATTTGATATAGTCCCATTGGTTTGTTTCTGCTTTAGTCTTTCTTGCAATTGGATTTGTTTCATCAAAGATGCCCTTGAAGTTTAGGTGGGAAAGTGTTCCACCAATGTTTTCCTCTAGGTATTTGATAGTTTCCAGTCTAACATCCAGGTCCTTGATCCATTTTTAGTTGATTTTTGTTTCTGGTGAGATAAGGTGGTTCAGTTTCATTCTTCTGCATGTTACAACCCAGTTTTCCCAGCACCATTTACTGAAGAGAGCCTCCTTCTTCCATTTAATACTTGGGCCCCCTTATCAAAGATTAGATGTCCACAGGTGTGGGGGTTTAGTTTTGGGCTTTCAATTCTGTTCCACTGGTCTGTGTGCCTATTTTTGTTCCAGTACCAGGCTGTTTTGATGATGATGGCCTTATAATATAGATTAAGATCTGGCAGGGTGATGCCTCCATTTCTGTTTCTTTTCCTCAAGATGGTTTTGGCAATTCTAGGTGTTTCCTGGTTCCAGATAACTGATTGTAGTTTTTATTCTATTTTCTTAAATAAGCTTGGTGGGATTTTGATGGGTATTGCATTAAATTTGTATATGGCTCTGGGGAGAATATTCATTTTGATGATATTTATTCTTCTGATCCATGTGCATGGGATGTCTTTCCATTTCTTGGTATGAGTTTCTATTTCCTTAAATAATGACTCATATTTTTCAGTATACAAGTCTTTTACTTCTTTGGTCAGCTTTATTACTAGGTATTCTATTGATTTTGCTGCAACAGTGAATGGGGGTGATTTATGGATGTCTTCTTCAGTTTTAGTGTTTGCATAGAGAAATGTCACTGATTTTTGTACATTGATTTTGTAGCCTGACACCTTGCTGTATTGCCTAATAACTTCCCGTAGTTTTCTGCTGGATTCTTTAGGTTTTTCAATGCATACTATCATATCATCTGCAAATAGTGAGAGCTTGACTTCTTCCCTTCCAATCTATATTCCTTTGATTTCTTTCTCTTGCCTGATTTCTATGGCAAGAACTTCCAATACTATGTTGAAGAGTAATGGTGACAGCCCTATCTAGTCCCCGATCTGAGGGGGAATGCTTTCAGGTTTTGTCCACTGAGTATGATGTTGGCTGTAGGTTTGCTATATATGGACTCTACTATCTTGAGGAATTTTCCATCTATTCCCATTTTTTGTAGTGTTTTGAGCATGAATGGGTATTGGATTTTGTCAAAGGCTTTCTCTGCATCTATTGAGATAATCATATGGTTTTGGTTTTGGTTTTATTGATGTGGTGAATGATATTGATTGACTTACTTATGTTGAACCAGCCTTGCATTCCTGGGATAAATCCCACTTGGTCACGATGAACGATCTTTTTGATATACTGCTGTATCCCGGTTGGCCAAGATCTTGTGTAATATTTTGGCATCTATGTTCATCAGAGATATTGGTCTGTGGTTTTCCTTTTTTGTTGTGTCTCTATCTGCTTTTGGTATTAGGGTGATGTTGGCTTTGTAGAAGGTGGAAGGGAGTGTTCCTGTTTCTTCGATCTTATGGAAAAGCTTTAGAAGTATAGGTATTAACTGTTTCCTGAAGGTTTTGTAGAATTCATTTGTGAAGCCATCTGGTCCAGGACTTTTGTTGTTGGGGAGATTCTTAATAACTGTTTTGATTTCTTTGTCTGTGATTGGTGCATTTAGGTTTTGTAGTTCTTCTTGGTTCAGTTTTGGAAGGACATATATTTCTAGGTATTCTTCCATTTCTCCCAGATTTTCTAGCTTGGTGGCATATGATCTTCCTTCCTTCCTTCCTTCCTTTCCTTTTTCTCTTTCTTTCTTTCTTTCTTTCTTTCACCTCCAGGGTTATTGCTGGGGCTCAATGTCTGCACAATGAATCCACTGCTCCTGGAGGCTATTTTTTCCCTTTTGTTGTCCTTTTTGTTTTATTGTTGTGGTGGTTATTATTGTTGTTATTGATGTTATTGATGTTGGGTAGGACAGAGAGAAATGGAGAGAGGAGGAGAGATAGAGAGGGGGAGAGAAAGATAGACACCACAGAGACAGAATTGCAGGGGGTGCTGTGGATGGCAGAGCCAGAAGAGAGTGATGATTTTTTTTTTCTCCTACTCATCCAGCCCTGTGTTTCTCCACTCTAAGGTGACTTACTAGTTTTGAATTTGGGTCATTAGGTAGAAAATAGTATTAGTTATTAAGATGAAAACTGTAAGAGTTGTTATTAGCAGAACACTGTGGGAAAAGGCATGTATATTTTGAAAAAAAAAGTTTCATTGGTGTGTTGGACATGTCTGGTGACTGTTTTGCTAAGCTGAGGCTGGACAGTTATGGTCAAATGCCATGTCTGGTAATGGTGTCACTTGAATGTATCTGAGGTGTGTTATTTACCTACTCTGTGACCTTGGACATGTTACTTTACATTATAAATTGGGGTACATTATTAATACTGCCTAGCTCATGAAGTGGTCACTGTGAGGATGGAATGTAATACTTATAAAACTAAATGAAAGTTACTATTTATTGGGAAGTGGGCTGAGAGCTTCACTGGGTTCTAGCTGGCAGGAGAGTAGAGTTGGAAGGCCAGAAGTTCATATCAGCACTTACTACCAAGGTTTGAAATGAATCCATGTCTGTCAAGGACTAAATAGGTTCTAAATCTTTTTTTTAAAGCAACTTATTCAAGACTAAATAGCTAAAACTGGTAAAGTTTGAGCTGTCTCCAGGGAGCCTTACCAGACTAGAAAAAGATAGAACAGTCTGGGGTTGTAGATTGACTAGCCAACACCCATCTTCAGCAGAGAAGCAATTACAGAAGCCAGATCACCCAGGGTTATTCCTGCCTCTAGGCTTATTTCTGGAGCTTAGTGCCTACACTAGGAATCTACTGCTCCTGTGGCCACTTTTACAACTTTATTTTTAAATAGTACAGAAAGAAATTGAGAGAAGAGGAAAAGATAGAAAGAGAGAGACAAAGACACCTGCAGACCTGCTTCAGCACTTGTGAAGTGACCCCCCTGCAAGTGGGGATCTGGGGAACCCTGCATCCGTGTGCAAGTCCTTGTGCTTCCTACTATGTATGCTTAACCCAGTGTACCATACCCCCCACCCCCCTTTAAAAATGTTTAGTCCATACTCCCATTGTGGGAAAAGTGATAAGAGGAAGATGATCAGAGGACTCTAAACTCCAACTCCGTCAGCACCCAGAGAAAGAAAAGGAAAAAAGCATATTTAGACACTTGGGTGTAGTAATAGGTGTATTACTTAGAAAAGAAGAGATGATGGGACCATAAAAAAGGACAAATATATATAAATATAGACAGATGTAGAAACTACAGCCTTGGGAGAACTGCTATAGCTTACAATGGAAGGACTGAGGATTCAGAACTCTGGTGGTAGGGACAGTGGGGAGTTGTATCTCTGTTATCTTATAATTTTGTACATCAGGATTAAATCACTAATAAAATTGTTTTTAAAGAAAGTGAAGTTTTTGCTCTTTTGTTAGAGGAAGCTGAGTAAAGGGGGCCTGGAAATTTTTCCACTGTGTCCTGTCCTTAGTTCTGTAGATCTCTGTAGAAAAAATTGGAAGTTGCTACGAACAAGAAACGATGAGAAAAATAACTATGTATAGAGCGTAACAAAGTGTGCGTTACTCAAAAGGAATGCTTTGTGGGGAACGGATATGAATAAATGGGACACTGAACCTACTTATTCAGCTAACAGCTCAAGCCTCTTACCTAGTAAATTCCCACTCCTCATTCATAATAATATAGCTCAAATGTTGCACCAGGAAGGCTTCCTGTACCATCTCCCCACAGCAGATATCTCTTGGCTGTGAGATAAATTGATTCAGAACTCAGCTTTATCTGATGTACCTGTGTGACTATATAGTGACCAACCCTTACTTTACACTTGTCTGAACTTTCTGAATGAGTGCCCGAGAGGTTAAGAGATAGAAATTAGAACCTTAGGACTAGAAGGAAGACATGGTGCCCAGTTTAAGAAGTTTTGGTTTTCCTTAAAGGCAAAATAAAAGGAAATAAGTAAATACCCAGTTGTAAAGATGAAAATTAAACCGGAAGACACAGGAGACTAGTGGTAAACAAGAGGGAATAGAAGCCTAATAGGACCAGGAGAAGAAGGAAAAAAAGATGCATAAAATCAAGCAATGCAATTAAGAGCCTATAGGCTGTGGTGTCAAAAACAGATTCAGTCAGGTTTCTTCTGTGGTATACACTCCCTGTGCTCTTCTTTCCTCTTTCCCTCTGATAACATGCCCTAGAATGACCATGAAGCTGCCTCTCCATAAAGACTTTGATACAGACTTGCTGATAGAATGAGTAAAGGAAACCATTCCATCCTGATTCCTTTGCTAGATTTCAGCTGCTTGTTTAAATGGAGTTTGTGGGGTTTTTTTTTGTTCCCCCCCCTACACCCCACAAGGCTTGGCATTTCAACCAGGCAACATCAGTGGGCGGTATGTTGTTACACATCAACCCAGGCGCCTCCTCCGCCTCCCTCATGCTGGTTCTCAGTGTCCAAGATCAAAGAGAAATATTTTTAAAACCACAGATGAAGAAACAAAGCTGACTGCCTTTGATGTCAGGCAAGAGAAGCGTAATCTCTGCCCCCGATTTGCTTTTACTGCTGATGCAATTTGTGGCTGCAATGTCTAGTCTAGGTAATTGCTTCTCCAACCCGCACACCACTCTTGTGTTTTTTATTTAAGTGTAAATTTTCATTTGGCTAAATAAACAGTTCCTGTCTGCCCCCAGAGGATGGTGGCCTTGAAACACTGGGGTGCTGAGGGGTTTTCATGAAAACAGAGTCCAGGTAATCAGGAAGGTCTAACAAGAGGCCATTATGTAAAGTGCGCCCTTCCTTAACTTTCTCTTTTATTGGAATAGCGTAATTTCAGTTTCATAAATACTAAGAGGTTTACCGCTGGGCACTGGGGCTATCCATCTCATTTCACCTTGGAAATTAAGACTGCTGTTTCCCTGCAAAGTTTCTCTTTGTCTCTGATATCTCTTTAGCTGCCTTTAGGAACCAAGCCAGGATGTAAAGAATTCAGACCATTTTATTTTCTCACAAGGTCAGATTGCTCATGACTCTTAATAGAGAAACTTTTTTATTGAGGGGCAGTCCTTCTCCTAATACATCTCTCCTTTCAGAAACAGTTGCAATGACATTAACTTAAAACCTTAACCTTTATGCAGGATAGTAGTAGTAGTAACAGTAGTAGTAGTAGTAGTAGTAACAGTAATAGTAGTAGTAACAGTAGTAGTGGTAGTGGCAGTAGTAGTGGTGGTGGTGGTGGTAGTAGTAGTAGTGTAGTAGTAGTGTAGTAGTAGTGTAGTAGTAGTAGTGTAGTAGTAGTAGTAGTGTAGTAGTAGTAGTGTAGTAATAGTAGTGTAGTAGTAGTAGTGGTAGTAGTAGTAGTAGTGTAGTAGTAGTAGTGTAGTAGTAGTAGTGTAGTAATAGTAGTGTAGTAATAGTGTAGTAGTAGTGTAGTAGTAGTAGTGTAGTAATAGTAGTGTAGTAGTAGTAGTGTAGTAGTAGTGTAGTAGTAGTAGTGTAGTAGTAGTGTAGTAGTAGTAGTAGTGTAGTAGTAGTGTAGTAGTAGTAGTGTAGTAGTAGTGTAGTAGTAGTAGTGTAGTAGTAGTAGTGTAGTAGTAGTAGTGTAGTAATAGTAGTGTAGTAGTAGTAGTGTAGTAGTAGTAGTAGTGTAGTAGTAGTGTAGTAGTAGTAGTTTAGTAGTAGTAGTGTAGTAGTAGTAGTGTAGTAGTAGTAGTGTAGTAGTAGTAGTAGTGTAGTAGTAGTAGTAGTAGTGTAGTAGTAGTAGTAGTGTAGTAGTAGTAGTGTAGTAGTAGTGTAGTAGTAGTAGTAGTGTAGTAGTAGTGTAGTAGTAGTAGTGTAGTAGTAGTGTAGTAGTAGTAGTAGTGTAGTAGTAGTGTAGTAGTAGTAGTGTAGTAGTAGTAGTATAGTAGTAGTAGTGTAGTAGTAGTAGTGTAGTAGTAGTAGTGTAGTAGTAGTAGTGTAGTAGTAGTGTAGTAGTAGTAGTGTAGTAGTAGTGTAGTAGTAGTAGTGTAGTAGTAGTAGTGTAGTAGTAGTAGTAGTGTAGTAGTAGTAGTGTAGTAGTAGTGTAGTAGTAGTAGTGTAGTAGTAGTGTAGTAGTAGTAGTGTAGTAGTAGTAGTAGTGTAGTAGTAGTAGTGTAGTAGTAGTAGTATAGTAGTAGTAGTGTAGTAGTAGTAGTGTAGTAAGAGTAGTAGTAGTGTAGTAGTAGTAGTAGTGTAGTAGTAGTGTAGTAGTAGTAGTAGTGTAGTAGTAGTAGTGTAGTAGTAGTAGTAGTAGTAGTGTAGTAGTAGTAGTAGTAGTGTAGTAGTAGTAGTAGTAGTGTAGTAGTAGTAGTGTAGTAGTAGTAGTAGTAGTAGTAGTGGCAGCAGCAGCAGCAATAATAGTGGCAGGAAAGGCTATGCATTTGTAAATAAATAATAGACACAGTTCTAGGTGTTACATGCATTTGTTCTCACCTAGCCCTTGCAATAAGCTCTGCCAAGCAACCATTACAGATTTAGTTTACAGAAGAGAAGGCTAAGACACAGAAACATTAAATGACTTCCTGCTAAAATCTCACAGCAAGATAGAGGCAAAGCCAGAATCAGATCTTTGTTGGTTTACTGTGTTTCAAGACTGCACTTTCCCATGAGACATGATGGGCAAGATAGTATTCACCTTCATAATTCCTTGTGTTCTCATCAAGTCAATAGTGATGGCACAGTTGACAGGGATTGGAGCAGAAGACTCATGCTTCACTTTAATGAGTTGTGGTGCTTTTTCCTTCTACTCAGAATGCCCTCCACAAGGCATTGCCCTTCATGCCCTTCTCTACTTGCTTCATGGAGGGGGGGGGGATCTTTCATGACCTCATACATAGTCCTGTCTTGCTTCATGGGGGGGAAATCTTTCTTGACCTCATACATAGTCCTTTCCATGTATTGCTGCAGATTCTCTCTCTCTGTCTATCTCTCTCTCTTTGGCTGCTAGGGTTATCGTTGGTGCTTGGGGCCTATATGACTCCATCACTCCCAGTTCCTATTTTTACTTTTCATAGAAAATGAGACAGAGAGTAATAGAAAGGGGAAGAGAAAAGTCGAGAGACAGAGAGAAGTAGAGATACCTGTAGCACTGCTTCAGTGTCTCACCGTTTGTGATGCTTACCGTAACTCTGCTGGTGGGAACCAGGGGCTTGAAGCCAGATCCTCGTGCATGTGTACCACTAGCTATACTCTCCATTTTTATTCATCTCAACTTTATGCTTCTGGGTGTTAAATTCATTCTAGGGCCTGACAGAGTCGATTTCCTGGCTTGTCTGCCAGCAGGTTGAAATTCTGCTTTCAGGTGCACTGACTCTCAAGCTCCTCTCAGTAAGTTCTAGTTAACTGTTTAGGGACCATGCTATCTTTACAGTGACTATGCCCAGTAGTTGTGATTGGCATTCACTGAGTCCAAAAGTCAGGGTGGAGCTCCTAGAGTTGTAGGTTTGTCTTATCTTTGGAGTTTGCTTCAAGACGCCTGTTTTTGGCAGATTAACTTAACAGACATATACTGAAAGCTGGCATGCAGGTAACAACAGAGCAATAATCATTCATTTCTGCCATCTGACTCAGTTTATAAAGTTTTGTTCCTCTTAAGGTACTGCTTCTATGCTAATTGCCTTTAAAAAGACTTATCTAGAGGACAACAAGGCTAAGAACATAGTTCTTGAGTCCCCGTCAGAGAGCTGGAGAAATAGTAGTGTGATAGCTACTAAAACAGTATCTTCTATCGTCTGATTACCTTACATTCATTAAGATTTAGGTTTTCACCTTGACATGTTGTACAGTAATATCCTAGCTTCCATCATACATTTGAGGAATCTGAGATTGGAGAAGTTGTCATTTTGCCCAAGATTGCATGGCTAAGAGGTTAGTAAGCTAGTCTCTGAACTAGTCATTGATTTAAGAGCTTTGCACTTAAGCTAACAACCATTCCACAAGAACCTTAGCGTATACAATACTACAGAATGCTGATCACTGGTAGGAGATGCTGGGGAGAGCTCAGTGCCAAATGTTATTGAAACACAATAACATTGTGTAGAAGGTAGAAGAATAAATGTTTCTCAAGAAGATGACATTTTATTGAACTTTGAAGAGGGAATAATTTTTTCTTTATTGGGGGGATTGATGATTTACAGTCAACAGTAAAATACATGTGTAAGATTTCTCAGTTTTCTAAATATTTTTATTTATTTATTATTATTGGATAGAGACAGAAATTGAGAAGAGAGGGGGAGACAGAGAGGGAGAGATACAGAGAGACACCTACAGCACTGCTTCACCACTTGTGAAGCCTTCCCCCTTCAGTTGGTGACCAGGGGCTTGAACCCATGTACTTGTGCACTGTAATGTGTGTGATTAACCAGGTTCAACACTGCCTAGCCCCTTTTCAGTTTTCTATATAGCAATTCAACCCCCTCTAGGTTCTCTCTGCCATCATGTTGCAGGAACTGAGCCCTCTGTCCCATCCCAGAGCCCTTTACATTGGTGCAATACCCTAACTCCAGTCTAAGTTCTGTTTAGTGTTTTCCCTTCTGTTCTTGATTTCCAACTTCTGTCTATGAGTGAGATCATCCCATATTCATCTTCCTGATTCTGACTTATGTCACTTAAGCTTCAAGCTTCATCCAAGATGTGTTGAAGAAGGTGAAATCATCATTTTTAATAGCTGAGTGGCATCCCATTGTGTATATATACCACAACTTATTCAGCCACTCATCTGTTATTGGATACCTGGGTTACTTCCAGGTTTCGGCTATTACAAATTGCGCTGGTATGAACGCTGGTAAACACAGATCTTTTTGGATGGGTATATTGGTTCCTTAGGATATATCTCTAGGAGAGGAATTGCAGAGTCATAAGGAAGGTCTACTTCGAGTCTTCTGAATGTTCTCCAGCTGTTCTTCACAGGGGTTGGGCTAATTTATATTCCCACCAGCAGAGTGGGAGGGTTCCTTTGTCCCCACAACTTCTCCAGCATTTGTTGTTGCTACCTTTTCTGATATATGACATTCTCATAGGAGTAAAGTGGTATCTTTGTTGTCTTTTACCATCTTTTTATTATTTTATTATTATTATTATTATTTATTTATTGAATAGAGACAGCCAGAAATTGAGAGAGGAGGGGGAGACAGAAAGGGAGAGAGATAGACACCTGCAGCCCTGCTTCATCATGTATGGAGCTCTCTCCCTGCAGGTGGGACCAGGGGCTTGAACCTGGGTCCTTGTGCAGTGTAGTGAGTGAGCTTAACCAGGTGTGCCACTGCCTGGTCCCTCCTCATTGTTGTCTTTATTTGCGTTTCTCTGACAATCTATGACTTGGGACATTTTTTCATGTTTGTTGGCCTTTTGGATTTCTTCCTTGGTGAATCTTCTGTTCATGTCCTCTCTCCATTTTGAATGGGGTCATTTGTGTTTTGTTGTTGTTGTTGTTGTTATTGCTGAGTTTGGTGAGCTTTTAGATAGTTTATTTATTAGCTTTTTGTCTGATACATGACATGTAAAGATCTCCTCCCATTCTTTTAGGGGGTCTCTTTGGGTGATGGTTTTTCTTTTTTTTTTCTTTTTATATTTATTTACTTTCCCTTCTTTTACCCTTGTTTTTTTAATTGTTGCTGTAGTTATTATTGTTGTTATTATTGATGTCATCATTGTTAGATAGGACAGAGAGAAATGGAAAGAGGAGGAGAAGACAGAGAGGGGGGAGAGGGGGAGAGAAAGATAGACACCTGAAGACCTGCTTCACCACCTGTGAAGTGACTCCCATGCAGGTGGGGAGCCAGGGGCTCAAACCAGGATCCTTAACCTAGTCCTTGGGCTTTGCACCACCTGCGCTTAATCCGCTGTGCTATCGCCGGACTCCCTGGGTGATGGATTCTTTTGCTCTGCATTTTAATTTGATGTAGTCCCATTGGTTTATTTTTGTTTTAGTCTTCTTTGTAACTGGATTCATATCATTGAAGATGCCTTGAAAATGTAGATGGAGAAGATTTCTGCCAATATTTTCTTCTGAGTATTTGATAGTTCCTGGTGTAATGTCCAAGTGAATAGGAAAATTTTTTGACTAGAAAATAAAGGGAAAGAAATGGTAAGCAGAAAGAGGAGCTTGGCAAAAATACAGTGCGAGAATTTATGCATATCAAGGAATGATGGATAATTCTCTTGGGTAGGGACAAGAAAACATGAGGTAGGATGGCCAAGGCAGTGGGGATAGAGGTGGAGTACTAAATAGTATTGGAGAGGTAGGCTAGAGCCGGAATGGGCACCAACTTTAATCTGTGGTTAATGAGATACCATTACAAGCCCTGAAACACCCCATCAGGTGGTTGGATGCTGCTTTTTTTTTTTTTCCCAAGGGCCTGATATAAATTGTGGATCTACACACATAGTGACAGATGGACAAGAGAAAAGGTGTGAGTTGGAAAACCATTTCAGCAATGCATTTTCTGTCACTCCAGATAGTTATAGGTAGGAGATCTCAAACCAATAAATACTGCTTAAACCAACATATATGCACATGTATTTGTCATGACAAACTTCAATTAAAAGCATTGAGCTGGAAATTTAATTCTGGGTGGTAGCATTCTCAAGGAGGTCAGCCCACAGCATTCAGGGGCTCTGCTAATGAATTCATTTCCCAGACCCCCTGCTTGAAATGGAACATAATGAGAGTGATGATTCTGCTCCATGCAGGGTAGACTTGGAAAGTAACGCCTTATCATAGTCTAATTAAAAACATTTAAATACCTTAGTAGAAATATGTAATAACACCCCAACAGGAGAAGTGAAGGAGGGTTTGGAGGCTTGAGAAAAAAAATAAGTTCATTTCACTGGACATTTTTAGCACTTTTTGAAGGTGGCTGGCTATACTTAAAAAGTGAGGTTTCATATAGTGTTTCAAATTAAGAGAAATAAAAATGATCAAGATTACCTGGAGTCACTGCATTTCTTCTCTACGTGGAGCTTCATAGTACTTACCTTATTTTTTTAGAAGAATATTTGAACCCAGAGGATTCTGAAACAGATCCCACTGGGGAGGTAGTTATAGAGCCAATTTCTCCTTTCATCCTATCTGCACTAAGACCCACTATGCCTGGGTAGGAGGCAGTTTCACAAACCAACATTTTCTATAAAAAGGGATTTATTTTCTCCTCCTGATAAACTACCATTATTTCATTTCACTGACACTCATTAAATGCCTGATCTAAAATCTCAAGTGCATTCTGCTCATCTGCTTTCTAAGGCAATCTTGGAGTCATTTAACAAAATGCACCTCTGCTATTAACCCACTTGGGTGATGCTGGCCTTTCTGTATGTGACTTTAAAAGACATGTTTTCTTTTACATAATCATTCTTATTTATTCCACATTTCCTGTGCTTATCTTGTGTTTACACAATTTACACACACACACACACACACACACACACACACCTACACACCTGTTTTTCTCTTTAAGGTAGTTGTTTGTCCTTTTTACAGAGAAGGTAACTGAGGCTCAGAAAAGCAGAAAAAAAAAACTTCCCAAGTGGTCATTTGGCCAGTACCAGTAAACCATGAGGTTGAAATCAGGTCTTTAACAACCACAGTATCATGTTCCTATACACTCAGATGAGGGAATGATTAGTTCCAATTCCCAGTTTCAGTTTAGAGGTTGGAATCACATGGTTCTTTTTTTTCACTTAATTCTTTTATTATGTTTATTTATTTATTGGATAGAGACAGCCAGAAATCAAGAGTGAAGGAGGAGAGAGAAAGAGAGAGAGAGAGAGAGGGAGAGAGAGAGAGAGACCTGCAACACTGATTCACCACTTGCAAAGCTTTCCCCCTGCAGGTGGGGACTGAGGGCTTAAACCTGGGTCCTTGTGCACTCAACTAGGTGTGCCACCACCTGACCCCATTTTTATTCTCTTTTGTATTTACACTTATTTGATTATTATTTTGGGTAGAGACAAAGCATGAGAGAGCAAGAAAGGAAAAGGGCATGAGAAAGAGAGAGAGAGAGAGAGAGAGAGAGAGAGAGAGAGAGAATAGTACTGAGGCTTCCTTACTATGGTAAAGGTTGGGTTCTATCCTGGGTTAGGAACATGGCAAAGTAGAATTCTATTCAAGTGAGCTATTTTTCTGACCCCCACATGTTTTTTTGTTTGTTGTTCCAGCTCAGCTTCCATGGCAATGAAGGAAATTTTGGTGCTGTGGTCTCATTCTCTCTCTGTTCTGTCTTGATCTACAAGAAGTTCTGGGGAAGGAGCGTGGCATTACCAATGTTACTACTCAGATTGTGTCTAGAGTAGAGGCAGCAAAAGGAATGCTGAATGCTGCTAATATGTGCCTTTTGTTGTAAAAATGAAAAATTTCTTTGGATTTCCTTCCACTAAAAGAAGCAGCATGTGTGATACTTTCATGCAAGTGAAGTGGTGGAATATGAAATTTCAAAAAACCAAAATACCTGTATTACACATTTCTGTGTATGGAATTGTTAAGTTTCCAGAAGTCATGTTTGTTAATTTGAAGTTGATCATTTCAATCCAGGAAAGAGGCCATCTGGGTTCTCTATTCTTTCTGCCTGGGTGGCTGAAAGTGTTCTAATTGGTGGCTTCCTCAACAACCAGGCCCTGGAGCAAGAACCCCCAAGGGACTGAGAAGAACCCCTAAGGGACTGAGAGGGACACACAGCAGGAGCCGAAAAGACTTCATTTTTCAAGTCACTGACATTTGGCTGCTTGTTACTGCATAGCATTTTAGCATATCTTAACTGACACAGGAGTTATCTCCATTGTTCCTACAGAGACATTGAAGCTCGATGAAATAAATTGAACAAATTTTCTTTTAATTCAGGGTCATCATGATCTAGTTTTTTAATTTTTGATTTATAAAAGGAAATACTGACAAAAAAATAAGAAAAAAACTCTCTTAGATGCCTAATTCTGTATTTGAACTCAGATCTGACACCAGTGTGGTGTATACTTTACTTATATCCTACTGCTCATAATTACCACCAGATATTTTTCTTGGCTTCATTTAAGTCTATGTGTGAGTCCAAATTTTCATAATGGATCTTTGAAAATTGAAATGGGGTGGTAGCAAAATCATGTACAGAGTTCTGGTGGTGAGAACTGTGTGGAGTTGTACCCCTCTTATCCTATGGTTTTTTTTTCAGTGTTTCCTTTTTATGAATAAAATTATTTTCTTTAAATGAGCTTGTGTCTCCAATCTGCCACGTGTTAGCTTAGTATCCTTGTTGGGTTTTTAGAGGCTGGTATCCTGGGCCTTCTGTTTCAATAAAGAGTGCAGAGAGTAACAATGTTGAGTAACAAAGAGTGCTTGTTTCTTATAGTATAATAACTAAAAATTGTCAGTGACAGTCTGGGTAAAAATTGGAGGTGGATTCTTTTATTTTTTGCTAAATATTTTTAAATTTATTATTGGATAGAGACAGAAATTTTTAGAGGTGAGGAAGAGACAGAGAGGAAAAGAGACACCTGCAGCCCTGCTGCACCGCACATGAAGCTTTCCCCCTGCAGGTAAGGACCAGGATGAACCTGATCATAGAGTATTGTAATGTGAGCACTTACCCAGGTATGTCACCACCTGGCCCCTGGGATGAGTTCTTCTAAGTAACTAAAATCAGGCAGTAAACTAAAGTAACTAAAATCAGTCCCAAACCTCCAACTTAGACCACTAATTCCTCGTACTGTCTCACTGATTCCAAGATTTAACTGAAATCACTACAACCCTATGATCCACAAGGAGAAAGAGGCAAGATCCACTTTGAATCACTGAGTTCCACCTTGAGAGCCTTCTCATCTCTATTATAGTTTTGTGACTCAGAGATTCAAGCTGATTTATTCTTTGAATATTCCTTTCCTTTCTCTTACTCCAGTTTAGCACTGAGAACAGCAGGCATTATCTTGGCAAGGTTACAGAATAAACTTGCTGCTTTTAGGACATCTGTATCCAGCAAAACCTTTATTTTCTCTCCCTTGGGCATAATCTTGGAAAAACACATCTGCTATTCTGGTTGCTTACCTGACTAGGCTTATTTTTTCCTCCCTTGGATGGAGAAATGTTCAGTCAAGATACAAGGAAGAGTTTTCACACCCTCTGAAGTCACAGGCCCTTTGTGTATTAAAAAGAAAAACATACCATAAAGTCTTGATTGAGTAATAAAGCTTTACTGAAAAGATAAGAGTACCACCTGGGTCCCAGAGTCCTTCAGTTCTAGGATGTGAAAGTCTTTGAAAATGCTTTTAGGGTCTCTTCTGAGTAGTTCTCTGAAGAGTGGGCAGGGACTGGAGGTTTTGAATGACCTTTAGCAGACAGATTCTATATCCCAGATATGCTACGCAAGACTTATCTCCCATCTCAGTCTCCTTAGATTGACTAGGCCACATTTATGGGAAGCTGCCTCTAACCTGACCCTTTTCAGTACACAGCCCAGTAGCTGGAGAAAAGTAGCAAAGGTCAGAGTAACATGTAAAAGACTCAGTATTCCCTCACTCATTCATTCTAGGACAATCACTTTTATATACAGGATACAGGTATCAGACACCAAGAAAACATTGGTAATTCAACACATTGAAGGTTTTTTTTCCTTAAGATTTCTGAGAAACAGGAGTGGGGTGAGATGGAGAGAGAGAGAGAGAGAGAGAGAGAGAGAGAGAGAGGAAGAAGGAGGAGGAGGAGGAGGGGGAGGAGGAGGAGGAGGAGGAGGAGAAGGAGAAGGAGGAGAAGAAGAAGAAGAAGAAGAAGAAGAAGAAGAAGAAGAAGAAGAAGAAGAAGAAGAAGAAGAAGAAGAAGAAGAAGAAGAAGAAGGAAGACCAGAGTATTATACCATCATCTACACTGTCAGAGATACAATCCAGGATTCTCCTTTTTTTTTCTTTTCTTTCTTTCTTCTTCTTTTTTTTATTTTATAGAAGAGGAATTGAGAGGGGAGAGGAAGAGATAGAAATGGAAAGAAATAGCCACCCACAAACCAGCTTCAGCATACATGATATGCCTCCCCCCCAAGTTTACAGGTGGGGCAGGGACTTGAACCTCAGTCTTGCACATGATCACGTGTGTGTTCTACCACATGTGCCACCATCCAACCGAGAGATACAGCAACATCGGGCCACTTCTCCAAGGTCACTGGGAGAAGTTGTTATGGAGCACTCCACTCCAAGCTCCCAGAACACAGAAATGATTCAGGGACTCTGGGAGATAACTCTTTACCAAATAAAGGTGGAAAATAAGAAAGAAGACTTTCTTTTTCTTTTTTTTTGCTTCCACAGTTACCGCTGGGGCTCAGTGCCGGCAACAGGAATCCACTGCTCCTGGTTGCTGTTTTTTTTTTTCTTTCCATTTTATTGGATGGGATAGAGAGAAATTGAGAGAGGCTGGGGGAAATAGAGAGGGAAAGAGAAAAAGAGGCATTTGCACACCTGCTTCACCACTCGAGAAACTTTTCCCACTGCAGTGGGGAGCTAGGGCTAGAACCCTGATCCTTGCATGAGTCCTTGCACTTCATACTATGTGCACTTAACTGGGTACACCTCCACCTGGCCCCAGAAAGAAGGCTTTTCTATGCTGTGTCTCTGAAAGTCTGAAAGTGGTAGATGAGGCTCAGGTAAACCAAAAACCTCCCCTCTAAGAAGGCATGCCATGCTGGAAGATGTGGCGTATCTCTGTGTGCTGAGGGTGCCCCCTGTAACTTGGATTCTATTCATGTTCTTTAATCCTCCTTTCTCCTTCCCTGGGGCTGCCAAGCATATCCACAGTCCATTGTAAATTGCGCTGGTCTCTGAAAAAGGTGCTGCAGAAAGACAAAAGGACTCATTAAAGAAAAAGTATGGAGCCACCTGTGTTTGAACTCTCACGCATAGCAGTGCTCACAGACCTGCACTGCTTGCTTCAGAACTCCAGGATTAATTAATTGCCAACTCCCTATATCTTGTCTGCTGAGAAGTGAGACGGCTCCTGGGTGCAGAAAGACAGACTGGGAACTCCCAGGCACTACAATAGGATGAGGGGGACTTGGACTCTCGTGTTTGGAAAATGCCCATCTTTCTTTCCTTTTTCTTCTTCTGGGAAAGCAGCTGGCTTTGAGAAATAGCAGAATGCTAAGTCACTTAGGCTGCCGGCACACCCATTGATCTTTAGGGAGCTAAGGTCAGAAGAACAATTACCCTGCCTGTAATCCTTTTCCACTTTTCTTCCCTCTACACCTGTTGGAATTACAGGAGACTGTCAATGAAAGCTTTGTTCTTCTAGCATCTTTCTCTCTTTTGCTATTTTTTCTTCCTATCCATTGCTGTCCCTGTCTTTTTTATTCTCATTATTTTCTTGACTTCTCCTCTTTCTTTCTCTTTCCTCCTCATTGAGAGAGTAATAAGGCCATTTGGTTAATTTCAAGGCCATTCCCTGACTTCTACAGATCATCTGTCCACTAGGGTGACAGCACTGTGCAGGGTAAAACTTGGAGAATTAGAAAGATTTGAATTCAAATCCTGATTTTTCATTCTCCTTATTTACTATGTAGCCTAGGGGAAAAAATCATTTTGCCTTTTTCTTCTCTTCTTTATGAATTGGATCAATATATGTATGTACCCTGGTGCATGCTAAGTGATCTACAGATGATAATTTTCATCATTGTTATTGTTAATTATTATTACTTACTATAGGTGAAAAATGTAGGTTATATCAGTCCTTGTTTGCTAGATCCACACAGATCATGGCAACAACCATTGATTGCTTTTTTAAAAAATCTTTACTTATAAAAAGGTAACACTGACAAAAACCATAGGATGAGGGGTATAACCCCACACAATTCCCACCACCAGAACTCCGTATCCCATCCCCTCCCCTGATGGCTTTCCTATTCTTTATCCCTCTGGGAGTATGGAGCCAGGGTCATTATGGGGTGTAGAAGGTAGAAGGTCTGGCTTCTGTAATTGCTTCCCCGCTGAACATAGGTGTTGGCAGGTTGATCCATCCTCCTAGCCTGTCTCTGTCTTTCCCTAGTGGGACAGGGCTCTGGAGGAGTGGGGCTCCAGACACATTGATTGCTTTTAAAGCCTCTATCTTGAGGTCTGAGTAAATAAAAGCACATCCCAGTGGAGTATGAGGAGTTCCATTGTTCAAGGAATAAAGAAAGAAAAGGTCTAAACAATTCAGTGACTCAGAGAGAAGATGGCTCAAAAAGAAATACCCCATCCCCATCCCCCTGACCAGCCTTAGGTTGTAGCTTCTCCATGTGTTTCTGTTATGACCATCTGGCCTGCTCTCCAGTTTCTGATTTTTGTTCCAGTTCCCCACTGGGATAGGATCCCAGCTCAGAAACCCTAGCCCAATGAAATCTCATGTCCCTGCCAGTTCTGAATTCCAGAAGTCAAGATTACTTCTTCTTTGGCATGGGATCCAGATGACACCATAGCAATGTGGTGTCGAGGCAGTGTAGCTGGGGGAGGCCTGGGGCTGGCTGCTGCAATGCCCTTGCAGGACAGGGTCTCCATCACTGCCTTCTGAGCCCTAGGCACCACTGTCAGCTGCAGACATCGAGAGGGAAGGGAACCAGATTTATCCATGATTCTTGACATCAGCAGTAATACCCTGCTATTTCTGAAGGAGAGCTGGAATTAGAATCAGAAGACTTGGATCTGAGTCATAGCTCTGTCATGTACCAATTACAAAGAAAAAAAAATGGGCAAGTGATTTAACTACTTGAGGGACATCCCCCACCATTAAAGTACAGTTATTTAATGAACATGCATCTAGAACAGGACTCACTAATGCCAGGCCCTTCCTTTATGATCACTCTCTTACAGATGTGGGGGCTGCTCATCATGGATCTCTGCTCTGCTTAGTTAGACAAGATATTTAAAGCAGATGCCAATTACAGTATAAAAGGCAGTATGGCATTAAAGTTATGTGCAAAGACTTGTGTGAGACAGCCTGGGTTTACAACTCACATCTGTTACTAGCTGCAACCTTGTGCATGTTATCTACCTAGTGTATTTCTCCATTTTCTTTTTCTTCTCTCTTTCTTTCTTTGGATAAAGACAGTGAATCGGGGGAGATTAGAACGAGAAACTTTAATGCAATGGGAGTCTGGCTCACACCTGTCTCGTGTACATGGCAAAGCAGCATACTGTCTAAGTGAGCTATTTCACTAGTCATGACTCTATTTTTTCATTAGCATTTATTGCCTCCAGAGTTATCACTGGGGCTAAATATCTGCACCTAGTGACCATGTTTTCCTTTAGTTTTGTTTTATTGGATTGGACACAGAGAGAAATTAAAAGTGGAGAGAGAGGGGGGTCAGGCGGTAACACAGCAGGTTAAGTGCATATGGTGCAAAGTGCAAGGACCCCAGTTTGAGCCCCCGGCTCCCTGCCTGTGTGTGGGGGGGTGTCACTTCACGAGTGGTGAAACAGGTCTGTAGGTGTCTATCTTTCTCTCCCCGTTTACCCCTCCTCTCTCAATTTTTCTCTGTCCTTCCCAACAACAGTGACAGTAATAACAATAATAATAGCCACAACAATGATAAGCAACAAGGGCAACAAAAAAAGGGGTAGAAAGAAAGCCTCTGGGAGCAGTGGATTTGAAGTACAGGCACTGAGCCCCAGCAATAACACTGGAGGGGAAAAAAAGTGGAGAGAGAGATAGTGGGAGAAAAAGAGAGATACCTACAGCCCTGCTTTACCACTTGTGAAGCTTCTCCCTTGTGGGTGGGGACCAGGAGCTTGAACCCAGGTCCTTGTTCATGATAGCATGTGCATTCAAAGAGTGTGACACTGTCTAGTCCTCTTGTTTTTTTTTTTTTATTTAATCTGTAAAAATGAGGCTTATTTCATGGAATGATTCTGAGGATTATGAGAGGTGTAGATGTAGTGTTATTAGAACCATAATCACCACAGAGGAGTTTTTGTCTCAGTACTAGCTATTAATTCTTTTTTTTAAATTTTTTATTTATAAAAAAGGAAACATTGACAAAACCATAGGATAAGAGGGGTATAACTTCACACAATTCCCACCACCAGAACTCCGTAGCCCATCCCCTCCCCTGATAGCTTTCCTGTTCTTTAACCCTCTGGGAGTATGGACCTAAGATCATTGTGGGATGCCGAAGGTTGAAGGTCTGGCTTCTGTAAATGCTTCCCTGCTGAACATGGTCATTGACAGGTCTATCGATACTCCCAGCCTGTCTCTCTCTTTCCCTAGTGGGGAAGGGCTTTGGGGAAACGGAGCTCTAAGACACATTGGTGGGGTTTTCTGTCCAGGGAAGTCTAGTTGGAATCATGCTAGCATCTGGAAGGTTCTTGGTTGACAAGAGAGTTAACATGCAAGGCAAAACAAATTGTTGACCAGTCATGGACCTAAGGGCTGGAATAGTACAGATGAAGATTTGGGGGGTCCTCCATTATTCTTATCTGTCCAGCTTACAGTAACCCATTTTTTTTAATTTAAGAAAGGAGACATTAACAAAATCATAGGATGGGGGGTACAACTCCACACAATTCCCACTACCCAATCTCCATATCCCATCCCCTCATTGACAGTTATTCTTTCACCTTCTGCCTATAATTATTGGCCAGTGGGTTTTAAGTTAACTTGATTGGAGTCCTTTCTCTGCTAATTTGGGAATAAGACAAAGTAACAGTGCTGGTTGTATGTGTATAAGAGAAAGCCAAGAGGAGAGAATTGTGCTATGTAAGCTCAAAACCTTCCGGAATTATCTTCCTTCTACTTCCCACATAGATGGGCTGAGGGTAAAGAAAGAGAAAATTAAAGAGAAAACCATAAATATATGCAATGAGAGAGAGAAAGAGAGGGAGAAAAAGAGAAACTGAAGCACACAGAGGGAAACATGGAGACAGAGTAGTTTATTTTTTAGGCTCTTGTCTTGAAGCTAATTTTCTAATCTTTGTTTCCAGAGCCCATTCTATCAAATCCCTTTGAATCAGTCTGCATAGGCTAATTTATGCTACAGTAATGAACATTCCCCAAATCACAGTGATTTGACTCAACAGGCTTATTCTTTGCACCAGTCTTCATGCTCACCAGGGGACTCTTCCTTATCACCGTCACTCAGGAATACAGTCTTCATCCTGACATCTTTCCCCAAGCAACTTGGTAGGGAAGCGAATGTGGCATATATGCACCAGCTCTAAATCTTCCTTTTTGGAAGTGACAGAGATTGTTTCTTTTAACCAAACAAGTCGCATGGCCACACACATTTTTGAAGGCATGGAGAAATAAGTACAGCTTCCCCTTGTAGCAATATAGGGCACTCAGATGACTTTTGAAAATCCTTTGATAACTGCCACAACTTTTTTTTTTCATTCTTAATTTACCTTGAATGGCTTTCTAATTAAAAATAAAAGAAATCATAGCAGATATGATAAGGGAAAAAATGTATACATTTCCTAGAAGTCTGGATGTGAAGTAGGCTAGAACAAACTTCCTCTGCTTTCAGATCCCAGAGATAGACTTATTGAAAACAGATGTAAGAGGTGGTATTTGAACTTGGCTTTGGGAGGTGGAGAAAAAATGCCTGGCAGCTTCATAATTTAGCCTTTGAAGTTTTAAAAGTGCACATGATGTGGAGGCATTTGTGGTCATGTGGGCTGGCGTCTGCATGCCAGCTCTTTAGGACAGAGTGGGCTAATGACTGGCCCACTAGTCAAGCACCCAGCATATTACATGACACTGACTGGCTGTTGAAGAAATGTTACTTGACTTTCCTTCCATCGTTATACTGCAATCTTCTCTTTTTAGTTACTGCTGCTACAAAGTTTTCTTCTTATTTTCCCCTGGGGAATCTAAACACTTCATACTGGCAGTATCATTGAGAGCCATGTGATTGAGGGGTTTGCCATTTTACTGGGAAGACTAGTTAAATTGTTGGCTTGAAGTTCGTTATCTTGGCGATATAAGCCAACAGACTCGAGGCTCTGAAAAACCATCTGTTTCTCAAAAACATTTTTTTCTCATAGAATCTTCTCTGAAAATATTATTTTCCACCTAACCTCAGAGATGCATCATGTTAACTTATTAGTAGAAATATCAGGATATTATTTTTCTTTCCATAGAAATAGCAACCTGTAAAAACTAAAGACAAAGAGATATAAGTATAGATTTGTAACTTAAATCCAGTGAGTTAGAGTTATGTTTCTAAGACACAACTCTGAAATTGATTCTCTTCTGTTCAAAAACCGTATCAATGGGTCCCCAAGGATGATAGAATACAATTCAGGTGTAATTTCAGTAGCATCTCCTGAGATAGTTTGTACTTCTCTGCTTTCAGTTTTTGTCCACAAGTGACATCTTTTCTCCCATTTCCAGCCATTGAATGAAATCAGGTGAACAGTTGAATATTTTGAATGTATCTGGTTAGAACTAATAGAATTCAGAGACTATAATTTATTTTTTAGTTTTATTTATATATTTGTTTATTTATTTATTATTGGATAGAGACAGAAATTGAGAGGGGGGATAGAGAGAGGGAAAGAGACAGAGACACCTATAGCCCTGCCTTACTATTCATGAAGCTTTCCCTCTATAGGTGGGGACCCAGGGCTTGAACTTGGGTCATTGTACACCATAGGGTGTCCACTTAACCAGGTGCACCACTGCCTAGCCCTGAATTCAGAGATTTTGAAATAGTGGGATTTATAGACTTCTTTATTTAAGTAGTCTCAAGAGATAGAAGAATTCAAGATTTATTATATATATCATCAGAGCTTCACCGCTCTCGGCAGATATTTTGAGAGAGAGAGGGGGAGAGGGAGAGAGAGAGAGAGGGAAGAGAATGATAGAGAGAGGGAGAGAAAGAATGATGGGGGGGGAGAGAGAGAAACACTGAAGCCTTGTTCAGTGCTATAGTAGTGCAATATAGTATACCTGGGTTTCAAACCTTGGTCATGCACATGACAAAGCACCACCCTTCCAGGTGAATTATCACACTGGCCACCTCAAAACTGATTTAAACCTGTAGCACAGTGATGTCACACAAATTCTAACACATCTCTTTGGATTACCTTTTATGGAACTAATTGTTCCTTGAAGTTTCAGGGTAGCTGTTAATACCCCTATGGACCTTTTTTTCTTTTTTCTTTTTTTTTTTTTTTCCCTCCAGGGTTATCACTGTGGTTTGGTGCCAGCACTACTAATCCACTGCTCCTGGCAGCCATTTTTTTTCCATTTTATTGGATAGGAGAGAAATTGAGAGAGGAGGGGGAGGCAGAGAGGGAGAGAGAATGGTAGACACCTACAGACCTCTTTCACTACTTGTGAAGCTCCCCTGCTGCAGGGGAGCTAGGGACTTGAACCCAGTTCCTTGAGCAGGCCTTTGCGCTTAGTACTACATGCACTTAACTTGGTACATCACCACTCGGTCCCTCGACTGTTTCTTTGGGGGAGCAGAGTGATATTTCTATCCATTAAGTTTCTGAATTCCTACGCATCCTCTGATTATACCTTTACAAGATAATTGCCTACTCTGGATTACGCTAGTTAATGTACTAAGCTTCACTGAAGCCTTAAACCTATATTCTATGTGTATTCCTGCATAAAACAAGAAGATGAATTGACTTGTCAGTTAGCCCCTCATCCCCACCCCAAATCCTACCTCAATTCCTAGTCAGGAATGTGCTGTTTGTTCTAGTCTGTAAGAAAGAACCCAGGAAAGTTTGTATGCTGGTCTTCAGTATGTTTAATAAAGTTAATACTTAATGTTATTTATATACTCAACAAATATTGTTAGAAGGCCTACTGCTATTCTGAGGTTTGAACAGATATGCTGTTAACTTTAAAGGAAAGTCACATCTGATGGGGATAAAGTTCAAATACAGTGTATTTTGAGCATATGTTCAGTTGTTATACAGTAATAAGCATAGGTGCCCTATGAAACCACACAGGGGGAAAAGAAAAAAGAAAAGAACCCCTTTTATGGAGATTGGTGGTAGGTGGGGACAAAGAAGGCTTTTCCATGGGTGAAACTGTTAATCTGAATCTTATGGAGAAAATAGATTTAATTAGCTAAGGATATGGAAAGAGGGGAGAACACATAATGGTCTTTCAGAGAGAGCACAGTGTGTGGGAAGATAAAGGAATGGGAGAAGAAGGCATTTGGAAGCTGCACTTAAGTAACACAACTAGTTTATTCAGTATGCATAGGGTTTGGAGTATAGATACTGGAATTTGGATACATTGAAATGCCTGACATCGCATGCCACTTCTACCATTTACTGGAAATATGTTGGGCCAGACTTCACTTTTCTTTTTTATTTTTAAAATATTTTTGTTTGTTACTGGATAGAAACAGAAAGATACTGAGAGGAGGGAGAGAGGGAGAGAGAGAGAGAGAGAGGGAGAAGAAGGAGGAGGAGAAGAAAAGAGAGAGAGAGAGAGAGAGAGAGAGAGAGACCTGCAGCTCTGCTTTACCTTATGTGAAGCTTTCCCCCTGCAGGTTGGGATTGGAGACGTGAATCTGGGTGCTTGTGCACTGTAATGTGTGTGCTTAATCAGCTGCACCACCTCCTGACCTCCCAGATTTCACTTTCCTGGGTTTTATAAAACAGATATAGTAATGACTACCTCTTACTTTGTTAAGACTGTAGATGAGAATTAAATATAGTATTATATATGAAGTATTTGAATTATACTCTCCCATAGAAACACTGCAAAAATATGCACATGACTATCATCTCCAGGGATGCATGTGTACATTTGAAAGAAACCAAATCTGGGAAGTGAATTGAAACCTGGGAAAATTGATGCTATATATGGATAATATAATCTTACTATCTTTTTAGCTCTAGCCCTGGAAGAAATTCAAAGTCTGAGAACTATAAAAATGTCATAGTTCTTTTCTAAATTGATAGTCTGTTCTGCTGAGTCAGGTATTTTGCATGATCATCAATGTTAAAATCTTAGTGTTGCCATAACTGCATTTACTTAATAAATTTCTCAACTCAGAAAATGAGACAGGATGGTTTCTACTTAAAGGATTGTGTTTTGGAACCAAATATATCTGTCTGATTTAACTCTTACCTTTCATATAAACTGTTTATATGTGTTCTTATTCCTATGACAACTTTAGGGACTTTGTTTTGTCACAGATATTTTTTAATAGAATTTAAAAACATCATGGTTTAGAGAAGTAAAGCAACCTATCTACTGTAAATCATGTAAAATTGACAGTATTGGTAGAGTGGCACTTCAACTCTAAAATTTTGGGTCCAACCATATTTTTTTAACTTCTGATTTGTATTATTTTAAATGAGGTACTGGAAATACCTAATTTCATATTAATATGACAATAGAAAGAGACAGCTGTTAGGACCCTATCAACAATATGACTGGTCCTAAAATAATTCTTTAACAAATTAGCTTTGATAATAATATTTAACTTATCCATATTTTATAAGTGAGTACCCATTCATTGGGGAAACTGACGATCCTTCCTAGCCGACTGAATCCACATGGATCCCAGTCACTTTCAAAGCCAGCAACAAGCAGCTCCTGACAGCTTTCAAGCTGTTGGTCCTGCTCTTCGAGTCCTCCAACTTAATGTTGAGGGGCTGTCCTTACCAAATGAGTTCTTATTGGTCAATTGGCGATACAGCATCAGGCAGATGTTATCTGCCTACAAGAAACACATATAGCAGTCGATGAAACTGCTCAATTCACCATCAGTGGATTCGATTTAATATGCTATAATCTCCATCCTAAACACGGCCGAGCCATCTACGCTAAATCGTATCTTGCGGATGTTTACCATACGGCCTCTTCGACCTTCTACAACTCCATTACTATTGGAACTGTTCAGCTCTTCAACGTATATAAGCCTCCCAGTGCCTCTTGGGATAATGAGGTCCTGCCTAGCCCGAATCACCCAGCCGTTTACGTTGGAGACTTTAATAGTCATCACCAAGACTGGGGATATTCCTCCACTCATGCTGACGGCTCTATCTTAGCCGACTGGGCTTCAGCGAATGACCTCTCCCTTTTATATGATCCCAAACAGCCAGGCTCTTTTCACAGTGCTAGATGGAATAAAGACTCGTCACCCGACCTGTGCTGGATTAGCACAGTCAACAGCCAAGCCTTTCCCGCTATGAGACAAGTTCTCGAGATCTTCCCGCACAGTCATCACCGCCCAGCTATCATCCACATTGGTCTCCAGCTCCCACTGATTCTGTGCTCGGAGAAACTAAGATGGAACTTTCGGAAAGCAAACTGGCGTCTGTTCAGTAATCTTACCAACAAATCTATTCCTGCAATTCCAATTAACTCTATCCCCTCTGAAGATTCCTACAGACGCTTCCGCCAAGCTATCTTCAAAGCAGCTTCCCAAGCTATTCCTCGTGGGAGACGTGCTAACTACACGCCTTGTCTTGATGCTGAATGCAAGCAACTACTAAAGCAGTATGATGAGTCAGGCGACCCAGATGTGGCCTACCATCTCATTGTCTCTCTGGATGCAGCACGCCAAGCCCGCTGTCAACAACTCACGGAAAGTCTGAACTTCACCCATTCAAGTAGGAAGGCCTGGAAGCTTCTTCATAGTCTGGGTGCCGGTAGCCAACCCTCTCCCATCTCCCATCCTCCCATATCTCCAAACTCAGTGGCCAGTCACCTAACTCAAGTTGGACGTGCTAAGATAGACCCAGTCTGGAAAAGATAAATTTCCCATGAGTGGTCATCCCACTTCCATTTATCTTGTCCATCTCCAAAACTCTCTCCCTTTACACTGTCTGAACTGGAAGATGCTTTGAAGAGGGTTAAACCGGGAACAGCTGCTTGCTATGATAACATCACCCCAGAACTCATTCTTAACTTGGGCCCCACAGCAAAGAAGTGGCTCACTACATTCCTGTCCCACATCTTGGAATCTGAATCTATGCCCAAAATTTGGTGTCCTGCGAAGATAATAGCAGTTTTGAAACCAAAGAAAGACCCAACACTGGCCGCCAGCTATAGACCAATTTCTCTCCTCTCCATGTGTTATAAACTCCTTGAGAGGCTGCTTCTCTCATGTATTTCTCCTCTTCCAGAGAAATTCCTATCACCCGCCCAAGCTGGTTTCCGCCCAGGAAGATCTACCTGCGAACAAGTCCTGGCCCTCTCAACTTACATTGAAAATGGATTCCAAAAGAATTTAAAGACAGGTGCTGTCTTTGTTGATCTCACAGCAGCCTATGACACGGTCTGGCACCATGGTCTCCTAGTCAAGATCTCAAGATGCCTGCCTCCATGGGTGGCCAACACTATATCGTTTCTTCTCCAAAACAGAAGATTCCGGGTACATCTGGGTGACAAGTCTAGCAGATGGAGACTTGTCTCAGGTGGCCTCCCCTCGGGCTCTGTTCTGGCTCCTACGCTATTTAATATTTACATCAATGACCTTCCATAAACTTCTTCAAGGAAGTTCATCTACACCAATGACATCTGCTGTGCTACTCAGGCATCCAAGTTTGACATCCTCGAGGAAACACTTACGAAAGACATGTCTCTGATATCTGATTACTGTAAAAAATGGCGACTAATCCCTAGCACTGCAAAAACGATATCATCTGTTTTCCATCTACACCATGCCTCGGCCTCACGTGAGCTTAATGTGCAGCTTGACGATACGAGAATCTGGCATGAAGTCCAGCCAGTCTATCTTGGCGTTACTCTCGATCGCACCCTGTCATTTCACAAACATCTTGTAAAAACTGCAGCAAAGGTGGGCGTGAGGAATGACATCATTGCAAGACTGGCCAGCTCCTCATGGGGCGCGAGCGCTTCCACACTACGATCATCATCTCTGGCATTATGCTATTCCACTGCAGAATACTGTGCCCCAATATGGTTCCGCAGCCCCCATGTCCACTTGGTCGATTCCAAATTATATTCCTCCATGAGGATGATTTCTGGAACCATCCGTTCCACCCCGGTTCCATGGCTGCCAGTTCTTAGCAACATCGCCCCGCCAGATATTCGTCGGGATGCGGCATCATCTAAGTTCATTTCCCACGTCTATGCTCCACCGGACCTGCCAATATACGTGGATATCTTCGCCCACCCTGTCCAACGCTTGACGTCTCATCATCCAATCTGGTCTCCTACGCCTGCACTGAACTTCTCTGTTCCAGACTCTTGGAAACAGAGTTGGCAGTCAGCTGAGGTAAAGAACAAACACCTCATCACAGACCCCTGCAAGCGTCAACCCGGCTTTGACCTAGCACGTTATGATTGGGCCCTCCTCAATCGCTATGGAAGAGGCCATGGCCAGTGCGCAGCTATGTTCCATCGCTGGGGAGCCAGAGACGACCCGAACTGCCCCTGCGGCTCCAGACAGACTATGACCTACATAGTCAACGACTGCCACCTCTCCAGATTCAAAGGAGGTCTCGAAACTTTACATCAGGCTCAACCTGACGCTGTTGACTGGCTACGGGAGAAGGGCAAATGCTAGAAGAAGAAGAAGGGTCAAATTTACATGTAGGTATGTAGACAATTGTAGGGAAATAAGACCATTCATTCATTCAAGTTTGAAAATACTCTTGATGATTAACTAGTTAAAATTACAATGCTAGTTTTGCTGTTCTCCAGAGAACTCTCCAGCACATGATTTATATATGTACGCAGAGTAGATATACCTTGAACAACATAGATTTAACTGTGTGAATCTGCTTATACACAAATTGAGGTTGTTCTGTCCTTGGGTTCTGCTTTCTTTGATCCAGTCAGTCATGTGTATTGGTTGATAGAATCTGCTGATGTGAAGTTGAGTCTGAGGAAAAGCAACTAAAAATGATATGCAGATATTTTTCACTCTTTTTATGGCAGTGTGGTGGGTATTGAAACTGGGACTTGAGAGCCTCCGGCATGAAAGTCTCTTTGCATAACTGTTATGCTATACCCCCACCCAAGAGAGAGAGAGAGGGACCAGAGCACTGCTCAGCTCTGGCTTATGGTGGTGCTGGGGATTGAACCTGGGACCTCAGAGGCTCGGACATGAAAGTCTTTGGCATAACCATTATACTGTCACCCCAGCCCTTTTTTTTCACTCTTAACTCTGTTACTCAGTTTGTTTTTGCTAAGGTGTGAAGTTAATTGTCCATATTATTTATTTATTTATTTATTTATTGCCATCAGGGCTATGCTGGAGCTTTGTTGCTTTGTTGCCGCATGGTTCCACCATTCCCAATGGCCTTTATCCCCCCTTGCTTTTTGCAAGAAGGTGAGAGACAGACATAGAAAAGAGAGAGAGAGTGAGAGAGAGAGAGAGAGAGAGAGAAGACTCGTGTGCAACACTGCTCCATCTTCCATAAAGCTTCCATCCTGCAGATGATGACCAGGGGCTTGAACTTAGTTTCTCACTCCATGTTGTCTGGTTCACAAAAATTATAAGATAACAGGGCTATAATTCTGTATCATTCCCACCACTGGAGTTCTGTATTCCCACTCCCTCCAGTGAAAGCTACGGTAGTTCTCCCAAGGTTGCAGATATGGGTTGTCTATAATTTCTGTAACTATCTGTTTATATTTGTATATACTTACCTTTTTTCCCCTCTGTTTCTTCCTTCTTTTCCTTTCCAAGTTGTACATACACCTACTACTAGATCCCAATGTCCTTCCTATTTTCTTCTTCATTCGTTGGGTCCTAATGGAGTGAGAAATTCAGGGCCTTCTGCTCAGCTTTCCCTATTGCCCTCCCCATAGGGAATATGGATCGACATTCTTTTTGGGGTGCAAAAGGTGGGAGTTCTGACCTTTGTAATTGCTTCTCTGCTGGACCTGGACTTTTGCAGGTGGATTCATATTCCCAGCATGTCTATCTTTTCCTGGTGGGGCAGGGTTTTGGAGAGGTAAGGTTCCTGGACACCAGTGAGGTCATCTGCCCAGGGAAATAAAAGAGGGGTTTGCTGCTGGACTGCAGATGGTGATCAGAAGAGCAGGGCTCACTTTACCATTTAGCCACCATCTGCCACAAATTACCTGTATGCTTTGGCAACAGGATTTCTTTCGGTTACAAATGTTTCCTGCTTTTTTAGTGTGCCCTTGCCTGTAACTGACTAGGCTAATGTCTCTGAGGTTATGAATTAAAAGTTGAAAGGTACCCTTCTCTCACTTGCCAGAGCTGTGTGTTGTTCTGGCTACTGCTGAGCATATGGGGGGAAATGGGGCTGTGCTCTTAGCACTCTTAATTCTTTGTGTTTGGTTTCCTTTCTCATGCCCCTTCTCCCCTCAACCACATGTGCAAGCACCCAGCTGAAGCTGTGGTGTTTCTGTGGATGTCTCAGCTGTAGCTGGTGAGTTTTGTTAAGTTCAGTAATTGTAGATATTTATTGTTTTGGACTCCTCCAAGATTGGTTCTGTTCCTTGTTACACCATGACCCAGCCTCCCAAAACCCCATCCATAATTGTCCTTGTCTATAAATCAAAATTAACAGTGCTGCCAGTGGCAATCAACATCTCTGCATCAAACAAGAATAATGACTTTTGCCCACCGCTAAGTTACTAGAATTGCCACACTCAATGATAAATGTAGCTTACTGTATCTCACTTACTCATACCATTATTTTTTTTGCATATTTCCCACTAGAATATAAACTCCACGAGGGCAATGATCATAGTCTTTTGTTCTTCGTTCTGTCTTTCATGCCTAGAATAGTTTCTGAAAATCACAAGTGCTCAAGAAATACTTGTGCACTGAATGAATTAACTAGTAAATTAACACACCAATTAATACTTAAGTAAAAAAAAGTCATTTCAGGACCCTTTCATTTTTGATAGCTAACAAAGCTATGCATTTCTCAATCATTTTTTACTTTTGCGGGGCCAGGCAGTGGAAAATATATGTATTTGTCTTAGTTATTTTGATCTCAGGGTTATAGGTTTTCCATGAATTTTAGGCCTTGGGTAAAACTTGCCTCGTGAGCATTGTTTCTCATGTGTTTATTCACTTGACTAAACGTGATTATCTCCCACATTTGCTTGGAATCCCCTAGGTGCCAAAGATCAGTACCATGTCAAAAATCAACATTATACTTCTCTCAGCACAGACTACTAGAGGAAAGTCATGGTCACTGTCCTTTCAGACTCTTCTATGGCAAACCAGTTAAGTTGGAGTTCATAAGTATCTTTTTCTTCTTTGATTGAGACAGATTTCTCAGTCAGGTTTTCTTATAGACTCCAGATTTTTTCTCATTGTACTGTTTATTTTCCCAGGCTAAGATAGGTCACATAAGCATTAATGTTTTCTTCCTCAATGAATAACCCACATGAATGAGCTTGATCTTTTGTAGTCAAAGGCAGAATGCTTTTCTTTCTGTCTGTCCATTTGAGATTTCTTCCTAAGCCTATTTGGTGGCTCTTGTCCTGCTTGGTCTCCCCCAAATTTTCCCTATTCCCTATTCACTCCAAACACCCTTCTCATGGAATGTTCATCCATGCTCTGGATTCCATGAATGACCCCCTTGTTGATTTGAACTTCAATTTTGAATCTATGTCAGTGACTCCTCAACAGTCCATCCTCTCTTCTAATATCTTCTAGTCTGTGATTTCTAGCTGCCGGCTGGACATCTCCACCTGGAAGTCCTACATGCTCTCAACATGCCCACACTTAGACCACCTTCTGTGCCCTTGTAACTGAGTTTCTATCTCAATTAATGGCAGCACCATTCATCTAGTTATACAAGCCAGAAAGCCTATGTCATCTAGTCTCTCATTTTCACTCTTTCACCACTTTAGCCTCCAGTTTGTCTTCCATAGATTTCCATTCAGTATCCTAATGACTTACAAATCTAGCCACTCCTCAGTTGTGTGTCCTAGAACCAGGTCTTCATCTAATCTTACACAAACTTTGAAGCTCCTTCCCCTCAGTCTTTACTTTTATAAATGCATTCACTTTATTTTCTTGTATCATCTTTATTGATTTATTGGATAGAGACAGCCAGAAATTAAGAGGGAAGGGGTTGATAGAGAGGGTGAGAGACAGAGAGACACCTGCAACACTGTTTCACCACTTGCAAAGCTTCTCCTCTGCAGGTGGAGATTGGGGACTCAAAGCTGGGTCTTTGTGTCCTATAACATGTGCTTAACCAGGTGTATCACCACCCACCCCAAATGCATTCACTTTATAACTGGTTTTCCACAACAAAATTCCAGGACACAGGAAATATCATAATAGTTATGCAAAAGACTTTTGTGTCTGAGTATCTGAAGTGGCAGGCTCAATCCTGAGCACCACCATAAACTAAAGCTGAGCATTGCTCTGGTCTCTCTCTTTCTCTCTCTCTCTCTGTTTCTCTCTCTCTCTCTCATTTAAATAAATAAATAGTTTTTTTAATTATATAATTGCAGCCATAACATGAAGAAAAATACTTATTTATGCTTTTTTAATTTTTATTTATAAAAAGGTCACACTGACAAAAACCATAGGATAAGAGGGGTACAACTCCACACAGTTCCCACCACCAGAACTCCATATCCCACCCCCTCCCCTGATAGCTTTCCTATCCTTTAACCCTCTGGGCATATGTACCCAGAGTCATTATGGGGTGCAGAAGGTGGAAGGTCTGGCTTCTGTAATCGCTTCCCCACTGAACATGGGCATTGACAAGTCCATCCATACTCCCAGCCGGTCTCTCTTGTTCCCTAGTGGGATGGGGCTCTGGGGAAGCAAGGCTCCAGGACACAGTGGTGGGGTCATCTGCCCAGGGAAGTCCAGTTGGCATCATGGTAGCATCTGGAACCTGGTGGCTGAAAAAGAGTTAACATACAAAGCCAAACAAATTGTTGACTAATGATGAACTTAAAGGCTGGAATAGTGCAGATGAGAGAGAAATATTAGAGTGCTGCTCCACTTTGCCTTATGTAGGTATTGAAGATTCAGTTTGAAACCTCTGGGACTTCTGGTACGTAAATCATGTGCTCTAATACACTGAGCTCTCCCAACCAACTGTATCACCCTTTGGTTTAAAATACCCTGTGACTTCTGCAGGAATAAACTTCTTCACCTGGTCTTTCTCTAGGTCATCATCATTATCCTTGGTTTGCTTCCTAAAATTATAATATTAATATGAATCTTCCTTTCCCAGAGCTGTTGTGAGAGTTGAGTGGCTAATATGTGCTATATAACATTTCTTTTCCCCAGCATAGCAGTACCTAGTAGCTGCTTTACAAATACCCATTATCTTTTTGCCTTTTTCCCAAACCAACACTGGAATTACTTTTGAACTTCATTGGTGATCTGTCTCTTGTAAACTGAGTCTAGCAAAAGCATGTCTCTGTTTTTACTGAAAAGCATGTCTTTCTTTTACTGAAGCAAGACACAAGCTGAATAACCCCCGTTCCTACTTCCACCCAATTTAATCTCTGTGATGGTAATTCATCAAGTAATTAGGGCAGTAAGCATTTTAAATTGTGTCAGCTCCCTAATGGTTTAGTTCCTAAGTGCCTGGCCTAATACGGAGTGAGGTAACTGTTTCTGTTTATGTTTCTTCTCGATATCCCTGGGCCATTGCCTGAAAAGGAAGGAAATGGAACACACCCTGGGATTCGGACACTGGGTGAGGTCAGCAACTTTCCATCTCTCCACAAGTGGCAGTTAGGTTGGAAGTTAATGAAAGAAGCATGGGTATTGCAACCAAAAAAGGTGACTGAGTCCTAGCTCAAACCTTTATGACCACATTTCTAGTGCAGCTTACCTAAACTCACTTGTTTGCTTTGCTGGAAGACATTTCAGAGCATCAAGTGGTATTTTCTGAGCAGGTTTCTCCTCCACTTAGTATCTATGTGAGTTTGGACTTACATATTTTCTTTTGAAACAGGGATAGTTGTACTACGTACTTTACTTGACTGATTATATCTTAATTCTTGGTTACCTGTAGGGTATAGTTGTTAGCATTATTGTTGTGTGGATACACAATGGTGGATACCATTTATGTGTATTAGTGGACATAGATGCTATTTATCTTTATTAGGACAGTGCATAATGTTGTTATTTGAGAATATTGTTGCAGTTACAATCTATGGGCAAATCACTTAATAGCTGTGTTTTCTAATTTTATAGTTTTCAAATACATATTTATTATTCAAGTGTAAAGTGAAAAGGGTGAGTTTGGTAGACACATAAAAAACAGTCTGGTCTTTAGCCGTGTGGTAGTATGGACCCAGGGTCATTATGAGGTGCAGAAGGTAGAAGGTCAGGCTTCTGTAATTGCTTCCCCACTGATAGGAAGGCTATCAGGGAAGGGGATGGGATACGGAGCTCTGGTGGTGGGAATTGTACCCCTCTTATGCTATGGTCTTGTCAGTGTTTCCATTTTATAAGTAAATAAATTAGAAATAAAACAAACAAACAAACACAAAACAGCCTGGTACACAATAAAAGTGAAACACATAGAACCACAGTGGTTACTCCATAAATATTTATTGGATAAATTCATGAGCAAATGAAAAATAGAAGTTAACTTTGTGGAGTCATTGTGAAGTTTACAGGGAATGAGAAAATGCATCGTGCACTATTGAATGATGCCAAGTTCAGAACAACATATGACATAGCACTCATAAAGCAGCTTTTGTAGAACAACTTCCTTCAACATCTCCGTGTGTGTGTGTGTGTGTGTGTGTGTGTGTGTGTGTGTGTGTGCACGTGTGTGTGTGTTTCTAATGCAGCAATCAGATCTGCCTGGCCTAGGTTCTCCTCTTTTTTTTTCTTTTTTTAAAATTTTATTTAAGAAAGGATTAATTAACAAAACCATAAGGTAGGAGGGGTATAACTCCACACAATTCCCACCACCCAATCTCCATAACCCACCCCCTCCCCTGATAGCTTTCCCACTCTCTATCCCTCTGGGAGCATGGACCCAGGGTCGTTGAGGGTTGCAGAAGGTAGAAGGTCTGGCTTCTGTAATTGCTTCCACGCTGAACATGGGCGTTGACTGGTCGGTCCATACTCCCAGTCTGCCTCTCTCTTTCCCTAGTAGGGTGTGTCTCTGGGGAAGCTGAGCTCCAGGACACATTGGTGGGATCTTCAATCCAGGGAAGCCTGGCCAGCATCCTGGTGGCATCTGGAACCTGGTGATTGAAAGAGAGTTAACATACGAGGCCAAATTGTTGAGTTGGTTCTCCTCTTTTAAAAAAAAATTATTATCTTTATTTTATTCATTGGATGGAGACTGTCAGAAATTGAGAGGGAAGGAAGTAGAAAGGGAGAGAGACACCTGCAGCCCTGCTTCACCACTCGCAGTGCTTTCCCCTGCAGGTGGAACTTGAACCTGGGTCCTTGCGCACTATAACATGTGCGTTCAACCAGGTGCACCACCACCCAGCCTCCTGAGTTTTTCTTCTTTGCTAATAGTTCTGTCCTCCTGAACCACATAGTGGAGGCCTTGTCCTTCTGGATATTCCCGCTACAAATAGCTGAAAGTTGTTGTTATCTCATTTTCCTTTCTTCATGCTACTCTTAACTTTAAATTTTACTTTCTCTATTAATGTTTGCAACAGTAGTATTTGCCTTTTGTTGAGATGAAGCTTACTGTGTGCCAGACACTCTCCTAAATGCTTTATGATAGATAGATAAATAGATAGATAGACAGACAGACAGACAGACAGGCAGGCAGGCTGGCAGGCAGGCTGGCAGGCAGGCAGGCAGGCAGACAGACAGACAAAGAACACCGCTCAGCTCTGGCTTATGGTAGTGTGAGGATTGAATCTGGAACTGCAGAGTCTCAGGAGTAAAAGTATTTTGTATAGCCATCGTGCTGCCCCCCACCCAGACATATTTATTTATTTTCTAACTGTTTATTCCAGTTTAAGATTGTTGGTGGTTTGATCTTATCTTTGATATCTGAAGGCACAGGGTGGCAGCCCACACCCTATGGGATGCCCTTACATCATGATCACCCACACCTATACTCACTTTAACTGGGAAAACTGAGTCAAACCAGTGAAGTTCACATGCATGTATTTGGGGTTTAGTAGGAAGCCAGAGCATCTGGAGGAAATCCATGCAGATATGAGCTTTTAATTTTTTTTGTCAACTTTACAATTAAATGTTTTTCCACAGAACGGTGTTAATCAAAGACCTGCCATATTGTTGTTATAAGTACCAGATATTATTTGGTGGCTATTCATCATACTCTGCTAGGTGCTAAATACACATTAGCTTTTAATCCTCATGAGGGTTGTGTAAGGAGTTCTCATCGTGTGTACGGAGTGAGAGGTGTCAGAAGTCAGTAACTAGACTCTCATCTCACTCTTCTGTTTTATCAGTAGTGAAGTAGAGATGCAGTGACTTGATCTCAGGTCTTTGAGCACTGTGGTGTGTGTGCTTAACCAGGTACGCCACTACCTGACCCCACCATTATTAATCTTTAGCAACAGCATACACTACTGGTGGAAAATAGGTCACGCAAAATCCATCAGATGATTGGAATGTAGGAAATGTGGGAGTTTTTAGGCAAACAAATTTGTCTCCCTTCCCAACCAAACTCCAAAAGTTCTTCCAACTGCCTGGCTGTTCATGAGTGCTCCCACCACTGAGAACACGTTGAAAATGAAATTTAATTTTTTAATTTTTTTTTAATTATTGGATAGAGACAAATCAAGAAGGGAGAGGTGATAGAGAGGATGAGAGACAAAGAGATACCTACAGACCGCTTTACTATTCACAAAGCTTTCCCCCTGCAGGTGGCAACCAGGGGCTCGAACCCAGGTCCCTGCACATTGTAACATGTATGCTCAACCAGGTGCATCACCGCCTGGCCCCGAAAATGAAGTTTTGTGCGTATCTCTTTTACTCATTTCTAGGTCTTGTTTCTTTCTATTTTGGTACCAGGATTAGTGCTAGAGTTTGGTGCTTACATGTCTCTATCCAGATTGCCTTTTTTTGTTGTTGTTTTGTTTTTTGCCTCCAGGGTTATTGCTGGGGTTCAGTGCCTGCACCATGAATCCACTGCTCCTTGGAGGCCATTTTCCCCCCTTTGTTGCCCTTGTTGTTGTAGCCTTGTTGTGGTTATTATTATTGTTGTTGATGCCATTCATTGTTGGTCCTTGTGCTTCCTGCCACTTGTGCTTAACCCACTCCGCTAAGGCCCAACTCCCCCCAGATCCCCTTTCATCGAGATATTGTTTTTTAAAAATATTTATTTTATGTATTTATTCCCTTTTGTTGCCCTTGTTGTTTTTTATTGTTGTTGTCATCATTGTTGGATAGGACAGAGAGAAATGGAGAGAGGAGAGGGCAGACAGAGATGGGGACAGAAAAACAGACACCTGCACACCTGCAGACCTACTTCACCACTTGTGAAGCAACTCCCCTGCAGGTGGGGAGCCAGGGCTCAAACAGGGATCCTTACACTTTGCGCCACCTGCGCTTAACCCCTGCACTACAGCCCGACTCCCTCACTGAGATATTGTAACTGCAGTTGCTTAGTGATTCTTTCCCTCTGCTCCAATGTGACAGCCACAGAGAGCTGCCTCCGCACTATTAACCCTTTCCCTGGGCTGTACCCATCCTGTGACTTGAAGGTATTGAGGGATAAACATTTTAGCTGTCTTATTCATCCCAGCCACTCTGCACAGCAGTTCCATTTCCGCGCCTGCTTTGGAGATTGATTTGAGGCCATATTTGGGTTGTGTTTCTGATGGACATCATCCTTTATCAGTGCCTACCTACTTCCTTTCACATTCCAACACATATTCTACATGCTACTGCCTCAGAGTCAGTCTTACGGAAACCCAGTCAAGTGTCACTTTTCCTATTGTTCTCTTCTGAACTGGAAAGGAGTCACCTTGTCACACTTTTCCTCTTTATGTCAGTGACCCTTGTACATTTTCCTTATGACACAAGTCAGAGTCTGCCATGAACTGGATTTACTGCTTGTTTCCATGCACTTATATACGTTACTAAAGTGTAAGATTTCTGACTGCCTTGAAGTCACTTCACAAGTATCAAGCAAATTAATACAATACCCTATAAAGGTGAGGCTCATCCAACCTTGGAAACTCATTTCCTTGGTTTCGAATCTTGACTGGGACACTTTCCAGTTGGTGATTTTTGGTAATACTTATTTGTTCATTGAGGAGAGGAAGGGAAAAAAGGAAGGGGGTGAGAGTATTACTCTGGTATATACATAACAGTGATCAAACTCAGGTCCTCTTGCTTAAGAGCTCACTACTTTATCCATTGTGCCACCTCCTGGGGCACTTGAACAAAGCTCTTACATGCCGTGACCTGCCAGGACTCAGCCTTTTGCATGCACAGCACAGAGTAACTGTTCAACAAATCTTGGTAATAAATAGACAATTCATTCTCTGGTTGTTGTGAGGATTAAAAGACATAATACATGCAAATTACTTTGTTAGTGCAGTGCTGACCTCAGAGGAAACACTCAGTTAATATATCTCTGTGCATCAGTGGTATCCAGGCTAAATGGCTGGAGATCAAGTGTGTGGCTTCACCCCTCAGCTCCAGAGTGCTCTGCAGTGCTGGGCATTGTGCTCACAATACTAGAGGGACAAACTCTGGTCACTGAGGAGCATTCTCACTCCCTAGACCTGTGCCAGCCGTGCAGCACATACTCCACACATGCACTTCAGAAAGGTGGTTGAATGAAATGTCAGTGTCATCTGTGCTGCTCAAATGTGGTCACCATGGTGACTCCCAGCCCAACAGTTTGAGAAAGCTGCTTCCAGATTTGGGGGCTGGCACACGCAACCTCCCAACACACGCCATATTTTATCCCCACATTTCTTAGACAGATTGTGGGTTGTGTGTTCATTAATTAAGAGGAGAGTAATTGGTCCCAGCAAATAGTCTGCACATCAGCTTGCAAATTGTGTGCACAACGAGGCCCTGTGGTTCTGCCTCTCCCATCTCATATCTCTATAGCTGGCTCCTTGGCTCCTGACTGTTTTCCCCAAATCCCTGGACCCTCATTTTACTATAACAATTGAAGAATAAAGGGGGGAAGTAGGATTTCAAATGGAATTTCCTTGACTTATTGGAAGTCTCTTTATGCCTAGGGAGGGAAGGTATAATAAAGCCCCTCATATCTATGTAGTGCTGTATGATTCTTAAAAAGTATGTGCATGCTTGTAACTTCATTGCACTGTCATTTGGGAAGCAGTTATTATTAAAGATGTGAGAACCTCAGTCTGTGTTGTTCAAATGTTGTCTTTTCCACTTTCTTGGGCCTGTCATATTGCACCAGTGTGACACAGTATAATAAGTTAGGCTCTGCTTCAAAGGATTGAATTGTGAACTAAGTGGGATAATACAGTAAAATCACAAATGGATGCAAGGAGGTGTCAGGGTTTTTATTTTTATTGTCATCTTATAGATTGGATTTTTGAGGACATGCAGGTGGGCATGGTACTTGGTCAAGTCGAGATGGCTACGGGCTTGAGCAAAGTTTAGATTTCAAGTTCTCTGGGTGATCACTAGACAATACTTGCCACTATGGTCTGTATGTGTACTGAATGTGGAACCCTGAGCTACAGAATGCCTGCTCAGAGCATATTTTGTTCTGAGAGCCATGTTCCTGCCAAACATTGCTTCTGATTTTTTTTTTCTTATGATGAGGTTAATTTGTAGCCCATTGTAAAGGTGATTGTTGTTCCCCCTTATGTGACAAGGTGACTTGTACCTTCCCTCTGTTATTATTCCCACAGGCCATTTCAACTTGCTGTTTTTTATTATATCACTACCCTAGAGCAACTGAAAGACTGTGCTGCTTTCCTGATTTGCTGTAAGTGATGTGTTCCTTTCTGTCATTGAAACAATCTCTTGACTCTGATGGGATGGACATTTTTCTGCTCTGCTATTGAGAACCAGAGTCTCCCTGGTGGAAGACTGCGTAGTCCAGCACACTGTTTGGCAGTCTGTAGCACAGGTCCTTTTTCATAGTATGCCCTCACTTGTTCCTTGCTCTGTGAATGAGTGGATCATCAGCTGATCATTAATTCAAAGTTATTCACTCAAATGCTGTGATATTGAATTCTGGACCTCTCTGACTCTTTGTTTCTATCATCCATCTATTTCCTTATGCTGTTGTCTCCTTTTATATGCTATCTTGGTATTTCTTGAAATGGCTCATCCAGATTCCAATATGGGTTCTTCTGGATGTGTCCAGGGAATAAAGTTAAACATAATGCATGAGGTCTATCTCTCCAAGTGCTGTAAAGTGGCAAGGGATTAGGCTCTTTCTTAAAGCAGAAAGCCTCCTGAGCACATAGACAGTCCCTCCATAGCTTGCCCCACCTGACTGAACATCTGGTGCTGTTGACTTTCCATTTAGCTTGGGAAACAGAATTTCAGGCATATAGTATGGTTCCCTGCGTGTCTTTGGTTGTTGTTGAATAGCACAGCCAAATGATGAAAGCTGGGCTTACCAAAGAGGAATCTGTGATAGCTGTGCTAGAAGTCTTAAAGCAAGGAGCTCAGCTAAAGGTGGGTGAAATAATAAGTACAGGGCTTTCCTTAGAAGATCCCCCCGAGGGAGTCGGGCTGTAGCGTAGCGGGTTAAGAGCAGGTGTCGCAAAGCACAAGGACTGGCATAAGGATCCCGGTTCGAACCCCGGCTCCCCACCTGCAGGGGAGTCGCTTCACAGGTGGTGAAGCAGGTCTGCAGGTGTCTATCTTTCTCTCCTCCTCTCTGTCTTCCCCTCCTCTCTCTATTTCTCTCTGTCCTATCCAACAATGACAACAACAATAATAACTACAACAATAAAACAACAAGGGCAACAAAAGGGAATAAATAAATAAAATAAATATTAAAAAAAAAGAAGAAGATCCCCCCTGAGCCTCATACAGGATTCTCCTGTTTGAAAGTGGCTGGGCATGGAAAGGCATGTAGTCGTGAAGGTCCTGGGAAAGGGATAAGAAAGCCTTGAGTTCAGATTGCTTCCTCTTTGCCTAATTCTGTGACCTAGTTAAACTTAGTTTCCTGATATGTCTAGTGGGAACAAGCACTGTTCTTGTGAAACCTGAACATGTGATGTTGTTTAAGAAAGACAACTTAGGTTCCACAAGACAAACTACTATTGTAGTGAAGTGAAAAGTTGTATATAGGACATTTTAATATAGAAAATGTTTCCCTGGATGAAATGACTTTTTATTCTGAAGAGAGAAAAATTAGTTTGAGCCCAAGGCTAATCATTAACTCTGTAAAATGATTTTCTTTATTATACCTCAGTTTCCTTACTACTTGAAATGGATGTTGTATTAGATCGTTGTACTCCTGTTAAGGCCATGTCAGTATAGAAAATTTCATTAATTTATGGGTAGGAAATTAGCTGTGTAGTAGAGCTATCTACCCCCACGTTGGGGAAAATGAATCACATTTACTGACTTGTCAGTGCTCTTTGTTCAATGTTTACCTTCTGTACTTCATTTAACTGCCACACAGTCCAATAAGGTGGGCTTTATTGTCATGGGTCCATTGAGAACACATTATGGCTTCAGTTGCCTCCTTATATAAATGTATGTGTTGGCATTCCAATCCTATCTTCAAATGTAAACTTACTTGGAGTAGTATTGCTACAAATGAGGTTATTCAAGATCAGGTTATTAGGATAGACCCTGATCAAATACGACTAGTGTTTTTACTAAAAGGGAAATTTGAATACCTAACACATGAGAGAGAGAGGGAGGGTCGCTAAGGCTACCAAGTGAAGGTTAAGGCAGAGATCAGTTGGTGCTTCACATGCCAAAGAGTTAAAAAAAAATTTTTTTTTTCAAAAGGTTTTCCACAAGCCATAAGAAACTAGGAAAAGGGGGTCAGGCAGTGGCACACTGGGTTAAGCACACGTCGTTCGAAGTGCAAGGACCCATGTAAGGATCGTGGTTCGAGCCCCAGGTTCCCCACCTGCAAGGGGGTCACTTCACAAGCAGTGAAGCAGGTCTTCAGGTGTCTATCTTACTCTCTCCTTCTCTACCCTCCTCTCCTTTCTCAATTTCTCTCTGTTTTATCAAAAGAAAGAGAGAAAGAAAGAGAGAGAGAGAGAAAGGAAGAAAATAAAAGAAAAAATGACCACCAGGAGCAGTGCATTCACCATTTAGGCACCAAGCCCCAGTGATAATCCTGGAGGTAAAAAGAAGAAGAAGAAGGAGTTAGAGAGAAAAAACAGAACAGATTCCCTCTCACAGTCTTCTGAATAAACCAACAATTTATTCCAACAATTTGATCTAGAACATTTGAGTCTTCAACACTGTGAGAATGCTATGTTGATGTCATCTAATCTGTGCTATATGGCCGCCCTAGGGTACTAATGCAGAGACTAAGCAATTACACCAGGCTGCACAGCTAGTATTCAAATGCATATCTTCATTCAGAAGGCTGTTAACTCTTCACTGCTAACGTCCTCCATACTCTGGGATGTCAGAGTAAAGGTATTCCTGACTTAATTTTGGACCCTGTGCATTCTCTTCTCTAGGTCAGTACTAGTCCTCTGCCATGCTCAAGAAAGGGGGTAGAATTGGAAGGGTCACTGACCTCTCTCTTCTCTATATGCTTGCTGGCAGCACTGGAGGAAGTAGCAGGGAGGCAGAAAGCCCCTGGCTTGGCTGATTTCCCCAAACAGTGTCTTCCTACAGTTAGAATGTGGCTTCCTCCTGTGGTGGAACCAGATGTCCCACATCAGAAAATGATGTAATGGCAGGAGGCGATGTGTGAGCAAACGTAATCATGGAGAAGCTGCTCAGGCTAATGATGCTTTTTGTCAAACAGCCCATGGTTTCTGGCAGAGGCCACTGGGAATTGGCAGTTTAGTCCAGGGCTGAGCACACTCACTTTCAAAACTAGAGATTTTTGTGTTGACAGTTTAGAAGGCAATGGGCACTCAAACAGGGAGGCCCTCACAGGCCTTCCAGAAGATGGAGAAGGGTAGTGAGGAGAGGACTCTCAGCTGTGAAGCATTGCAGCCCAAGCCCCTGAGCTTGCTCACTTTTCCTTCTCACCTGACTTCTCTGCCTGCTGTCTCTAACCAGTGCCTTCTTGGCCGGGGGAGAAAAGGGCTATGAAAGATGAGGTTGGTTTCCCAGGGCAATACAGTAAGGAGTTGATTTAGGATTAAAAGCTAGATTGACTAGAAAACTTTCTGGTTTTTCCCTAGCAACACAGGCCATAATACAGAGAAGCAAGAGGCACGTATTTGTCTTTCTTCCCTGCTTACTCCTTTGCTTAGAGACTGGAGAGAGAACACAGCTTTCTGTGTTCTGGGTAACTGCTTGGACTATGGTTTTCTTTCTAATTCCAGTTCTAGTCACATCTTTTATTAGGTGAGCCCTGACTGACTTCAAGAAAAGCTCCAGAGTCTTTATCCAGGACTCAACCTAACTTCCTCCACTTTCCCATACTTCCTTCTGTTGCCCCATCCTCAGCACAGAGTCCAGCACCCCTGCACTAATCCACTCTGCCTGGACTTGTGTTCTCCAGGTCTTTCCTTCGTTTAGGCTGGTTTGCTATACCCCTTCCCTCTCTGACAGTAAAAACTACTCTCACAAGTAAAAAAAATTAACCTCCTTTGTGCAGCCTCCCAGGCCCTCTCGGTCAGTTCTCCTCCTGTACTTCTTGTGAGAGCAGCATAGCACAAAGACCATGAGCACACTTTGCTGCCTGGAATTAGATTTTTTTAAATTGTATTTTATTTCTTTATTGGAGGATGAATGGTTTATAGTTGACACTGAAATACAATAGTTTGTACATGCATAACATTTCCATGTAACAATATAACCCCCACTAGGTCCTCCTCTGCCATCGTGTTCCAGGACCTTAACCCTCCCCCACACCACAGAGTCTTTTACTTTGGTGCAATACACCCACTCCAGTCTGGGGTTGGATTCTTTCTCTGACTAGCTATGGGGCTTTGGGGAAACTGTTTAACATCATTCTGGTGCCATGTCATCCTCTGTGATGTGAGAGTGACCATGAGGGGTGCCTACTCCATCAGATTATTGAGTAGGATTAAAATAAATCCCTGTTGAGGACTCTATTGGGACTCTATTGGTACACGAGGCCATCATTTATTCTCCCTTGCTTGTCTGCTCATTAACTATGTGCTCCATAAAGAGAAAGGCTGTGTTGAAGCTGCCATGGCTCCTTACACAGGGCCACCAGGATACCCGATGGGTATTTGTTAAAAAATAAACACAGGCATACATAAATAAAGGAGACAACCATATTTACAGCGGCACTGGCATGTGTGTATCTGACGTCAGTCGGGTGAGAATGACATTGGTCGTATAATTAACTGGTGTCCATGAAATATAAGTTTCGTGTCAGGCATGTCTCAAACACTTAACTCATCCAATGCTTTCAGCTACCCTGTGAAGTAGTTACTACCATTTTGTCATCATTTTTAGGCAAAACCACTCTTTATCTTTGTCACTTGAGAAGGAGGGCATAAGCTTGGAAGGTAAGGGTAGACAGGCTGATCTGACCATGAGGATGGTACTAGAACTTTGGTGCTGAGTGTGTTGAAGATTATATATATAGAGAGATGTGAAACTGGACTCTTGTGATCTATATGGTATAATAGCTCAATTTATTTACAGTTTTTATTTTAAAAGACATCAAAAGTATATGGGGTTTCAGTCACTTCTCTGAATATGCACTTAGCACACAGCACGGCTGGATTTTTTTTCCCAGGCTGTCTGATGCTCACAACCATGCTCTCATGAGCATGCCACTGTGCTGCTTCTGGGTAAGGTCTGAGGGCAGCCAAAAAGCCTAGAGGTATAAGAAGATACTGAGCTAGTGATTGCTTCAGGCAGGCCAGAGTGGCTGAGGGAGGCAAAGTGGCTGAGGGAGGCAGAGTGACTAATAGGCTGTGCTTAGAATATACAGGTGGGGTCAGGAATCTTGCTGTAAAGGGCTCTGGTAAGCTCCTCACTCTTCTTTATGAATCAGCCCCAGTTGTCATTTAGACACGAAGAGTGGACAGGCTCAGGTGAGGACAAGAAAATGGACAAAACAACTTCTTTTATTTTTTTAAACAGTATTAATGATTTTTTTATTAGTGATTTAAGTGTGGGCTTACAAAATCACAAGATAACAAGGGGAATAATTCCACACCTGTCCCATCACCAAAGTTCTATGTCCTCATTTCCTCCATTGGAAATTGCAGCGCTTCTCCTAAGATCACAGATAGGAGTTGACTATTATTTCTATGACAATTTTATTTATAAAATAAAAATATCGACAAGACCATAGGCTAAGAGGGGTACAATTCCAAACAATTCCCACCACCAAAACTCCATATCCCATCCTCCTCCCTTGAAAGCTTTCTTATTCTTTATCCCTCTGGGAGTATGGACCCAGAATCATCATGGGGACCAGAAGGTGGAAGATCTGGCTTCTGTAATTGCTTCTCCACTGGACAATGACATTGACAGGTTGATCCATACTCCCAGCCAAGACAACTTCTTATAATGCTTGAACATATTAATACATAGCCATTGAGTGAGCAGGTAGATGTATGAGAATGCAAGAGCTGCAGGGTTGAGTAGCATGTACAGATAGACAATCTCCATTTGTGTTCCTTTAAAGCGCATCTCATCTGTATGTCAGTAAACCCAGGTTAAGGGAGAGGATCCACATCTTTATATGATGGGATTCTATGGAGCCAGGAAGACTGGGCCTCCCATTATCAGCTCATGCAAGAAACAATGAAAGGTCTGTGCTTCTGGCACAGCTCTGGTGGGCAGCATTGTTGTGAATGATGAGGCCTCGGATGGCCTCAGTGGTGACCAAATGTCAACATTTAGAATCAGTTGCACCTTCTTGATTGCTGAGGAAACTTCAGCGACTGGCAGAGAGTTATTGTACCATGCCACAGTCAAGTGTTGCTGGTACAGTGGGAATGGGCGGCATAAATGAATTTAAGGCAAAGATGGATTTGCACTTGGAAACTGAAATTGTTTGGTAGGGTTTGCTGGTAGAATTGCAAAGTACACCTGGAAGAATGCCAAGCATAATGCAGATGGGTCACTGACTGTCTCAGCCTGTATTTTCCAAAAATGGCCAACTTTATGATGGGAAAAATTAATGGCACTTACCTCATAGGGTAGTAAAAGAACTAAATCAGTTAATACATGTAAGATGCATAGAACTGATCCTGTAGGAAGTGGTTAATGAGTGCAAGACAGTATTTATATGTGCTTGGCACCATGAATGTAGTTAATAATGAACAGCTTAATAAACAGGAACCCAGCAGGGGTAGATAAGCATGATGGTTATGCAAAGAGACTCTCATCCCTGAGGCTCTGTAGTCCCAGGTTCAATTCCCCATAACACCATAAGCTGAGCAGTGCTCTGGTAAATTAAAAAAAATAAAATAAAATAAACAGAAACCCAAAGGTAGAAATAGAACAGCTGAAATTATGAGTCTTTGAGTGGGAAGAAGCTAGGAAGTCTATCTTAAATATGCTCCAAGGGGCCTATACTTGAGTAATTTTTGCCTAAGCCTGATAGTGAATCTGAAGGTAGACTAAAATGTATTGTCTGGAAGGATGTTTTCAGAGTTTAGACTAGGGATATAAAGCTGGACAAGGGCTAAGAATAGCTCCCAAACATAAGTAAAATATATAAATACCATTAACTGTTTACCCCATCAATTAGAGCTAGGGCCCATATATATTCCTACTTAGCACAAGAATCTGTGTGACCTCTGAGTCCCTGTCATCCTGAGCTCAAAGTCCATAGTCACAGCTGGGAACATTCTAGGCTGCACTCATTTCCACCAAGTTACAAATACTACTATGACTCCATCCTGACTTCCCTGGGCAGATTACCTCACCAATGTCTCCCCAAAATCTCTCCTCTCCAGAGCCCTACTTCACTTTGGAAAGATAGAAACCGGCTGGGGATATGGATCGACCTGCCAACATCCATGTCCAGCAGAGAAGCAATTACAGAAGGCAGGCCTTCCATCTTCTGCACCTCAGAAAGATCTTAGGTCCATATTCCCAGGGGATAGAGAATAGGGACGTTTCCAATAGAGAGAATGGGACATGGAACTCTTGTGGTGGGGACTGTATGGAATTGTACCTTTGTTATCTTACAGTCTTGTTCATCATTATTAACTCACTAGTAAAAGAATAAGAATTAAAGAATGAGTGACTTATGACTTGGGATGGAGTCTGCAACAGTAGAGCATAGGACTTGCATAGGTGAGATTCTGAGCTCCATTGCCAATACCATATAAGCCATAGTGGTGATTTCATTCTCTCTCATTAATACTTAAATCATAAAAAGCCTTAGATACGGGGCCACACACCTTACAGTGTAATGTTTGGCAGTGTGATGGGGAATCGTGCAGTTCAGAAGAGGGGCTTCCTTAAACTGCATTGGAAGGTTAAGGAAAGCATCAGAGATGAATTAGCATAATGGAAGAAATAAACAAACAGGAGATGGTCAGATAGAGAACTGGGGAGTGTGTTTTTCTAAGAAGAACAAATAAACAACATCTTCAGAGACCCAGGGTTAAGAAAGTTATATGTTGGGGCTGGGTGGTGGTGTGCACCTCGTTGAGTGTACATGTTACATGGTTCTCTGGAAGGGGGGAAGCTTTGTGTGCAGTGAAGCAGGACTGCAGGTGTTTCTCTCTCTCCCTCTCTCTCTCCCCCTACCCTCTTAATTTCTGGCTATCTCTACCCAATAGATAAAGATATTTTTTTTAGAAAAATTAAAAAGAGAAGTTATGTATAAAGAGAGAAATTTATATGTCTGGTGTGATAGTTTTAAAGGACAATTCTTCCTTACTTCAACCATCGATAGCAGTCACTGTTATTCTTTAGCTCAGAGCTTTATCACTTCTGCTGCCACCTATGTTTCCATATGACTACCTTTCTCTTTCTCTGTTCCTGTTTTATCTACTTATACATACGCCAGTCTCCATAATCCAGTATGCCCTCATTTGAACTCAACTAATTTCATTTGCAAGGATCCTATTTCCAAACTAACAATTCAGAGGTTCTAGGCAGGCATAGATTTTTATGGGTACAAGTCTGAAAATTAATTATAATTTTCAAAATAAAGACAGGAACCAGAATGAATTAGTAATAAATAATAACAGGCCAAGACTTATGAGCACTTATAACGGGATGAGGAGCTGTGTAATCACTGAACGCGTGTAAAATGCAGATTCCTTTTGAAGGAAAAGAGTCAGGTTGAGTGAGGCCAGAGGAAAATATCAGAGCTCAGAATGTGCAAAGTATCATCTGTCAAGGACAAAGTAGGGAACGGATGACTAACTTAGATTAGGGTAGTTCAAGGAGCAGTTAATGAAGGAGCAGTTTATAGAGGGGTGCACAAGAGTTGTGTGCTGGACAATTTCCAAACTATAGGAGAGAAAGCAGGGTATGGGGACCCACAAACAGAAAGTCAAGTCAAGTGTATCACCTTAAGAAAAGTTGTCACCTTTGCTTGTGGGGGGTGGGGTAGTGTGTCCATGGTTACCACAGAGGAAGTGAATCAGATGAATGAGTAATCTAACCTAATTCCTTCTTTCTGTCCTATTTTTGTGAACCCACTGACCTACATAAACTCTAACAGAGAACAAGAAGGTCTATTGATGTCACTCATATATACTAGCCCTGTGAGTCACTAAACCAGGTGAAGAAGACTAAAAAATAGATTAAGGAAGACAGACAGACATCTTACACTAGAATACTGATGAAAAGGCAGAACCTAGGAACCAAAATATATGCATTTGAATTTGAAATGAGAAAGACTGTATATTCTATTAATGAGCATGGGATATGGGGTAAGACGGAGTCACTCTGTCTCTAACTGGTTGTGTGACTTTCAGCACAAGTCTCTTCCTGAGGTGGTTGAGATAATTATACATACCATTGAAGCCAACGTGCTTAGCACAGAGTATGTCACTTGTAATAAGTACTCAATAAGCATCCACTAATATTGCTATTATTATGACAGAATTGAATAGTAATCTAGTAGAGTGGACTTTTTTTCTTAAAGAAGGTCTGTGTCCAGTCACTATCTCCCCATAAAACACTAATTCATTCCTTTTGTACGTTAGTCCACTTAACATATGTTTTGAACATCTATTCATCTATTATCTGCTCACCACTAAAAAAAAAAAAAAAAAAGACGGCGTGGAAGGGACTGGTAGTTTTGCACTCAGTATAGCTCGCATGTTACCATGTGCAAGGACATGGTTTCAAGCTCCGTGTTTCCACCTACAATGGAAGCTTCACAAGCAGTGAAGCAGTATTGCAGGCATCTCTCTTCCTCTCCCTCTCTCTCTCTCCATCTTCTCAATCCCTCTCAGTTTCTCTTTGTCTCTATCCAAAAGAAAAATAATAATAATAACTTGGCTGCCAGGAACAGTGCATTTGTCATGCAAGTACCATGTCTAGTCATAACACTGGTGGTAAATCAAAAAAAACAAATATAAACAACTGGGTGGAGATCTTTGTACTCTTGGAGATAACTTGCTGATGGAGGGAATTGACAATAAACATACAGGTAAGTAAAATACAGGTCAGGAAATGATTACTGTTATGGATAGGAGCAAAGTAGAGAAGAGAAACAGAGTTCTAGGAAACAGTGGTAAGACACATCATTGAGATGCTAATATTTGACAGTGATCTGAATTGTATTCAGGTAAGAAGCCATTCTGAGGTCTTAATGATATGGGGTTCCAGGTAGAACAAAGGAAGAGCAAAGGCAGAGGCATACTGACTAGTTTAGCAAACGACAGGGATTTAGCATGATGGGAATTATTACTGAAGCCAGTGAGATGGCCTGAGAGAAAGTTACAAGTCTATTTTAAAAATTAAGATATACAGCTCTGATTTATGGTAGTACCAGGGATAGAACCTGGCCTCTCTAAGCCTCAGGCATGAAAAGCTGTTAGGGAACTCTCAACCCCTTTAACTCATCTTTTAAGTACCCAACACAATGAAAGCATCATCTCATAGATTTTCCTGAAAAACAGCTGCATCTGCCTTTATTTATTTTCTATAATTTGTACTTCCAATAAAAATGGACAAATAATACACTTGCTTGTCTGCCTCAAATGTATTTAATTTATATATATATATATATATATATATATATATATATTTACTTAAAATTAAATCTTGGATGCTGTTTCCCTCCAAAAAATATTGAGATATAACTGATGAAAAACTTTATATTACAACATAGTAATTTTATATTTGCACATTGTCACCCATGGTGTTTAAAGGACTATGTTTTGCTTGACTTAGTGACAAGTCCTGCAGTCTTAGGCATCTCATATTCACATTATTCCCTCTTCTGTAAAATGGTTGTGACATTCCAATTTTTTCCTTTAGGGAATTGTAAGGGTCCAGTAAGCAGATGTGTTGTGCTATTGTGTTGACAATAATTATTAGGCAAGATCATGTTTTTATTGCTTAGTAATTTTGCTTTAGGCTACTTACTGCTGAGTAGAAAAACTGCATCTGCCTTGGAGAACATGGCTGGACCATTGCTTGACAGTGGGTTGTCTTCTCTTTTACACAGGAAATCATCATTCTCCTTTGCCTTGGCTACTCAGGGGACTGAGTTTTAAAAATAGCAGTTTTCCTCCTCCATTGTGGCCCATACCCCAAACTTCCTCAGCAGAATTACAGACCCATAATTCACAGTGGCCTGTTATTCATCCTATATGCAGTAAAGCCTCTCTGTAGGTTATAGGGAATAAATGTACTTTTTACTGTCATTCATAGTTCTTATTATACTTATCCCCTTGGTGGGGAAATATCTTTGCAGGACCAAGTAGTTTTATGTTCAAATGGCCAATGAGCTGGTAATGGCTTTTATGTCCAGCTGTAACCAGTGGCATTGCAAATAATCCTCCCTTCACTGCAGTCAGGAGTTACAGGTTTCTCAACCTACAGTATGGAAATACTTTTTATTAATGTGGTGGCCCAAGCTTTTCAATTGAAAAAGTGTTATCCCATACATATCTGCTGATGGAAACATGGAATCTGAGAAAAATCTATAGAACTGAGCTAAGAAACCTCAGCTAATAATGAATAACATTGCAGTGCTCTAGGGCTGGCCCACCTGCTAGAGCTTCATCACATATAGTTAGTGTGGTGTGGCACTGTGCCCTGGCCACCACATAGGAGCCCATATGGCAGCTGGAAGGGGGACAGGGACTTCACAAGGGGTGGGGAAGTACTGTAGTATCTTTCTGTGTTTCATGCTCTCTGTCTTAAGAAAGAAAGGAAGGAAGGAAGGAAGGAAGGAAGGAAGGAAGGAAGGAAGGAAGAGAAAGAAAAAAAGAAAGAACAATAACTGGTAGCAAAAAGAGAGACAGAATAGCAATAACACTGGTAGCAAAAAGAGAGACAGAAAGAGGAAGGGAAGGAGAGAAGTAGGCATGGGGGGAGGGAGGAGGCAGGCAGGCATAGAGGGAGAAAGGGAGGAGGGGGAGGGGGAGAAGGAAAAGGACAAAATCGTAGAACACTTGGCAATGGTGGAGTCTAAAGCATAATTCACTTGTTTATATATTGTGAAAATAAGAGCTGCTCTATTATGTCCCTTGATAAGAAAATAGAAAGAACAATAGCAACTACCATATATTAATAAGTATTGTTCACCAAACACTTTATATATACTGATTTTCATTAATAAAACAAGCTTGAGAAGCTGACGTCTTAAGCCCAATTTTACAAATGATATGAAAGTAGATTCAGGATTAGACAATTTTAGTCAGAGTTGAAACTCATCTTAACAACATCAAACTAAATACATCAGCTACTCATCTCAGGGGACGTAAGTGAGACTTATGTGTTTCTATCTGTAAAACAAGAATGATATCACCCCATTTCTGTAACTGTACAAAGAGGTTGCATGGTATAGGTAGGCAGTTTGAGTTTCAAACAGAGAAAGCCATGACTTTTCTTTCTGGATTCATTTTCCCATAAACTCTATGGAATTATTTCTCTCTTTAGTGTTACATACAAATAAAAATAACCAGTAAGCAATAACATTAATCCATGATTTAGGTGCCCTGATGGAAAATAAGGTCTAAACTCACATTACAGATTCTGGTTTATGATAAGGAGTCTTTTGTTTGGGATCACAATATTGGTTTCTTTTTTTAATGTTTAATTTTTTTGTGTGTGTTTACTAAAGACCAAGAGAAATAGAGGAAAGAGGAAGAGAGACACAGAGAGAGAGAGGATACCTGCAGCCCTGCTTCACTACTCATGAAGCTTACCCTTGCATTTGGGGACTAGGGGCTTGAATCTGGATCCTTGGACATTACGACATGTGCACTCAACCAGTGCTCCACCATAACTCACAGTGCTGGTTTCTTGCAGTGATTTAGCAGTGAGAACTATAAATGTGAATGTATAAATCTGGTGTCTCACAATTGGGAAAGGGAAATGAGGCATGAATCAATGTGATATCTAAATTTTTAAAATATTTTATTTATTTATATATTTTTGATAAAGACAGAAAATGAGAGTGAAGGGAGAGAGAGAGAGGAGAGAGAACTGCAATACTTTCACTTTTTGATAAACTTCCCCCTGCAAGTGGGGACCAGGAACTTGAAACTGTATCCTTATGCACTGTAATAATGTATGAGTTCTACCAGCTGTGCCACCATGTGACCCCTGTGACAATTTTATTTACAGGAGAATGTAACTTCCATGAGATCTGAAATTATGACAAACCCATAGTTAACATCATTCTCAATGGGGAAAAGCTGAAGGCTTTCCCCCTAAAAACTGGAACTAGCAAAGATGTCCATTACCACCACTGTTATTCCATATAGTTCTCAAGGTCCTTGCCACTGCAATGAGATAAGAAAGAGATATCAAAGGTGATATACATATTGGAAAGGAAGAAACCAATATATCACTACTTGAGAATGACATGATAATATACCTAGAGGACCCCAGAGACTCTACAAAAAATTACTACCTACCCTATGACCCTGCAATTCCTCTCCTAGAGATATATCCTAAGGAACCCAACACACCCATCCAAAAAGATCTATGTATACCCGTTTCATAGCAGCACAATTCATAATAGCAAAAAACCTGGAAGCAACCCAGGTGTCCAACAACATATGAGTGACTGTGAGTGACTGTATAAGTTGTGGTATATCTACACAATGGAATACTACTCGGGTGTTAAAAATAATAATTTCACCTTATTCAACTCATTTTGGATGAAGCTTGAAGGAATCATGTTAAGTGAAATAAGTGAGAAACAACTACTAAACAACTACTAAAGCAGTATGATGAGTCAGGCGACCCAGATGTGGCTGACCATCTCATTGCCTCCCTGGATGCAGCACGCCAAGCCCGCTGGCAACAACTCACGGAAAGTCTGAACTTCACCCACTCAAGTAGGAAGGCCTGGAAGCTTCTTCACAGACTGGGTGCCGGTAGCCAACCCTCTCCCGTCTCCCATCCTCCCGTATCTCCAAACTCAGTGGCCAGTCACCTAACACAAGTTGGACGTGCTAAGATCAACCCAGTCTGAAAAAGATAAATTTCCCATGAGTGGTCATCCCACTTCCGTTTATCTTGTCCATCTCCAAAACTCTCTCCCTTTACACTGTCTGAACTGGAAGATGCTTTGAAGAGGGTTAAACTGGGAACAGCTGCTGGCTATGGTAACATCACCCCAGAACTCATTCTTAACCTGGGTCCCGTGGCAAAGAAGTGGCTCGCTTCATTCCTGTCCCACATCTTGGAATCTGAATCTATGCCCAAAATTTGGCGTCGTGTGAAGATAACAGCAGTTTTGAAACCAAAGAAAGACCCAACACTGGCCGCCAGCTATAGACCAATTTCTCTCCTTTCCGTGTGTTACAAACTCCTTGAGAGGCTGCTTCTGTCACATATTTCTCATCTTACAGAGAAATTCCTATCACCCGCCCAAGCTGGTTTCTGCCCAGGAAGATCTACCTGCAAACAAGCCCTGGCCCTCTCAACTTACATTGAAAATGGATTCCAAAAGAATTTAAAGACGGGTGCTGTCTTTGTTGATCTCACAGCAGCCTATGACACAGTCTGGCACCATGGTCTCCTAGTCAAGATCTCAAGATGCCTGCCTCCATGGGTGGCCAACACTATATCGTTTCTTCTCCAAAACAGAAGATTCCGGGTGCTTCTGGGTGACAAGTCTAGCAGATGGAGACTTGTCTCAAGTGGCCTCCCCCAGGGCTCTGTTCTGGCTCCTACGCTATTTAATATTTACATCAATGACCTTCCAGAAACTTCTTCAAGGAAGTTCATCTACGCCGATGACATCTGCTGTGCAACTCAGGCATCCAAGTTCGACATCCTCGAGGAAACACTCACGAAAGACATGTCTCTGATATCTGATTACTGTAAAAAATGGCAACTAATCCCTAGCACTGCAAAAACGGTATCATCTGTTTTCCATCTACACCATGCCTCGGCCTCACGTGAGCTTAATGTGCAGCTTGGCAATACGAGAATCCGGCATGAAGCCCAGCCAGTCTATCTTGGCGTTACTCTCGATCGCACTCTGTCATTTCACGAACATCTCATAAAAACTGCAGCAAAGGTGGGCGCGAGGAATAACATCATTGCAAGACTGGCCAGCTCCTCATGGGGCGCGAGCACTTCCACACTACGATCATCATCTCTGGCATTATGCTATTCCACTGCAGAATACTGTGCCCCAGTATGGTTCCGTAGCCCCCATGTCCACTTGGTCGATTCCAAATTATATTCCTCCATGAGGATAATTTCTGGAACCATCCGTTCCACCCCGGTTCCATGGCTGCCAGTTCTTAGCAACATCGCCCCACCAGATATTCGTCGGGAAGCAGCATCATCTAAGTTCATTTCCCACGTCTACTCTCTACTGGACCTGCCAATATACGCGGATATCTTCGCCCACCCTGTCCAATGCTTGACGTCTCGTCACCCAATCTGGTCTCCTACGCCTACACTGAACTTCTCTGTTCCAGACTCTTGGAAACAGAGTTGGCAGTCAGCTGAGGTAAAGAACAAACACCTCATCACAGACCCCTGCAAGCGTCAACCCGGCTTTGACCTAGCACGTTATGATTGGGCCTTCCTCAATCGCTATTGAACAGGCCATGGCTGGTGCGCCGCTATGTTCCATCGCTGGGGAGCCAGAGACGACCCAAACTGCCCCTGCGGCTACAGACAGACTATGACCCACATAGTCAACGACTGCCACCTCTCCAGATTCAAAGGAGGTCTTGAAACTTTACATCAGGCTCAACCTGACGCTGTTGACTGGCTACGGAAGTAGGGCAAACGCTAGAAGAAGAAGTGAGAAATAGAAGGATGAATATGGAATGATCTCGCTCTCAGGAAGAAGTTGAAAAACAAGATCAGAAGAGGAAACAGTAAGCAGAACCTGGACTGGAGTTGGTGTACTGCAGCAAAGTAAAAGACTCTGCAGTGGGTGCGGGGAGAGTACAGGTCCTGGAAAAGGATGACAGAGGATCTAGTGGGGGTTGTATTGTTATGTGGAAAACTGGGAAATGTTATGCATGTACAAACTATTTTATTTACTGGCAACTGTAAAATACTAATCCCCCAATAAATGGGGGGGGAAACTACTGGAAATAATAAATTCAGTAAAGAAGCAGGGGATAAAATTAATACACACAAAAGTATAGTATTTCAATAAACAAATGATGAATCATAGGAAAGGGAAGTAGAAGGGGTAATCCCATTTACAATTGAACCCCAAAAGATAAAATACCTTGGGGTAAACCTTACAAAAAAGGTGAAGGGGGCAGGGGTAGATAACACAATGGTTATGTAAAGAGATTCTATGTCTGAGGCTCCAAAATGCCAGGTTCACTCCACCCCCACCCCCGCACCACCTGAGCCAGAGCTGAGCAGTGCTCTGGTAAAAAATAAATAAATGAAAAAATTTTAAAAAGAAATAAAGAGGGCCGGTGGTAGTGCACCTGGTTGAGTGCATGTATTACAATGCACAAGGACCCAGGTTTGAAACTCCAGTCCCCACCTGCAGGGAGAAAGCTTCATGAGTGGCGAAATAGGGCTGCAGGTCTCTCTCTGTCTCTCTCCCTCTCTATCACCCCCTCCCTCTTGATTTCTGGCTGTCTCTATCCAATAAATAAAGATAACTGAAAAAAAGAAAAGAAAAAAAATTTAAATTAAAAAGAAAAAAGTTGAAGGGTCTTTATAAGCAGAACTATAGGACATTGTTTAAAGAAATAGAGAATGATACACAGAAATGGAAGAAGATTCTTTGTTCCTGGATTTGTGGAAAAACATTATAAACTGGCACTCTGCCAAAAGCAATCTACAGTTTCAATATAATTACTGTTTAATTTTTCCCTGCTCACAGCCCCATCAGTTTCAATATAACTTTTATCAAGATCCTAAAGATATTCTTCAAGGAAATTGGACAACTTGTTCAAAAATTTATGTGGAAACACACACACACACACACACACACACACACACACACACACACCTTGAAGAAGGAAAACACTTCTGAGGAAAAAGGTTTCAATATATACTACAAAATAACAGTAATTAAAACAGTATGGTACCAGAGTAAAAATGGCAATTTTGAGCAGTGGATCAGAATTGAAAGGCCAGAAATGAGCCATCTCAAATGTAACAAACTAGCTAAAATGATTCAACTCTAAATGGATCAAAGGTCTGGATGTTAGACCAGAGCCTATCAAATACTTAGAGGAAAATACTGGTAGAATTCTTTCCCATCTAAATTTCATGGACATCTGTGATGATACAGACACATTTGCAAGGAAGACTAAAACAAAAATAAAACAATGGGACTTCATCAGATTGAAAAGCTTCTGCACAGCAAAAGAAACCGTCACCCAAAAAAAGGGACTCCTCACAGAATGGGAGATCTTTACATGCCGTATATCAGACAAGAGGCTAATAACCAAAATATATAAAGAGCTAACCAAACTCAGCAACAAAAAAGCGAGTGACCCAATTCAAAAGTGGGGAGAGGATATAAACATAATTTCACTATAGAAGAGATACAAAAGGCCAACAGACATATGAAAAAATGCTCCAAGTTACTAATTGTCAGAGAAATGCAAATAAAGACAACAGTGAGCTACCACTTTACCCCATGAGAATATCTTACATCAGAAATGACAGCAACAACAAGTGCTGGAGAGGTTGTGGGCACAAAGGAATCTTCCTGCCCAGCTGGTGGGAATGTAACTTGGTCCAACCCTTGTGGAGAGCAGTCTGGAGAACTCTCAGAAGGCTGGAAGTGGACCTTCCTTATTACTCAGTAATTCCTCTCCTAAGGATATATCCTAAGAAGTCAAATACACCCATCCAAGAAGATATGTGTACATCTATGTTCATCGCAGCACAATTTGTAATAGCCAAAAACTGGAAACAACCCAGGTGTCCAACAACAGATGAGTGGCTGAACAAGATGTGGTATATATGCACAATGGAATACTACACAGCTCTTTAAAATAATGAATCCACCTTCTCTTGGATGGAGCTAGAAGGAATTGCATTAAGTGACATAAACCAGAAAAAAGAAGATGAATATGGGATTATCCCATTCATCAACAGAAGTTGAGAAAGAAGAGCAGAAATGGAAACACAAAACAGAATTTGACTGCGTTTGGAGTATTACACTAAAGTAAAAGAATCTGGAGGATAGATATTCAGCTCCACTGGAGGCAATGGGGGTAGGGACATGGATGTTTGGTGATGAGAATGGTGTTATTATATTCTCCTATTAACTTAACAAAATATTAGTGACTTAATATTGATTTACAAAATTAGGTAACAGGGCTATAATTCTGCACCGTTGCCACCACCAGAGTTTCATGCCACTGTTCCCCCCACTGGAATCTGCAGCAGTTCTTCCAAAGTTGCAGATATGTGTTAACTATTATGTCTACAACTATCTGTCTGTATTTGTATATGTTTGCCTGTTTTTTCCCCCCATGATCCTGTCTTCTCTTCCATTCTAAGTCACTCCTACACTTATTACTACTTTCAAATATCCTTCCTTTTTTTTTTTCCCCCTTCTTCTCTCTTCGGGTCCAGATGGAGTTGGAGTTTAGCCCTGTGGTCATCTTTCCACTATCATTTCTCCCCCTTTGGGAGTATGGTCCAAAATAATTTTTGGAGTGCAGAAGGTAGGAGTTATGACTTTTGTACTTGTTTCTCTGCTGGACATGTGTGTTGGCAGATCCATCCATATAGCCTGTTTCTATCTTTCCCTGTTGGGGTAGGGCTCTGGAGAGGGAAGGTTCTAGGATATATTGGTGAAGTCTTCTGCCTGGATTTTTGTTTTGCTTCAGGTTTGCAGGAAGAAAAGATATGTGATGATAACAGGATACCCAGGCTGGGGGCATTAGTGCACCCCCACTGATGCTTTTTATCAAATGTCATTCATTTTTATACTCCCCAGAGGGCACCAGCAGCAAGAAATGCCAGCTGCCCCGTATGCCACAGGCCATACCCTGCTGTCTTTCCTAGGACTTGTGGACCACATGTGGTTATTGAGCACTCGAAATCTAGTTAGTGCCTCATATGAAAATATTACCACTGCTGTGATTTTATTCTGTTAAAATATATGTATTTTTACTGAGTGAGGCCAGGGTGTTGCTCCATGGTATTCTGTGCTGGGGATTGGGGAGTCGGGCTGTAGTGCAGCGGGTTAAGCGCAGGTGGCGCAAAGCACAAGGACCGGCATAAGGATCCCGGTTTGAACCCCGGCTCCCCACCTGCAGGGGAGTCGCTTCACAGGCGGTGAAGCAGGTCTGCAGGTGTCTATCTTTCTCTCCTCCTCTCTGTCTTCCCCTCCTCTCTCCATTTCTCTCTGTCCTATCCAACAACGACAACAACAATAATAACTACAACAATAAAACAACAAGGGCAACAAAAGGGAATAAATAAATAAAATAAATATTTAAAAAAAAACAAAAACAAATACATCAAGTGTTCTGCCACTGAGCCACTCTCTGTGGTCCTAACATATATTGACATATACTGTTTAAATTAAATTCATATTTATTTATTTATTTATTGGATAGAGACAGAGAGAAAATTAGAGGGGAAGGGTAGATGAAAAGGAAGGGAGACAGATAGAGAGAGAGAGAGAGAGAGAGAGATCTGCAGCTTTACTTCACCATTTGTGAAGCTTTTCCCCTGAAGGTGTGGACCAGGGGCTTGAACTCAGGTCCTTGTACACACTCTGATGTGTGAGTTCAGCCACGTTCACTACCACCTGCACCCCAGTTTCACATTTCTTTTTACTCACTTCAGTATGGTTGTTATATATATTAATATTGCCAACAGGACTCAGGTTTAGGGCTTGCATTATATTTCTAAGAGCAGCACTGCTCAATAAAAATCCATCAAATAGTATTCCAGAATTTTTGGTACACAAAAGGCACAGTGGTAGGCAACACTGAGAAGGAGTTCTTTGTAAGTTGATAGGATGTTGGAGAAGATAGCAGAAGAGAAGCAACCAGATATACTAGTTAAATGCAATTGGAAGTTAATATGAATATTCTACCTCACTAGCTAATATAATCATATTTCAGTGTTTGTTAGTTTATAAAATTTTAATTTCCATGGGATTCAAAGCTGTCTCATAATCCTACTTTAGATGAAAATAGAAAATAAAATCATTTTTAAAATAGGAAGTACTATTCTTTCTATAAACTTGTCTTAGGGGAAGACTAGACTTCAGCCCAAGTGAGTGGTTTGATTCTATGAGCATTTTAGTTACCATGAATCTCCTACCTCAGTGTGCTTGGCTTTAGAAAAACAAGAAAAATGAGATGTTGGATACTTACTTTTGTTTAGTTAGTAAAAATCCAAACTTCCCAGGCTTTTCTTTTGTATCAATATCAGAAATTTCCATGGGAGAAGAAAACACATTGTTATTGTTACAGTTGCTGGAACTTCATTTCTGTAGGCTTTTTCAGATAGAGAGAGGGAGAGACAACACAGCACTAAAGCCTTCCACAGTTCCACAGTGCTCCTCTGTGGTATATTGGGACCTCAAACCTGAGCCACACACATGGCAAAGAAGGTGCCTTCCTCAGCTGTCTAGCTCATCCCTGAAACCCAGTGCTCATATGTATCCCAGAGCCTGTCTTGGATTCATAAGTAATACAGACTCTGCTCTATAAAGTTTTGCTGATTACATCGTTATCTTCTGTACTCTGGGCAACTGATGACCCCAATTTTGTAATTTTTCTTATATAAAAAAAATAATCTCAATATCTGGAGAATTTGAATCTTGATTTGCAGCTAAGAATACAGAAACTTAGGGGCCAGGCCATGGGGTACTGGGTTAAGTGTACATAGTACAAAGTGCAAGAACCTGCATAAGGATCCAGGTTTGAACTCAGGCTTCTCACCTGCAGGGGGCTTGCTTTACAAGTGATGAAGCAGGTCTGCAGGTATCTGTCTTTCTCTCCATCTCTCTATGTTCCCTCCTCTTTCAATTTCTCTCTGTCCTATTCAACCCAGTGTGTGTGTGTGTGGGGGGGGGGGATGGCCACCAGTAGCCATGGATTTGTCGTGCTGACCCTGAGCCCCAGCAATAAACCTGGAGGCCAAAAAAAAAAAAAAAAAAAAAAGACTTCCCAAACTTTCCAAACTCCTATTAAGGAGCAGAGTTGGGATTTGGGTCCACAATGATTTTTTGGTTCCAAGGCTTGTATTACTGTGTCATGTGAAGGAATAGAATAATAAATCAGGGAAGAAAGAAAGAATGTAAAAGAAAATAAGGGAAGAACAAGACAAAGGAAGAATAGAGAGAAAAACAAAAGAGATAAGGCAGGAGGTGTGGGCAAGTAAGTGTGGAATTATATGTCTCTTGGCATATCGTGTAAGAAGAAAGACAAAGAAAAGGGTCAGAGCTTCCCTGGAGAAAATTATTCCTGGCAATTTAGAGAGAAATTTTCTAAAACGGCAGGTTAGGAACTCAGACACTGTCTAGGGCTTGGCATTCTGAAGTCCCCCTAGGACAGACTCTTCTCTTGCCACCTCATTATCTCCTGGAACAATCTGCATGGCCAGTAATGAGGGAATCTTAATGCCAGTAGTCTCAGGGGTGGGTAATGGCCCTGTCTGGAAGCTCAGGTCATAGGTTCAGACCTGGATACTGGGGAGTGGACTATGTGAAGCTGCTGACTGTCCCCCTGGACTGACAGTCCATTAGCCCTTACCCCCTCAGCAGGCAGTAATGAGAAGGTGAGGGCCCTGCCAGCAGACAGGCAGGGTGGGGGGGTGCAGCCTCCTCACCAGCAAGCACTTCCTGCCGCCCTGCCTCTGAGTCTGCCCCTGTGCTCAGGGTAGGCCTGCAGAATAGCCTGTGCAGGGATTGTGCTCTCCCATACTTTGCTCCATCAAAAGTGCAATGAAATTATAAAGGAGACAGAAAGCTCTGATTTTATATTAATAGCATCCTTTATAGTTTCCCTCTATGAGCCCATCCTAGATCATGAAAAACACACTCAGAATTTTAATTCTTTGGCTCTTATCTTTTGACTCTGTGACCTTAGATTTGTTACTTCATGTCTATGATGCTTGATTTTTCTAACATGTCTTGAAGAAGAAGAATAATACCAGCCTCTTTAGTCTATTTGGACTATTATAATTTATTTGTTATTGATAATCACAGCAAACATTCAATGCTTTGCATTGAGTTCTGTGCAAATGGCATTGTACAAATTATCACCAATCCTTGTATGTAAAAAAGCAAACAGATAATTTTCTTATTTCTGATTTACTGAAGTGGAAACTTGAAGCTGAGATTGTGTTAGTATGCATTGGGACTCGGGCCTGAAGCTTGATCTTTCTGATAGATTTTGTAACTTTAACTACTACACTAAACTGAAGCTATGAATTTAACACCTAGGATAAGAGCCTGACCAAGAATCCATTGTTAATAACATATAATTTCCCCCACTTCTTTTTTTCTGTAATGATCAGTTAGCATTCAGTAAAAAAAAAAAAAAAAAATCAGAGTTCTTTCTAGGTATCTCAAACATATGGAATTTGATTACATAGATGATATGTAATAACTGAAAGCCACAACAGGGACACTGAGACAAATCAAATATTAATAATAGAAGTAGAAATTGAAATATATATAGTCTTTGCACAAGTATTACTGCCTGTCTGGAATAGTCTCCACAAGCTCTCACCCCACCTTTAACCAGCGCTAGAATCTTCTCTGTGAAATTTTCAGCACCTCCCCGGTGATCCTGAGCACATGCTCTGCGTTCACATGGAATCTGCGTAAGCCCACCTTTTATAGTCATCAAACTCTAATGATTGGCTTGGTTGTCTCTCATTCCTCGTAGGCTGAGAGTATTGAGGACAGAACCGCAAACACATCTTTACATCCCTTTCATGACATAGCATCCAGAATAACACTTGGCACATAGCAAGCTCTCAGCATATGTGGAATGACTAGTAAAAGCCAAACATGCCACACTTCTTTTGCTTCAGTCCCAGCTCTATATAGTATAACATCAATACAGTTATGTAAGCTTCAAACACACACACACACACACACACACACACACACCACGCACCCACATAGCTGTTATTACCATGTTACAGCTGTAGACCCTGGGGCGCTGGGGGATGAAATAACCTGTAGGAAGCTACCAGGGTCAGAACTTAAAGCATGGACTTTGGTTTAGGTTATCTAACTACAAAGAACCCAACCGTCAGTACCACCCAAATAACTAGCAAGGAAGGACTCTTGTAACAATGGTCTTTGGTTGGTGATTAAGATTCCTTTATTATGCCCAGATTAGCACTGGTTTCCTGATAAGCTCTAGACTAGGAAGAATTCAGAGACTGGTGGATAAATATTGCTCAGATCAATGAACCATTCCAGATAGAGCAACAAGATGACACTAAAGATTGACCATAGGGTGACAGACCAGGCAGTTCTGCTAAGGAGGTAGCTTGTGTCCACACATATACCCCAGCAGTGGCACTGGGACACTGGTAAGTAATAGAAGTCACTCTCCCTCATCTGCCAAGGTTCTTCCTTACTATCTGTCAGGACCAGGACAGTTCATTCTCAGAAATAGGCTTTGTTTCCACCTGGGATTCTATCACAGAGGATGATAGACTACAGAGTAAAAAAATAATAGAAAAAACAAACAGACAAACAAAAAAAAACACCAGGGGCTGCCTGGTTGAACACACATGTTAACAATGTGCAAGGACCTGGGTTGGAGCCTCTGGGTCCCCACCTGCAGGGGGAAAGCTTTGTGAATGGTGAAGCAGTGTCTCTCTGTCTCTCCCTCTCTACCACCCCATTCCCTCTTGATTTCTGACTGTCTCTATTCAATAAATAAATAAAGCTAATAAAAATTAAAATAAAGAAAAAAAATCACAGGGACATTCTTAAAGGAAGCAGGCTTTTGCTGACAGAAATGATTGTCATCTTACCAACTACCTGGGAATTATGCTTCTACCTGAGCAAGGTGAGCATGGTGGCAAGTCAACTTATGAACAATATTTTAAATAGCACTCAAATAGAAAATTTTTAAATTTTTGACATTCATTTTAACATTTCCATTTCTTCAAATATCCAACAAAGGATTAACCACCCACCAGATACCTAGAATATTAGATACCACAAAGGCAGACAAATTAACAATAGCCCTCTCCTCCTCAAGAGATACCATTTACCGATTTTTTTTACTATGTGGCTTTCAACAAGGTTATATTTATTTCAAACTGCAAATCTTGAGTGGTTGTTCTGTCTGTGCTGGTAATACAGACACAGAACAGTGAAACCACACACAGTAAGGATGGTGGTAGGGACAGGAGGAAAGCTCTTGAGAAAGCAACAGACACTGCAGGAGACAGAAGCTGGGAAAGAATATTCCAGTGGGAAAAGGATGTGCAAAAACCATTCACCCAGAGCATGAATAGAATGTGTGGTAGTTTAAGACACCAAAATTCAAGAGTTTAGAGGAAAGGGGGTGGGGACAGTTGGAAACCAAGATAGTCTAAGATGCTTAGATTCTTCTTAAAGTCGTGGATCACCACTGAGGGGTTTTAAGTGAGGAGCAGGAAGGCATTATTATAATCAGATTTACATTTCAAAACAAACTTTCTGTCCTTCATAGTGTGCAGTGAGAGGTTAGACCTAGGTGAAGCCAAAGGTGGGTATTTAAGAGTGAGGGGATTACAGGCTAACAGCTGAAATGTGATGTATAATTTTAGTGGCAAAATGTATCCATCTAATTCAGTATAAAAATCCAAGTAGTAAAAATATATGTAGATCAAATGTCCATACAACAGATTCTAGAAAGAATGAATCACTGAAACAGTGCAGAGCTGCTGTTTTGCTGTTTCACAACTGTTACTGTATTTGGCATTAAGAGGGCAGATAAGAATTGGTCCAACCTCTGTGGAGAACAGTTTGGAGAACTCTCCGAAGGCTAGAAATGGACCTACCCTATGACCCTGCAATTCCTCTCCTGGGGATATATCCTAAGGAACCCAACACATCCATCCAAAAAGATCTGTGTACACATATGGTCTTGGCAGCACAATTTGTAATAGCCAAAACCTAGAAGCAACCCAGGTGTCCAACAACAGATGAGTGGCTGAGCAAGTTGTGGTATATATATATATATATATATATATATATATATATATATATATATATATATATATATATATACACACTGGTGACTTCACCGTTTTCAGCTGATCTTGGATGGACCTTGAAAAACTCATGTTAAGTGAAATAAGTCAGAAACAGAAGGATGAATATGGGATGATCTCACTCTCAGGCAGAAGTTGAAAAACAAGATCAGAAACGAAAACACAAGTAGAACCTGAAATGTAGTTGGCATATCGCACCAAAGTAAAAGACTCTGGGGTGGGTGGGTGGGGAGAATACAGGTCCATGAAGGATGATAGATGACATAGTGGGGGTTGTATTGTTAAATGGGAAACTGGGGAATGTTATGCATGTACAAACTATTGTATTTACTGTTGAATGTAAAACATCAATTCCCCAATAAATAAATAAATTTTTTTAAAAAAGAGGGCAGACAAGAAGTAAAAAAAAAAATCTTTGTTCTTTTTGGTATATTATTTCAGCAACATTTCTACCATTTATGTGTCAATTTGTCACCAACAGAAGGGGATATCATGAAGGCTGTATAAACAGGGACTCTGGGATGTAGTTCAGTATTAGAAAGTGGACCACGTTAGGTACTATGAAAGCAGTATGAATTACATATCCTTTCAACCTCTAGTGAAAGTCTAAATTTAAACATTTAAATATTTGGCAGGAAAACCATGGACTGAGAAGCTTATATTATTCAATTTATGGATTCATGGGTTTAGCTCTTCTGCTCCTATTTCTGCTCTTACTTTTTGAGCCATCAGACCAAATCCTTCGTGTGTGTGTGCGTGTGCGTGTGTGTGTAAACATTCATGTTGGATATGAATATCTGTCTATAAACATATATATGTAGAGAAACAGAGTTATAGGTTTAGGAGCTGTTATCCATCCGATGTGGGATGAATACAAAATTGGGGAATATGCTATGATAATACTATAGTTGCAGGTTTTTTTGCCTCCAGGGTTATTGCTGGGGCTCAGTGCCTGCACCATGCTCCTGGAAGCCATTTTTTCTCCCTTTTGTTGCTCTTGTTGTTGTAGACTTGTTGTGGTTGTTATTGTTATTTTTGATATCGTTCGTTGTTGGATAGGACAAAGAGAAATGGAGACAGGAAGTGAAGACAGAGAGGGGGAGAGAAAGACAGACACCTGCAGACCTGCTTCACCATCTGTGAAGCAACTCCCCTGCAGGTGGGGAGATGGGGGCTCGAACTGGGATCCTTACGCTCCTTGCACTTTGTGCCATATGCACTTAACCCGCTGTGCCACTGCCCGACCCCCAGGTGCATTTTTCTTAAGTCTTTAAGCTTTTACTGTCTAGGGCCTAATGTGATGATATGTTTAGATTGTAATTGTACTGTGTCCTGATGTGATGAAACAAGCCTAGGTGAGGTGGTATCATCAGAATCTTCATTCCTGGGCCCTGTATGCAATTTCTAGGAACTTGGATACAATTGTGAGATTCAGTGAGAGAACAGAGAACTGAAAATTGAGACAAGTGTTTTGTTGTTTCACTTTAAACTACTGTATTTGTTACCTTTTAAGAGAAAAAAAATTTCATAAAAACAAGACTTTAAAATGATTGATGTTAGGCCGGAGTTTTAATACTTCTAAATAAAATGCTGGTTGGTGAACTAATCTGATTTGGATATGTAATATATTCTTAATTCTGTGATTCTTCTGACTAAGGTTCTCCATCTAAAAGAAATTCATTTAGCCTGAAGGTTCTGTAGCAATTACATAGTTTTTATAAGGTCAAAATAAAAGTTGGGAGTCATTTTATCTTCATCTGTGCTAGGAGAAATTACAGAATCAGGCTGCTTTAATGAGAAAAAGCACCAGGAAAGGAAAAAGTGAAAATAGAAGTGTCAGCACCATCCTCGATTTTTGCTGCATCCGGATGCTGGTTGATGAGGCCAGGGTTGGGCTGTGAAGTCCTTTGACAACATGGTCTCTATCCCTGAACAAGATGCCAGAGCTTCAAGAGGAACAGACATGAAACATAACATCCTTCCACCCTTATTAAGATTTAATCCTGCTTTCAACAGCATTGCGATGTTATTCAATTAGATTTTTTTTTCCTTCCTTAAAAAGGGATTTAACATTTGCTTTCCTGACATCATAATCAACATAGAACAGATGCAAAGGGGAAATTGTGTGACCATTGATAATATGGACCTATACTTCACATGTAGCATGTGAAGTTATTAAAATGGAAATTAATTCTCTTTATTATTATCGTACCCTATCAATTAATTTGGTTGGAAGTGCTTATGAATATGCAATCATTCCTCCCTGCTGCCTACCCCTTATTCTGTATATGGAAAGCATTGTAAAGCAATTGGTAAAATTTTAGGTGATTTTGCTAATTTGCCAGCTGTGTTTCTCTTTGATCTCTAAAAATATTAATAATGGTAAGAACTAACAATATTTTTCAGAGCAGGAGCCCTATGCATTCCTGAATTCATTGCTCTCATAAAACTTTCTCATTCAGTCATATACCTGTCTGTCTGTCTGTCTGACTACCTATCTTTCACAAAATCAGAGCTTCCCCCACTACTACTGTGGCACACTACTGTGTGAGTTGGAGCTTAAACGTGGGCAGTGTGCATGGCAAGGTTTTCTACCCAGTAATCTGTCTGACCCAGTTTTTTTTTTTTTTTCCTCCAGGGTTATCACTGGGGCTTGATGCCTGCACTATGAATCCACTGCTCCTGTGGCCATTTTTTTTAAAAAAAATTTTGATAGGACAGAGAGAAATTGAGAGGCAAGGGGAAGATAGAAAGGGAGAGAGAAAGACACCTGTAGACCTGCTTCACCTATTGTGAAGCAACACCCCTGCTGGTGGGAAACCGGGGGTGGGGGTGGGGGGCTCAAACTGGGATCCCTGTGTGGGTCCTTGCACTTTGTACTATTTGTGGGTAACCCAGTTTCCCACTTATTGGCTCCCCCACCCCCAGTTTTTTTTTTATCCATTCTATATACCAGACATTGTCATAAGCACTTTACCATTCTTGTCCCTATTCAGTCCTCAAAGTAAATTTCTGAGAAGGTTACTATTGCTATTCATATATGAAGAAAAGAAAATTGAGACATCGATGTGAAGGAACCTTCCCCTAGGCATTCTGGTCCCAGTGCTTATTCTTTTTTTTTTTTTTTCCTTTTTTAAAAAATTTACAGTTGTTGACACATGGGTACCATTTCTTCCTTCTTTCTTTTCTTTCTTTCTTTCTTTTGTTATTTATTTATCAATGAGAAAGATAGGAAGGGAGAGAGAAAGATCAAAGACATCACTCTAGTACATGTACTGCCAGTAATCAAACTCAGGACCTCATACTTGAGACTCCAATGCTTTATCCACTGCACCACCTAGGACACTGTTTCTTATCTCCTTATGATAGATGTCAGAAAAGCAGGCTTATTTCCAGTTTAGGTCCTTTGTAGGACTTCTTAAATCCTTCCATTCTGCCACCCCCACATTCAGTCCATTAACATTCACTATCATTTCCATCTCCAAAATCCATTCTGGAAGGCACATATTCTACTGTCCACTTCCTTTCTATGTATTTTCCATATCAAGGCCATATGTTATGTTTTAATAATAATAATAATAAACATGAGTCACTCTTCTGCTTAAAGCCTTTTTTTTCTTATTTAAAATTTTATTTTTATTTATTTATTTTTAATTTTTTATTTAAGAAAGGATTAAATAACAAAACCATAGGATAGGAGGGGTACAATTCCATATAATTCCCTCCACCCAATCTCCATTTCCCACCCCCTCCCCTGATAGCTTTCCCATTCTCTATCCCTCTGGGAGCATGGACCCAGGGTCATTGTGGGTTGCAGAAGGTAGAAGGTCTGGCTTCTGTAATTGCTTCCCTGCTGAACATGGGTGTTGACTCAAAGTCTGCCTCTCTCTTTCCCTAGTAGGGTGGGTCTCTGGGGAAGCAGAGCTCCAGGACACATTGGTGGGGTCTTCAGTCTAGGGAAGCCTGGCCGGCATCCTGATGACATCTGGAACCTGGTGACTGAAAAGAGAGTTAACATACGAAGCCAAACAAATTGTTGAGCAATCATGGACCCAAAGCTTGGAATAGTGGAGAGGAAATGTTAGGGGGGTACTCACTGCAAACTCTAGTGCACTTCTGCTTTGAGGCATATATTTTGCAGTAGTTTATGGATACATGTGAACATATGCTCTCTCTTACAGAAACTGGTGTATATCTAGGTTTTGGAACTTTGTTAGAAAGTGAACCACCTGAGATGAAATTAGAGTAAACTATGAAAGGAAAGGTCTCACCCGAGTAATGAAGCTGAAGGGTTGTCATTCCACACGTGAAGTCTCTGGACACAGTCTGAAGTGAAGCATGTTGAGGTGGCAATTGTTGTGTTGGTTAGGTTGTGATCGGCAGATGCAATATTATTTGATATGGATTGGGAGAGGCATACGGGAAAGTGGGCCCTATCCAAGGGTTCCAGGACTGGGAGAAGTAGAGGCTCTATAGTGGAGATGTGAGGTTCCTGCTGTCTTAGGACAAAAAGACAATCGATAGTTAATGTTATCATCACATTATTTGGTAACTGGGTTAACTTTGAAAAGTCCTTTTGTTATGGTTTGCTGTACAGTACCCAGTATCTTGTATATAGCTGTACTATTGGTTGCTTCTGATCTACTTGGTCTAGGCTTTTGAGAGAGTCTGCATATCAATTACACAGCCTATATATTGAAAAGATTCAGTTTGTGTTTTGAAAAACTTCGAGACATACAATTAATTTTCCCGCTCGTATTAATTAACTAGTGATTTGTATGACTACATTTTACTAGGAGTGTACATAAACACCATTCCCACCACCAAAAGACTGTGACCCATCCCTCCCACCCACTCCCAACCCCACTGTCCCAGGAAGCTGCATGTCTACTCCTCACCATAGGGTTTTTACTTTGGTGCCCTACTTACAATTTGGTCAGGTCCTGCTTTTAGTTTCCCTTTCAGGTCTTCTTAGTCAACTTCTGTTGATGAGTGGGATCATCCCATACTCATCTTTACCTTTCTGACTTAGCTCACTTAACATAATTCCTTCTAGCTCTGTCCAAGATGGGTCAGCGAAGGTGGGTTCATTGTTCTTGATAGCTGCATAGTATTCCATTGTGTATATATACCACAGCTTTCTCAGCCACTCATCTGGTGTTGGGCACCTGGGTTGCTTCTACGTTTTAGCTATTATGAATTGTGCTGCTCTGAACATAGGAGTACACACCTCTTTTTGGTTGGGTGTTATGGAGTCCTTGGGGTATAACCCCAGGAGAGGAATTACTGGATCATATGGAAGGTCCATGTCTAGCCTTCTGAGGGTTTTCCAGACTGCTCTCCACAGAGGCTGTACCAATTTACATTCCCACCAGTAGTGTAAAAGGGTTCCTCTGTCCCCACAACCTCTCCAGCATTTGTCGCTGCTGTCCTTTTTGATGTATGCCATTCTTACAGGAGTGAGGTGGTATCTTAGTGCTGTCTTAATTTGCATTTCTCTGACAATCAGTGACCTAGAGCAGTTTTTCATATGTTTGTTAGCCTTTTGGATCTCCTCTGTGGTGAATGTTTTGTTCATTTCCTCTGCCCATTTTTGGATGGGGTCATTTGCTTTTTTGGTGCTAAGTTTACTGAGCTCTTTATATATTTTGGTGATTAGTTTCTTGTCTGATGTATGGCATGTGAAGATCTTCTCCCATTCTGTGAGGGGTCTCTCTGTTTGTTTAATAGTTTCTTTGGATGTGCAGAAGCTTTTCAATTTGATGTAGTCCCATTGGTTTGTTTCTGCTTTAGTCTTCCTTGCAATTGGGTTTGATTCATCAAAGATGTCCTTGAGGTGTAGGTGGGAAACATTTGCCAATGTTTTCCTCTAAGTATTTGATTGTTTCTGGTCTGACATCTAGGTCTTTGATCCATTTGGAGTTGATTTTTGTTTCTGGTGAGATAAAGTGGTTCAATTTTATTCTTCTGCATGTTACAACCCCGTTTTCCCAGCACCATTTATTAAAGAGAGCCTCCTTTTTCCATTTAATACTTTGGGCCCCTGCTTAAAGCCTTTTTATAGTGTATTATTTAAGAGCAGTCTCACTGCTGTGTTAAATATATCCAAATATATATAACAGCTCTTACATGGTCATTGTGGCCTGAATACGTGATTAGATCAACAGGAGGCCCTATTCTAAGATTTCACTCACAATTCTTTAATACCTGGTTTCAAGAATATGCTAGTTTGAACATCATGCAAGCAGATGTTAAAACAAGAATTTATATGAAAGTGAGATAGTAGAAAATTTACTTGAGGAAAGACTGATTTAGAAATGGGAAAGTCAGACCAGAAAGAAAAGGAAGATAAACAAGGGCATACTAGCAAGTCAATTCTTAATCCCACTAAGCAAGATTTAATATTGATATAGAAGTCATTTCAGAATTGCCCTATCAGAAAAAGGAAGCTGGAATATTTAAGTCTATTTGAGACTATTCCTTGGTTAGTGTCTGCTATAAGGGATCCATGCCTTTCCAGGTACTTCTAGCAATTTATATGTGCAGACAAAGAGTTTGGGCATTGTATGTAAGCCATTCTTGGCCATGAGGATGAATCTGTTCTTTTCTCTTCTCAAGACTCGCTTCTTGATTTCCTTACTGTTCTAAGCTAGTTGATACTCAGTGCCATAAAAACACTACCACTGAGCTTATTCCAGGGTCACTAGGAAATTTATGAATTTGCTTTGCTATAGAGGCAAGTGCCATTAAAAAAAGACACACCCACCAGATAACCCAGTTCTAACTACAGTAGACTGGGTTGTAGGCGATATTATAGGAATGTGAAGAAAAGCACTTTTTTTTTTCTTCCTCACTCTAGCTTCTGCTCTTCATGTTCTGGTCCTAGAAAACAAATTATCTTTGATCTACTTATGGAGAGTAGGACCAATTCTGGGGAAGTACTATCTATCCCTCTGCAATCACTGGTGCTGCTATGCTTGACCTAACTTTGCATTGGATGTGTGAGCCAAAATTGAAGCCTCTAGTATCAACGTCCTGTAAGTGGTTCACTGAGGAGGAGTAGCAACCACTGATGGTAGAAAAACTGAGGGTAGAAAATAACAAAGGGATTCAAGGGGCCATAGGTGGAGATTCTGACAGCTGCTACACGCAGGCACCCAGGAGACCTCATTCCTATGGAATGGAACTGGTGTGGGAAGATTAACAGGATTACATTCAGAAGTGAGTCACAACACTTCTGCTGATAACTATATAGTTGCCTAGAATTCTGGTGCATGGCTGTACCCACCTAAAAGGAAGACTGGACAGTGCATAGGCCTCCTGCCACATACTGCCTGTCTTGATACATGAAAAAAAAAAAACCCTAACCTCCCTACCAGCAATTTCTACATCCCTGTTTCTCCATCTGGGTTACCTGCTTCTCTGCACTCTGCCCTATTTTTGTTACATTCAGCTCTGTTTTTGTCATAGACTGTGCTTTATTACCAAAAAGACTCTTCAGCAAATTAACAGAAGCCGTTTGGCCTCAAGTCTCAATATTTCATTATGATTCAAGATTTATTTCTTGAAAGAGAGAGAGAAAGAAAGAGAGAGAGAGGGAGAGAGAGATATCAGAAAGCTACTCATACGCAGTTCCAAGGAGTAAAATGGGGGGCCTTAGATTTTCAAAATACACATTCTGATCCTTGAACCATCTCTGATTCAAATCATCTTTTATATAAGAAACTCTATTAGCCAAAAACAAACAAACAAAAGACCTAAAATCAGCTATATTGATGTTCTTGAATTTCTTTTTTTTTAATTTTATTTATTTATTCCCTTTGGTTGTCCTGGTTGTTTGATTGTTGTAGTTATTATTAATGCTTTCATTATTGGATAGGACAGAGAGAAATGGAGAGATATGGGGAAGACAGAGAGGGGGAGATAAAGATAGACACCTGAAGACCTGCTTCACCGCCTGTGAAGCAATTCCCCTGCAGGTGGGGAGTTGGGGGCTTGAACTGGGATCTTTGCACTGGTCCTTGTGATTTGTGCCACCTGCACTTAACCTGCTGCACTACTGCTCAACTCCCTGTGTTCTTGAATTTCTTTGAGAAGGGATGGTCTACTGGGCTAGCAAAAAAAGGTCATGGTATGTTTTCTCTATGTTTCCCTATGTAAAAATGTGTTGTGACTTTCCCAACAACCTAATAATCTCAGGGTCAAGTGTTAATAGGTGCATTGTGAAAATTAAACCCTTTTATCTATTTCTGAATTCTCTGTTCTGATTGCAGGGTCTTGCAGACTAGACCTAGAACACATCACTAACATTTAAGTTGGAGGAGTTTCTGTGCTAGTTCTCTTTTGTTGAATAGAAAATTGTCTCCTCATGATCTGGGAAATAGTACAGTGGATAAAGCATTAGACTCTGAAGCATGAGGTCCTGAGTTCAATCCCCATCAGCATATGTACCAAGTGATGTCTGGTTCTTTCTGTCTCTCCTCCTACCTTTCTAATAAGTAAATTAAAGAAGAAAAAATAAAAAGAAAGAAAGAGAGAGAGAAAGGATGAAAATTGTCCTTAAATGTTGTTAGAACATTTTGTAGCTCACAGTGATTTATCAAGCTGAAGGCCCAGTTCCTCTCTCTGATGGCTAGAGGTTGCTCTCAGTTCCTTACCACATTGGCCTCTCTACAGGGCAACTCATGGATATGGTATCTAATGTCATCAGAGCAAGCAAGCATGGAAACCAGAGAGAGTGATTTCTTGCCAGCAAGACAGAAGTCACATTTGTTGGCAAGCAAATATTTAGAGCAACATTATCTCACCTTGCCTAAATTCTGTTTTGGTGGAAGCAAGTCCTGAGGCCCAGGCTACAGCCAAAGATAGCAGATTACTCAAGGATATAGACACCTGGAAGGAAGCTTGTGGTTAACCTTCTGAAATTCTAGCTATCATCATTCCTTCCACCAATCTTAGAGCATCTTCAGACTTCACTCCATTCCTAGACATCACTCCATTGTGGCTGGGTCATCAGGATGGCAGTGTCTCCATGAGCCTGAAAGAGGCCCAGTTTATGCTATTTGAAAAGGAAAGGTTGTACATGTAGAACAATACCTTAAATGTAAAAGCATTAGTAGAGGGGGCTGGGCAGTGGGGCATCTGGTTAAATGCACCTTGTAGTACTAAGCCAGGCTAGTGTGGGGGTGCCTCTTCTTGGGTGCATACTCTCTGAGTTGGAGAGAACTCAAACGGAACCGGCCTGGGCTGCTACTCACTCAGTGACGTGAGGGAGATGACTCATGAACCAAGCTCATGGCGGCGGCGAGGCAATGCAGTATTTTTATTGATCAGAGAGCCAAGGCTTTTAAAGGGCAGACCCAGAAGTGACAAGTTGGAAACAGAAATGGCTAGGAAAGGGGTGGAAAAAGGCAAAAAAGGGCTGGAAAGGTAGGAAATTCCTTAGCAACTGTTGTGAGGGTTTTAACTAGTAGGATTACTATTACCCTACAGGCAGGGAGGGTCTTGAGGGTAGAAAGACGATAGATCAAAGGAATGGAATGGGTGGGGGGTCTTTCAGGCAAAACAATGATTATGTAGATAGGCCATAGTATCAGGAATGCAGGGTGGAGCTGGCTTAATGTTTTAAGGAATACCAGGATCATGGAGGCAGAAAAATGCAGGGTGTTTTGTGAGGCTCCTCACAATTTCCTGACATCTCCCCCTTTCTTTTTATCTAATGGCCATAGTATCAAGAATGTGGGACGCTTGTGAGGCAGGGAGTCTGATAAGACAGGGCAAACCTTTGGAGTTAGTCCTGTCCCTCCTTGCTCAACCTCTTGGTAGAGAGAGAGACTGACAGGATAGACGCATTCCTCAGGTCAAGCCCTGCCAAACTCAACTACCCTCACAATTTCCCGACAGGAATAAATACTCTGACATCACAACCCTCCTCCCCCTTGCCCTTTCACTCTCTGCCAAACCAAGCTGGAAACCAGAGAACCTGGGAATCCCCTCTGTGACTCAGACATAAAAATCTCCTTCAGGGCAATGAACAGAGCAGAAAGCTTGCAGGTGGTTCTGGAGAGAAAAAATGAAGCTACTGGACTCAAAATTATTATCCAGGTCCATTCTAACAAAGGTACAATAGCATTTACTCCAACTTGTTCCAATAATATCTTACCATCCAACGATTCTTTATTATAATGTTGGAGAAATCTACTCCCCCTAGGGGCCCCTATAGGTGAGAAATTTGCACTTGTTCCCCTATGTCCCTGTGGATTCTTTCAGGGTACTTGGACTTTTACTCATATACCAAAGATGTACACATGAGGTTCATTGATGTGTCTCAATTGTCCCTATTAAAGTGTGGGTAGATAGCGTAGTAGTGATTATGCAAAAAGACCTTCAGGCCTGAGGCTCTGAAATTCCAGGTCCAGTGCCCCACAGGACCATAAGTCAGAGCTCAGCAGTGTGCTCTGGTAAAACAAATAAAAAAAAACTGAAGGGAAAAATAAATGAATACAATCATTGACTATTAAAAGTGCTTTAAGTGGCTGAGCAAGTGTGGTATATATACACAGTGGAATACTACTCAACTATCAAAAATGGTGACTTCACCGTTTTCAACCCATCTTGGATAGACCTTGAAAAATTCATGTTAAGTGACATAAGTCAGAAACAGAAGGATGAATTTGGGATGATCTCACTGTCAGGCAGAAGTTGAAAAACAAGATCAGAAAAGAAAACACAAGGAGAACTTAAACTGGAGTTGGCGTATTGCACCAAAGTAAAAGATTCTGGGGGGTGGGGGGTAGAGAATACAGGTCCAAGAAGGATGACAGACGACCTAGTGGGGGTTGTATTGTTATATGAAAAACTGGGAAATATTATGCATGTACAAACTATTGTATTTACTGTCGAATGTAAAACGTTAATTCCCCAATAAAGAAATTAAAAAAAAAAAAAAGTGATTTAAATCTTTGTTTAGAAGTCAGGTGATATTTGTTGTGACCGAAATAGGCCTTTGGAATTTAACTCTTGCTTATATCAATTAATCTATGGAAAAATTGATCTTGTTATATGGCATTTCTCCTAAAGTTTCAGCTCCTTTGAACTTATGGACAATGTTAAATGATGTTATTATTATTATTACCACCAAGATTATTGCTGGGGTTCAATAATACTAGCACTATGAAGCCACTGCTCTTGGAAGCCATTTTATCCTTTATTATACTAGATAGGACAGAGAGAAATTTAGATGGGAAGGAGATAGAGAGGGAGAGAGAAAGATATGCACCAGCAAACCCACTTTACCACTCATGAAGCACCCCCTGCCCCTGCTGTTGGTGAATGAGGGCTCGAACTTGGGTCCTCGTGAGTGGTACTACATGTGCTTAACAAGGTGCACCACCACCAACCCCTCAAATGATGTCTTACTGCACAGTTGAGTGAGGGAGATTTCAAATATCCTAAAGAACTTGGACTAACAGATGTGACCTAATATGAGAGGAACTAGTAAGCCAAGAAGATGAAGCTGGATCCAAATTACAGAAGTCTTCAAGGATCCTTGCAGTATCCTTTATTCTATCTGTCCTGGCCAATCCACTTTCACTCTGTGGTCAGTTGATACCTTCTGTTTATCTATAAAACAGATCTGATTATTCTGTCCCTTGATGATTTGTACTAAAAGATCTTGGATTCTTTTACATAAAGACATAAAGAAATTCTAGCAAGCATGTCCATACTGTGTTCTGCCTTTATGGGCATGGCCCATATCCCTCCAACATTAGAAGGTTTGTCACAAATTATCTCAGCAAAGAATTGAAGAGAGTGTGATTTTCAGGTATATTAAACTTTTATTCAGGAAAATTGAGAACATTCACATGTTAGAGCATGAGAGAAAGAGAGAGGCAGAGAGGGGGAGGGAGGGAGAGAGAGAGAGGGAGGGAGGGAGGGAAGGAGAGAGAGAGAGAGAGAGAACACATGATCTATGCAGGCAGAGAGAGCCTGAACTCCCACAAACTGTAGGATTTAAAACCCAAGCCCCACCTCCATCTTTCCAAGCCACACCTGTAACCACTCCTATTTTCTGGGCAGTACTGTGTCATTCCACAGGTGGATGCTGGGTGAAGGGTGGGAAGGGGCAGGCTTCAAATTCTGTCCATTGCCTTCCAGCATTACACATGTCCTCTAGCTCCTTTGGATCCAGTTTTCTGGCTGGTGAAACATGGGTCACAATTACTTCTGGATGATTAGACCTCATCACAGACCCCTGCAAGTGTCAACCCGGCTTTGTTTTTTTTTTTGTTTGTTTGTTTAATAATTTATTTCTTTATTGGGGAATTAATGTTTTACATTCAACAGTAAATACAATAGTTTGTACATGCATAACATTCCCCAGATTCCCATTTAACAATACAACCCCTACTATGTCCAACCCCGGCTTTGACCTAGCACGTTATGATTGGGCCCTCCTGAGTCGCTATCGAACAGGCCATGGCCGGTGCGCTGCTATGTTCCATCGCTGGGGAGCCAGAGACGACCGAACTGCCCCTGCGGCTACAGACAGACTATGACCCACATAGTCAACGACTGCCACCTCTCCAGATTCAAAGGAGGTCTCGAAACTTTACATCAGGCTCAACCTGACGCTGTTGACTGGCTACGGAAGAAGGGCAAACGCTAGAAGAAGATTAGACCAGATAGATGTTTTAGAAAAACAATAAATGTTCAATGTGGGTTTTTAGAACACCATTCAACAATTGCTTTTAAAAGGGACTAGAGGTGGAAAGGGAGTTAAACAATGGGCACTCTCACCTCACACACCAGACACTAAACTTGAACATTTTACATTTAATTCTGTATGTATTTTTGAATATTAGTGAATATTCCATTTACTGAATTCAGTAACTTCTGAAATAGTTATTATTTCATACTTCAGAAGATAGACGCCCATCTTAAAGGCTGATTATGTACCTTTCCCTGTGCTTGGGGGATGTGAAGGTTGGTAAGAAATAGTCTTCGTTCTTAGGATGTTACATTTACGGATATCTAGGTGACTTAGATCAGCGCTCCTCACATTGTGATGTTCACATGACCCATTTACCTGGCATCATGTTGAAGTGCAGATTCTGACTCATGGTTCTAAAGAATGACTAGAGAGTCTGCATTCCTAGTGCTTCACTAGCATTTGTTTAGAGGGTTAGATGTAGGATATTACTGTCTCTCTCATAACACACACACACACACACACACACACACACAAGTACATGTGAGCATACATTTTTAATTTTCTTTTTTTTTTCTTTTTCTTTTTTCTCCCTTTTGTTGCCTTTGTTCTTTATCATCGTTGTTGTTGTTGTTGCTGCCATTGTTGTTGGATAGGACAGAGAGAAATGGAGAGAGGAGGGGAAGACAGAGAGGGTGAGAGAAAGACACCTGCAGACCTGCTTCACTACTTGTGAAGCGAACCCCTGCAGGTGGGGAGCCTGGGGCTAGAACGGTGATTCTTATGCTGGTCCTTGAGATTCAAGTCATGTGCCTGGCTCCCTACACAGGCATATTTTTATGAGTGAAAGAAACTAGAGTATTGCTGTTAGATGGCAGTGCCAGAGGTCAAACCTGAGCATTCAAGGTGAAAGTACTATGGTCTAACATACAGACCTATCTTTCTGGCTCTAGTTCACAAGCTTTTTGTTGTTGTTGTTATTATCTCCAAGATTTCATTGCCTTTGGATGAACTTTTTAGATAGAACAAGAGATAAGAGAAAATAGATACTGTGGCACCAGTATTTTCTCTAATGCTTTGGGGGGTGGGTTCTAACCTAGGTTGCAGGCTTAGCAAAGCAGGTGGATTATCCAGGTGAGCTATTCTGCTCATAAGTTTTTATCCACACATGCAGTTCCTTTTTTTTTTAAAAAAAAAAAAAGTATTTTATTTATTTTATTTTTGAGAGAGATGCAGAGAGAGAAATACCAGAGCACTGCACAGCTCTGGCTTATAGTGGTGCAGGGGATCGAACCTGGGCCTTGGGAGCTTCAGGCATGAGAGTCTCTTTGCATAACCATTATGCTATCTGCCCCCGCCCCCACACATGCAGTTCTAATAGACTGAAAGAGAGGGGAAATCTTTAATGAGTTTAGGCCTTGGAAAATGGAGAAGTTGAAGTAGAAACCATCTATGCTAATATATACTGAATAGTAGCTACTAAAACCAGACATTCTGCTGCATGATCTAAAACTTTCTTTGTGTGGGCTGAGCAGGATATTGGTTTTTGCCCCTTGGCTATATCCTATTATGAGTTTTGATCAAAGCAAATGTTTCCCTTTGAGGCTTAGGGCACATGTTAATGGCTTTGTTGTTCCCATGTATCTGCATATATTTGCAAAGCAATGCAGCTGCTTCCAAGTTGGGGGGGAGGCTAGGGGCTGATACTTGAACCAAAGGTTTAAGACTCTATAAAGCTTGCTTGGCCCTTAGCCTCTCAGTTTAAAGAAAACCCAGAAGCAGAAACTGGAATAATCTTTTCTTTTCTTTTTAATTAATTAATTTATTATTGGATAGAGACAGAGAGAAATTGAGAAGGGTGGAGATAGAAAAGGTAAGGAGGCAGAGAAACCTGCATGTATTTCACCACCCATGAAGCTTTTCCCCTGCAGGTAGGCATCAGGGGCTTGAACCAGGGTCTTTGTGCACTGTAGTGTGCATGCGTAATCAGTTGCACCACCAACTGTCCCTGGCACTAAGTTGCTAACACCTTATTGGTTATGTTTTCTTTCTTTCTTTTTTTTTTAATATTTATTTATTTTCCCTTTTGTTGCCCTTGTTGTGTAACATTGTTGTGGTTATTATTGTTGTTGTTATTGATGTCTTCATTGTTGGATAGGACAGAGAGAAATAGAGACAGGAAGACAGAGAGGGGGAGAGAAAGATAGACACCTGCAGACCTGCTTTACCACCAGTGAAGTGACTCCCCTGCAGGTGGAGAGCCCCGGGGCTGGTTCTGTTTTCTCAATCATTAACTGGAGCATCTTCCCATAGGGAGTTTTGTCCCACCTCAGCTTCTAACTCCCCATGTTTTCATCCTTTTTAATCATGGTTGTCCAGGTATTTTGAGAAAGCACTCTCCTACCTGATGTGACCTCTGTTGTTATTATCTGTGAGGGGAAGGCAAATGTTAATGTATCATTCAGCACTATCCTTCCATCATCAGGCTCCCCTACCTCCATGATCTAGCCAAAGTCAAACATATCTTACTTTCACTCAGCCTTATCTATTCCCACTTTTGAGATTTGGTTCACGCCATTACTTCAGTGAAACACCTTCTGCAAATTCTGTCAACCATTCAAAACCCAACTTCAATGTCTCTCCCTCCTGGAATCCTTCTCTGAACTTCTTATCTAGAGAAAGGTTTTCTTTTTCTTCTCCTCTTAGCATTATAGTTATTGGTACCTTAGTGTGTGAAGTTTATTTGCTTATGTAATAGGACCATGATGGACCATTGCATGTCTTGAGGAATGTTGTATGCTTTACATTGGGTTGTTCTAGCTCTCCCCCTGCCAAGAAAATTGGATCAGTCCTGCTAGTTTCGCGGGCCCGCTTGGCCCCGCCCCCAAGGAACCCGGAGAGAGTTCCAGAGTTGCAGAGTTCGAGAGTGCTTGGTGCCGCTGCGGGGGAAGGAGGCAGGAGAGTTCTGTTTGGTGATTAGTTTTTCTTAGTTTACAAATCGTTGATCCTAAATAAAGAAATACAGCTTCCCTGCCCAGCCGTATGTCTCTGGTCGTCTCTGTTACCCGCCCATGAAGCTAGCCTGGCCAGCTGGAGCCTCCGAATTTTAACAACAGAGGAATATCCATATTTTGTGATATATATATATATATGGAAGATGAGGCCTATGACCCTGAACTATGATGTCATGGTACCCACTTACAATGCTTTAATGCTTTCACTATGCACGTATTGAGAACGAGCTTTGTGCAGGCATAAGGCTCTAGCAAGAAAAAGGTGAATAGAAGGGAGCCCAACCCTTTAGGGACTGTGCTGGGGGTAGAGCCATTTCATGTTCTTTATTTAATTAAGTCGGCTACACTCCAACTAGCTGCTTAATAATAAATGATTTGAAAAATCTGAAAACATCTGATATTTTTACAGATCAGTGACCTGTTAGATGAACAGGCTAAATCTTGTTTAATCTGTGCTTCTGTTCATCATAGCAGTCTTTTGGTGTGGAGTATGACAGCAAATTGGATTGTACTTTCATTGTGCTGTGTGTCTCCCCATCTGAAAAAATGATAATAGTATATATTTATTGTAGGAACCTTGGAAGTAAAAGAAATTAATAAAAAAATGTCTTGTGAACAAGAAATCAATGATTGTTAACATTTGTCATATTCTAATTTTTGTTTTATTTTCAGGAATATACTCATTCATAACCATGGTTTGATTCATTCTCTTTATAACCTGTGTTTACCATTTTTTAAACTCATGAGATTGCACTATGAGTACTTTTTCCTATGTTTTTAAGAAATCCAAAGACATTTTTATGACTGTATCATAATTTTAAGCTGATTCCACACTATTTGTTAGGAGGTGAAAATTGGAAATAGCTACCTTATGATCCTCTTTTTGTGTCAATATTTACCTACATCTTATAATTTTATTAATGTTCATAACGTACAACTAAAGAGTTAATGAATATGAACATTTTCAAGTTATTTTCTTTCCCCTTTACCAGTTCTATTTAACAGAGATGGTTAATTCTTCTTATCCTTTATGGTTGTCTCTTGCCTCAATTATTAAATACCTTATGTAATTAGCACAGAGCCTGTGGGCTTAGAGGCCCCTCCCTCATTAAAGCTCAGCAAGTAGCTCTAAGATACCTTTTTTGAGACAATAGCCCCCATTCATCAATACCTAAACTGCTGGCTAATGTTATCGCTGTTGATTTTTTAATAGTCTGGCTGATGGATTTTTAACAGCAATCAATTATAAGCAGGCTCAATATGAGAAGCACATTTTGTAGTGCGTCCCACCTGCATTTTTAGTTTATTTTATCTACAAAATACTATTTCTTTCGCCCTCTGAACTCTAGAAGAGCAATCCTGTAAAGGATTCACTGAGTAATAATTTGCATCACTGTTTTCTCCTTGCTTGCTGAGTAAGGAAGGGCCGCCCAGTCACAGATTTCTCAAGGTTCTGGTTCTTCTCTTGGTCTTCTTCCTCTGTGGAAGTTCATTACAGTTGCCCTTTCTAGGAGGTAGAATAACTTCATATAACTGAACCTACTTAAAGGACTCACTTGTATCTGAATAATAGCCCATAGTTTATAACACTCCTCCAAGGATATCAGCTAATTTTGATCTCTGCTATCTTTCTGTGAGGTACCACTATCTATTCCTTAGATAGAGTAAATGGAAAATAGGCAACACTAAATGCTGGGATTAGAAATAGAAAGAACTACAAAGCATAAGGATCCCAGTCTGAGCCCCCCCACACACACACCTGCCGGGGAGGGGGGGCGCGCTTTACAAGCCATGAAGCAGGTCTGCAGGTGTCTATCTTTCTCTATTCCTCTCTGTCTTCCGTCCTCTCTTGATTTCTTTCTGTCCTATCCAACAGCGATAACAATGACAAGATAAACAACAAGGGCAACAAAAGGAAAAAAGTAGCCCCCAGGAGCAGTGGATTCATAGTGCAGGCACTGAGCCTCAAAATAACCCTGGAGACAAAGAAAAGAAATAGAAAGAACAGGAGTCTTTGGAGGCATGTATACCCAATTTAAAATAAATTTAACCAGTGACTAGTTCTATAATATACATTGAGTCTCAGATTTCTGATCTGTGAAGAGAATGAATGGTACAGTTGATTCTGACATTTTGTAGGCGCTATGTCTGAGATTTCAATAACTCACCAAATTTATTTGTAACCCCAGAGTCAACACGTGTGGTATCTGTGTGGTCATTAGCTGAGACACAGGGCAACATAGTATGAGATACCCAAAGGATGTTTTCCTTTGAAAGGATGTTTTCCTTTGAAGAGAAAGACAAGTCTTTCTCTTCCAGTTTCAGTTCTCACATTATAAACATGTTATCCTTTGCAACATCTATTTTGTTCCATGTCTTTCATATTTTTGTGCTTTCTGTTGGTGATTTTACTTAATATTGTCCCCAAGTGTAGTGCTAAAGTGTTCTTTATGCTCCTAAGCACAATAAGTCTGTATTATCTTTTTTTTTGGGGGGGGGGGGGAATGCATGTGTTACATAAGTTTAATTTGGGAGTGAGTTGCAGGACCTTGAGTTCAGTAGTCATGAATCAACAAAATATATTAAAGAAAGCTGTTATTATTATTATTTAACAGATGCATGCATATAACAAGTTCAGTTGATAGAAATGTGATAGCAGAGTCTGGCAGGAACCTAACTCTATATTTCCCCTAGGAACAAAGGTTTAGTATTCATGCAGCTATAGGATATAACTACTGAGAATAGTGATAATCAACTTTTATCTGTTTTATGGAGTTGCCATGTTTTTAAAGAATTTAAAATGCCCAATATGTTAATGTTCTGTAATGAGAAACTGTATTCTACTATAAGAAAAAAGAAGACTCAACAAAGTTAGCAGCCTTATTTAAAATCATTAGTCCATAAAATGGCTTGGGTTAGTAGCATGCATAGCTTGTTCTCAAGGTCCAGTAGGTGATGCAGTGATAAAGTTTTGAACTCTCAAGCATGAGGTCCCAAGTTCGATCCCCAGCAGCACATATGCCAGAGCGATGTCTGGTTCTTTCTCTCTCCTCCTATCTTTCTCATAAATAAATAAAATCTCAAACAAACAAACAAACAAACAAACAAAAAAACAAAGCTTGTTCTCTGCAGCAGTCTTCAAAACATTCAATCTACATCCAGGAAGTACCCGATATGGGGGAATTAAATGCTTCATACTTCCTTCTGCATTTTCTCTTCGTGTAAATGTTTCATCTACATGTTGGAGTGTTAGAACACCTATTTACATTCCTTCCCATCATCACCATATTTGTGCCAAGTCCAGTGTTAGCCATTTGTTATCTGGCATCTTTCATTGCACAGTGATCCTATAATGCAAGCGTTAATAGTTACTCATGTCATTTTAGAAACACAGAGATGTTAAATAAATCACCTAAAGTCACATAACTTGGATGAAAGGCAAAAATAGCAATTCAGGTTATTTGTTTTCAGGGCCCTGTTCTCAATCTGTAGAGTCCCAAACACATTAGTGATTTTATAGACTTATAAAACAAATAAAATGGTGGTGAAGGAGATAAGTTTTCAACTTTTACTTACTAATGAAAAAAAAAAACAGACATGTCAGCCTTCTTTACTGTATTTCTTTTTTAAAAAGCATTTTTAATTTACTTTTTGGATAAGGGCAGAGAGAAATTGAGGGAAGAGGGGGTTATAAAGAGGGAGAGAGAAAGACACCTGCAACACTGCTTCACCACTTGTGAAGTTTTCCTCCTCTGTGTGTGTGTCTGTGGGGGGTCTTGAATCCAGGTCCTTGTATGTGTAAAATGTGTGCTTAACTGCCCAGCCCCCACTGCTATTAGTTTTCAAAGTAAAGTATTCTTAATATGTTAAAAGTTTGAAAAAATTAACTTCAGAACTTGAAAAATCCAATTCATTAACCTAAGCTTCAAGAAGGCTTAGCATGAGACAAGTATGGTTATTAGTTTAAAATTAATGATTTTGTATCACCCCCCCACACACACACAATTTTGTCCTTATTCCAGGAAAAATAGGAATTCTTCATCACAGACTAGTGGTCTTTAATTCTGCACTTTATTCTGAATTATTTACCCTCATGCAGGCTTTTGTAATACCTAAGACAGTGGGTTGATTATATTTTTTTAAACTTTTTTTTTTTATTAAGGGGTTAATGTTTTACAATAAAGCCTTTTTTTTTCTTTCTTACCTCTCCTGTCACCAGAGGTCTGTGTCTCCACCCTCACCCCCATAGATAACTGTGATAGTTCTCCCACATTCTTAGAAGTTGACATCTATTTTTCATATTCTTAAATTCAATTATCTATATTCCACATATGAGTGAAACCATTGTGTATGATTACATGTTTTCTAATGGGTTTGGCCCATTCCTCCTTCCAGCCCCAAAGAGAGAATGGCCATCAAGTCTATCAGATTTTTTTTTTCCCTTCTTGGGTGCATGAACCTTGAAAATTGACCTCCAGGAAAAGATTGGTGCTTAATTGTGGCAAATAAATTGCTTTAAATATTGTGAGACAGAACACACACATATAAATGTTCCATGAATCTATATTCTTTTAAAAAAATTTTTATTTGTTTATTATTATTATTTTTTTACCAGAGCACTTCTCAACTCCGGTTTATGGCAGTGGGGGTGGGGATGGGGGTTGGGGGTAGGGGTGGAATGGGAGAGGTTTAACCTGGGACTTTGAAGCCTCAGGCATGAGAATCTCTTTGTACAACTTTGCATAACCATTGTGCTAAACTATCTAACCCCACCCTATATCTAAATACTTTAAGAAAATTTGTCAGGGATGAATAACTCCTGAAAGGTAAACACAACTCTGGCTCAGTCCCTCTCCCTAAAGTGAATGTCTTTCAGAAATGGCAATGACTCTTGAGGTAATTCAGCTTTCAGACCCTTCCACTTTCTGTTAACCCAGGAGTCAAGAATCTTCTGTTGTGTAGGTCTGTGTCCACTTGCTCTAACTAGATCACTTGCTAAAATAAGAAAGAGTAAGTACAGCACTTTACATATCTTGTGTGCTACATCCTGGTGCTGTGCGAAATTCTTAGCATTTGCACTCCTCAAAACAGTTTGTACCATCATCATCTTCACTTACAATAAATAAATTAATTAAATAGACTGGAATGTTGAAAAGTAAGGTCATTTGATTCATCATACCTCCCAGTAGGAGAGTGTGAACTGAACCTCTCAGTGTAGTGTTTTGTTTTCTAGCTAATATTCTACTCTGATGGCCTACATTCTCTATTCTTTCTGTATCATGTTCATGTTTTAAAACTAAATATACAACATTTATTTTATTTTTCTCTTGACAACCACCCAGGAAAATATCAGCCTGAATCAATTAAAATATATGGTTTTTATCATTTTCCAGATTTGGGTTTCTGGAGACCCATGTAGAAAGAGTCTAGCTCTACTTTCAAGATGTTCCCATTCTAGGAGGAAGATATTTACACAAGTGGTCATGGCCTAAAGGAACCTATAAGAAATGTATTAGGGGCTGGGGAGATAGCATAATGTTTATGCAAAAGATTCTCATGCCTGAGGCTCTAAGATCTAAGGTTCAATCCCTAACACCACCATAAGCCAGAGCTGAGCAGTGCTCTGGTATCTCTCTCTGTGTGCCTGTCTTCCTCTGTATCTCTCATTAAAATAAAGTAAATAAAATATTTTTTAAAGAAATGGATTAGATAAATTTTATAAATGAAACCTAGTATGTGCTAACACTTGAAGGAGAACTATTTGAAGTGACAAAAGTTTGTTAGTTGGAAATGAGAACGGATGTATGACATCAGAAAGAGGTTCATTTAATCTGTGTGGCTGGACTATGAGTTGTATGTGGTTGATATGTTGAAAGACATTGTGCAGAGTTATCTAGGTATCATAGTTTGGAAGGACCTATATGTCATTGATGGGAACTTGAGTTACGATTAGTATGAACATAGGAATGGTGTTTGGACACTGAAGGAACAGTATCAGAACTAAATTCAAGATAAATGTATGATAAATTTTTTACTAAAAGCATCATGTATTATCTCTCTAGCTCACTGCATTTAACAGGAGACAGTAGAGAAAAACTAGATTTAGAAACCCAAGACAATGGAATTTCAGACACCAGGACAATTCCTTATTTCCCAGTTCTTTCAACCAAAGCACTTAGATGGCTCAGTCCTTAATGTGCTAAGTCAGTTCAAGTACTGAAACTATCACTGAGTGATCCAAATTTCCAAGAACTTCCTTCGCCTCCCTCAACTACCCTAGATGTTAATTCAGAAGACACTATCTCAGGATTAGGAATCAGTATTTTTAAACTTGGATGGTTAATTCTGATAATCACTGACTTCTATAACTATTTATTTTTATTACTGATTTAATAATGATTGACAAGGTTGTAGAAGAAGAGGGGTACAATTCCATGCAATTCCCACCACCAGAGTCTGTATCCTATCCCTCTATTGGAAGGTTCCCTATTCTTTATCCTTATTGACCAAAGATCTTTATGGGGTGCAGAAGATGGAAGGTCTGGCTTCTGTAATTGCTTCTCTGCTGATCATGGGCACTGCCAGGTGGAGCCATACGCCCAGCTTGTTTCTATCTTTGCCCTGATGTGATAGGGCTCTGGGGAGGAGAGGTTCAAGGACACATTGCTGGATGCAGTGAAAACACTTCCAATTAAATGATTTTATTTGAAGAGGATGATTTCTTATGTCCCTGACTCCAGGGGTTTATATTGCTAGAGATGTGTATTAATCAATGTTCTTATGAGATTTAAAAACAATAAAGTTCATACATCTACATTCTATCAGGCTTGCCTAATTATAAATAGACTTTTTTATGCTTATATGTGTATTTTCATATATATATTTATACATATGAGTATGTAAATATACAGATAGATATGTCTATGTATAAATGTATCTGGAGAGAGATGTATTATAAAGAGTTGGTTCAGAGGACAAGTGGTGGCATTGGGTTAAGTGCACATAGTATGAAGTGCAAGGACCCACTCAAGGATACAGGTTCAAACCCCCACCTCCTGCCCTGCAAGGGGGTTGCTTCACAGGCAGTGAAGCAGGTCAGCAGGTGTCTATCTTTCTCTACCCCTTTCTATCTTCCTCTCTCCTTTTAATTTCTCTCTGCCTTGTCCATTGGGGGTAGGAGGAAAATAAAAGGAATTGGCTCTCTAAATTTGTAATTGGTAAGCTGGAGATCCAGAACTGACAGTATGGTTCTAGTCTGAAAGTTGATGGCTTCTAGCTCCAAGAACAGCTAATGTTCCACTCAACTGTAAAGGTGAGGATGGGGTGGTCCAGGAGATGGTGCAGTGGATAAAGCATTAGACTTTCAAACATGAAGTCCTGAGTTCAGTCCCCAGCAGCACATGTACCAGAGTGATGTCTGGTTCTTTCTCTCTCCTTTCTCATTAGTGAATAAATAAATAATCTTAAAAAATAAAAATAAAGGTGGGGATAGGTTTGTGATGTCCAAACTCAATGCAGTTAAGAAAAAAAAAAATTCCTCTTACTCAGCCTTTTTTTTTTTTTTTTTGAAACTTTTAATGTTTTATTTATTTTCCCTTTTGTTGTCCTTGTTTTTTAAAAATTATTATTGTAGTTATTAATGTTGTTGTTGGTGTCGTTGTTGTTAGATAGGACAGAGAGAAATGGAGAGAGGAGGAGAAGACAGAGGGGGAGAGAAAAAGAGACACCTGCAGACCTGCTTCACCACTTGTGAATCGACTCCCCTGCTGGAGGGGAGCGGCGGGGCTCGATCCTTATGCAGGTCCTTGGGCTTCACGCCACATGCACTTCATACCACGTGTGCTTAACCCTCTGCGCTACCGCCCAACTCCCAACTCAGCCTTTTTATTCCATTCAAGTCTTTAGCTAATTGGCTGAGATCCAGCTACATTAGGAAGATAAAATAAACTTTACTCAGTCTACCAATTCAAATGTTAATTTCATCCAAAAGCATCCTGAAAATACATTCGAATAATATTTGAACAAATACCAGGGTGCCCTGTGACCCATTCAAGTTGACACATGCAATTAACTATTACCAGATGCCAGAAGGACTTCGTGTAGTGTTAGGAATCTCTGTAACAGTGGTAATAAGAATGATTATTAATCGTTATCACTTCAGTCCCTGACACCATAGATATAGAGCCAATATTTGCAACTGGATGAATGAAGCAAAGGTATTTGTTTAGTTGTTCATAGTTTATTAAGTGTTTCTCACCAATTATTCTGCTTCACTCACACAATAGCCCTGCTGGGTATTTGAAATAGATTTCATTATTATCTTTATTTTTGAGATGAATTGTGCAAGGTACAAAGAGGTGAACTTACCTGTCCAGAGATATAGAGTAAGTGACAGGGACCAATTCAAACACCGAGCTCCTTCTGTGATCTTCCCACCATGATGTACACATGCATCGCAGATTAATTACTGACAAAGGATGTGTGCCTTCACGGTATCCTCTCTTGACCGTCAGCAATTTTCATATCTTATGACTATATCTATAGCTGTCTCTTAATATAGGGGAGGCACAGATTAACAGGTGAAGCCAAGAGATATGTTTGTACTTAATGCTACTAACAGACAGTGTAATTACAAGAGGGTTGCTTGACAAACAAATTAAAAAAAAACTCTTATGCCAGTCTCAAGTATAAATTATACAACAGAAGGCAAGGAGAGGCTGAGTTTGACAGCTGTGAGATAACAATCTTGAAATATATCTGCATTATAAGAGAGGACTTTGGACGTCTTTCTTTTGGGCTTGGCTATAGACCGTGCTAATGAACCACCTTCATGACCATATATTCTTTTTTTGCAGGCTTCATCTATATTTCTTTTTAAGTCTAACTTTTACCACAATTGGGAAAATCTATTAGGAAGAAGTGGTTCTAAGTCCGTTTATGTGCCTAATGTGATTAAGTAAACCTGACTAATCAGAAGTCATTAGATTAACATATAGTTGTTTATCTCACAGTATTTTCTAACAAGCTTCCATAAATAGATGTGTGTTCCTTATATTTGTATTATGTTTCATTTATTAATTGGTAATCTTTGCTAATTAACAGAGTTACAGAGACAAGTCATGTCCTTCCCATTTAGTAGCTCATTGTTTGTTGAGTGCTTAACTGTTGCTGTGTGTTAGATCATTGAAGATCATTAAAAAAAAAACAAAACAAAACTGCAGTCACTGCTGCCTGGGAGATGGTGTTGCAATGATTAGTGTGCCCAATTTACACTAGTGAGGTCTTAAATACAATCTCAGCATTCTTGCTCTTGCAGGGCAGGGGGTCAGTTGGCTCCCTTTGAGAGCTAACAGAGGATGGTGGGAGGTGAAAGAAAATGTACCTCAAGTCAGTCAGAATCCAGAAAGAATTCAGAGACAGAGACACATGTAAGTAACAGATCGAGTTTATTGGGAGGGGAAGTCAAAAGTTCCCACTCAGAGGCAACTGTGGGTAGATTCTAGGGTGAAGTGAATGCTACTGGGGGCTGGGTGATGGCACACCTGGTTGAGTGCACATGTTGCAATGTATAAGGACCTGGATTGAGTACCCATTCATTGGGGAAACTGATGATCCTTCCTAGCCGACTGAATCCACATGGATCCCAGTCACTTTCAAAGGCAGCAACAAGCAGCTCCTGACAGCTTTCAACCTGACCTGTTGACTGGCTACGGAAGAAGGGCAAACGCTAGAAGAAGAAAAAGGACCTGGATTTAAGCCCTCAGTCCCCACCTGCAGGGGGAAAGCTTCACAAGTGGTGAAGCAGTGTTGCAGGTGTCTGTCTCTCCCCCTTTCTATATCCCCCTTCCCTCTCTATTTCTGTTTCTATCCAATAAATAAATAAAGCTAATAAAAATAATTCTCCTCAGAATATATATTTACAGTCTGAGATGGACAGGATTTCCTTGGGAAATGCAAACTAGTTATTATCCAGTTGATAAGGTTAAACAAATCTGTCTAATACATCAGAAGTCATTAGATTCTCATAATTGTTTATTTCATGCTATTTTCTTTTAATATTTATTTATTTCCTTTTGTTGCCCTTGTTTTATTGTTGTTTTTGATATCGTCGTTGTTGGATAGGACAGAGAGAAATGGAGAGCGGAGGGGAAAACAGAGGGGGAGAGAAAGATAGACACCTGCAGACCTGCTTCACTGCTTGTGAAGCAACTCTCCTGCAGGTGGAGAGCCGGGGGCTTGAACCAGGATCCTTCCGCCGGTCCTTGCGCTGCGTGCCACTTGCGCTTAATCCACTGCACTACCGCCGGACTCCCTGTTTCATGCTATTTTCTAACTAGAGGTCTGGGATAGGAGTCAATTTCTTAGGGAAGGTATAGTTTTTCAGGGATTGGGGAATCTCCTCTTTGCTGATGATTTTTGTATGTTTCAGAACTCTCAGGATATCGGGTGTATGATAGGGACTTTATTATTATAACAGTATAATAATGCCCAGGGTCTGGTAGCAGACATTTCAGACATCATCTTGGTTCCAGTGGTTTCTTCCAGTTCTTGTTTGCTTCCTCAACTTAAGGAAGTGGTCAGTCTTGTGTCAAAGTTCTTCTGGTTTTGCTTTGAGACAGGAGTGGAGATGGGTGTGTTCCCATCTATCTAATCTAGCCTGTCTCAGCATCTCATACTACAGAGTGATGGCCGGTTCTTTCTCCAATAAATACATAAATTAAAAAATATTTATAAATACATATATTCAAGACTTCACATTGCAGTTTCAGATCCCCTCTATCTCTGAAGTGAAACCCAGACACCTATGTAGTTTGAAAGTTACCCTGGCAATTTTAACACGAAAAGCCCATATATTGTGGGAGAACAATAATACAGCCAGCTGAAGCACTAAGGCAATTAATTTGTTGATTAATTAATTAAAATTTTCCAACAGGGTTAGTGCCAGTGTTCAGTGCCTGCACAGATGCACTGTTCTTGTCCTCCCCCCTTCTGATAGAAGGTAGGACATAGAAGTGGAGAGAGAGAGAGAGAGAAAGACACAATAATTCTATTCTTCTCATGATGCTTTCCCCCATTCATATGGGAACTGGGCTCTTGAACCCAGATCCTGGCACGTGATAATGTGTATACTCTAGCAGCTGACCCATCACCCTTTCCTGTCTATATTTTAAAGGGTTTATTTTATTTTATTTTATTTTATTTCTTATATGTGAGAGTGAGAGAAAGCCAGGAACAGCAGAATACTGCTCAGCTCTAGCATAAGTTGGTGTTGGGGATTGAATCTGTGGTCTCTGAGGTCTCAATGATGCAAGTTGGTACTAATTATTATTATTATTATTATTTATTGATAGAGACAAGCAGGAATTGAAAGGAAATGAGGGGTACAGAGGGAGAGTGATAGAAAGACACCTGTATTACTGCTCCTCCACTTGTGAAGCTTTCCCCTTGGAGGTGGGGACCAGGGGCTTGAACCTGGGTCCTTGCACATTGTAACATATGCACTCTACCAGGTGCACCACCATCTGGCCCAATTTCTTTTTTTCTCCTCCCTTCCTTCCTTCCTTCCTTCCTTCCTTCCTTCCTTCCTTCCTTCCTTCCTTCTTTCTTTCCTTCCTCCCTCCCTGCCTCTTTTCTTTCTTCCTTTCTTTCTTTCTTCCTTCCTTTCTTTCTTTTTTTTCTTTCTTGCCTCCAGGATTATTGCTGGGGCTCAATGCCTGCCCTAAGAATCCACTACTTTTGGAGGCTGTTTTTTCCCTTTTGTTACCCTTGTTTATTATTGTTGTTATTACTATTATCATTGTTGTCATTTTTGTCGTTGTTGTTGCATAGGACAGAAGGAAATGGAGAGAGGAGGGGAAGACAGAGGGAGAAAAAGACACTTGCAGATCTGCTTCACTGCTTGTGAAGCGACCCCCTGCAGGTGGGGGAGCCCCCCTGGGTGGGGGGACTGGAACCCTGATCCATACACTATGCTGGTCCTTGCGCTTTGGCTTTGTGCCACAAGTGCACTTAACCCGCTGCGCTGCCGTCCGACCACACTCCATCTGCCCAGCCCAATTTCTTGAGCTGCATCTGGAGAATGGTGGATGAGAAGAGAGGGTGGAAGAATAGCAGGTGGCATGGACAAAAGTACTCAGTGAAAAGATGGCAGTATCTCCAGATGTTTTTCTGGATTGTCATTAACTCTTTCATTCCAGCCCTGGTTTTCGTGGATGTGTGTTGTAAGGAACACTGCATTATATGCAGCTAGGATTTGAAAAATAGAACAGTAGAGCTTATATCCACCACATATTTATAGGCTATCCTATATAACACATTATCAACGATAGTCTTGGTGGTGGTGATAGAGCTGATGATGGTCATGTAGTCCTCAGAGCTTAAAATTGGAAACTTAACTAGATACTAAGCCCTAATAGTAATTCAATTGCAAGGTGAAGTGCCAATTTATTTATTTATGTTTATGAAATGACCTTTAGGTTCAGAGAGTGGAAAGGGAAATGAGTCATGAGAATTCCCTTTGTATACACATTACAGTGCACAAGGACCCAGGTTCAAGCCCCAGGTCCCTGCAGGGGAGAAAAGCTTCACAAGAAGTGAAATAGTGATACAGGTCTCTCCCCTTCTCTCTCCTCATTCCTCACCCCCCTTCTCTCTAAATTTATGTCTCTAATGTAAACAAAACAAAATATTTTAAAACTTCAGATTATAGAAAAGATTATTAAACTTAAGATCTGCCCTGTCCCTACTTCCCAAACATCCCACCTCTCTTAAATTCAGAGGGATGGACTGTGTTGGGAACTCCATGACCTAGGGGTTTGGCTTCATTTCTCTCTAGAAGTTGTAGAGTAATGGCCAACAAGGTTTTTGTTTTGAAAGGGATGGGAGACCTATTATTTTTATTATATATTGCTTATTTTTCAATCTTTTAAATGTGAAGACCCAGTGCAGGAGGTGGCTCAGTGGTAGAGCACATGTCTTGCATGAGTGAGACCCTGGATTTGATATTCCCATGCTGCATATGATGGAGTGGACTTCTTCCAGTAAATAATAATAATAACAATATTGGTTCAGGAGGTAGTGCAGTGGATAAGGCCTTCGACTCTGGAGCATGAGGTCCTGAGTTCAATCCCCAGCAGCACATGCACCTGAGTGATGTCTGGTTATTTCTCTCTCCTTTTATCTACTACATGGATAAGTAAATAAAATCTTTAAATAATAATAACAATAACAACAATAATTATTTCAAATCAATCAAGTAGAAAATGTATAAAAAAAGAAAAACAAACAAACAAAAACAGAAAACAATTTTGAACTTTGTGGGCTGTCATTTGATCATCTAGAGAGAACGGTCCGGACTTCTCAAGTAGGGAGGCTAAAAACTACTCCTGATGGGGCCAGGTGGTGGCTCATATAGTATTATGCTCAAGGATCAGCACAAGGATCAGGGTTCAAGCCCCTGGTTCCCACCTTTGGGTACTGGACCGGGGAACACTTTACAAGCAGCGAAGCAAGTCTGCAGGTGTCTATCTTTCTCTTTTTCTCCTCCCCCCCATTTTTTTCTGTCTGTCCTATCGAATATAATGGACAAGAAAAAAAAGGGTGGAGGGGGGAATGGCCACCAGAGTGGCAAATATACTCAGTGCAGGCAGAAGCTCTGCTAATCCTTGAGGCCAGAAAAGAAGAAAAAAAAAAAGAGGAAGAATGAAAGAAGGAAGGGAAGGAAGGAAGGAAGGAAGGAAGGGAGGAAGGGAAGGAGGGAAGGAAAGGAGGAAGGGTGGGCTCCTGGCCCAGTGTGAGAATCTTAAAGCATACATTGAGGTGAAGAAAATAGTATAATAAAGTCCTATTTATTTATTATTACTAAATTCCAACAATCTCAACATTTTTGCTGATTTTGTTATCCTTATATCCTCATTTGGAAAGAGAGGTTAGGAGAGAAATTCAGATAGATTTTAAGCAAATCCCAGACATTATATTATTCTATTCATAAAAACTTCTGCATACACAAAGATATGAATATTTTTTAACCTCACTGATTTTGTTCTAAGTATAAAAATCCAAAAGTAAATATAATTTAAACATATCATGAGTCAGACCTGTTAGCACATCATCTTAATAGTAATAATAAGAGGCAAAGGGCCCAGCACCACAGAAAACCAAACATTGTCATAGTGCATGAAGGGACAAAGCTCCTTGAACTGCTGTTGCAACCTGCAGTTGAAGTGGAGGCTTAAGGATTGTTACTCAGGTCAGCCTCCCTGACTATCTAAAGAGAGTGAACATTTCCAAAGGTAGAACTGGGCAGAGCTACAGAATCGGAAGCTAGATTTAAAGGCAAAGCAGAGAGAGATCCAAGGTCTTCAGACTTCCCAGACTCTTGAATTATGGCCTTAATGAATTTCTTCCTAGCATAACTATTCTTTTTTAAAAAAATTTTATTAGTGAGTTAATATTGATTTACAAAATTAAAATATAATAAAAGGGCTACAACTCTACACCGTTCCCACCATAGGAATTCTGTATCCCCGTTCCCTTCCTTTAACAGTTCTCCTAAGATCGCAGATGTGAGTCAATTATTATTTACTACATCCTAGTATTCCTCCTGTTTTCCTCTTCTCTCTGGGTCCTGATGAAGCTGGAGTTCAGAGTCCTCTGGTCATTTTCCCCCTATCTCTCTCTCTCTCTCTATCACACACACACACACACACACACACACACACACACACACACACACACACAAATTTTTTTTTGTAAGGAAAAAAATTCTTTTGGAGTTACAGAAAGTGGAAAGTCTAGTTTCTGTAATTACTTCTTTGTTGGGCATGGGCATTGGCAGGTTGATTCATACCCCCATCCTGTATTCATTATTGGATAGAGACAGAGAGAAGTTGAGAAGAAGGGGGAGATAGAGAGGGAGAGAGACAGAGAGACACCTGCAGCCCTGTTTCACCACTCATGAAGCTTTTCCTCTTGCAGGTGGGGACCAGGGGATTGAACCTGAGTCCTTTTGCACTGTAATGTGCGCACTCAACCAGGTGAGCCACCACCTGCTCCGCCCCAAATGCCCCCCCCCCCCATCCTGTTTCTATTCTTCCCTAGTGGCTCTGAAGAGATGAGGTTCCAGGAAAACACTGGTGAGGTCATCTGCCCAGGACAGTCATAATAGAATCATGATAGCATCTGCAACTTGGTGTCTGGAAAGCAGTAGATCGAAACTATTTTTTAGTATTTCAGTAGGACAGTATCAGCGGTGACTGGAAGGGGAAATGAGAGTCTTTTGCTATCCTTTTACTTTCACATTCAGTTTTGGCAGGCTAACTGCTGGCAGATTTCTCATATTAAAATTTAACTCAATTTTAGTCTCAGGTCAGTTTCCCTCATGGTTGTATCAGACACCCCTGTCCTTTGGGATCTTCACATCATTGAGTTTCAAAGTCTTATTAAAAGCTCACAGTGGAAGGGGGCTTGCCTGGAGCCCATGGAGTTGCATCAGGGATTCAAACCCAGGCCCACCCTCACCCAGCTCAGTTCTGCTCACTTGAATCTCACTAGAAGTTATGTGAATTTAGTTTCCTGTGAAGACCAATTTAACCTCTTTGGCACTTGTAATACATCCTGTTTGCCTTTCTGTCCCACAAGATAAGAATCAAAGAATAACTTCTCAAATATCAGCTGTAATTATTACAGTGGATTAAGTTTAGAGGTCTGCACAGGGCAATTGTTTGGTACTTAATGTCATGTAGAGCCCTTGAGTGATGCTTCAGGGAAAGTCAAGTGCAGGCAGATCCTTAAGGAATCCAGGTGTTTTGAATCTAGAGGCTTGGTGTCTGAGGAAACTGTACCAATGGACTTTCTCTGAATTCTTCAGAGAGGTCAAATAATACTGTGAATTTGCTAACAAAATCAATCCTCTGCCAACCTTTGGGGGCCATATTTCGTACAGTGTCAGGAATAGTTTTTGTTTTATAAGAGGGAAAAAGAGACTATATGTTGTGTCCCTCACCCCCATCTTTCTAAGCATAAAAGCAATCTCAACTCCTAATGTCCCCTCATACCAGTTTAATTGATTGTTTCACACAACTTCAAGTTGATCTGTGTTTTTCCCTAAATCTTGCCTCTATGAATTCACTACTCCATGTTTTTTTTATTTGATCCATTTTGCAATTTCTTCTATTTTCTGTCTATTTCTTCATTTGCCTCCAGATTTCCATTCTCTTAGGTCAATTCTCCTTGAAAATACAAGCTGACCTATTGTCAAGCATCCTCTGGTCTGATTTTTCTGTCCATATTCCGAGCTTTCCTCATTTATATATCTCTGCATAGCCATATGTGCACAGCCCTCTTCTTTTTACCTGTAAACTCTTCGCCCTCATCTAATCCTTACTATTACAAATACCATAATTCCCCTTTAAGACTCTTCTTCCCTAGGGCTTTATCTAGAAAATTTGGAGTTCCGTGCTGTCTCTACTTGCTAACCATGTGAATTTTAACTCCTGTCTTCAGGTGTCTTATCTCTAAAATAATGATAATAAAGTAACTACCTAGTTAGGATGGAGATTCAATCTATAAATCACTTCATGAGAGACATTTATAACATTGACAAACATAGTAAGTGACTGTGTTCATGATCACATGTTCAGCTCTTGTACCAAATGTATTAAACCCCTTTAAGAAAATTACACCCAGAGAGTTGCAGTCTCCACAATAAATCTGGTGGATTTGAACAAACCTTTGCTTTAAGTCCTCACAGTATGGCTCTGAGCATGAGCTACAAATTCAAATGATTTCTCCTGTGTTAACTTTACTTCTATAACACTTGCTTTGTGGGTTGACATCTCTTGGGGACTAGAGCAGTCTGGTCTTTTTCACTTTTAACCTTACTAGTTCTACCATATTTCTCCATGGATAGATGCTGTGTTCTCAAGTCACCTCAGGGGGAAAAGGCTTTATCTACCCTGCCTGCTGTATTACTACCCAGGGAGGAACCATTCAAAGAATGGTGTCCATTTGCTGGAAAAATGCCTGGAGTTTCTCTGGATTAAATACTCTTTAATGATGAAGATGATGAGTTTATCTCATGAAACATTCTATTACATAGTGTCTCAATACATTGATATATATATATGCTTTATTCTGTGTTTATTGAATAGCTATGAAACAAATATATTCACAATTCTTACAATAACTCTACTAAAGAAGTCGGGGGTGGAGGAGTAAAGAGTTATTTTAGATTTCAAACAGAAGTACAATTTAACTCTTTCTTTACATCTACTAAGAAAGTGGAAGCTCATTACTAAGCAGCATTAATGTTGCCTGGGATTACAGGTGGATATTGCTTATGCTATTGAATTTAATTTCACATTCTTCATTCTACCTCTTGGGATTATGCAGACAAGCCTTAATATAGAATAATAATTCTAGGATTCTGGTATTGCATCAGTACAAAGGAATGCTGAAAGATAGTAGACTTTCAGAATAGGTAGTGGACTTTTCTGACTTTGAAAGAGATGTTATTCTTCTTGGAAGAAATATAATGGTAGGGAGCATTAGAAAGAAAAAGAGATCACATTGTCATGTCTCTGAAGTAAAGGAACCAATCCTCTAGCCTCAAAGAGCTTAGTGATATTTGTTTCTTATGGGGGCCAGGTGGTGGTGCACCTGGATAAGCACACACATTATAGTGAGCAAGGATACAGGTTCAAGCCTTTGTTTCCCACCTCCAAGGGAAAATCTTCATGAGTGATGAAGCAGGGCTGCAGGCATCTCTCTGTCTCTCTCACTCACTATCTCCCCCTCTCCTCTCAATTTCTCTCTGTCTCTATCCAATAATAAATAAATAAATAAAATTAAAAACATATTTGCTTCTGACTACACTCTTTGCAGTTTCTTTCTTTCTTTCTTTCTTTCTTTTCTTTTTTGCCTCCAGGGTTATTGCTGGGGCTCAGTGCCTGCACTACGAATCCACTGCTCGTAGAGGCTATTTTCCCATTTTGTTGCCCTTGCTGTCACCCCTGTTTTTACTTTTATTGCTGTCATTGCTGTTGTTGTTGGATAGGACGGAGAGAAATTGAGAGACGAGGGGAAGACAGAGAGGGGGAGAGAAAGATAGACACCTGAAGACCTGCTTCACTGCTTGTGAAGCAACCCACCTGCAGGTAAGGAACTGGGGGCTAGAACCGGAATCCTTAAGCTGGTCTTTGTGCTTGGTGCCATGTGCACTTAACCCAGTTCACTTAACTCAGCCCCCTCTTTGCAGTTTCATACAGACAGAATTATTGACTCTCTCAGATTGGTGGGATAGTCACAGTTCAGTTTCCCATATTCCATTCTTGACTGACTAGTCCCTCTGATGGTTGTATCTCTACTTGGTGAAATTTCAGAAATTATTACACAATAGGGAAAATATAGACCTGAATATGAGACAGAACTGGGTTTAGGTTGACCTTACTAAGAGTTGGAACCTGGGTCAATCACATTCTCCTGATGCTCAGATTTCTCATCTGTAAAATGGGGAAGACAATAATATCTGCCTCATAGTGTGATTGTGGATATGAAACAAGATCACATAAGAAATAATGCTGACCTAGTGTTTAACTTGTAGTAAGCATGTAGTAAGTGATAATTAATTATAGGCAGTAATAAATGTTAATTTATTCTCTTCTTCCTAGTCTAAATATTTTCTTGCCTTCTGGGGTAAAAAAAAGGACCACCTTACTGATGAGGTAAAAATTATTAGTAGGGCTGCAAATATGAAAGCAAACCTTTATTATCTTTCTCTTTTCTAATTTTAATACTATTGTTATAGCTTTGAAGTCATGAGCATTGGTTCCAGCAGTGACTGAGGCCTGTAGAGCTAGCCAACAGAACTTTCCCATAATTTAAAAATAAATAAAATATGAATTGCCATAGTAGTTTGAATCACACATCAAATTTTGACCAGCAGAATATTCCTAGTCATTTTAGCATCTCATAATAGTAGAGCTGGGAGTCATCTTAGAAATTATTATATCTGGGCCATTCATTTTATAGATGAAGAAACTGAGGCCCAGCAGATCAGGTTACTAGTTCAAGATCAGACATGTTTATAGTGAAATTGAGATTTAAATATAGGTATCTTGACTACAAATTCCAGGACCGTCCCAACTGGATGACATTGCTTCTTTCTAATACATTATTTCCAAGTGACACCCTCATCTTTCTGCCAAATCTCCAAGGTAGTAATTATACAGCAAGATTTTTTTCTTCTTTGTGCAGCATCTCTTTCCCCTGAATCTTGCCTGCAGGATTCTTTAACAACACGACACTGCTTTGAGTTTCTCAGGGATAACTAGAAAGGGTCTGGAGGAGGGAGAAATGTCAGTGTGCGTTTGGAAACTGGAAGTGATTATGAAAGCAATTAACACCTTTTGATTCCAGAAACTCGATTAGTAAGAATTTAAATAGGGATTGAAGGTCAAGTGAAATGAATACTAACATGTTTGCAAAGATACATTGACTTAGATATTCTGGGACATGTTTCTGTCTTTTAGAATAACTGACAACTATATTCCAAAGCTTCAAGCTCAGTGTCATTTAACCAAGGCAACTTGAGACCTTGCTAGTCTGTGTGCAATTTAATAAAGATTATCTTGTTAAGGGATGTTTACAAAGGTGCTTTCATTTTTGCTTTTGAATCCAGGCGGGGAATAGGAAATTAGGATAACAATTTGAGATGATAATTAAGAGGCCCTGTTGAAATCTGTTCAAGGTGTATTTACCTATACCTGTGTGCCAGACCTTGCGGTAGGAATTATACCATATTAAGTCATTCGACAATCACGTGCCTGTAAAATGTTTAAGATACAATAAATACAACCCTTTGCTTTTTAATCACCTCAGAGCCTCTATTTATCTATTCAATACGCATTTCAGCATCTAGGAAGTGTACATCCATGTTAAGGAAAAAAATGGTCTAAGTAACATTTAACCTGGCTTTAAGACTATCACTATTACCCAAACCAGAAGGTGCTACTCATGGCACCACCAACTAGCTTAAATATAGCTCTAATTACCACATACCTATTCTACCAGATTGCTTTTGTCTTAGCTCACAGAACTTTCCTTCCTGTTCTCTCAGCTCTTTTACTCACTCTCTGACTTTGTTTCCCTCAGAAGACTGTGGGAAATCCATTAAGATAAGGAGCCAATCTAATTCTCTGTTCCCTTTCTTTCAAGCCCCATCTCTAAGGCACTGGCTTCCCTGGCTGAAGTGCCAGTAATTTATATGACATACATCGATTGAACGTCCTTGAAGGGTAAGAAAAGCAACCCAAAGTCTAACACATTTCTGCCTAAGAAAGGAAATGAGAGCTATCAGAGGGTTTGGGGGAAGTAGGAGACGCTGTAGGCCAGCAAACCCAAGGGTTCTAAACTCAACAATCTCTTAAGATCTGGGAATATTAGCTCTGGCTAGACCCAGGGCAAAGACCATTAGGAGAGTAGACCCAGTTACTTACTGGAGTAAAGAAAGAGATTGAGAGAGAGGGAAGATAGGGAGTTAGGAAAGAGAGAACAGGAAGGAAGGCAGGAGGAAGAAGGAAATAAAAAAAAAATATGCTGAAGACAGAAAAGATGTCTCTCCCTCTCTCCTCTCAATTTATCTCTGTCTCTATCCAATAATAAATAACGTTTTTTAAAAAGGAGGGCTAGGCAATGGCACACCTGGTTAAGTGCTCACATTACAGTGCACAAGGACCCAGGTTCAATCCCCTGGTCCCCACCTGCAGGGGGGAAAGCTTCACGAGTGGTGAAGCAGTGCTGCAGGTGTCTCTCTGTCTCTCTCCCTCTTATCTCCCTCTCCCCTCTCAATTTCTATCTCTATACAATAATAAATACATAAAAATATTTTTTTTAAAAAAGGGAGAGAATCATAATGCTGAGTTGTGGGGTTAGAACACTCAGACAAAGCACAGGTCCTGTGATCAGAGTCTGACCTTTGGATTCCACAGAAACCTCAATAGCTAGCATTTTCTTTTCTTTTTAAAAATTATTATTACATTTATTTATTTAGTTAGTTATTGAATAGAAACAGCCAGAAATGAGGTAACAGGGAGGGAGACAGAGAGACACCTGTAGCCTTGCTTTACCACTTGTAAAAGCTTTTTGGGGTCTGGGGCCTTAAACACCTGTCCGTATGCATTGTAACATAACCTGTGTGCTCACTCAGTTGTGCCATCACCCCAATAGCTGGCATCTTCTTTTTTTTTTTAATTGCCACCAGGGTTGTTGCTGGAGCTCAGTGTCTGTGAAGGGAGCCCACCACTCCCAGTGGCTATTTTTCCCTTTTTTTTTTTTTTTCAATTTTTTCTTCACAGGAAAGAAATGGGGAGGGGTGGGGAGACAGAGGAGGAGAGAGAAAAACAGACACCTGCAAACCTGTTTCACTGCTTGTGAATTGTCCCCTATGCAGGTGGGGAGCTGGGACTCAAACCCTGATCTTGGCGATATGTGTACTTAACCAGGTGTACCACCTCTAGGCCTGATAACTGGCATTTTCTGAGCTTTGTTTTTATCATCTGAAAAAAGGAGTTTCATACTACCTACCTACCTGTTACTATGGTAAATGAAATATCAAGTATAGCATCAAGCTATTAAGTATCCTGTTTTTTTTTTTTTTTTGGAGTGGGGTAGGGTGGGGAGAGGGAGTTTGTTCTTCCTACTCCCTTAGGTGTCCTGTTTGTAGGAGTCCTTAGTTACAGCTGAACAGGTAGGCAGGACTTAGGTTGTCAGTCCAGAACCTGGCAACAAATGAGTGGAGCAAGCTGACAAGGATGAGGAGGAACCCCAAACTTTGAAAACCCAGTGAATTAAACATGTTAGGGAGAGGCCAGGTGGTGGTGCAATAAACCACACATTACAGTGCACAAGTGTCTGGGTTCAAGTCCCCAGTCTCTATTTGCAGGGTGACTGCTTCATGAGTGGTGAAGCAGAGCTGCATGTCTATCTCCTTTCTATCTATTTATCTACCTTATCTACCTACCTACCTATCTCCTCTTTGCCTCTCAGTTTCTCTGCCTCTATACTACACAGGTTAATACAGAAATAAATAATATATTTTTTTAAATGTTAGGGAGACAGATGACATAAGACAAGGACTACTTAGGGGAGTTAAGAGCAATGTAAGATACTTATCTGATGACCAGTAGACAGGTTTGAAGATGGGGGCTTGTTGGAAGACATGGCTCAACACTGAAGCTCTAGAGTCTGAATACTTATTTAACTCTGCCATTTTTCCACTTGACAGTTGTGGGTTCTCTGAATTAAGATTTCTGAGTTTCGGGAGTCGGGCGGTAGCACAGCAGATTAAGCGCATGTGGGCAAAGCACAAGGACTGGCAGAAGGATCCTGGTTCGAGCCCCCAGCTCCCCACCTGCAGAGAGTCACTTCACAAGCAGTGAACAGGTCTGCAGGTGTCTGTCTTTCTCTCCCCCTCTCTGTCTTCCCCTCCTCTCTTCATTTCTCTCTGTCCTATCCAACAACGATGACATCAATAACAACTACAATAATAAAACAACAAGGGCAACAAAAGGGAATAAATAAATAAATATTTTTTTAAAAATCTCTGAGTTTCAGTGTCTTTGCCTGTCAGGTAGAGTTAACTATCTAAAAGGGTAAAGATATGTAAATATAATTTGCTCATGAGGCACTTAACAGAATATATGAAACTGAGGAGGCCCAGGGCTCCATCTGCAGGAGCTGAGATTCTGGAGATAGTAACAGAGGCCCGTTTGAGGGGTGACCAGAACCCAGGAGCTTCCAGCTGGGGACTTCTTATTCATAGGAGCACAGCAGGAAACATGATAGAGGCCACTCACTGGGCTTGTCTCAGATGTGCACAGTGCTCTCTCCCCCCTCCTTCACCAATCTCAAAGCCATCTGTCCCCTGGGTCGCTCTGGCAGGTAGGCAGAGTAATTCCAGTACTCAGCTGAGGCAGAAGCCAGGAGAGGTATTGCTGACTTGGCCAAGGTCACGGCAGGATGTAAACCCAGGTCTGTCCAAATTGTACTTGCAATCACCTTCCTGCTTCCAAATTGGCAAGGTGATGAATGAGATAGCCAGACTGAGGCAGCCAAAGCACAACTTCAGAAAAAGCCTCTTGCTGAGAACCCCCCAGCCACCTGCCCCAAAGCATGTGTGTATTTTAGAAGAAAACCCTGCACAGGCATAGCAGAGTCACTGACAGCCAACAACCGGGTGTGTGGGGGGTGGGGCGGGAGGTAGCGGTCTGTGCCTAATTGCACACCTCTTATCCTGATGAGACATTTGTCCTGGGGTTTTTGCCAAAGTGAGATCCAGGTGTTGTTCTGGGTACTCACTGGTCAAGTGACCAGGAATTCCCAAGGTGTGGCTCAGAAAGCCATTCCAGTGTGAGGTTGGACGAGCAGGTGGCAGAGACAGTAAACACGTGACAGACCTGCTGCCCTTTGTAGTGCTACCACCCCTGTGCACTTCAGTCTCGCTTTCTTTTTACTTATGGGTAGAGACAGAGAAGGTGTCGGGCTGAGCTTCATTGATGGGAGACAGATGACCAGGGACTCATGGCTGGGCTGTACGCAGTATCTCTTTATTCATGCAGGACGCAGCACAATCTCAACTGAGCTAAGCTAAACTAAACTACTACAAACAATGTTGTCCTTATAAATATACTAGCCCAGTAGGGTGGGAACAGGATGCAACGCAGAGAGGGTGGAGAGAAAAGTGACTGGTGAAAATCAGGGTATGACAAGGAGAGAGGGCGGAGCAGGCAAGAATTCTACCACTGAACCACCAATGCCCTGGAGGGAGGGTGGTGTTTGTTAACAGAGGTTATGTAAATAGAATACAGTGGTTATGTAAATAGAATGTAGTGTTAAGCAGGGGGATTTAAACCAAATGAAACAGAAGGGGTTTTTAGAAGCATACCAACAAGAAGGGAGAGACAGAGCGAGAGAGGCAGAAAGAGAGACAGAGAGAGAGAGACCACAACACCAACGCTTTCTAATTTCCTTCAGTATGGTCGGTGGCAGGTCCAGAACTGGGTTGTGCCCATAGCAAAGCAACACACCATCCGAATGAGAATGAGCTATTTCACAGGACTACACCCTTTCATGTACAGGAGACTAGAATATAGTTTCCTCCACAGGGGAAGGCAGAAACAGTTGTTCGCTACGGAGGATTATTCTAACCTGGTAATCGCCCCCCTACACACACACACACACACACACACACATGCACACACATGCACACACAGACACGCACACACACACACAGACACGCACACATGCACACATGCACACACGCACGCGCTGGCGGGCTCCTTTTTGCATCCCTTCTCAGGATCCAGGGAAGGCAGCCCCGGCTGGGTCGTGGATGGTGATTAAGTAAAGGTTCAGTGAGTTTTACATTCATGTTACACTAACTAGCTGGGGCCACTTCTCATTAAGTGTGAGTTTTGATGAGGATACTTTCCTGCTCATGTAAAGGTGGAAATCCCTTTGCCTCTTGAGAATGAAGTAACAAGGGAATTTCTGAAGAATATGTAACACTGGCATGGCAGGTCGTTTTCTTTTTTTCAGTATTTACACTCATTAGTTGCTGGGTTCGGAGTGTCTTGGAAAGGTGTAGTGAGAAGGAATTTGAGGTTTCTACTTTCAGTTTCTGGGTTAGGGTTGGCATTGGGAGAGGGAGTCCTGATGAATTAGGAGTGTCTGCAGTAGGCCAGGCAGGGGCACAGGCAAGGGCTCTGAATGGCTGGGGCATATTGTAACATCAGTAAATGTTAGTTGAGGGGAGTGGAATTTGAACACAGTCATTGTGTCTCTCTCAATTTTTAAGCAAATAATTGAAGTGGAGTATAAAGAAACTGAAATGGGATATGGGGAAATTAACATGGCAATCACATTGCAGGCACTCGACAAAACTAATTAAAGTGGGTAATGCTTTTTTTTGTACATAAACATTCTTCTTCTCTTGCAACAAGGGGGTAAAACCTACAAGTGTTCAAATTACACTTTAATGTGTGTGTTCTTACAAGCATGCGTGGTACTTTAAAGAAGATTCTGTTGTGTTTGTAACAAGAGACCCTGTAATTGCTCTGAGAATTCCTGGGTGATTGCAGATATGTGTAGGTTTTTTTCTTCCTGAGTAAAGGTTAAACATAGTGTAATAATTAAAAAAAACCATTTCTTTCTTTCTTTCTTTCTTTCTTTCTTTCTTTCTTTCTTTCTTTCTTTCTTTTCTTTTGATTGTTTTCTAATCAAGTATGTGGCCTTGAGCCTTGGTGTTTTTATCTCTAGAGTGGGGGTAGTCCTATCTGTGAAAGAGGGTTGTTTTAGAGGAAAGGGTGCATTCCTAACTGGATGCTTGGGAGCTATTCAGCACTGTTCACATGTTCTGGATAACAGTCCTTCTTGTTAAGTATTTTGCTTCTGACTGTACGCATTACAAACTGAGACAGACTGAGGCTGACACAAGAAATAGGGGAAGTTGAAGTATTTATTCACACAAACACATAGAATAGTCATTATTACAAACTTACACATGTACAGACACAGAACAGACATAGAACACTGGGACCTCAGGAAACCTGAGGGGGTCCCCCCCAAATCAGAGTGCCAATCAGTCGTCCCTTATTTGGGAGAGAGACTCCCAAATGCTGGGAGGGAACGAGAATGGGAAAAGGGAATGGGAGTGGGGGGCTTCAGGGGGGTCTCATGAATACATTCTGAAACTACCATGTGGACCCAGGAAGCAAGTGGGCAGGTTAGTGATAACCATCGTGGCACAAAGGTTACAAGACAGATGGTTTTCGGTAACATTATTAGTTAATCAGAAATTCTCTGCTGGGGAAATTCCTTCATTATCTAGTCCTCTAAAGGTTTGCTCATAATCGCTAAAATCACCTAGCTTTCTATATGGGGGATTCCCAATTGAATCAACTTGGGGGACTTACTCCTTTATACTTCTCAGAGAGTAGCACTGGTGTTGTGCGTCAGTGTGTAAGGGCTGATACTGCTTGATCTGCTGCTAACAAGCCATGTAGACTTGAACAGTTCACTTCACTTAAATATGTTCAACAAGTAATTTATTAATTAACTTTGTTATTAGCCACCTGGCTTATTGTTGGGCCTTGGTCCCTGCATGATAACTCAACTGGCACCAGCAGACTTTTCCCCCTCCCCTCCCCTCCTTCGTCTCTCCTCCCTCTCCACCCCTCTCCTCTTTTCCTTTCTTTTTTTTTTTTTCCTTATTTGATAGTGACAGAAGGAGAGAAAGAGTGATAGAAAGATAGATGGAGAGATACCTTTACCACTGTTCTACTCTCATGAAGCTTCCCCTCTGAAAGTGAGAACATGGGGCTTGAACCCAAGCAGTTGAACATGATAATTAATGGGCTCTACTGGTTCTACAGTGGCCCAGCCCCACCAAAGTATTTGTTTTTGATTTCCATTGATATGACTTAGGTTGATAGATGCTAATTTTCTGCAGGTCAAAGATGGGATCTTTGACACTTGGAAGTGGAAACTTTATCATTGTATCAGAAATTTGGCAGATTTATACTTTATTGCTACCTTTTTAAAATCAATCATCATTCAAAATCTGAATCACATTGATTTCTCTGAACATGATCCATGCTTTCTAGCCTTCCTTCATATGTTTTTGCCCAAGCTATTTTGTCCTGCAAATTTCTTTTTAAAAGTTGATCAGTCTGTGGTTAACAACATTAAAACCTGGGGCAGGGGTAGGTAGCATAATGGTTATGCAAAGAGATGAGACTCTAAGCCCTGAGGCTCTAAAGTTCCACCCCCCTCCCCGTGTGCGCACATGTACATGCACACACGAACACACCCATAGGGCCAGAGATGAGCACTGCTCTAGTTAAAAAAAAAAGACAAGGAACACATAAACACCTTTAAAACCTGTCAACTGCTTCCATTTACAGAAGTGTTTCCTTTCTTTCTCCCAAACTGTCAATTCTCTCTTTTCTCTAAATTGGTATACTCTTATATCTGCTTATATTTTAACCAGTGTTTGCTTTCACCTTGCATTACAGTTATTCATCATATGATCTAGAAATCCTGATTATTTGTAATTTGGGGGTTGAAATACTCCTGAATTAGGCATGTAGTGATTACATATTTGAATCCAAACTCCATTCTTTCCTAATTGTGTGATTTGGGGCAACTTGATCAAACTTTCTGAGCTTCAGATTTCCTTATCTAAAATGAAGTCACATCTTGCTCTCAGAATGTAAGCTTTAGTGAGAAGTCTCTTCATGGTGTATTATGGCCAGTGCTGAAAACATAGCGATCTAGTATATTTTTGTCTTTCTCAAAACATAGGGTATTTATATATTACTAACCCATATCTCATAGACAGTGCTTACTACATAGTGGGCACTCAATTCCTACTATGTACTGATTACAAAATAAAAGTGGCTGGGGAAGTGGGGAGGTGGCTTAAAGAGTAAAACACAGGCAAGACTTGCAGGTATGAGGTCCTGGGTTAGATTTCCAGGTGCTGCATATGCCTGGGTGCAGCAACTCTCTCTCTCTCCTCTCTCAAAATAAATCTTATCAAAAATAAAATGATAAACTGTATTATAAGCAAATGAAGTTAGGTATAGTCTCTGAAACATACAACAGTAAATCTGGACTTTAAAGTGTGTACTTTGACATGTTATTGTACTTCGATCCGAATGTTTTTCTTTGGCATCCATAGTGATAAGTGAGTATCTCTCAGATCCTTCCATGGCAAAGGGAGTTAGGTATCAGTGCTGCTTTTATTTCTCCTTCAGCTGTCTCTTTTTCTTTGAGCAACTCCCTGAAGACAACTTGCTGTTCTGTCTGGAGTACACTGACTGGGATATGCTAAAGTCAGATTATCTCTTGGAAGGATAATGCCTTGCCTTGAATGATTGACACAACTTCCTTTTCTGAACACTACCAATGTCTCCTGCTCTGGTGTGACAAACACTAAAGATACAGCTGGCGTGATGAACTTAAACAAATTCTGTTGCTTATGCACTGGAATAAGTCTACATCTGTGGCTGTTGGAGTGGAGGGGAGAGATTAATAAAGTACATGTTGAAGCTTGAAAGAATAATTAGCAAGATGTTATATGTTTTGGCTGCAAATCTGGCTCCACATTTAGCATAAAGCAGAACATTTCTTCCAATTCTTCTGAGGATGAGGAGTTGGCTTGAACTAAATTGGTTTTCTTTGTGCATCCTGAGATTTTTTTTATTTTACTGTTATCATTTTTAAAAATTATTATTTTCCAAATTTCAAGTAAGCTTTTAATCAGCCTCTTTGTGAGATACACAACGTTGTTTCTGGATTTGCCGTCACTCCTTGTGTGATTAGCTGCCACTTGGGTCCTGATAAAAGAAAGCGCTGGAATTGTGGGCTGAAGAGAGCTTAAATCACACATTTTTCACTGGGCACATTCCATTGCTATGAGGGTATGAGGGCCGAGATGGTGGCTGCTAACAAACAGCCCACCTCGCTGGGATGCAGAGTGAGTTATCTGTGTACATAATAAACTAATGTCTGTATGGTGCATCTCAGAATGGGTGTCAGCGAAGCTGGGAAACAAAGCAGGATGGCATCATTAGGGCCAGATTTAAGACTCCAATTTGTGTAGCATTTGCATAACAATGTGCAAGAGCAACTAACTATTCACTGTTTCCTTTCAAAACTCACATGTTTCACCTTCAGGGCAACATTCCTGAGGGAGGGGAGGTAGAGAGGAGGTACCAGAAATAGGGCGGTCAGTCAGGGAGAGCTTTTTTTTTTTAATCTTTATTTTTTCCTTTCTTTTTAAAAAATTTTTTAAACGTATTTTTATTTTATTTATTTATGTATGCATTTATTTGACCAGTGCTCAGCTCTGATTTATCGTGGGGTAGGGGACTGAACCTGGGACTCTGGAACCTCAGGCAAGAGAGTCTCTTTGCTTAACCATTATGCTATCTACGCCTGCTCTAAAACAAACAAACAAACAAACATCCTTTATTATTAGATAGAGACAGAGAAATTGAGAGGGGAGGGAGAGATAGAGAGGTAAAGAGACAGAGAGGCATTTAGAGCTCTGCTTCACAGTGGTAAAACTTTTCCCCTGCAGGTAGGGGTCAGGGGCTTGATTCTTGATCCTTGCACAATGTAATGTGTGAGCTTAGCCAGTTATGCCACTGTCTGGTCCCTATTTTTTCCTTTATTTAAAACCAAAAACAAACCAAATTGTTTTTTTTTTTTTTTGATAGAGGAAGAAATTGAGAGGGCAGTGGGAGGTCGAGAGGGAGAAAGGGAGATACCTGCAGACCTGCTTCACCATTTGTGAAACTCCCCCCAGCAGGTGGGGAATGGGGACTTAAACCTAGTCCTGAACATGGTGACATGGTGACTTACCAGGTATGCCACCACCTAGCTCCAGGGTGAGCATTCTTTCTCTAGACTCCAGATTTCACAGGGTAGGTAAAGTGTCTGCTGTCCTCTGTCTCCCATGAAGTGCCATGGGCATTCTGGGATCACCTTTGAATCAATACCTTCCCTTCTGGTTCTCAGTCAGAATGCAGATAGGGTTTTCAGTCAACATTTACTGAAGTTAGGTCAAGAGAAAGCTCTTGGAATTCCTTGGAAACACCCCCCCACACACACACCACCAGAGGATTACTTAGCTCTGGTTTATGGTGTCAAAGTGGATTGAACCTGGAACTTCAGAGCCTTAGACATTTCGTAGAAGCACATAGCTATTATGCTATCTCCCTCACCTTGGAGTTCCTTGTAATTTAGAGCTAGGAACTCTTTTTCTGCCTTGGCTCCTTTCTAAGATGATTTGCCTGTGTGAGTCAAATTGCATTTTTTTTTTTTTTAATAATATGAGTACTGTTTTTAGTGTTAGTGAGGAAGGAAACAGCTGAGGTTGAGGAGAGAAAAAGGAGTTTGTCTCTTTAAAAGAATTAAGAGCTCGTTAATGAACTACATGTTCCAGGAGTCTCTGGTTCAAGAACACAGACGTAACCTGTAATGCAAGGATTGCTTACCTTTATCTGTGTGTATCATGAAGAGCCATGTAAATATGAATTGTGCAGTCATGGGCACTGGGGGTGGGGGGCTAGGGGAATTGTAAGAGTCCTGGTAACTTTTCCCTCTCTGTGTGCTGCTCTCCTGGGTCCCCCTCCACTTGGGGGATAATAATGCATAGTCTCTCCCCCTTTGTTTAAAATGTTTATATTAACAAATATAGAGGACAGGGCTGGAAGGATAAAGAAATCCTTGCCTTGTGTATTTATAGTTGTAGAATATCTTAAAAATAAGAAATAGTTAACTTATACCTGCTTCTTTTTAAAAAATTCTTTGTTACTATTTATTTACTCCTTTTTATTGCCCTTGTTGTTTTATTGTTGTTATTAATGTCGTTTTTGTTGGATAGGACAGAGAGAAATGGAGAGAGGAGGGGAAGACAGAGGGAGAGAGAAAGATAGACACCTGCAGACCTGCTTCACTGCTTGTGAAGCGACTCCCCTGCAGGTGGGGAGCGGGGGGTTCAAACTGGGATCCTTATGCTGGTCCTTGCGCTTTGCGCCACCTGAGCTTAACCCACTGGGCTACTGCCCGACTCCTTACCTGTGCTTCTTAACCTCCCCCTCTTACTGGATTTCGATTTCTGTCCTGTTTTTGTCAGGTAGATAGGAGGGAGGGAAGAGTGGAGGGAAGGAAAGAGGGAGAGAGAGACATCTAGAGAGAGGGAGAAAGAGAGAGGGAGACAGAGGGAGAGAGAGGGAGAGAGAGAGAGGGAGAGAGGGAGAGAGAGGAAAAAGGGGAGGGGGAGGGGAGGGAGAGGGAGAGGGAGGGAGAGAGGGAGAGAGAGGGAGAGGGAGAGGGGAGGGGGAGGGGGAGAGGGAGAGGGAGAGGGGAGGGGGAGGGGGAGAGTCAGAGGGAGAGGGAGAGGGAGAGGGAGAGGGAGAGGGAGAGGGAGAGGGAGAGGGAGAGGGAGAGGGAGAGGGAGAGGGAGAGAGAGAATAGCTTCCTTCAATAGTGTGGAGACCAGGCTCCTGACTGGATTATGTACATGGCAAAATGGCCCTTTCTCTAAGTGAGAATGTTTTGCTCTCCCTTTAATAGCATAAACCATGTTTTCTCTGTCAAGTAATAAACAGTTGGTTTATTAAAATCTGCCACTTTACTGCAGAATTGTCACCAAACAGGTGACAATAAACAGGTGTTGCTGTTGTTATTATTGTTATTTGTTTTTCCTAGTACTATTATTTATTTTTGGTTACAGATAGAGAGAAATTGAGATGGAAGACTGAGGAGATAGAGATAGATAGACAGACAGACAGACAGATAAGAAGTTACAGCACTGCTTTACCACTTGTGAAACTTCCTCCTGCAGGTGGGAACCAGGAGTTTGAACCTGGGTCCTTGCACATGGGGAGCATATGCACTCAACCAGGTGTGCCAATGCCCCCCCAGTAATATTATTACTTTTGTTTATTATACTGTAATTTTTTTTTTTTCATGATTTGCAGCTCTTGAATGATGACTACCCAAAGCAAAGTGCTAAGCATATTTGGCCCTCAACTGCAGCTTTCTGAAGTGGATGGTCCCCCACCCCCAACCTTTCATATGAGGAAACTGAGATGAAAGGAAGTAGTCTGTCATACACTCAGTCTCAGCATTTGAGAGACCAAGCCAGGATATCCCAGTGTCTTGTCAGCTCTTCAGAGAGAAGCCGGTCATTGTCAAAATAATAAATATTTATTAACCACCTCTCAGTGTCAGGCAAGGTTCCAGACACTAGGGATCCAATGATTAGAAGCAGACATTGTCCCTGTCATCTTGGGATTCCATGGAGTTAAGTGAGAAAATAGATAAGAGCACGTGTCAGATATTCTAAAGAACTGGTCCCATGATCACGTTATTTCCTTCCTTCCTTCCTTCCTTCCTTCCTTCCTTCCTTCCTTTCTTTCTTTCTTTCTTTCTTTCTTTCTTTCTTTTTTCCTCCCTCCCTCCCTCCTTCCCTTCCTTCTTTCATTCCTTCCTTCCTTCCTTCCTTTCTCTCTCTCTCTCTCTCTTTCTATATAATTGGATAGGATATAGAGAAATTGAGAGGGGAGGAAGGAGATGGAGAGGGAGAGATAGACACATGCAGAACAGCTTCACCACTTGTGAAGTGTCCCCCCTGTAGGTAGGGGAGCTGGAACTCAAACCAGTGTCCTTGTGCTTCACTGGGTGTGCCATTGCCCAGCCCCCACCGTATGTTATTTTCTACTACTGCACTAATTGGCAGGAACATAGGCTATGGAAGCACATAGATTGGGCTTTGCATTCTCATTCTGTCATCTGCTGTGTGTACTTGGGCAAGTCTGTTAGTCTCTATGATTCTTATTTTTCTCATAAATAAAGAACATGTATTTATGCTTCAGAGAGTTGTGTAAATTGAAAGATACAATGATTGGGACGTGGATTTCTCAGCACTATGACAACGCACATTGAGTTCTTAACAGTGGTGACTATATATAGTATCTATTTATGGAATACATATATGCACTTACTTGGTAGTAGTTCTGATAACATATATATTTATTAATTATATATATTAAGTTGTAGTTCTAATTAACCCATGTAATTGGTATACGGGTAGTTCTTCTATAGCCTAGAGAATGAAAAGGGATCTTACTCTTTATGTCTCACTCAGTGTTCTTACCTAGTCTTATTTCTCTAGGCATTGATTTTTCTTTCTTTCTTTTATTTTTTTTATTAGTGATTTAATAATGATCAACAAGATTGTGGGATAAAAGGGGTACAATTCCATACAATTCACACCACCACAGTTCTGCATCCCATCCCCTCCATTGGAAGTCTATTCCTTATCCCTCTGGGAGTATGGACCAAAGCACTACAAATCCACTGCTCCTGTAGGGCATTTTTTTTTTTCCCATTTTGTTGTCCTTTTTGTTAGATAGGACAGAGAGAGGAGGGGAAGACAGAGAGGGAGAGGGAAAGATAAACACCTACATATCTACTTTACCACTTGTGAAGCGACCCTCTTGCAGGTGGGGAGATGGGAGCTCTAACTAGGATCCTTATACCGGTGCTTGCACTTAGAGCCATGTGTGCTTAACCTTCTACACTACCACCCAGCCCCTGGCATTGATATATATATCCAAGGTTAGGCATAAGGAGCTCCCCTAAACCACAATCAGTTGCCTGACTTCCTGGCCAAGGATCTTCACAAACATGTAGAATACTTGCTGATTCCTCTTTAATGCTGCCTTTCTTGAATTTGAAATTGTGGCAGAATCACAATGTTCTCTGGTAACACAGTTAGCAGGCTCTTGAATCACTCAGCTTTGGATTGCTGTATGTTGAATGACAATGATTCACTTCGCCTCCAGACACTGACCCTGAGCCCTCAGACACATAGCCTGCTCTTCATATTTGGGGAGTATGCCTTTCTCTGCCCTGCCTTAGGCCTCCTGTTGCTGTGCGCAGAGTCAAAGCTATGAGCTGTGCCATTCTGGGTAGGTTAGAAGGGCATGAATTCAAGTGATCTTATTGGGGCCATGATCTCAAAAGGACTTACGGTCATGATTACACAAATGAGCAGCTTGCCTCAAGTCATTTGCTTGTGCATTTGAAATGGATGGATTTTGTCATCTATGCTAAAGCCCTAAAGATACTGTGCCAAGTTATGTTAGGTGGAACATGCATTTGGTGATGCCAAAGCTCACTCTTGCCTGAGAGAAATCTCTGTGTCATCGGCAAATCAGGGATTCTCATACACACACCTTTGAACACTGTGTTGTCGATGTTTTTGTCAGTGGGAGCAAGTGTCACTGTGTTAGTAAAGAAAAAAACTCTAGAGATTTGGCAGGAGGAAAGTGTGACTATGAGTTACACTGCTCTTGTGGAGTATGGTGAGGTTTGAAATGCACATGGCATTTTTCAAAGACCCCTTTTCTAAGTACCTCTGTGTCCATGCCTTGGCTGTTTGTCCTGACCAGTGGAACCTACCTGGGCTAACTGTAATTGCCTCTGTTGTCTTCTTCTTTTGTGCTTCCTTCAAAGACACTCAACCTTTATTAATAAGATGTCCTGTGGAGAAACTACTGACTTCTTTGCCACCCACTGTGTCCTCTAGGGAGCCCTATGACATCTCTCTCATGACTTATGGATTGTGTGAGGTAAGGAATTTTCAAATAAACACAGTGCTTCCAAGGCAGGGGGACATGGCCCCTACTGTCATGAAGTAAAAGCTGTGTTTGAATCCTAGATCTATCACCAAAAAGCTATGGCACTCAGCCTCAATTACTGCAACAGGATAATATGTGTACTTATATAATAAACGTGCATATGATATACACATGTATCATCTGGGAGAATCATGCATATTTTACTGACCTCCCTGAGGGTAACTTTGAAGAATCATTGTAAAAATATAATTGAAAGAGCCATTAAGAAAGCATTGTACAGTATGAAGCGCTACTTCTGGTCTCTTCTGTCTATATTCCCCCAACTCTTCGGCCTGATTCCCCTTTCAGCTCCTCTGCCTTGTGGTGCATCTGTTATCTCAGTTTCAAAAGCACATTTCTGGATGGCCTAGCACTAGGTCTGGGATGAATCACATATGCTAATTTATGTCCACTGTCTTCTGACCCCCATCTCCATTCAGCTGGGGTCTCCCTGGAAGGCAGAAAAAAACACATAAGAGAGATGCAGACTGAGCAAAACTGAACAGAGAGACTGAGAAGAGGCCAGGTCAATTTCTGCTTCTGTTTGTAAACTTCACAGCCAACAGGTGCTTGGAGCAGTCATCTGACAGTGATGACCAGCGACATCTCCCACGTGGCTGCCCTGTGCATGAAGTATCCACAGATGCCAGTCAAAAGGCAATGACCCAGTGGACTTTCCATCTAAGTTGAAGACACTGACATGGACCCAGACAGCAGGAGTGGCTGACTGAATTCTGAAACCAACACACAAAAAACAGAGCAGACCTGACCCACATAGGTGTAATTCATTTAATAGAAAAGATCCTAAAGATCAGGGTTAAGAAAATCATCCCCATTTGAATCTTATTTTAGAAGAAAGCCAGACTTGCAGTTTGGAAAGAAATCCTTGAGTGGCTTAAGGAAGAATTAGGTGATGAAATAAATCCTCTCCCTTCTACAGAGAAAAAAAAACTTAAATAATGCCAATTTGACTTCCATAAATCTGAAGTCCAGCAGCCTATGTCAGTGAAGAGAAACTATCCAAATCAGTTCCTTCTTCAAGGTTTCTTTCATCAGTGAAGTGGAAAGGGGCACCTATATAATCAATGGCCTGAAAAAGAAAGAAATTATTAAGAGACCTGCAAGACATCTCACCCAAGTCATGTGTCTGCTTAATCCCACACATGACCTAGGTTCAAGCCTCCCCCCCCCCCGTCCTGTAGTATCTTTCCTTTTCTTCCCGTCTCTGTCTTATCTCTCTCTCTCTCTGAATAAAAGTAGACTCAGAAGGGTTACAACAATAATAAAAATAGAGAAGGAAGAGAAGAAAGAAATTATGAAAGAATGGAAGAGGCCTATTATTATTCCTACTGTGCTATCATCAGGATGGAAGTCAGTGTCAAATATACGACTTCATAATCCCCTTACAAGGACACAGGGACAAGTTATGCCTGTTTCATAGATAGTACACTTGAAGTTTCAAGAATTGAAGTGATTACTCCTGGAAGATACAGACTATCAACTTAACACAAGTATACTGACATTTTACATACACTGTCAAAAGCACTTCCATAAATCTCAGTTTATCCAAACAGTTCAAACCAATATGCCATATAAGAGTGCCCTTGTTTAATATATAAGGGGAAGCACTCCAAGAATGAGTCCATAACCCAAATTTAGTGGTTGAGCTATGGTTCAAATTCAGTGTCTCTGGATTGGCATTCTCTTCGCTCAGATTTTTTTTGTTGTTAAATATGTGTTAATGACCTCTCTGTGCTCATCTTTTATCTGTTTGATTGTTTTAACATGTTGTAGTTCCCTCCATGGAATATACATTGCATTGATATGCTGGCTTCTTTGCCACTGGTACATAGTAAGAAAATATTTATGCTTTATAGATAATCACTCAGAGAGGTGTGGTAACTACTTAAACCTTACAGATGATAAGTCATAAGCTAAATCTATTAGCCTCAGAGCCTAGGTTGTTTTCTTTATCCTACCAAACCGGAGAAGAAAAGAATGTGACTTTCAGGCTAGTGGTTATGTACAAAGTGACAAGCTGAGATATTTACAGTAATTAAGAACTGTAGAATTGGGGTCAGGTTGTGGTGCACCTGGTTAAGGGCACAAGTTCAAACCCTGGGCCCCCACCTACAGAAGGAAAGCTTCACAAATGGTAAACAGTGCTGTGTTTCTTTCACTCTCCCTCTCTATCCACTCCCCTCTTGATTTCTTTTTGTCTTTACTCAGATAAATAAGTAAATAAAAAGAACTATAAAATTGACTTATAATATAGAGATTCCAAGATGTTCACAGTACCCACACATTAGAAGAAACACAAATATTTATAAAAATCATAGCACACGGTGCCACTAATTTATCATCGAAGGAGTGAATCCCAGATTATAGGGAAAAAACGGCACTGTATAAGCTCAGATCTTAATGTTTTAGATGATGTCAGACTTAAAGCCAGCATATTATTTTCCTCAGACTGCTATAACTTACAGTCACAGGCTTGGTGGCTAAAGACAACAATCTCACAAAAACTGTGAGATTATCCTGGAGGCCAGGAGTCTGAGGATAGTATCACTGTGTAAAATCAAGGTGTCTGCTGAGCAGTACCTTTTGAGACCCACACATAAAACCTCCGTTTCCCTTCCACTTTCTGGTGGTGGCTCATGTTCTGGGCTTTGTACTTAATACACCTTTAATCTCTGGCTCCATTTCCTGTGACCTCCCCTCTGCTGTTTCAGATCCATCTGTCTCCCTTGTTAATGTACTGTGATATTCTTCTAATATTGGAGCCCCTCGCTTGATCACTTCTACAAAGAATCCTGTTCTTTTTAAAGTAACATTTACAGATTCCAGAGACTAGAATTTGACGTCTTTGGGGCATCATTATCCTATTTACCACACTCAGAAAGGAGGCTACTGTTTTCTGAGGCAGCAGAGAGAGCTTCTCCAGCCTTTGAATGTAGGACCTAGGGCCTTGGGCATGCAAGGCATGCTGTCTACTACTGAGCCAAATCCTGAGCCCCTCATCTATACTTTCTTAATTCAGTCACATATCAAAGTACTCTGCTCTCCCAAAGTGAATCTGCTTGCCTTCCAAAGGTATGCATCCTAGCTAGGAGACAGGTCACCTGACAATGAGTAGCTATGCACCTCAACCCAGGTTTGGGTCCTGATACCATATGCATGTGCCACCACACTGGGAGAAACTACAGTCCTATGACATCTCTCTCTCTCTTGCCTCCACAGTTATCACTGGAGCTTGGTGCCAGCACTACAAATCCACTGCTCCAGGCAGCCATTTTTCACCCATTTTTTTATTGGATAGAATAGAAAGAAATTGAGAAAGGAGGGGGAGATAGAGAGGGAGAAAGAAAGATAGCCACATGCAGACCTGCTTCACCTCTTGTTAAGCATCCTCTTGCATGTGGGGAGCTGGGGACTCAAACCCAGACCCTTGCAAGGGTCCTTGTGCTTGGTACTATGTGCACTTAACCAGCTGCACCACTGCCTGCCCCCCTCTCTGTCTCTCTATCTATCATAATAAAATGTTGAACCAGGAGTTGTAAAATCATGCATGTGTGAAGTTCAGGTGTTGCCAAAACTAAAAGAGAAGACCAAAGCATACACCATCTTACCTGTTAAGAACTCAGGGAAGATACATTGCTGGGGGCGGGGGGTGGAATGCTCTTTGAACATAAAGCAATATATTAGCTACAGCTTTACTAAGGAAAAACAGAAACAAAACTGAGGGTTGTGAGGTGGCAAGAACAAGTATGGGGAAGGATTAGGAAACCGAGGGAGCAAAGAGAAGAAAGGGAGAGAAAATAAGAAAAGAAGGGCAGAGAGTTAGAAACTTAAAGGAAGGACTAATTTAGAGAGAAACAAGAGGAAAGCAAGAAAGATTGAGATATTATTGAAGAAGAGAAATAAGGAAGAAGAACAAGGAGAAGATGATTAGGAAAGAATGGGGGTGGGGTGGGGTGGGGAGAGAAATATTTGAAGAGGAAAAGGAGTGGGGAAACTCAAGGCAAGGAGAGAGCAGAGAAATGGGAATGATTGAAAGGCAGGGAATAGGAAGGTAGAATGGAAAAGGAGAAACCAAGCAGACAGAGAGGCAAGAGGGCAGCAGAGCTCTGGCTCATGCTGGGAAGGAAAATATTAAAGGGATTTGGTAAGGTGACAAATGTCTATATGTTAATATGCTGAAATAAATACCACAGCTGCATGTTACAAATCACATTCATCCTCTGTTACAGTCTGGTAATTGTCCATACAGATATTTTCTTTCTGGTTCCAGACCCTGGCTTATCAGAGTACAACATGCTTTTGAAATGCCACATTATATTGTAAGTACATTTCACGTCTGAAAGTTCCACCAAGTATGATATACTGAAGACTTACTTAGTTTCCATTTCGTGTAGCTCCCAGGTGCCTCCAAAGCAATGATTTTAAAATAGCCATTTTGATAGTTAGTTTCTCGACATCCAAGGGTAGGAGACAACTTCATACTTATGGTTCTCCAAATCAGTCATTTTGCTTGCTTTCATCCCGCCTTTCTCCTACTCTCCTTTCTCGCTCTGTTTTTACATTTTATTTAGTTATTATTGGATAGAGACAGAGAGAAATTGAGAGGTGAGGGAGAGATAAAGAGGGAAAGAGAAAGAAGAGACACCTGCAGCTCTACTTCACCACTTGTGACGCTTTCCCCCACAGGTGGGGACCAGGGTCTTCATCCGGGGTCCTTGAGCAATGATTACAGTGTGTGCACTTTAACCAGGTGCACCACCACCTGGCCCCCTACCCTTCTTTCTTTAACATCCTTTCTCCTTTCCTTCTCTCCTTTCACTGGCTCTCAGAAATTTCTTCTCTCCCCCATGCCTTCTTTTCGTGTCTCCCTGGTTAGTTTTTTTGCTTGTTTGTTTATTTGACAATCTCTTACAATATGAAGTTATAGACTTGGAGTTCTCAACCTTGGCACTATTGATATTCTGAGTTGATTAATTTTTTTTTTTTTGTGTGTGTGTGTGTATGTGTGGGAGGGGTTCTGTCTGATATGATGTAGGACTTTAGCATCTCTTATACCACCTCTGCCCATGGAATTATAATAGTATATTCACCCCCCCCCCAAGTTGCAACAACAGTAGAAACAACAAAATGGCTTCAGCCATCACCAAATATATGCTGGAATGTAAAATTACCGCTTATCTCTCCACTGACTGTGTTCATAGAAGAACCCTCTAAACTTTCAGACCACTGTACTCACTCACCTATAACACTCTTAAAATACAGAAACATAGTGTGTCGGAGTTCTTGAACACCAAAGTTGTTGGTTCAGTTGATCTAAGCTGGGATTTGAGAATGTACATTTCTAACACACTCCAAGGGCCCCTGATTCAGTGGGTGTCTATGTGTCATATTCTTTATGGCTTTATGTCTAGCCTTGTTGATTCCTGTATCTTCACAAAAGACCCATGTTAGTAAGACTTCCCTCTCTGGCTTATGCTGTAGATGAAGAGAAATAATGGCTCTAAGATACTCTGCACAGGATCCTGGCTATGTAGGATGATTAGCAAATTATAACTCATAAAGAAAATCCTCTTAAAGGAAAGTTGTTCTTTGATAGGAACTATGATGATTAAAAAATGTATATGGATTTATTCACAGCAGCAGAAAACACTACCATTTTTTTAAATAGAGGTTCAATGAGTTTTTTTAGCAACAAAGTGTGTATTTATTAATAAATCTCTCTCTGTGGGACCACTCCCCTGCAGTAATGGAAGCCAAGTGATGGAAGCCAGCCTTGCACCTTAGATCCTGGAGATCTGAAATTCACATATTTGCACACATACTTGTTAGTAGCTCTGGATTTTAATTGTTACTGTTGTTGAAGAATTAATGGATACTGGTTCTCAATGCCCCCCTCCCCCTCATATTGTCTCCCCTCCATGAAGGGAATTGATATTTGCATGTTACTGTGTGTCAAGTTGTATACTAGAGAGTCTATATGGGTACACTTATTTCTCAAGCCACTCCAAGAACTGTAAACTTATTAGTTACATTTCTCTTATTTATTTATTTATTCCATTTTGGTGTCGTTTTTTATTGTTGTAGTTTTTGTTGTTGTTGTTGCTATTGATGTCATTGTTGGATAGGGCAGAGAGAAATCAAGAGAGGAGGGGAAGACAGAGGGGGAGAGAAAGACCTGCTTCACTACTTGTGAAGCGACTCCCCTGCAGGAGTGGGGGGCTCTAACTAAGATCCTTATGCCGATCCTTGTGCTTTGCGCCACCTGTGCTTAACCTGCTGCGCTACTGCCCGACTCCCATTAGTCACATTTCTAAGTCACCCCTGTACCTGTCTCTTCTTCTGGGTGTCTTTCGTTTTTTTTTTCTCTTCTCTCTCAGATATGAGAAACATTGCCTGGCTTCCTATGGTGTTCCCCAGATTTGCTTCCATTCCATTAATGGTATAAAAACAAGCTACTCCCAAAACAATTTTGATCCATCCCCCAGATTGGAGAAGAACCTAGGTGGAGGGTTAGAGTGTTATGTGGAAAATTGAGAAATGTTACACATGTACCAACTACTGTATTTTACTCTCAACTGTAAACCAGTAGTCCCTCCAATAAAGAAAAAAGAAAAGTGCATCCATTCTGATCTGGGACTATAGCCTGCACAATTACAATGAATTATTATTATTATTATTACTATTATTATTATTATTATTATGCACACTAACTTTGGTCTTTGTTATGGTAGTATGAGCATACCAATTCATAGACCAATCAAATTTTCCTCACCTGTGAAACATGAAGACATTAAATTAAAATAATCTTTATGAAGAGTTTTCTAGGAAATGCCAGTTTTTAGTAAAAGGCTAGTAGGTATGCCATCAAAAGAATTCTGTGCATGTGCACATTTATATGGATGTGAAACTATACCCCTAAAAGCTTACAATTTTGTACATCACAATTACCTCAATAGTAAAAAAAAAAAAAGTGAAATAATAAGTTCTGTGGTAAGAGAATTAGGCAAATCTTAAATATTCCGTTCTTTTCTTGCAAATCTTTGGGCATATATGGGTTTGATGTGTTCTATTAGAAAAATCGAAAACCAAACCCATTTTGTGTCTAGTACAACAGTTTTCAACCTCAGTTAATTTATATTATATTACTTCCCAGACCTCATCTCCTTTTTTAAATTATCATTTGTTGTTAAAAAATGATGAGTTGTGGTTAAGACAAACCGAAAAGCTTCTACTAGGCATATAGCCATCAAGGGGCAGAGAAAAGTTCAAACTTGTGTCTCCCTATCTCAGAAACCCAGGCTCTTTAGAATATACCATTTGGCATTGATTTAAAACATCCAATCCAATTTTTCTCCTGTGGAAAACCAGAAGTGGCAGACATTAAGCAAATTAGTAGAATATTAATAATTGTTACAATTTATCAAACATCTAATATATTTCAGACATTGCTTCAAATACTTTAAACATATTAACTTATTTGACATTCATAAATGACCAATAAGGAAGACACTGTTATTTTCCCAGCTTTATAGCCGAGGAAGCTAAGACACCCATTTTAAGTTTTTCAAAGTCATGTAAAAACCTTGGAAATGAAAGAGTCGATACTTGAAATCATCCCTTCCTAGCTCTAGGTTATATATATAGCCTTTACTTATTTATTTATATGTATGTTTTACTGGTGATTTAATATTGATTTGTAAAATTAAAGATAATAGAAATATAATTTCATACAGTTCCCACCACCAGAGTTCTGTGTCCCCATTCCCTCCACTGGAAACTTGAGTATTTTCCCCAAGGTCACCGGTATGGGCTGATTCCCTCTCTCTCTCTCTCGCCATATATATATATATATGGCCGAGGAAGCTAAGACACCCATTACACCTACGCCTATTACTTCTTCCTGGTGTCTTTCCTTTTTCCCTCTTCTCTCTCCGATAAGAGAAACAATGACTAGCCTCCTCTGGTGTTCCCCAGATTTGCTCCCCTTGCATTAACGGTATAAAAACAAGCTTCCTGGTGAGCCTTCTGGTTTACTTTATCATTTACCACTCTGGGAGTGTGGGCAAAAATCCTTTCTTTCTATCTATCTTTCTTTCTGTCTTTCTTTCTTTCTTTCTTTCTTTCTTTCTTTCTTTCTTTCTTTTTATTTAAGAAAGGAGACAATAACAAAACCATAGAATAAGAGGGGTACAGTTCCACACAATTCCCACAACCCGATATCCATATCCCATCCCCTCCCCTGATAGCTTTCCCATTCTCTATCTCTCTGGGATTATGGATCCAGGGTTGTTGTGGCTTGCAGTAGGTGGAAGGTCTGGCTTCTGTAATTGCTTCCCAGCTGAACATGGGCATTGACTGGTCGATCCATACTCCCAGTCTGCCTCTCTCTTTCCATAGTTGGGTGGGGCTCTGGGGAAGCGGAGCTCCAGTACACATTGATGGGGTCGTCTGTCTAGGGAAGTCTGGTCAGCATCTTGCGTATCTGGAACCTGGTGGCTGAAAAGAGAGTTAACATACAAAGCCAAACAAATTGTTGAACAGTCATGGACCCAAAGATTGGAATAGTGCAGATGAAGTGTTGGGGGTATTCCCTGCATGCTCTTGTGTACTTCTGCTTTCAGGTATATGTTTTTCCCTAGTTTATGGGCACGTGTGAACCTATGCTCTATCTCAGAGGACCTGGACTATATCTAGGTTTGGGGACTTTATTGGGAAGTGGACCACCTGGAATGGAATTAGAGAATACTATGAAAGGAAAGGTCTCACCCGAGTGATGAAGCTGAAGGGTTGTCATTCCATACCTGAAGTCTCTGGTCACAGTCTGAACTGAAGCATGTTGGGGTGGCACTTGTTGCGTTGATTAGGTTGTGATCCACGGATGCAATATTATTTGATTTGGATTGAGAGCAGCATGCAGCAAAGTGGGCCCCATCCTAAGGTTCCAGGACTGGGGGAAATATAGGCTCTATAGTGGAAATTTGAAGTTTCTGTTGTCTTAGGGTTCAAGAAGACAATAGATAGTTATTGTTATCATCACATTATTTGGTGATTGGTTTAACTTTGGAAAGTCCCTTTGTTAGGGTTTGGGGTATAATACCCAGCATCTTGTATATAGCTGTGCTACTGGTTGCTGCTGTTCTCCCTGGTCTAGGCTTTTGGGAGAGACAACATATCAAAGACAGCCTATGTATTAAAAAGACCCAGTCTGTGTTTTAAGAAGTTCTAGACATATGATCAATTTTTCCCCTCTCATATTAATTAAATAGTGGTTTATATGTCTGCACTTTAATAGGAATGTACATAAACACCATTCCCACCAGTAAAAGACTGTGTCCCATCCCCACCACCCACCCCTGCTCCCCCAACCCCCCGCCACACCGGGAAGCCGAATGGCCATCCTCCCCTTCACCACAGGGTTTTTACATTGGTGCCCTGCTCTTGATTTGAGAAAGAAGAACAGAAAGGGAAACTAAAAGCAGGATCTGATTAAATCTTTCTTTCTTTCTTTCTTTCTTTTTTTTTTTTTTTTGTTTATTAGTGACTTTATAATGATTGACAAGATTGTGGGATAAGAGGGGTTAAATTCCATACAATTCCCATCGTCAGAGTTCTACATCCCATCTCCTCCATCGGAAGTTTTTCTGTTTATCCCTCTGGGAGTATGGACCAAAGATTTTTTATGGGGTGCAGAAGGTGGAAGGTCTGGCTTTTGTAATTACGTCTCTGCTGGACATAGGTGTTGGAAGGTCTATCCACACCCTCAACCTATTTATATCTTTCCCTAGTGGGGCAGGGCTCTGGAAATGTGGGGTTCCAAGATACATTAGTAACATCATCTACCCAGGGAAGTCATGTTGGCATCATGGAAGCATCTGCAACTTGGTGGCTCAAAAGCATTAAGATATAGAGTGAAACAAATTGTTTAATAATCAGGAACCTAAATATAAGTATATAGCAGATTGAGATTTGAGGTCCTCATGGTAGAAGAAGATAGGAAATCTGTTTTAGGTATATTCCAAGTGGCTCATGACTGTACTAAGTTTTGCTTGAGCCTGACAGCTAACATGCAGGTGGACTGAAAATATTGTCTTTGAAGATGGAGTCAGAGTTGAGAATAGGACTAGAAAGCTGGACCAGGGCATAGAGTAGTTCTTAAATATGGGAAAAGTATATAAGGACCAAAATACTTTTTTTTTTTTTTGGGTGCAGAAGGTGGGAGTTCTGGCTTATCCACTGGGCGTGGGCATTGACAGGTTCATCCATACCCCTAGCCTGTTTCTATCTTTCCCTAATGGAATAAGGTTCTGGAGAGGTGAATTTCCAAGAAGTATTAATTAAGTCATCTGCCCAGGGAGGTTCGGATGGAATCATAGTAGCATCTGGAACTTGGTGGCTGAAATGCAGTAAGATGGACAGCAGAAGAAAATATTTAATAGACAGGGACCATAAAGTAGGAATAGAGCAGATGAAAGTAAGGATATTAGGGTGGGAGGAATCTATGAAGTCTATGTTTGGAATGTTTCTGGGAACCTATGTCTTTGTAAGCTTTGCTTGATCTTGAAAACTTACATGGCTGTGGACTAGAAATATTGTCTGTGAAGATGCTGTCAGAGTTGAGAATAGAACTAGGTATCAGGGTTAGGGCAGAGAGTTGCTCACAAACATGAAGAAAAAATATAAATGAAACTAACAATGATCAAACCCAGGGCCCATATCTATTCATATGTAGCATACTATACTACCTATTGTAGTACATAGTATTTTGAGAAGTACCAAGGAGGAGTTTTACAAAAATAGCTCAAAATAGGCAAGAACTTCTTAAAGGAACTTATGACATGTTTTTATTCCCCTCTTATTCAGAAGACAAGAGAGAGGATTTTCTAAACTATACTGTTTTGTTTTTCTTCTGACATTGATCTGTACAATTTCATACACTGCTCCAAAGTCCTGGAAGGAAGAAATGACATGTTTCAATACTATATTCCCCCTGTCTAACATGGTGCCTGGCACACAGAATATATTTATAGTTATAAAGTTCTATCTATATAGTTCCATGTAACTATCTCAAGGCATCAATAGGATCACTATCGAAAACTACATGAGATCTGAGTTGTCATAATTTTGTACTCATGCTCTTAGAATCAGATTCTAAACTTATTTGCACTAAGCTGCTGGGAGGGGCTATTCTCTCCCAACAGGACCCATTGATCCCTTGCTCCAAGGATAGTTTGAATCCACAAATCTCTACTGTAATAAAATTCTAAGAGCCCATTATTTAAAGAAAGAAGCACAACCTAGTACTGTAATTAAATACTTGTATATGGAGAAACTCAAAGAAATTATTTGGCTTAATGTGGTTAAGTCCAATGAGTGAAATGACTGTAGCTTATGAAAAACTAGAATGGGAATGTAGTTTTCTTTTTGAAAATATTTTGTTTTATTTTCTTACTTTAATGAGAGAGAGATAGATAGATAGATAGACAGACAGACAGGCAGACAGACACACAGACCGACTGACTGACCAAACCCTGCTCAGCTCTGACTTAATGTTAGTTTGGGGGATTGAACCTGGGACTTTGGAGCCTCAGACATGAAAGCCTTTTTGCATACCCATTATGCTATCTCCTCCACCCGAGCAATGCAGTTTTCATAATTCCCAGATTTGCAGTTCTCCACTCTTCTATGTTACTTATCCTATAGAAGTAAAATGCTGCTGAGATGATTTGACATATTTGGAAACAATTGCAGTCAACCGGTAATGACTTATATGAGGGCTCATGAATGGGAGCCCTGATTTGGAGAAAATAAGTAGGATGCATACTTAAACTTAATAGTTGAGGTTAAGTTTTTGAAATTTGGGATTCTCTGGAAAGAATTAAAGTTCCATAGCTCCACAAGTTTGCTATTGAACACAGTTTAGTTTGAACTGTCATTTATCAAACATCTACTTGGTATCAGGAACAGCACTAAGTGTTTTTGCTTTTTTTTTTTTAAATAATGATTTAATAATGATTAACAAGATTGTAAGATAACAGGGGTACAATTCCACATAGTTCCCACCACCAGAGGTCCATGTCCCATCTCCTTCATTGGAAATGTCCCTATTCTTTATCCCTCTCTGGGAGTATGGACCAAAATTCTTTATAGGGTACAGACAGTGGAAGGTCTGGCTTCAGTAATTACTTCTCCAATAGACATGAGTGTTGGCAGGTTGACCCATACCCCAGCCTGTTTCTATCTTTCCCTGGTGTGTTAGGGCTTTGGAGAAATGAGGTTCCAGGATACACTCATCAGGTTGTCTGCCCAGGGAATCCTCCTGCCTTTCAGCCACCAAGTTGCAGGTGTAATAATTATGTTTCTTTCCTGACTCCCCTGAGTACTAGGTTTTTAAAAAAATACATACTTGCCTTCAGTCCTCCCCACATATCCTCATGTTTCAAATGAGGGTACTGAGATATGTAGAAAATCAATTTTTTAAAAAAATTTTTGCCAAAGATGTACAACATAATTTTAGTCATATTCTTGGTTCTGTCCTAAATCCTGCCATATACTAGGTCTATGGGGTTTCTGTACCATCGTCCCCATAAATCTTATTCTAGATCTTAATAGCAATTTGAGGATACCGGTTACCCTCATTTAAAGCTTTAAACTTTTAAGATTTTCAAGGTTACACTGTAAGTCCCTATCCCCTTCCCCTGGAATGTCTTGATCTTGATAACTTCAAGTTAAAGTTTGTTTGAATAATCCATTAATGTAGAGAAAATTACCTTCTCATTATGAAGTATTCTGTGTCACTTTAATTCTAATTACTCTAACCATATTTATTGAGGATTAATGACTGAGCAATATTTTATTAATAACCAAGTGGCATTTATTATTGCATAAATAATAAATAGACAGAGTGCCTCATTAAATATAAATGCCTTTTTTTTTTTTAATTTGGGCACCTTCATTGAAAGTGTTGCCAATTTTTTTTTTTTGCACTGATTAAAAATCTCATTAAAATGGCTGGCTAATCTTGTCATTGTGCCCTGCCCCCAGCTCCCAAAAAGAGTCCCTGACAATTCCTGCACAATAGGGAGACTTTGGGATTATTCATCAGCCTGTCAAGAGAAGCCCCTTGAACAATATGCAGCTGCTGTGAATGCTGGTTGCCATGAGAACCTTAACTTTTTGCTCTTCTCTCACTTTGTTATATTTACATTTGTAACCCTCCTCCAGTAATGTGAGGAGATTCCTGTAAGCTTGAGTACTCTGTACATAGCTCATTTGAAATCTTGAACTCAGGAGAACAAAAATGTACTGTTGCAATGATCTTGCTTCTCATTTACAGACAAGGATATGGATACCCAGAAAAGGATGTTTACTTGATCTACATCCCACAGTGGTTAGCATCAAAGTCAGGACCATTCCCAGCTCTCTGACTACAGTGTTCTTTCCTCTACTCAGTACTTCTCAGCAATAGTGGCTATTTAAAAAACATCAGAGGGGTGGCCAGTGGTGGAAGTGCACCTGGTTGAGCACACACGTAATTATGTCCAAGGACCTGGGTTCAAACCCCCAGCTCCCTGAAGCAGTGCTGCAGGTCTCTCTCATTTTTTTTCTGTCTCTCTCTACCTCTTCCTCTCAATTTCTCTCCTATTGAATAGAGTAAAAAATGTTTTAGTAGTCATTTAATAATGATTAACAATATTGTAGGATAATAGGGGTACAATTCTATACAGTTCCCACAACCAGAGCTCTCTGTGTTATCCCCTCTGTTGGAAGTTTCCCTATTCTTTACTCGTCTGGGAATATGGACCAAAATTCTTTATGGGGTGCAGAAGGTAGGAGTTCTGGCTCCTGTAATTGCTTCTCTCCTGGATATGGACATTGGCAGGTTGATCCATACCCCAGCCTTCTGTCTTTCTGTAGTGGAGTAGGGCTCTGGAGAGTTGAGACTTTGGGACACATTGGTGAGATCATCTGCCCAGCGCAAGCAATCAGGATGGCATCAGATTGACTCTGCAACTTGGTAGCTGCAAGGCAGTAAGATATAAAGCAGGACAAATTATTTGGTAAGTAGGAACCCAAAGGTAGGAATAGAACATATGTAATTAGAGACCATTATGTGAGAAGAAGCTAGAAAGTTTATTTTAAACTTGTCCATGTGACCATGGACTGCAGGCTCAGACTGACAGGGATGAGAGGCCACACAGGCTCCTGTGCTAAATAAGAACAAATATAAAATATTCGATGGGGTAAAAAATCAATGGTATTTATATACTTTCTTCATGTTTGGGAGCTATTCTCTACCGTAATACAGCTTTCAAACCCTAGTCGTAACTCTGACACCATCTTTCCAGACAGTATTTTTAGTCTACCTGCATGTTAGCTGTCAGGCTCAGGTAAAAACTACTAAAGTCATGGGCCCCTTAGAACATACCTTTTTTTTTTTTTTTTAAAGAAATCACTAACCTGTCCAAATAGTCCAAAGTTGCCTCATCTTGTCCTTTCAAATCCTCTGGTTGAAAGCCCCTGTCTGCTCAGCAATTATATTGCATTTCAGAGTTGTCTCCTTCCCCAAGAATCTCCAGGTGTGCCTCTCTTCTCATAAAGGCTGTCTGTCTGCTGCCCACAGGATATCTGCCTAGGTCTCTTTGGTATCTTGCCCTACATGTTAACTCTTTGGCGCCCACTGAAAGAGACACTTCAGTTTCACTACAGCAGTCTCCATCCCATGAAAGCCCACGTCTCAGTGCCACTGGTCCTGGAGATGCTCGAGTCAGTTGGGAATTTTAGACTGAATGGAGCTTTGCTTGTACCTCCCGTAGTTCACCAGGCCTGTGGGCCTTGCACCAGTTTGGTCGTGTTTCATTTATCACAGTTTGCTATGGACAAAGCTGCTTCAGCTTCCAGCCTCATTTCTCATGCCGCAGAGCAAAACTCTTTTAGATCTGGGTTTGACAAACAGTTCATGGCAGAGGCAGAATGGAGATTGGAAGAATTCTTTGCTTAGAGACAACTCCCTACATTGTCTTAGAGTAGGTTTAATCAGTGGACCAAATGGGAAATATATTGTTTTACTGTTGCCTCTTTGCCTAGTTGAACTTCTCTTTATCCTCTCCAAAGTTCTCTGCATTATCAAAGCTATCTAATGATGGCATCTAAGACCACATGGTAGATTTCTCAGCCCTACTGGGTCTTTCTCAAACATACAGGAGGTACACGTTACTAATAGGTCTTCCTTTACTTTTTCTCTTAACAATCTGTTTTGATTATTTATTCAGTCAATCTCTAGAGAACCCTAAGAGATACAGGATAATTTCTTTTGTACCCTACCATCTTCCTCTCGATTCAGATGGCATCCTCTTCCTTCCTTTTATTGTCCTCATCCCCGGGTCTCTGGTCTCTTCTGATTTCTTCCTTCTTTCAAGGGAAAAATACAGTAAAAGCCCTCACACATGTCCATATAAATGGATGACCCAGCCTGTCACCTCTACATACAAAGCCAGCATTGGTTTGGTCTCTGCTTAAATACCTTGCTTTATGTGCATTTCTGTCCCTTTGCCTTGTGCTTTTACTGCCAGTCTTCCCTCCCCCCCCCCCCCCACCAGTAGTCAGAGGCCTGGCAGTCTCAGCTGTTACTACTGTTAGTTCACACCTGAAAGCAAAGCATATGCTTCCTACAGTAATAGGCTAGCCTGTGCTTCCCCAACAGATTGTGATACGTTTTTTTTTTTTAAGGGCAAAGATTACTTTGCTTATTTTATTTTATTGTTATTATTTAAATTCTGTATTTGTAGCAATTATAACATAGCAGGACTTCTAACGACACTAGTTAAATATTGCTGAATGAATGACTAAAATGCCTGTTTTTATTGGGATTGGCACTGCAGGAATCAGTTCACCCAAGCATTCATTGGCTTTGAAATAGGCTAAACCTCTGAATAAACGTCTAGTCCAATTTCCAGCTTAAGCCAGCACAATGAGCTCTAAAACATGACATTTGCATCTATTTCACTAAGATTCTTGCACTCCCCTAGCCCAATCTCCACCACCCCCTCAATCCTATAACAATGGAAGTCCTCATTCCTCTAAAACTGTGTCATTTCTTTATCATTTTGAGGGTTAGAAACTAGGACAAGACTATCAGCCAAATGCAGCGGGTACCAGTGTACTGACTGTATATCTTATCAGATATTCAAGAATGTAGGAAGAAATGTCATGGGGAGCTTTCGACAAAAATATTTAATTAATAGCAACAGCTACAGAAATGAATAGCAGCATCCAGGCAATTACAGTGTTCAGTAAAGCAGCTCTCTCAGGGAGGGGTGGCTGCAGATGACTGACTGCTGGACTGCATTTAAATGTTATCTGCTCTTTGGAAAGACCCTGGTATGAGTCCCTCCTATAGCACATGACCAGCAGTCCTGGTACTGTTGTAGTCTTTTGTTTTCTTTTGGTCATTTCTGTAACTTCATCTTTTCTCTTGAAGTTGACATGTTTTATTTTTTTTCCAGCAGATAGACCCGGGGGTTGGGAGAGCGATCTCACAGCACTGAGGCTTCCTCCAGTGCGCATGGGGGACCAATTTATTATACCTTTAAGGGGATAACAAATTGAATTGTTCTGGAATATGATCAGAGTTTCTTATGTCTGCATTACCAAATTTTAGACAATGACAAATAATACTGGGGTAGAGGTATTCCTAGTCAGAGATACCCTAAATGTGGTTGAATGCACTTCATGAGTTAAGTGAGTCAAATTTAAGGCTCCATATAAAGTAATAGAAGTCGATCCTTTTAAGAAACATGGAGAGGGTCATGCAGTGGAGAACCGGGATAAGCACACATAGTGCAAAGCGCTAGGACCCGCCTGCACAAGGATCCTGGTTTGAGTTCCTGCTCCTCACTTGCAAGGGGGAGGGATGTCCCTTCACAAGCAGATTTGCAGATCTGCAGGTGTCTCTTTCTCCATCTCTATCTTGCCTTTCCCTCTCAATTTTTCTCGGTCCTATACAAAAAAAAAAAAAAAAAAAAAAAAAAGGCCATCAGGATCAGTGCTGGCACTAAGCCTCAGCAATAACCCTGGAGATAAACAAACAACGAGCACCACCAACAACAATAACAAACATGGGCTGGGGAGCCAGGTGGTGGTGCACCTCATTGAGCTCACATGTTACAGTGCTCGAGGACCTAGATTCTAGCCTCTGGTCCCCACTGACAAGGGAAAAGCTTTGCAACTGGTGAAGCTGTAGATGTCTCTCTGCAGACAGCTGTCTCTGTTTCCCTCTCTGTATCCCCCTTCCCTCTCAATTCCTGGCTGTCTCTACCCAATAAATAACTAAAGATGGTTTTAAAAAGCATAGAATTTATAAAGAGATATATGTGGAATTGAATCCCATCTCTGTCATTTGTCAGCTATCTCATCTAAGACAAGTACCTTACCTTCTCTAAATCATCCTTGTGGGGTTGTTGTAAAGATAAATGTGATGACATATGTTTGTAGTGAGTTTGAAAAGTGCTGCTGTTGCCTTAGTGTCTTCATTATTTTAAACACCATGCAGTCCCAGTTTATGAGACACCTGTGTGTCTGAGCAGCACACTGGTCCTGGCCATGACTTCCTTCCTTCTGCGTGGTCTCATTGGTGAGCTCCCGAGGTGCCCAGCAGTCTGGTTTGATTGAGTTATGACAGCAAAGACTCCAAATAACAAATTCATGACCTGACACACCATTTGTCTCATCCCCACCAATGCTTTGAACTCTGAGGGGGAAGAAAGCAGAGGAGGAGGGTATAAATGATAATGGAAAGTCCAGAAATTAATGACCCAATAGGTGAGTGGGGAGGTGGGGGGATCGTGTTCCTGAGAATGAACAGCAAAAAGAAATAACCAGTTGAACAAGCTCAAAGTGGAAATCAAGTAAGCAGGCTGAATAAATCAATGTCCGGTTGAGTCTTATTTGTGGCAATTACTTCTCTGAGCCTCCAGTCCCCAGCGCCCCACGTGTGGGCTACAGATGCTCATTTAGCAGATCCAAGGTTGACATCTTAATGCTTTCCTTCCCACATAAAAATGGATATCTGCTTCAGAATTCACACGCGCACACACACACACACACACACACATACACACACACACACAAACACATTGGTAATGGTCCTCACAATACCTTTCCATTCAAAGGGAGGGTGTGAGAAGAAAGTTTTAGCTGAGGGCATCCTAGTATGGTCCTAGCTTCATCTTCTACTCACTGTGTGCTAGATACTCCACTAGTCTGAGTCAATAAAAATGGATCTAATTGTACACACGTATTTCTTCTTTTCCTTCCTTCCTTCCTTCCTTCCTCCCTCCCTCCCTCCCTCCCTCCCTCTCCCCCTCTTTCTTTTTTTTAAAATATTTATTTTATTTATTTATTCCCTTTTGTTGCCCTTGTTGTTTTATTGTTGTAGTTATTATTGTTGTCATCATTGTTGAATATGAAGAGACAACTTTTAAGTTGGGAAACCTGTCTAGATAGCATAGACTGTATTTTTTATGAAAAATATTATTTATATATAAATATTAAATATATTAAAATATTAAATATTAATATATAATATTAATATATAAATATAAATATAATATAATATTAATATTATATTATATATTATATATATTAATATTAATATATAATATATATTAATATTTATATATATATATGACTTGGAGGTGGGATCTCACATATTTCGGAGGAGAAAAGCAAGACAAATACATCTGAAGACTATACAATGATCTCATGTACAGAAATTGTCAGTGAAACCTAGTCAGAAGCAAAATTTGTATCAAAGAGAAAGAGGCCTGCAGATATTGGAGACCTCCATTAAGTAGCCTCCATTGACCAGTTCTGCTGAGGCTGGAGTCCAGTACTTATCAATACAAAGATAATTTTAAGATTCAGTTTGATCCAGTTGAAGTAAATGGAATGTACCTGTTTCTACCAAGGAATAATTGTTATATAAACTACAACCCTGGTCAGTGCGTATATAGTTTGCTCTCTTATTTATTTATTTTATTTATTTATTTAATTTAAGAAAGGAGACATTAACAAAACCATAGAATAAGAGGGGTACAGTTCCGCACAATTCCCACAACCTGATCTCCATATCCCATCCCATCCCCTGATAGCTTTCCCATTCTCTATCTCTCTGGGAGTATGGATCCAGGGTCGTGGGTTGCAGAGGGTGGAAGGTCTGGCTTCTGTAATTGCTTCCCCACTGAACATGGGCGTTGACTGGTCGATTCATACTCCCAGTCTGCCTCTCTTTCCCTAGTAGGGTGGGGCTCTGAGGAAGTGGAGCTCCAGTACACATTGATGGGGTCATAAGTCCAGGGAAGTCTGGTCATCATCTTGCTGGCATCTGGAACCTGGTGGCTGAAAAGAGAGTTAACATACAAAGCCAAACAAATTGTTGAACAATCATAGACCTAAAGATTGGAATCGTGCAGATGAAGTGTTGGGGGTATTCCCTGCATGCTCTTGTGTACTTCTGCTTTCAGGTATATATTTTTCCCCTAGTTTATGGGCATGGGTGAACCTATGCTCTATCTCAGAGGACCTGGACTATATCTAGGTTTGGGGACTTTATTGGGGATTGGAACACCTAGAATGGAATTAGAGAATACTATGAAAGGAAAGGTCTCACCCGAGTGATGAAGCTGAAGGGTTGTCATTCCATACCTGAAGTCTCTGGTCACAGTCTGAACTGAAGCATGTTGGGGTGGCACTCGTTGCATTGATTAGGTTGCGATCCGCGGATGAAATATTATTTGATTTGAATTGAGAGCAGCATGCAGAAAAGTGGGCCCCACCCTAAGGTTCCAGGACTTCCCCCCCTCTTTCTTTCTCTCTTTCTTTCTTTTACCTCCCGTGTTATCACTGAGGCTCAGTGCCAGCAATACAAATCCACTGCTCCTAGGGGTCAGGTGGTGGCACATCTGGTTAAACACATACATTACAAAGCCACTGCTCCTAGAAGCCTTTTTTTTTTTTTTAATAAGATAGGACAGAGAGAAATTGAGAGGAGAGTGGAAGATGGAGAGGGGGAGAAAGATAGACACTTGCAGACGTGCTCCAATGCTTGTGAGGCGACCCCCCCTTGCAGGTGGGGAGGTGGGAGCTGGAACTGAGATCCATGTGCAGGTCCTTGTGCTTTGTGCTGTGTGCGCCCTCCTCCCCACTCATTTGTTCTTTATGTTAGATGTATCTAGCTTAGTTAGGCAGGGGTAGATAGCATAATGGTTATGCAAACAGACTGTCATGCCTGAGGCTTCAAAGTCACAGGTTCAGTCCCCCACACCACCATAAGCCAGAGCTGACTGATTCGTGCTCTGGTAAAAAAAAAAAAAAAGAAAAAGAAAAAAGTATCTAACTTAGTTGTTAAAGTGTGCACCTGGTAATCACACAAGGAGTGAAGCATATTGGGATGTAGCAGTCTGGTTTGATTGAGTTATGACAGCAGAGGCTCCAAATGACAAATTCATGACCCGGCACACGATGGAAAAATGGCATATCATTTGTCTCAGTCCAACCAGTGCTTTGAACTTTGAGGGGGAAGAAAGCAGAGGAGGAGGGTATAAATGATAATGGAAAGTCCCAGAAATTAATGACCCAATGGGTAAGTGTGTGCGTGTGGGTGGGTGAGTGGGGGGCTCATGTTCCTAAGAAGAAACAACAAAGAGAAATAACCCGCTAAACAAGCTCAAGTGAAGTGGCTCTAGCTAGAGGGACGGCCAGGTGTTGTTCTGAGCACTGGTCTTACTTCCTTCATTTATTTCTCCTATCTATGCTATGAGATACTACTTTCATGATCCCAGTTTTGCAAGGGGGAAACTGAAGCACAGAGATTTTCAGTTCCTTATTCCAGGAGACATGGCTAGTAAATGACAGAACGAAGATGAGAAGCAAGGCCACTCTAAATCCACAGTCTGTATTCTTCGCACAGAGGGGAGGCCTGTGGACTGCAAATGACCTCTGGAAATGGTTCTTCAAGCCAAGAAATCAGGCATGAGAGGTGAGGTGATTCCTTCCCTTCTGCTCCTTGAGAAGCTTTGTACAGCTTGTTATGTCTCATCCTTATTTTATTTATTTAATATTTATTTATTTTCCCATTTTGTTGCCCTTGTTGTTTTTCATTGTTGTTGATGTCGTCGTCGTTAGATAGGCCAGAGAGAAATGGAGAGAGGAGGGGAAGACAGAAAGGTGGAGAGAAAGATAGACGCCTGCAGACCTGCTTCACCGCCTGTGAAGCGACTCCCTGCAGGTGGGGAGCCGGGGGCTCGAACCGGGACCCTTATGCTGGTCCTTGTGCCTTGCTCCACGTGTGCTTAACCTGCTGTGCTACCGCCCGACTCCAATTTTTATTTATTTTTTTCCCAAGGGTGGAGGATACTTTCTGGAATTATTTGTGATCAGCTGCATGTTAGATGGAACAAGGTGGTTAACCTCTAAGTGTTGGTTTCTTCATCTATGAGAAGAAGGGAAACTGCTATCTATTTACAAGGTTGTTAGAATAATACAGGGTGATAGATAGGGAGTCCTTACTGCAGACTCTGGGCACAACTGAAGTCTGCTGTTAACACATATTCTGAGGACCTTGAAAGCCCTTCAGTCACGAGGAAGATTTAATTCTCTGTACTTGTGCAGTGCACAGAATTCTGGGCATATCTTTTCATATTTTCCTTTATGGCCAGGGGGGAAACTCAGGCAACATTGACGCCTCTTTCCTTCAAAGATTAGTAAACCCTGTGTGGCAAGCATTCACACTTTAAGTTTATTGAGGGTCTTCTCTAAATAAGGAACCTCACTGGAAACTTTGAATTCTCACATCAGCCTTTCATTCATCCATCTTTTAAGATTATTAATTTCTGTTTAATACACATTTTAAGCATACATTATGGCCTCAACACAGTGTTATATATTAGAATACAGAAGTTAATATCACATATTCCCTGTTCTCAAGAAATACCATTTTGTAAAGTAATTCAACTAGTAGAAACCATCATTGTAATATGGATGTCATTATTTACACATTATAAATGCAACAACAAAAGCTTAGAGTGGTGCAAAGATACTAAACCAAGCTTTCAATCTAATTTCTACTATATTTCCATTGACCCTGCCCCCCCCACCCCAATTGTATTTCCAAATCCTGTTTATTGAACAATACACATTTCAATTTGGATGATTATATTTAGGGAGAGAAAAGGTGGGGGAAGGAGAGAGTAGACAGGGAGCCGAGAAATGCAATTCAAGGGACTTAAAGACCATTTTAAGCAACTGACCTTTATGCTTTTTCAGAACCTGTTGAGCTAATAGCATTTTGGGGTGCTCAGGTTATTAACATGAATTTGGGAGATGTGTTTCTCAAACGCAAGGTAAGTGGACCTTCCTTCCAAACTCTTAAGATCTCATTAAATTAGCTAATTTACCCAGTGCTTAATTTGCTGGAAGCCCTATGAGTAATTAGGCTGCTGACATCTTCCAAAATGATATTCTTAATTGTTGCATTCCTTTGCATCACAATGAAGCTGCCCAGTCTTCCTCTTAGAGTGTCTTCCTCCTCTCCCACCATGGTTTCATGGCAAAGAAAGGAGCAGGTTTTGCATTTAGCACACCTATCATCAGGAGCATAATTAGTGGGAAATATTAATTAGCAACGTAAGACCACCCTGGAGAGCCTAAAGATTATTTGAAGCAATGGGCTTGGCTGTTTTTATTTTTCTTTTCTTTTCCAAAACTGAGTCCTGATATCCTGCAGTGCACATGTGTATGCATATTTTTTTTAAAGCAGGGCCAGCTTCTATTTCTTGATATTGTTTGCAACAATTTATAAGTGCTTACTGGAGCAGTGCTGCCTTGCTTTGCTTATAACCCACAACACAATATTTCAGTCTTGAGATGTTGCATCATTTGTCATAGTAAATGTGTGTGTGTGTGTGTGTGTGTACGCATGCATGCATCTTTATAAGCTGCAATAGAGCAGTGTCTTCTTTACAGAAATAACACTATTTGGGGGAAAATGTATATCGAGCCATTTCTTGGGGAACTACTGCAAACATTTTGGGCTCAGTGTAGATTGACTATCTAATTGCTTTGAATTTACTTTAGTATTTGACTGGGGATTGCTTTGAGATGATTATGAACACATAAGGAGGATTCTGCAAGAAGAATTGGAAAAGAGAACACTTTGGAGACTTTCTGTTTTCAAGTTTCTGTGCGAGTGAGCCTTTGGTTGCTGACATGTGGCAGAGACAAGCCTACCACCAGAACAGTGGGGCTGAGGGTTTCAGGGCTGTCTCCTTTGTTGGCATGACAGGATTACTTGTGCTCTGACTGCCTTGCCTTTTCTTTGACTGGGAACCTGCACTTCTTCTTTTTTTTAATATTTATCTATTTATTCCATTTTGTTGTCCTTGCTGTTTATTGTACTTATCATTGTTGTTGTCATCGTTGGATAAGAGAGAAATAGAGAGAGGGGGAGAGAAAGATAGACACCTGCAGACCTGCTTCACTGCTTGTGAATCGACTCCCCTGTAGGTGGGGAGCTGGGGGCTTGAACCGGGATCCTTATGCCAATCCTTGTGCTTTGCGCCACCTGCGCTTAACCCGCTGCACTACTACCCGACTCCCTGCCTTCTTTTGTTTACTTACTTCTAGAGAACTTGTGAACAATCATGTTTGTGCTCTTTCAGAAGTTTTTATTATCTTTATTTATTCCATAGAGACAGCCAGAAATCAAGAGGAAAAGGGGAGAATAAAGAGGGTGAGAGGCAAAGAGACACCTGGAACACTGCTTAACTGCTCTTCAAAATTTCCCCCTGCAGGCAGAGACTGGACCTTGAACCCGGGTTCTTTTGCACTATAATGTTCTCTCAACTAGGTGCACCATCACCTAGCCCCAGATTCGTACTTTTTAAGGCAGTTCTGTCTCTTGCTTTGTGTCCTTCTCCTCTGCCCAATAAGCTCATTGGTCGAATAGGATTCTCATCATTCATTGCTCATAGTATGTATGGCAAATTTCACTTCCTGAATCTCTGAGTGTGACATTTTATTTGACTTTATTTTATGTATTGCAAAGCTGAGTCATGTGCATGTGTGAGTTCACTGCTCCTACACTGATGCTTTTGTTTGTTTGTTTGTTTGTTTGTTTTCTCAAATAGGGAGGCATAGAGTGAGAGCAAGGTACATGCCCTAACCAGTGAGATATTTCTCTGGTGTCAATGCAACATTTAAATTTCCTGTTTAGGAAAAGACCCTTTCTGGTTTTCACCCCACCCTAAGCTATTTTGTGTGGGCTTGCACAAGTCCTTTAAACTTTCCAGGTTTCTGATTTTATTTAATATGTCAGAGGTCAGGCTCCTCTTCACTACACATTGTAGTGAATATGTGCATCTTGGGATTGATATGTGCATCTAGGAGACTGAACAATTTAAGGCTTGCTTCTCTGTATTTTGACCTCCTAGTCAAGGAAGACCAGGGGTTTGCTAAGAATAAAATGAGTGAGGGAGTTCATGGTGTTCTGTTGGAGCAGGAATTCTGTACAAGCAAATCAGCTCCACAGTATGAGAGCTATGTGACCTTGGAACCCTTTTTTATAAGCATGACTATCATACTTATTCCATTGTTTTCCCCCCACTTTTTTGGGGGGGGGTTAATAGTTTATGGTATAGTTGTCAACACATGGGTACAACCTCTCATCTCCCCATGCTGCAAGAGACTGCCTTCTCCAATATAGATCTTTTTCCATCATATGTACATGAAGGAAGGAGTTGCAAGAATTGAAGTCCTAAGATAGGTTACTTAATAAGTAGAAGAAGCAATGCAGAAAGGTGGAATATAGGGAGGAGGAAGCCTCTTACTTAATGATGATAGACAATTTTGTTTTCTGGAAAGCAGGTTTTTTAAAAAAATGAGATGCATACCTGCTTCATCTTCTGAGATAGTTTTTTTTTTAAAGATATTGAAAATTTGAAGAAAATACTAAAACCCCTCATTAAAATATGTGTATTTGTGGGGGTGGTAACGCAGTGGGTTAAGTGCAGGTGGTGCAAAGCGCAAGGACCGGCCTAAGGATCCTAGTGCGAGCCCCCAGCTCCCCACCTGCAGGGGAGTCACTTCACAGGTGGTGAAGCAGGTCTGCAGGTGTCTGTCTTTCTCTCCCCCCTCTCTGTCTTCCCCTCCCATCTCAATTTCTCTCTGTCCTATCCAACAATGACGGCAACAATAATAGTAACAATAACACTGATAAACAACAAGGGCAACAAAAGAGAAAAAAATGGCCTCCAGGAGTGGTGGATTTGTGGTGCAGGCATCGAGCCCTGGAGGAAAAAATAAATAAACAAATAAATAAATAAATAAATAAATAAAATATGTGTATTTGTAAAGCATTGACTTTTCTAGATCTAATGCAAATTAGCTCAAATTCTGACACTAGCTTGTGGTTGCACTTTATAAATGAATAGATATTCAGAAATGTAAGAAGGAACAGAGCATGGACTTGAGTGGTTTGATTCTCACACCACCTCAGCTATAACCACAATAGCACCTGACCCAAGGAGAGAGCCAAACATTATGTTCTGATATGCATCTCCTTGCTACATACATGGGAGAACTCCTTGGCAGGTAGAACATAAAACCGTCATTCAGGTAGCTCAGTGACAGAAGTGGAGATTGACTTCCTTTCACAAAAGGAGAACTTTCCACAAACCACATTTCACTCTTGACAATAGTTTTGATTTGAATGACAGAATTAGATTTTATAGACTGACAATGAAGAACATTCAGAGATCAGAGGGTAGAACTTGAACTTCAGCCTTCTCTATGTTTAAATCTCATAAATTCATGGTGGACAATGTGAAGTTAGTTGACAGATTTCCTCTGTACTCCCAGATTTCTATCAACAATAACCAGGGGACAGTTGATGCAAATGTGCTGTCTGGGCAAAGAATGAATTCTCACGGTCATATCTTTCCTTACTGGCTCATTTGGATACTTACATTCAAACAAATAGTAAGATTTTATGCATATTCCAGAGAAACATATAAATAGAGAGATGAGGTGAATAATGCACAGAAAGTTAAAATCCTTTATCTAAAGAGAAACAACTATGAAGAAGTAGAACTTGGATTTTGTTATCCCTCATTTTAGAACCAAATTTCTCTGAGATTTTAATCTGCTGTTTGTTAATTTATTTTCTTTTTAAAATTGCTGCGGTGAGGTAGGAGTACAGTGAAGATTAAGAAAGAATTTGGGAATGATTTGTACTTGGACAAATAAGGAAAGGAGTGAAGGATAGCTACCAGTGAAGGATAGCTACCACTCATATGTTGAATATAGAAAAATTGAAGCATGTGAACTTGAAAGGAAAACACACACACACACACACACACACACACACCATATCTAGGACCTTGGAAGAACTATGGTGCCCATTGTTGGGAGTGAGGTGGGGGTCACAGAACTTTGATGGTGGGAGTAGTATAGAGCTAAAACCCTACTATCTCTAACACGTGTAAATTAATATTATATCACTAGTAAAAATATAAATAAATTACTAGATCCAAGCAACAGACACACACATTGGAGTTAGTGCAGTGATACTCTGTTGCTTCTTCTTCTAGCGTTTGCCCTTCTTCCGTAGTCAGTCAACAGCGTCAGGTTGAGCCTGATGTAAAGTTTCGAGACCTTCTTTGAATCTGGAGAGGTGGCAGTCGTTGACTATGTGGGTCATAGTGTGTCTGTAGCCGCAGGGGCAGTTCGGGTGTCTCTGGCTCCCCAGCGATGGAACATAGCGGCGCACCGGCCATGGCCTGTTCGATAGCGATTGAGGAGGGCCTAATCATAAAGTGCTAGGTCAAAGCCGGGTTGACGCTTGCAGGGGTCTGTGATGAGGTGTTTGTTCTTTACCTCAGCTGACTGCCAGCTCTGTTTCCAAGAGACTGGAACAGAGAAGTTCAGTGTAGGCGTAGGGGACCAGATTGGGTGACGAGACGTCAAGCGTTGAACAGGGTGGGTGAAGATATCCGCGTATATTGGCAGGTCTGGTCGAGCGTAGACGTGGGAAATGGGATGATGCCGCCTCCCGACGAATATCTGGCGGGGCGATGTTGCTAAGAACTGGCAGCCATGGAACCGGGGTGGAACGGATGGTTCCAGAAATTATCCTCATGGAGGAATATAATTTGGAATCGACCAAGTGGACATGGGGGCTACGGAACCATACTGGGGCACAGTATTCTGCAGTGGAATAGCATAATGCCAGAGATGATGATCGTAGTGTGGAAGTGCTCGCGCCCCATGAGGAGCTGGCCAGTCTTGCAATGATGTTATTCCTCGCACCCACCTTTGCTGCAGTTTTTATGAGATGTTCGTGAAATGACAGAGTGCGATCGAGAGTAACGCCAAGATAGACTGGCTGGGCTTCATGCCGGATTCTCGTATCGCCAAGCTGCACATTAAGCTCACGTGAGGCTGAGGCATGGTGTAGATGGAAAACAGATGATACCGTTTTTGCAGTGCTACTAGGGATTAGTCGCCATTTTTTACAGTAATCAGATATCAGAGACATGTCTTTCGTGAGTGTTTCCTCGAGGATGTTGAACTTTGATGCCTGAGTTGCACAGCAGATGTCATTGGCGTAGATGAACTTCCTTGAAGAAGTTTCTGGGAGGTCATTGATGTAAATATTGAATAGCGTAGGAGCCAGAACAGAGCCCTGGGGGAGGCCACTTGAGACAAGTCTCCATCTGCTAGACTTGTCACCCAGAAGCACCCGGAATCTTCTGTTTTGGAGAAGAAACAATATAGTGTTGGCCACCCATGGAGGCAGGCATCTTGAGATCTTGACTAGGGGACCACGGTGCCAGACCATGTCATAGGCTGCTGTGAGATCAACAAAGACAGCACCCGTCTTTAAATTCTTCTGGAATCCATTCTCAATGTAAGTTGAGAGGGCCAGGGCTTGTTCGCAGGTACATCTTCCTGGGCGGAAGCCAGCTTGGGCGGGTGATAGGAATTTCTCTGTAAGATGAGAAATACGTGACAGAAGCAGCCTCTCAAAGAGTTTGTAACACACAGAGAGGAGAGAAATTGGTCTATAGCTGGCGGCCAGTGTTGGGTCTTTCTTTGGTTTCAAAACTGCTATTATCTTCGCAGGACACCAAATTTTGGGCATAGATTCAGATTCCAAGATGTGGGACAGGAATGAAGCGAGCCACTTCTTTGCCACGGGACCCCGGTTAAGAATGAGTTCTGGGGTGATGTTACCATAGCCAGCAGCTGTTCCCAGTTTAACCCTCTTCAAAGCATCTTCCAGTTCAGACAGTGTAAAGGGAGAGAGTTTTGGAGATGGACAAGATAACCAGAAGTGGGATGACCACTCATGGGAAATTTCTCTTTTCCAGACTGGGTCGATCTTAGCACATCCAACTTGAGTTAGGTGACTGGCCACTGAGTTTGGAGATACGGGAGGATGGGAGACGGGAGGGGGTTGGCTACCGGCACCCAGTCTGTGAAGAAGCTTCCAGGCCTTCCTACTTGAGTGGGTGAAGTTCAGACTTTCCGTGAGTTGTTGCCAGCGGGCTTGGCGAGCTGCATCCAGGGAGGCAATGAGATGGTCAGCCACATCTGGGTCACCCGACTCATCATACTGCTTTAGTAGTTGCTCGCATTCAGCATCAAGACAAGGCGTATAGTTAGCACGTCTCCCACGAGGAATAGCTTGGGAAGCTGCTTTGAAGATGGCTTGGTGGAAGCGCCTGTAGGAATCTTCAGAGGGGATAGAGTTAATTGGAATTGCAGGAATAGATTTGTTGGTAAGATCACTGAACAGACGCCAGTTTGCTTTCCGAAAGTTCCATCTTAGTTTCTCCGAGCACAGAATCAGTTGGAGCTGTAGACCAATGTGGATGATAGCTGGGTGGTGATGACTGTGCAGGAAGATCTTGAGAACTTGTCTCGTAGTGGGAAAGGCTTGGCCGTTGACTCTGTTGCTAATTTATTGTTTATCATCTGTATAAGTTTCTATATTTATTGTTCAACATTGATCAGATTGCCTATGTAGTTTATAATTTACATGTAGATACTATTATTATGCCGATTAGAAAACAGAAGACAAAAAGAAGTGGAGCAGAGTCCCCATACTCCTACAGCTAGTTCAGTGAAGTGTTAGTTAAACAACAGAAACAACATTCAGGGTGGGAGAGGTAGCTTAATGGTTATGCAAACAAAGTCTAATGCCTGAGGCTCTAAAGTCCAAGGTTCAATCTCCCACACTATTTTAAGCCAGAGCTGAGCTGTAAAAAGCAAAACAAGGGTGCTCAGTGGTGACACACCAGGTTAAGTGCACATAGTATGAAACTTAAGGATCCTGGTTCTAGCCCCCAGCTTCCCACCTGCAGGGGTCCACTTGACGAGTGGTAAAGCAGGTCTGCAGGTGTCTCCCTCCCTATTTACCTCTCCCCTCTCAATTTCTCTCTGTCCTATCCAGTAAAATGGAAAAAAAAAAATGGCCACCAGGAGCAGTAGATTCATAGCAGGGACTCCCAGCAATAACCCTGGAGGCAAAAAAAAACCAAAAAACCAAAAAACCAAACAGCAACCCAGACACAACATTCAGCTTATGATTCCCTGCTTCCAGGAGTGTCTGTTCTTCCTTGGCACCAAAGTGGAAGGATACATTGGCTTAAGGCTGGTTTTCACCATCAAGAAGACATTAGTGCTTTTGATAAGGACAGAGATCAACTTTGGTGACTTGGATATCACTCTTTTGTTTACTGAGTGTCACAGTAATTGTTGTTTTCGATGGGTTATGTTGTTTTCGCCAGGCTGGCTTCACGGGCAGGTAACAGAGGACCAGGGACTCATGGTTGAGCTGTAGGCAGTATCTCTTTATTCATGCAGGACGCAGCACAATCTAAGACGAGCTAAGTTAAACTCAAAGTACAGTACTGTAAAACTCACAATGCTATCTTTATATATACTTGCCAAGTAAGGTGGAAACAGGGTATGACATAGAGAGGGTGGAGAGAAAAGTGACTGGTGAAAATCAGAGTGTGACAAAGAGGGGGCAGATTAGGCGAGAATCCTATCACTGAACCACAAATGCCCTGGAGGGAGGGTGGAACTTGTTAACGGTGGTTATGTAAATAGAATGAAGTGGTTATGTAAATAGAATAGTGTTAAGCAGGGGGGATTTAAACCAAATGAAACAGAAGGGGTCTCATGCATACCAACAAGTAATAACAAAAGTTAGCCATTTCTTGAACTCTAGTGTTGGCCAGATTTTAGGTTCCTGTTCTACAGATCTTTTCTGTGCAATCCCACCCATTAGCCCTGGTGAGAGTGTGTTGTACCAAGAGATCAATGACTGGATGGGTCATAGGATCCTCATGTGGAAGTGCAGGTAGATAAGCATTTCAAGCCAGGCCAAAAATTGTTGACTGGACTGGTAGGGCACCAGCGTTATCAAGCACAAGACCCTGGTTCAAACTGGATAAACAGTCGGGAGTCGGGCTGTAGCATAGAGGCTTAAGTGCAGGTGGCACAAAGCACAAGGACCTGTGTATGGATCCCGGTTCCAGCCCCCAGTTCCCCACATGCAGGGGAGTCCTTTCACAGGTTGTGAAGCAGGTCTGCAGGTGCCTCTCTTTCTCTTCCCTTCTCTGTCTTGCCCTCCTCTCTTTATTTCTGTCTGTCCTGTCTAACAAGGACGACATCAGTAACAACAACAGTAGTAACTACAACAACAATAAAAAACAAGGGCAACAAAAGGGAAAGTAAATAAATATAAACAAAACAAACAAACCTCTGATGTACAACATAGTAGTACTAGGGGAAGCATCTGCACTATAGTGCCTCTCCTTTTTTTCCATGTGTTTTTTTTTTCTAAAAAAAAAAGTTGACTTGAACGTGGAGCTTAGACAAAGATCAATAACTAACTAAATGAGTAAATAAATAACCTTATTTTATAGCAGTAGGGAAACAATGAAGGGTTGGAAATAAGTTATGACAAATACTGTTGAGAGATACAAACTTCATCACTGCTGATGGGGGAGAGAAAGGAAATTGCTTTAGCCATGCTAAGAAACACGGAGGCAGCTGATTGGGGAGGGGGTCATCTAGATTATCTGAAAAAGAGCCTAAACTTAAATAATGCCAGTGGAAATGAAGAGAAAGTCATGAACATGAAAGTATGGATAGACTCAGTAGGAACTAGTATCAAATTAATTGCGATGGAAAAGTGAGAGAACAAAAGCATAAGGGATGACACTCATCTTTTTATCTTATGTTACTGTATCCACAGATTACTTATTTCTTCACTCTGTCTAGAAAACTGTATAAAGTGTAGTTAGTGTTGGGCCAGGCTCAATATACTTGTTTTCTTTTTCCTGGACAGAGAGAGAGAGAGAGAGAGAGAGAGAGAGAGAGCTAAAAGTGTCACTTAGTGATATGCACAAGTCATAAAAATTCCAGATGTCTCCCTTCCTTCCCAGCTTAAGGAGAAAAATTATTTTTCTCATAACTTTGATGAGCTTGATGAATGTTAGGATGTCAGCTCAAGCATGCAAACCGCCCAGGTACTGGGGAAATTATTAATATTTTACCGGTGGACTTGGTTGAGCAAACACAATAAAAACAGGCTCAGTATCACTGCACTCTGGAAAAGTAGATGGCAGTCAGAAGCAGAGCTGCATCCTGCAGTTTGAAATCTCAAATTACATCAATGTGAAGATTTGCTTGGGCCTCAGGCAAGATCTCCTCTTTTGGAAAGGAGACATGGCAGGGGTGAACCTTTTGTTCCTAGACTGGTTTAGCACTGGTAACTGAATGTTATGCTGTTTGGTATTATGTTGGGTAGTTGGGTAGCCTAAGAACTGGAAGGGACATGGGCTACTTCTGTTCCAGGTTCTAGACTACCATTCAGGGGAAGAAAATACTAGAGAAGTCCATATGTCTTCCTGTCACATCAACCCAGACCACATGGGAGCCTTCTAATCTCAGACCATGAGTGAGGATCTCCATAGAGGAGCCTGAGTGCTCTTAAATTTGTTTGCTGATAGGAAGTATTTTATAAAACACAGTTTTTTTTTATTATTGCTTTCTTCCACAATTCCAGGTAAGTATAAAACCCTGATATCACCGAAGAGATTATTCTTTTGATTACATCACTGATTATTCTGATGTATAGCCATTGGGATGCCTATGTCAGTGCTTTAATCTTTTAGAGTTGTTTCCCTACATTCAAGCATATAATGCTCCCCTTATGATAAAAAGTAAAATATACTATTTATGCTACCATGAAAATGTTGTCTGTTCTTAAGTTTCACTGACTGACCAAAAAACTAAATTGTCTACCTAATGGATTCAATGGACAGTGACTCAAGTATAACAAAGAACTTCATGGTATTGATTGTACTACCGATCTCAGACTGTTATTAGTCATCACTAATAGATAAAAATGAAATTTTAGCCATTGATGGAATTCTTAAGTCTGTCCAAAATACTTCTATAGTTTTGTAGGCTGGTCTATTTACTACTATTCCTTCTCTTCCTCCCCCCTTTTTTCTAAGGAAATCAGTGGTGAATTAATATAGACCATTCATTCTCAACTCTGCATATGCACCCTAACCACTGGGTGGTGGGGGCTTTGTAATAATGTATTTCAGCTCCCACTTGAGGAGGTTTTAGTGTTATCCTTAGGGACCAGCAAAGCACTTAAGATAATATTATTCTATTTATCTGTTAGCATACACATTGGTCGAGTAATGAGTAGATTGTAATACAAGCCTTTGGTACTTCCGAAGGATAATATTTTCCTTGCCTCTTTCACTTTCTAGTGGCTACTGGCATTACTTGGTTTGTGGCTGTATCATATTAATCTTCTTGGTGAATATCTTATAAAACCTATCTCTGCTTTATCTCCCAATTATTTTCCTGTGTGTATGTGTGTGTGTATGTGTGTTTCTGTCTGTGTGTCTCTGTCTGTGTGTCTGTGAATGTATGAAATTCCCCTTTTGCCTCCATCTGATTAGGATTTTTGTGATGTATTTGGGGAGCACAAGGTAATCCAGAATTATATCAAGATTCTTAACTTAATCATATTGAGGAAGACCTTCTTTTTTTTTTTTACTCTAAATATGGCAATATCTAGAAATTCCATGGGTGGGACTTGAATACATTAGAGTGCACAATATGCAGAGAATTGTGAAAATTATAGAGTAATGGTGAGTAATGCTCATGCATTCTCTGTTCACGTGTATATGTGACTTTCTAGGACATAAATGAGATGTGGTGCTCTTCTTTGTCTTCACATGTAGGCTAGGCCTATCATTTGTATGCTGCTGGGAAGTATTTTATAAAACACAGGTGCTTTTTTATTGCTTTCCCCACAATTCCAGGTAGGTATAAAACCCTGATATCACCCAAGAGATTATTCTTTTGATTACATAACTGATTATTCTGATGTATAGCCATTGGGATGCCTATTTCAGTGCTTTAATCTTTTAGAGTTGTTTCTCTACATTCAAACATATAAAGCTCCTCTTATGATAAAAAGTAAAATATACTGTTTATGCTACTATGAGAATGTTGTCTGTATTTAAGGTTCACTGACTGAAAACTCTACAGCAACAAAATATAAACATCGATTATGTTGATATGCTTATGCTTTTGGATAATTGTATGCTTTATTATTAGTTAATCCTAGTGCCATCTACTTGTCCTTAACAAATACTACTACCTGGATGCTGAGAGAATTATTTTTAGATGATAAACAATGCTTGGTATCATATATTTTTGTGACTCATTGAAAAAACAACAACTACAGCAACAACTCCTTGGGGAATCTGTAGCCCGCAATTAAGGAGATATTATAGTATGAATATAATTCAAAAGCAGGTGTACCACACTTCAGTTTAACCAACAGTTTTGTATGATTTGACTTGTAGATTATTATTACTGTATAATTAAAATGTAAAGGAATATATAAAATACAATGTCGTTGGTGGGAACTGCAATTTCCTATAGCCCAACCACTCACACCTTTATTGATCTTTTCTGCTTCATTTTAAAGATGTTTAGTTTGTAATTCCTGATGATTGGATTGTTGAAAAAGTTATGATGTATTTTTATGTTTTTCTGTGCAAAAATGCATCATGACTTTTCTGAGAACCCAATACAATTCTCTTTTTCCTTTTTTAAAAAAGATATTTATTTATTATTTATTTATTCCTTTTTGTTGCCCTTGTTTTATTATACTTATTATTATTGTTATTGATGTCGTCATTGTTGGATAGGACAGAGAGAAATGGAGAGAGGAGGGGAAAACAGAGAGGGGGAGAGAAGACACCTGCAGACCTGCTTCACCGCCTGTGAAGCGACTCCCCTGCAGGTGGGGAGCCGGGGGCTCGAACTGGGATCCTCACACTGATGCTTGCACTTTGCGCCACGTGCACTTAACCTGCTACGCTACCGCCTGACTCCCAGGGCCCAATACAATTATTACATACTTTTGACAAAATGTGTCTACTATTTATACATGTCTCTGACCTAATGTCACCTTCATAAGCCCTATGACAAAAAAAAATTATCATTCTGGTCTATGATGGTTTCACTGACATCCAGTAGGTTTTTTTTTTTTCCTACTATAAGCCAGTGCTTATTTAGAAGTAAAACTTTTTTGTTGATTTATTTTTAATTAATTTATTTATAAAATAAAAAATATCGACAGGACCACAGGATAAGAGGGGTACAATTCCACACAATTTCTACCACCAGAGTTCTGCATCCCTTCCCTTGAAAGCTTTCTTATTCTTTATTTCTCTGGGAGCATGGACCCAGGGTCATTATGGGGTGCAGAAGGTGGAAGGTCTGGCTTCTGTAACTGCTTCTCTGTTGGTCATGGGTGTTAGCAGGTCAATCCATACTCCCAGCTTGTCCCTATCTTTCCCTACTTGGGCAGGACTCTGCAGAGGTGGGGGTTCATGGTACATTGGTGAGGTCCCCTGTCCAGGGAAGTCAGGTTGGTATCATGGTAGCATCTACAACTTGGTGGCTGAAAAAACATTGAGATATAAAGCAGAATAAATTGTTTAATAGTCATGAACCTAAAGACAAGAATAGAGCAGGTGAGATTTGGGATCTCTATTTTGGAAAAAGCTAATAGTTTTATTTTAGGTATATTCCAAGGGTTCCATGACTTTACTAATTTTTGCCTGTACAGGACAGCTAACATGCAGGTGAACTAAAGGCATTATCTGGGGAGAGATGGTATCAGAGTTGAAAATAGGACTAGAAAGCTGGATGAGGCTAGAGAGTTGCTCCCAAATATGGGAAAGGTATATATGTATCAATTTATGGATTTTTAAAAAAAGTTATTTATACTTGCATACTGTTTTGGGTCACTGCAACTATTGTGAATTTTTTAAAATTATTTATTTTGCTTTAAGTTGTATATTTTCCTCTAATTTATGGGTACATGTGCACATATGTTCTGTCTCATGGTCCCTGATCTGTATTTACGACAGCCAGTTGTTTTAACAACTTACCAGTATCACTTCTTTGGCAGATGGAATTGCTGGGTCTGGAACCAGGTCCTTTTTCTTCTGGGAAGGTGCTTTTTCCTCACACCACATAGTCTGTTCCTTGCAATTTGCTTTCCCTATAGATCAGTGACTAGCTATCTAAGTCAGATCTGAGGAAACAGGGGTAAATAACTAGCATTCAATAAAAAGAAGAAAGAAAACATGCCCATTTTAGTTCAAGTCACTAGTAAGTGGCGTTAGATAGTCTACAAGAAATCAGATAAGAGAATTTGTAATGATAGAAACATTCTCGGGGCTGGGTGGTAGCACACCTGCTTGGTACATGCTATAATGCACAAGGACCTGGGTTCAAGCCTCCAGTCCCCACCTTCTAGGGGAAAGCTTTGTGAGTGGTGAAGCAGTGTGGTTGGTGTCTCTCTGCCTCTCTTCCTTTTCTACCACCCCGTTCCCTCTGAATTTCTGGCTGTTTCTATCCAGTAAATAAATAAAAAGATAAAAAAAACCAACTATTAAAAAAAAAAAAAAACGATAGAAACATTCTATCCAATTTAAGGGGAAGAGTTTCTTAAATCAGAGTTTATTGAATGCAAGGAACAAAGAACAGAAAAAGCACAGTTGAAGAAGCCAAAAGATGCAAATTTTGATTTGTTTGTACCTACATCATCACCTGTTAGGGCATCTTCTTTTTGTTTCCTTGGTTTTCATCTGAAAGAAAAAAAAAGAGCTACAATATAATACTTACTACACCTAGAGTTGTACAAACTCAACTGAAACCATAGAAGCCAAAAAGTTTTATTCCACTTCCTGAAATAAAACTATAAATATGAACTCCACGGTCTGAAACTTAGTTTGCTTTCAGACACATTTATTTTTTTTCTCCATGGGAGATTTATTTTCAATCTATGTAGTCTCTGACGTTTTCCTTATCTTTCATAGAAAATTGAAGGTTTTTTGGAAGGCCCTTATTATAGGTACCTATAACAAGCTTCAAGGACACAGATAATTTGAAAATTGTGTAGTAAGTTTCCATAAAGACCAATGGGTCAGGCATTGAATATATCCAAGTTGCTGGGTCATAAGGTATTGTGAATGTTTACCTTAGACTGATTCTGCCAAGTTGGACCTGCAACTGAGTGACTTACTATATTTGCACTAATAAAATGAATTACTAGACTACATGGCTTAAACAACATTTATTTCTTAAAGTTCTGAGGCCTTCAAAGTTCAAAATCAATACAACTATGGCGTCAGCATCATTAAAGTCCCACTTCCCAAGGCATAGATGGTCCATCTTGCTGTGCCCTAACATCTCTGAAGAAGACAGGGACCTCTCCATGATCTCTTGAATGAGGGCACTGATACTAATGCAAAGTCCCCGTGACTTAATCACCTCCAAATACCATCCCAATAGGTATAAAGTTTCAACAAGAATTTGGGGATACAAACATTTCCTCTGTAGTAATCGCCATGGGCCTTGAATTGGAAAGGACAGTACTTTGTGCTTATCTGAGTCATTAACAGCTTTTCCTAGAACATTCTGTGTAGTGTATTGATTTGAGCTGAGGTGCTCTTTTAAGGTCACCAGCAATGATAGTTGACTTCAAGTGCCATAGATAGATATCCCTATTGTTGAGCTCTGATTTATAGGCAGGATTGTGGTTTCAGAGCATCTCAGTGGGAGCTCTGGGAAAATCAGCCAGGAACATTATGAAATTTTCAGCATGTTGCACAAGTTTATGGGTAATCCGGCTGACTGAGCTTAACCTCTGAAGGAGAGGAACATGGACACTGTGATAATCTCTGCCTAGGCTTTTTTTTTTTTTCTCTCTTTTTTTCCTATTTCTGAAGCAAGTTCTTTCTATTTTTCTTTGTATTCTTAAGATTGATTGCCTATTAACTCATGAGCACAAAACTCAGAAGTGGAGAGCTAGTAAATTGTCATTTGTCCAAAATCCAACTATGAAGAAAGATTACTAGAAATGACCTTGCTCTTAGAGGTGCGCCTTAATGATTACTGATTTGGTTACAATAATCAAAATGAGATGTGTTTTCAAGTGCTTTGTAAAAAAAAAAAAAGGTTTTTAATGTATCAGACTATGAACTTTTGTTGATGCTATTACTGTTCTTGTGTCATCATCATCTCTAGGTGATGATTTTAGGTCAAGAGAGCAAGAGAGACACTTCAGTACCAAAGATTCCCCCAGTGCCTTGAGGACTAGACACTCACAAGAGTACCTTGCATGATAAAGCAGGAAGCCTAAGGTGAGCTCTCTTTCCAGATTCTAAGAACACTTTTTTCTTCTTCTTCTAAGGATATATTCACTATCACAAGAGCAAACCAGAGCATCACTCTGGCAAGTATGTTGCCAGGGATTCAAGCTAGGACTTAAGCCCAATGCTTGATTATTGTCCCACCTTCCAACCCCTTAAGAACTCATTTTAAAATCAAGTTCTATAGTATGTGACTGTAGGGTAGTTGCCACCTCCCCCTGGCTTCTGCTTAACCATATGCCTATATAGGGATTTTACTGATCCAAAGCTTTGGTCTATTTACATAAATCACTTTTACATAAAGCACTCCAGGGCATTGGTGGTTCTATGATAGGATTCTCTCCTGCTCCACCCCCTCCTTGTCACACACTGATCCCTTCTTTGTCACACTCTGATTTTCACCAGTCACTTTTCTCTCCACCCTCTCTATATCACATCCTGTTTCCACCCTACTTGGAGAGTATAAAAACAGCTGCTCTTCTGATTAAAGACACTTGGAAATTGCTTTCCGGCTCCGAGAGTTCCAGAGTGTATCTCTTGCTGAAGTTGGTGCAGCACGAGTTCCTGATCCCTTTCCCACACAGCAGCCTAGATCAGCTCCAGTTGAGTTCTCTCCAACCCAGAGACCACTAGCTCGGGAAGAAGTACCCTCAGGCTATCCCGGCATGTGACAATAGTTTTACTCAATTATTTATTAGATGACAACTGATACAATAAGTAAATGCTATAATGAACTGTGCAATGCCACTTCTAAACAAATCTGAACATGTATTACCCAATGAAATACATAACATGGGGCCAGCTCTTCAGGGATGGTTCCTACTTTTCTATGTGAAAGATCCAGGTGTGTGTCCAGTTCCCACTGTACTGAGGGAAACTTTGGCACCACTATGTCTTCTTCCTTATCTCCCTCTGACTCTGTCTCTTTCTATCTGAAAAATTTTCCCATGGAGCAGTGAATTCCAGGTGGTGACAAAAATATAAACAAAATATGTGTACCTTGACATTAGTTGATCTATGCATACATATATAAGGAATTAAATTACATTTCTACATATCTTAATTCATAATTCATATTTATATTGACTTGTATATTACCAAGACAGCTATATCATTTTACAGCTAATATTTTATAGATATACATATTATTGAAATTCATGTAAAAAAGTCATGGCTATTTCAGACCCTTTGGTTGAGAAATCTTAGATTCTTGAATTAGCTTTAGTAACTCTTACAAGACTGATGATTCAGAAATGTCAGATAATCACATTATTCTTTTTCTTTAAAATTTTTTTTATCTTGATTTATTTATTGGAAAGAGACAGGCAGAAATTGAGAGGAGGAGGGAAGCTAGAGAGGGAGAGAGACAGAGAGACACCTGCAGACCTGCTTCACCACTTGCAAAGCTTTCTCCCTGCAGGTGGGAACCGGGGGCTCGAACTCAGGTCCTTGTGCATTGTAGCATGTGCGCTCAACTAGGTGCACCACCACCTGGACCCACACTACTCTTTTTCTACTGCCACTTATTTTGACAAACTGGAATTATGAAGAATGCATATATGTCATTTTTATTCACCTACTGATAAGTAAAAATGACATAACATTTAAGAGATGAGAGTTATTTTATGGATGAAAAAATTTTAACATTCAGCAGAAGAATTCAGAAAGATCCAAATCCATGGTTGTGTGAGCTCTGTCATATTTATTTATTTATTTGGATAGATGTAGAGAGAAACTGAGAAAGGAGGAGGAGATAGAGAGGGAGATAGTGAAACACCTGCAGCCCTGCTTCTACCACTTGTGAAGCTTACCCCCTGCAGATGGAGACCAGGGATTTGAACCTGGGTCCTTGAATACTGTAATGTAACCAGGTGCACCACCACCTGGCCCTCTTTGTTACTTTTAAGCCATGTGTCTTTGAGGAAATTAAGTTTTCTTAGCTTTAGTATCTGAATTTGAAAACTGGGCATAACAATATCGTGTGTGTGTGTGTGTGTGTGTGTGTGTGTGTGTGTGTGTGTGTGTGTATGGGCATTTGACAAATAGTAGCCATATTCTAATTTGACTCCTATTTTGTAGAATACAGATGAATCTTAAGGTTTAAAGAATACACACACACACACACACACACACACACACACACACAATCTAGTTTATCACAGTGGAAATGCCTACCTAAACATCTGTGTTCTACCACAATTCTAAAATGTTTGCTTTCTACTTCCCACCCTCAAAACATTCACGCCAACTTTTTGACTGAAATTGGCAATGGGCTGACAGACAGGTTTGTTTTTAAAGGAGGAGACAAGAAAAGTTTGCTGTCTCTTGTATCCAGATTCTTAGAATGGTTTTCACAGTAAGTGTCACTTTATCTGAGAAACGCAAATGGTTAGTTTCCTCCTGCTTGCTCTGATTCTGTTACCTCTTGGAAAGCTCTGTGCTTCACAGATAGTTAAAGAGGGAGGGAAGAAAAATTTACCTCTGTTGATGCTATTGTTTTTTTTTAATTTTTTTATTTAAGAAAGGATTAATTAACAAAACCATAGAGTAGGAGGGGTATAATTCCACACAATTCCCACCACCCAATCTCCATTTCCCACCCCCTCCCCTGATAGCTTTCCCATTCTCTATCCCTCTGGGAGCATGGACCCAGGGTTGTTGTGGGTTGCAGAAGGTAGAAGGTCTGGCTTCTGTAATTGCTTCCCCGCTGAACATGGGCATTGACTGGTCGGTCCATACTCCCAGTCTGCCTCTCTCTTTTAGGGTGTGTCTCTGGGGAAGCAGATCTCCAGGACACATTGGTGGGGTCTTCAGTCTAGGGAAGCCTGATGACATCTGGAACCTGGTGACTGAAAAGAGAGTTAACATACAAAGCCAAACAAATTGTTGAGCAATCATGGACCCAAAGCTTGGAATAGTGGAGAGGAAGTGTTAGGAGGGTACTCACTGCAAACTCTAGTGCACTTCTGCTTTCAGGCATATATTTTGCAGTAGTTTACGGATACGTGTGAACATATGCTTTCTCTAACAGAAACTGGTGTATATCTAGGTTTTGGGACTTTGATAGAAAGTGAACCACCTGAGATGAAATTAGAGTATACTATGAAAGGAAAGGTCTCACCCGAGTAATGAAGCTGAAGGGTTGTCATTCCACACGTGAAGTCTCTGGACACAATCTGAAGTGAAGCGTGTTGAGGTGGCAATCGTTGTGTTGGTTAGGTTGTGATCGGCAGATGCAATATTATTTGATATGAATTGGGAGAGGCATACGGGAAAGTGGGCCCTATCCAAGGGTACCAGGACTGGGGGAAGTGGGGGCTCTATAGTGGAGATGTGAGGTTCCTGCTGACTTAGGGTTCAAAAAGACAATGGATAGTTAATGTTATCATCACATTATTTGGTAATTGGGTTAACTTTGAAAAGTCCTTTTGTTATGGTTTGCTGTACAGTACCCAGTATCTTGTATATAGCTGTGCTATTGGAGGAAAACATTATTTTTTATAGTTCTCAATACCTATACATTCTGACACTTTTTCAAACTTATTTGTGTCTTTATTTATCCCAAGTCCTGTCCAGTTCACTAACAAGAGAGTGGACTCCATTCTCACTTCTTTTTTCCTTAATATTTCATTTTGTTTCTGCCATAAGCACTAGGACTTATGTTATACACTAAGACCATAGAAATAACTGAGAAATTCACCTCCTCTCAGTAGACATCATGGAGTGTCTGGCACAGAGGAACCAATGAATATATAAGTGAACAAATGAAGGAGCTAGTCTAGGGAGGAGGTAGTATCAAATTATAATTACAGTAGCATATCTATACAGAAATGTGAGCAATGCCTGACACTATGCATATTCAGTAATTGTTTATTTTATCTTCACAATCATGTAGGCCTGGGGTAATTCTAGTTTTTGCTGTTGGGACAAGTCACTGTAATTTATTTTTATTGATTTAACAATGACTGATATGATATCGGAATAAGCGGGGTGTAACTCCATACAATTTAGTTCCCACCACCAGAGTTCCATTTCTCCACTAGAAGTTGCCCTATTCTTTATCCCTCTGGGAGTATGGACCAAAGATCATTATGGGGTGCAGGACATGGGCATCGGCAGGTCGATCAATACCCCCAGCCTATTTTTTCTATCTTTCCCTAGTGGGGTAGGACTCTGGGGAGGTGTGGACACATTGGTGAGGTCATCTGCCCAGGGAAGTCATGCTGGGGTCATGGTAGCATCTACAACTTGATGGATGAAAAGTATTAAGATATAAAGCAGAACACATTGTTTAATAATCAGCAACCTAAAGGTAAGAAGATATCAGATAAGATTTGGGGTCTTCATGTTGCGAGAAGCTAGGAAGTATATATTAGTTATATTTCAAGGGGCTATTTCACTGTAACTTTTGAGGCTCAGTTATTAAGTCTGTGAAACAGCAAAAAATACTGACCTGCACAAATGAGTTGTGCTGCCAATGCTTAATGTAAAAGTGCAACATATTTTAGAAGTCCAAACATCTCCTTAACCTAACTACAGAAGGATTATGTAGCAATTCAACATATATCATTGGAAGGATGAATGAATGAATGAATAAAACAGTGAATAGATGAGACCAGACTTAAGTGGAGTAAAATTCCAGATCAGACTTAAAGACAATGTTAACTCTCAGCAGTTCTGAGCCACCAAAGCTCTGGAATTCACCCTCTCTTGCTACCCCTCAGCCCCACCCCAAAGGGCATGCTACTGCTCCTCCTCATCACAGGGGGCCCAGACAGCTTGTTTTTCTCCTCTTTGTGTGTTGGGGATATGTGATTTTACTGTCAGCATGGTGTTTCTAATGAAAGGCAAATGGTGTCCAATGTGACTTGGAAAAAAACGTACAAACAACAACAAAATTATATGTTCTTTTTTCCTGTAGTGTTCGCAGGGAGAATATGTGACTTGTTTGCTGTCAATACGGCTTATAATGACATGGTGCACAGAAGCACTGCCAAATGTGCACGGCATTCATTATACACATGTATTAAATGTAATGTGATATGAGTTTAGCAGCAGAGCAGATGAGAGCTGCCCTGGGGCTAATTTGAAGTTATAGCACCTCTTCCCATGGGATGATGGGGGTGGGGTGGGGGAGGGGCAGGAAGCAGCATGGGTGTGGAGCAGGATGTCTAGAATTTTTGGAACTAAATCTGGGCTGAGTTGGGAGAAAACATTAGAGCTCAAAGGGTCTTTCAATAAGAAAAATATCATTGAATAATTACTTATTGAGCTCTAAGAACTGTCAGACTTTAGCAGGCCCTGGGAATAAGATGCTTTCCTAACATTTAAGTTCACCATGCAGGAGGAAGGAGAAGTCAGCAGAGGTCAAAGGTCCCTGATAGTGTCTTGATGCAACTCTAATTTGGGAGGCAAATGGGAGACTGAACAAATGTTTTGGTGATGAGCTAGGCAATAAAGGCACACGAGCATGGCGGCTGGACCAAGCCATGTCAGAAGGAGAGTTTAGCTGCAGAATATTTAAGAAGCTCTTCTCTAGGTGAAGAGATGATAATAGGAAGGGGCTTCTCAGTCACTTAAGTGATGAAGCTTATTGGAGAAAATGGGCAGGCCAAACCATTTTATGAAAATGTCTCATTTTAAAAAATCATTTTATTTTTTTGGGGGGGTAAATGATGATTTATAAGACTGTTGATATCGATATCACATGTATACAATTGAAAACATCTCATTAAGCACACATTTTTTTTCTTAACCATGGAAAAACAGAAGAATAACAAAAGCACTAACAAATGATTTTTGAGAAAGTATCACCTACCAGAAAGTGAAAGTGAAAATCAGTTTCTGTTGTATGTAAAAAATAAAGGACTTAGCAGTAGCCTGGCTGTGAGTGGGTTCAAATAATCAAAGCTTTTTTTAGGATGGTACAGTAGTGCTGGATGGTATATTTTAGCTATGGCAAATTAGGTGATTATAAGCAGGGGTGTAGGTTATACATTATGGTCGTTGAGGAGAGTCTTAAGAGTTTACCAGCTAGCTCAGTTACACCTATCCAGTCCCTGCTGTCAGAAGCAGCATGGCAGGTCCTGGGAAGTGTGAGCAGGAGAAGGAGCCAGGGAAGAAAGGGGTAAGAATAGGCCAGATTCATGAGATAGGTTAATTACCAAGGTTTAAATTCATGTCTGTGAACTTTGGGAGAACCAGCCAGGGTGGGGGCGGTCATCTAGGAAAGCTGGAAGCCCTGAGAAAGCAGTGCAGGAACCAAGAGCAGACAGGTGGTGCAGCAAGAGAGAGAGCCTCTTCTGCCTGGCACGTTCTTAAGTTCTGTCCCAACATTAGCCTGACATCAGCTCCTGTGTTCATTATGTCTAATTCATCAGCCATAAGCTAATTACATCACAGCAAGTTTCTATATGCTGTCACAGTCCAAACTCAAACAGACCTTGTACAGATCCCATATAAAGATGAATAGGAGAGTTAGTGTGTTAAATAACTTGATCAAGATCTTTCAACCACAGGGTGGGCAATGGCACACCCAGTCACCATAAGCAATGATGCAGGTTCAGGCTCCCAGTCCCCTCCCACCCTTGTAGGGGTGAAACTTCACAAGCATTGAAGCAGTTCTGCAGGTGTCTCTCATTCTCTCTTCTTCTCTATCTCCCCTTGTCCTCTCAATTTCTGTCTTTATCCAAAATAAATAAATAAAGCATTTTAAAAATAAATAAATAAATAAATAAAATAATATCTTCCAGACAAGAAGAGGCATATCCAGGATCTCAGGTGAGATCACTTGACTTCTATATTCAATTAATTATCAAATTGCTGATCCAGACTTTAAGATAGCCCGGACAGACTGTGGACTTACTTTTTGGATTTAAATTAAAGTTTACTTGTATGTCTCATCCTATGAACTCAGCATAAATAAAGTCTATGTCTTACCCATGTATTATTGTTTTAGAAAAATAGTTCGGATCATAACTACAGTTCTTTATGTGGCATATTTTTAAGGCAGAGACAGAGAGTAAATGAGACCATGGCACCAACGCTTTCTTCAATGAGTGTGTCTGTGGGGGTTCCAGGCTCAAACCTGGCTCGTGCATATGGCAGACCAGCACACTACCCCAGGGGGCTATTCTTCCAGCCCTCTACGTAGACTTTCAACATGCCTATTGTCACAGCAGCCTTCAAAAATGTGACAACTTGTGTGAAAGTTTCAGAAAGTGACTTTTGAAGTCTTCAGGTCTCTGGGAGTCAGCATGATAGTAATGTGGGGGGATTCAGTTTGTATTATTATACTGGGGGAGGCTGAGTCATACCTTGGGAAACTTGATGTATTATAGTCAGGGAGTTGATGTCATTGATAATTTCTTTTAAAAAATTTTACTTATAAAATGGAAATATTGACAAGACTATAAGAGCTGTACATTTCCACACAATGTCCACCCCTAGAGCTCCATATCAAATCCCCTCCCTTGATAGCTCCCCTATTCTTTATCGCTCTGGGAGTATGGACCCAGGATCACTGTGGGTTGCAGAAAGTGGAAGGTCTGGCTTCTGTCATTGCTTCTCCACTGAACATGGGTGTTGACAGGTTGATCCATCCTCCCAGCCTGTCTCTCTCTTTCCCTAGTGGGCCAGGGATCTGGGGAGGCAGGGCTCTAAGACACATGGTAGGGTTGTCTGCCTAAGGAAGTCAGGTTGGCATCATGGTATCATCTGGAACCTAGTGGTTGAAAAAATAATTGATAATTTCTAAAAGAAGGAAGTCAAAAGCATCAGGGGATAAGAGTTTCTCATAGTACCTTATAAAACTTTCCTCTGTGTGTATACACATACGCACACACAGACACACATTTATATATAAATATATGTATATAGATGTATATAGATGCATATAGATATATACACATATCCACATGTAGACATCTTCTCATAATTGTAAATGTTGGGTTGATGAAAAAGTCATGATGTATTTTTTTTTCCTCTGTGCAACAACCCAATGTATCAGTATGTATCAGTAACAGGTAGATATTTACCTTAAATCATAGTAGCTAGCTTTATTGAAATCTCTTGGAACAGTGCCAGTACAATGCCCTTCTTTCACAAGCATTATGACATTTACTCTTCACAACACCAAAAAAGTAAATAAATACTACTGGGGTTCAGGAGTAGTTGTAGTTGATAAAACCTTGGACTCTCAAGCACGAGATAACCAAGTTTCATCCTCACGTCACATGTACCAGAATGATGCTCTGGGCCTCTCTTCCTCTTTAATTAATAAGTAAATATTTTAAAATAACAATTGCTATCTTAATATTTCCAAAGGGGCCACAAGACTTAAGAGAAGTTAGGACACTTGCTGGGGTCACCGTGTTAGTTATTAATCAAGTAGGATTTGGTTCCCAGCCTTTCTAGCTCCTCCACTCTATCCCATTACTAACCATGTGATGTGATTGTTCTTATCTTATCTGCTTCTGCCTGTTTTCAGAAAGTGCAGCAAACAATTCCTCTGTGAGCTGGATGCTCTCTGAGCTCGTAAGCACTAAGAGGGGAGTCTATTCCTCTGTATGCCCATGAACCGTAGCTCAAGTCAGTGCCTGTGAGGATTTGTGGGCTCAGCAAAGGAGTGAATTGCTTTCCTGTACCTAGGTATTAAGTGACATAACTGTGCTAAAATCACAGCCCCTATGCAGAGCATAAGAGATTTCTATTCAGCCTCTTCAAATCAACCTTTCCTCTGAAATCTAGCCCACTTGCAGCCTCTTCCTGCGTAAGTTACCAGATACAATCTTGGGTCATCTTTCATATTTCCTCTTGACTTTCTATGCGGCCTATTTTTTTCCTCCTAAACTTTCTATGGAAGATAAAGGAAACTCACATTTGTTGAGCTTGTGCAATGTGCCAAATACAACATCAAGGCCATCACATACATAAGTTTATCTAATCTTTGTGACAATTCTTAGAAACAGTTATTTGCCTTTTATTGGAGGGCTAATTTCAGCTCAGAGAATAATAAAATCTGAGTGACAACACATAGAAGAAGGCAGAGCTGGGATGCAAACCCAGGTCTGACTCCAAAGCCCATGACATGTACACTGACATCCTCACCTTAGCCTTGATTGCCACATGGCCCACCCAGCTTTCTCTGCCAGAGACCCCCCTCTTGCCTCTCTCATATGCCTCCCCTTAGCAAAATCTGATGGCTACAAGCCCGGGCAGCATGGAGGGCTGCAGCAAAAACATGCTCTGGCATCTTAGAATGTGGCACAAGGTATGCCAGCAAGAGGAAGAACAGTTGGTGAACAGTTGGTGAATGGATATTTTTATGCAAGCGTTGCCTAGAGAGAAAAGGAGAAGGAGAGGGGGAAAATAACTGTTTATGAAGAAGCCACAATTAATAAGGTCTTTGTTAGCTTTTTGGATTTAGGTTTTTGAGTCCACTGCTTTGGTTTTGAAAAGAAAGAGAAAGGTCGCTGAAGAGCCAGTCTCCCCAGCTTCCACAGTGTGAAGGCATTTAGGAAACCAATCCAAGCCGGAGTGTGTGGAGGATTTTTAATTATTCAGCAAGGAGTGTGAAGATTCACTGAAGTCCTTTGGACAGCTCTCTTCCCAAATGCTTATATTGTGGCATGCTTGTAGTGTATGGGCTGAAGAGCTATGGAATGAATGACAAAGAGAATTTGGGTGTGTGTGGGGGGGCGGGGGAATAAAGAAATTGTTATGCCTAGGATTCTGAAAGAACTGTGGCCATATTAAAACTGAGTCATTCCTCTCTGGACCTCGGTGTTCTCCTCTGTAAAGTGGGAATGAGTGTTCCTCAAGGTTGACTGTTGTGAGACTCCGAAAGAAGAATGCCTTGGAAACCAATTAGAAATTCAGCTGTTTGGTTTTCAGAACCACTATTTTCCACAAAGGCCTCCACTCACCATACTTGCTTTTGCACAGAAATATATTTTTTCTGCAAGCCTCTATGGTACTTACAATATTGAAAGCTGCTGTAACCAAATACTTAAAATATGCAATCCATACTTTTCGTTGCTTGATTTTTATGATGACTCTATTAGACAAGTTCTCTTTTCCTGTTGAAATGGGGAGGGTGTTTAGGGAGGAGCTGGGCAGTAGTGCAGTGGGTTAAGTGTACATGGTGTGAAGTACAAGGACTGGTGTAAGGATCCCAGTTTGAGGCCCCAGCTCCCCACCTGCAGGGGGGTCACTTCATAAGTGGTGAAGCAGGTTTGCAGGTATCTATCTTTCTTTCCCCCTCTCTGTCTTCCTATCCTCTCTCCATTTCTTTCTGTCCTATCTAACAACAATAATAATAACAACAACAACGATAAATAACAAGGTCAAAAAAGGGGGGAAAATAGCCCCCCAGGAGCAGTGAATTCATAGTGCAGGCACTGAACCCCAGCAATAAATCTGAAGGTAAAAATAAATAAATAAATAAATTTAAAAAGGGGGGCTCAGAGAGGAAAATAAGAACATAACATCAATATTCAGACAGTGCTCTGGGAATGTGGGAAGGACAGAGTGGTCCAGATTATTAGTCTTTGCCTGGTGCCTGCCAGGTGCTTGCTTCATGACTATCCAGAAAGCTGGTGCAGAGACAGGTATTATGTTATGAGTTAAGTTTTATTCTGCTCCCAAAACAAAACCAGAAACCTATCCCTCACATATATTCCTGCACTGGACTGTTGGGAAGAAGCTGTCTGGAAGTTGGAGCTTTTTTTGATCCCAGCATATACATCCATGCACTTGCTGACCAGCTTACGCAGAGCAACACAACTAGGATGCTTACAGACCAAGAAAGCAAATCACACTGGAGAACGAGTTCCAGCAGCTCATGAAAATTGTCACAAAGTATTTCAATACTTTGTACTGAAATACCTATCTTACAAGCAAGAAGTAGTTTGCAAACAAACTCCTTGTAAGTCTTGTCTCATAGACTCTGAGGCACAAAACTCTAATGTTCGATTAGTATTTTAAATTTAGAAATCTAGTAATATTTTCCTGTTTCTAGTCTGAATTTGCAAGTAGCTGGCTTGCATGGCTCCCTTCTTCTGTGATTTCCTCCCCCCCCCCCCCCACACACACATAGTACTCTCTTCACCTGTTCTCCTTTCTAAACTATCTTTTGTTTTCCATTATTGGCACATGATCATTTACTAAATTCCATTCTGGGATGCACTTGGATTCTCTGATAGCCCCATGTTGTTTTGCAGATTTATTTATTTTTAGTTTGAATTATAGCAATAGCTTCTTGACTACTCATGTCTTTTTTACAATTTCTTTCTTTTCCACACATTTTCTTGGGCAATCCAATTGCAATGGTAGCCAAGTTATAAAACTGTCCAAATAGTATTGTATTGTTTAGTTCTATGTTTCCTCTTTAATTGCTATCCCTTATTTACTAGATCTCACTCTGTTTTCTTTACATCGACTTTTGATCAAGATTGCAAAGAAACTAGATTTTCACATATCTGTGATCTTTCTGAGGGAGTAACCTAATTAGGATTTTTTGAATAATAAACTTCTTTATTATTAATATTTATTTATTTATTCGCTTTTGTTGCCCTTGTTGTTTTATTGTTGTAGTTATTATTGTTGTTATTGATGTCATTGTTGTTGGATAGGACAGAGAAATGGATAGAAGAGGGGAAGACAGAGGGAGGGGAGAGAAAGATAGACACCTGCAGACCTGCTTCACTGTCTGTGAAGCTACTCTCCTGCAGGTGGGAAGCCGGGGGCTTGAACCGGGATCCTTACCCTGGTCCTTGCGCTTTGCGCCACATGCGCTGAACCCACTGTGCTACTGCCCGGCTCCCAATAATCAACTTCTTATCTACATCTCAGCTTGTCCCAAAACATTACCCTAAGATGAGTAGGTAACTTGGTGATTCACTTTTTTTTTTTTTTTGCCTCCAGGGTTTATTGCTGGGGCTCGGTGCCTACACCATGAATCCACTGCTCCTGGAAGCTATTTTTCCCCCTTTGTTGCCCTTGTTGTGGTTATTATTATTGTTGTTATTGTTAGATAGGACAGAGAGAAATGGAGAGAGGTGGGGAAGACAGAGGGGAAGAGAAAGATAGACTCCTGCAGACCTGCATCACCACTTGTGAAGCGACCCCCGGCAGGTGGGGAGCTGGGCTCTTAAACCAGGATCCCTACACGGGTCCTTGCACTTCACACCATGTGCACTTAACCAGCTGTGCTACTGCCCAACTCCCCCACTTTTTTTTTAAATACTCAGTTCATTGATATATGATCTTCCTCATCATATGATGGTACCTCATCAGCAGAGGTGGATGGTCTAGAGTGTTACCAGTGCCCTTTGAGCCTTAGATCTTTTGGTTAACCTTCATCTCAGTAATACTTATTATTACATCAAAAAGGTATATAAATTACACTCTTTAACTTATCTTGTATGTTTTTATGAAATATTTCTATACTGAGTGTCCATTCTCACCCAAGTCCCCTCTTGACCATGCTACACTGTTTCCTGCTTCTGGTAATTGTTCTTATTGATGGGTACTATTTTCTTTTTTTTTTTTATTTAAGAAAGGAGACATTAACAAAACCATAGAATAAGAGGGGTACAGTTCCACACAATTCCCACCACCTGATCTCCATATCCCATCCCCTCCCCTGATAGCCTTCCCATTCTCTAGCCCTCTGGGAGCATGGACCCAGGGTCATTGTGGGTTGCAGAAGGTGGAAGGTCTGGCTTCTGTAATTGTTTCCCCACTGAACATGGGCGTTAACTGGTCGATCCATACTCTCAGCCTGCCTCTCTCTTTCCCTGGTAGGGTGGGTCTCTGGGGAAGTGGAGCTCCAGTACACATTGGTGGGGTCGTCTGTCCAGGGAAGTCTGGTCAGCATCTTGCGTATCTGGAACCTGGTGGCTGAAAAGAGAGTTAACATACAAAGCCAAACAAATTGTTGAACAGTCATGGACCCAAAGACTGGAATAGTGCAGATGAAGTGTTGGGGGGTATTCCCTGCATGCTCTTGAGTACTCTGCCTTCAGGTATATATTTTTCCCTAGTTTATGGACACGTGTGAACATATGCTCTATCTCAGGGGACCTGGTCTATTTCTAGGTTTGGGGACTTTATTGGGGAGTGGACCACCTGGAATGGAATTAGAGAATACTATGAAAGGAAAGGTCTCAGCCGAGTGATGAAGCTGAAGGGTTGTCATTCCACACCTGAAGTCTCTGGACACAGTCTGAAGTGAAGCATGCTGGGGTGGCACTTGTTGCGTTGATTAGGTTGTGATTCGTGGATGCAATATTATTTGATTTGGATTGAGAGAAGCATGCAGGAAAGTGGGCCCCACCCTAATGTTCCAGGACTGGGGGAAATACAGGTTCTGGGTACTATTTTCTAAGGCTTCTGGATGACATTGGGAAGGAGAAGAGTAATGCCAGGGCATTTATTTTTCCTGATTACTTTTCTGTGAGGTCCCTTTCCTAGATATAACAGAGTCTGGTCTATAGACCCTCCTCTTATTCAGGGTTCTGATAATGATGCTTCCTACCTCTCCCCTTCTGGTCTGAGAGTGTTAATCTTCACTATAATTATTCATCCCTTAGGATCCTTTTGCCTTGCCTCTACCATGATAAGTAATAAAATATTGAGCTCTTCTGTGAGTGTACCACCCATTTCTTCCTAAAACTCTTGACAGATACATCTGGTGATCTGTAAATGCTATCCTGACTTACTGCATTTTTAAAAATATATTTCATTGGGAGGGGGTCACGCTGTAGTGCAGTGGGTTAAATACATCTGGCGCAAAACACAAGGACAGGCGTAAGGATCCCTTTTGGAGCCCTGGCTCCACACCTGCCAGGGAGTTGCTTCACAGGTAGTGAAGCAGGTTTGCAGGTGTCTGTCTTTCTCTCGCCCTCTCTGTCTTCCCCTCCTCTCTCCATTTATCTCTGTCCTATCCAACAATGATGACATCAACAACAATAGTAACCACAACAATAAAAAAGGGAAACAAAAGGGGAAAATATATATTTCACTGTAATGAGAATATAAATATATATTCATATATATGTATATGTATGGCGAGAGAGATATTTTCTCTGTGGTAATATGACTCAGTATATGTCCTGATTCACAAAATATATTCTTCTAATTTATACTATTCAAATAAGCAAGAGGAGTCTTTCTTTGGGAATATAAGGTTCTGAAGTCAAACTGACATATTTTGCAGTCTAGGTTTAGACAATAGCCACATGCTTTGATCCTGTCATTTTACTTTGTCTGGCATTAGACACATATAGCAGTTACTTTTATAACAATTTGTATTCCTTCTTCCACACTTTTTTTTCCCCCTCCAGCGCACTTGCCTGCTCTGGCTTATGGTGGTGTTGGAAATGAAACCTGGGGATTCATGGCCTCAAGAATGACATTTTTTTTTTTTTTTGCATAACCTACCCCTTGGTTATGCAAAGGGGTAGACAGTCTTCTCTACTTTCGGGTAAATCTTGCCATCTACCCCTGCCCTTATATATTTTTTTCTTCCCTTTTGATTCCTTTTTATTAATGCAATGCCTTAAACTTCAGTGGAGCTCATGAAGTAGCACACTGTAATTTGCAGTTGGATAATTCCCTCATCAGTGGGAGTTGCTCTTAAGCTAATTTGGGCTGTATCCTCTATTTCAGTCCATTGTCTCATTTGTAAAGAGCACACTGTATTGTTTCAACTTCCACACTTTTCTTTATAAGATTGTACATCGTGACTGAAAGTGAGACTAGAAAATTAATTTCACCTCCAGAGTTGTAGATAGCATGGCATGCACACAAAAAGTCACCATTAGGGAAAATCTAAATATACCTGTTCATGACTAGAACAGTCTTCTCTACTCTTGGGTAAAGCTTGATTTGTACTCAGTGGAAATTCTTTGCATAGAAACTAGGCTAAGTGGAGAATGGAATCATTTATTATCCTCAGTTGCCTGACCTTCCAGGACTGAAGTCCAGGTCATATCAAGCAGTATTCACGGGGCCTTCTTAGGAGAGTAGGAGAAAGAGAGAGAGAGGGAGAAAGAGAGCGAGAGAGAGAGAGAGAGGAGATCGAGATAAAGTAATAAGGTAAAACTAGAAGGAAGATCATTCACAATTCTCAAGATAACCAGAAGCTTTGATGCCAAAAGCTGTCACACTGAGTGCCAGGCCTCAAGATGAAGGCGGAAATAGAGCAGATCATATATTCTAAAGAATAGAATATGTAGATTACTTAGTGATTTCACCAACTATTTCAGATAGAAACAAAAGCAGACAAGAGAGGAGGAAAGATACCACAGCAGCAGAGCTTCCTCCTATATGGTGGGGGCCAAGGTAGAAGCTAGGTCATGCTATTGACAAAGCAGATGTACTATTCAAGTGAGCTATCTTGCCATGCTTGTAAAATACCTTTAGACAGGAGAAGGAAGTGTCAAAATGAGGTGTAAATTATAGGCTGAGATTCATCTACAAATTGTGTAGTCACTGTTCCTTGGCGTACTTTCATCAGTTCAAGGCTCTAAGCTAAGTGTCCTTACTTTTTATTCTTTGCTTTTCTCAGCCTTCAGACTGATGCCTGTTAATAGAGGATAGCATTCCCTGCCCTATTTGTCACCCAAGACTATTGTAAGAATACAGTGAGACAATAGGTGTGAACATGTTTTATAAAGCACAAACTACTATACCAAAGTGAGAACCAGGTAGGCTTCTCACCACATAGAACTGAACTGTTATCTAAAGGGTGGCATACCTGGCCAGAAAAATTGATGGTTGCAAACGCAAACTTCCAAACACTAATTTTAGACTAATATATCTGGATATTTTAGGGAGAAGCCATTATCTACCACATACCCACCCCCTCTTCAGGAAGCTTCTCAGTAAGAGGATTTATAGTACATTAGTCAGTGTATTAGCCAATCATAGCTAGAAGTCAGAAGTTGAGACAGGTGGGGAGTATGGATCAACCTGTCAACACCCGTGTTCAGTGGGGAAGCAATTACAGAAGCCAGACCTTCCACCTTCTGCATCCCACAATGACCTTGGGACCATACTCCTAGAGGGTTAAAGAATAGGAAAGCTATCAGGGGAGGGGATGGGATACGGAGTTCTGGTGGTGGGAATTATGCGAAGTTGTACTCCTCTTATCCTATGGTTTTGTCAGTGTTTCCTTTTTATAAATAAAAAATTAGTAATAAAAAAAAGAAGTCAGAAGTCAAGGCATCAGCTTGGTGTTGTCATTAGCGTTGGATTCCTAGGACACAGAGCAAGGTGGAAACAGATGGAAAAAGAGTTCAGGAGAGAAAATGGAATATCCCTTCTTTGACCCAAATGATGACTTACAGTGTACTTTGTAAGGTGACACAGTTTAAAGGAATCATGGGCTTTTAGGGCTAGATGGCTTTATAGACTCATTCATATCAGAACTAACAAATTTGTCTGTATAGCTTCTAGGTATGTTCTTTTAAAATATTTATTTATTTATTTATTCCATTTTGTTGCCCTTGTGTTTTTTATTGTTGTAGTTATTGTCGTCATCATTGCTGGATGGGGCAGAGAGAAATGGAGAGAGGAGGGGAAGACAGACAGGGGGAGAGAAAGATAGACACCTGCAGACCTGCTTAGTGAAGCGACTCCCCTGCAAGTGGGGAGCTGGGGCCTCGAACCGGGATCCTTACGTCGGTCCTTGTGCTTCGCACCACCTGAGCTTAACCCGCTGTGCTACTGCTCGACTCCCCCAGGTGTGTTCTAATATGACAGTGCTTTAAAACTCAAAACCCATAATATGGGAATTGGCAAAACTCTTACAAACCTTAACAGTATCCTTAGGATATAGGCTGGAATTTGTATAGTGTGCTGCTATATAAATACCCAGGTTCAATTCTCATCCCCATTGAATTGAAGGAAGCTTTGGTGTTGTGTTCTCTCTCTCTTTCTCTCTCTCTCTCTCTCCCTCTCTCAGTCTCTCTTTTCTCTCTCTCTCTTTCACTCTCTCCCTCCCTTCCTCTGTCTCTACTCATCCATCCATCCACCTATCATCTATCTGTGTCTTCCTGTGTCTCTATAAAATAGTTAGGATATACTTTCTTTCTTTTGTTTTCTTTATGGGGGGATTAATGGTTTACAGTCAACAATAAAATACAGTAGATTGATGTAACATTTCTTAGTTTTCCACATAACACTTTACTACCCCGCCAAGGTTCACCTCTATCATCATGTTCTAGGACCTGAACACTCCCCCCTCCAGAGTTTTTTTATATCAGCTTCAGTCCAAGTTCTGCTTTGTATTTTCCCTCCTGTTCTTATTTTTCAACTTCTATTCATGAATGGGATCACCCTATATTCAAAGGATATGTTGCATAGTAGTCCACGGTCATTACTCTCTGTCTTCCTATATGGAATACTGTGTATTTCATATCTCCTGAAGTGTTTGATATATTCACCTGTCATATATATACTTTTTTTTGTTCAATACAGAAACTTCCTCTAGAAAGGAAAACTTTTCTGCTTGTGGTTGGTGGTAATTCCCTCTATCTCAATAGAAAAACTGGAAATGTCATTCTCCCAAAGCTCTGTAGCTGGAAAACACCAAATTTAGAATTTAGATATGAACCTATTTGGCTCTAAGATTCATTATTCCTTTTATCCCAACTTTTTCTGTAAGTAAATTTGTAGTAGAGAACTCATAGACAACTGTAACTCAGTGTTGATACTTTGGACAGACTGGCAGTTTAAATAATATACACAAGATAAAATTTTCTAGCCAGTTTGTTCATTGTAGTGATTTAATATTCCAGATGAGAGTATGCTTCCCTGTGAATAGGTTCTTCCTCCTTGATATATTTTAAGTAACACAGAACACTTATTTCTTTCCTCTGATTTTATCCCTTTTCCTTGACTCCTTCCATAGTTCTTTTTTTTCTTGTGGGAAAGGAACAGATTGAAAACTGTGGTTATATATGTAGCCATTAAAATAGATGTGTTGCCTATAAAAGTGAACTTGTGTTGGGGCCTAATAAATTATGTGCTAATATGTCAGCTTCCCACTCTGCAGGGGAATTACAATCATTCTCCTGATCAAAAGAGCATAATTTTAAGCCTCTCTTTTTCATTTGTTTCTTAACACAGCTGAGGACTAATTTATTTTGTTTTCAGTTCCAGTATACATTCTTGAGTACCACAAGGTGCTTGATTTTGAACTGGGAATTTCAGATCAGACTCTTGGGAAAGAGTCCATAGGCTGAGAACAAAACAAAGGGGAAAAAAAAAACACCATCATAGGCATGAGATTTTCCCCCCAATGGGTGACCTATTTTCAAGGTACAACTTGTTTAAAGTAAAGAAGTTTGCTTCTGAGTTGAAATGAGGAGGGAAGATATTGTCAGCAGAAATGTGGGAGTTAGTCACATGTAGAAGGCACTAGCAGAATGGACATAATATGCAAAGCAAGGTATTGTTCCAGGTCCCATAAGCAGATTGGGAACTTTGAAGTATAAACTGGCTGTGTTAATATAAAGACCTTATTTGGTGGGAAAGGAATGAGGAGTTTAAAACAAAAGAATGAGGTGGTCATTTATGTTCTAGAAATAGCCCTTCTGGAAGTGTCTGGAAGGTCTGAAGAACTCAAGGTAATCTATCAGAAAGTAATTGCTATAATCAGAGGTGAGAAATGATTCTATGTGGTATCTAGGAAGTGAAGCTCATCCATAGCTAGGGGAGAACATATCACTCTAGATAAATAGTAGACACCATTCTGTGATCTTTGGTATGACCATTTATTTCTCCTTCACTTCACACCAAGGAGGTACATACTATTAATGTCACATTTTACAGTTAAGAAAATTATTATAGCTAATAGATGCAGAAGTAGGACCCGAACCCAACCTGACTAAACAACCCTCTCTTATTAACATTGAAGGGGATACTTTCATTTAATTCTTTGTTGGGATTTTAATTAGGCTTCCAGAGGTTCTCTTTGAAGAGCTTGAATTAAGTACTGTCACAGTGATTTAAGAGAATAACCACAACAGAGTTAACAGTTCATCCCTGCTCTTGGCAAGGTCAATCTTAAAAGTATATTTATGCCTTCATCTGTGAAATGGGATAATTATGAGTACTTCATAGGATTTTTGCGAGGATTTTAAAGTCAGTACATGAACTGACTACAGTCTAAAACTGAGAAAATAGCTATTGAATTAACAAGATAGCTCAACTGGGCAGGGACCTATTTTGCAATGTGCACAGCCCAGGTTCAAGCCCAACCCCCACCACTTCACTAGGGGGACCTTTGGTGCTGTTTGATCCTCTCTATCCCTCTTTCTTTTTAAAACTTTTTATTATCTTTATTTATTTATTGGATAGAGACAGCCAGAAATTGAGAGGGAAGGGAAGATAGAGAGTGAGAGAGATAGACACTGGCAACATTGCTTCACCACTTCCAAAGCTTTCCTCCTACAAGTGGGGACCAGGGGCTCAAACCATATCCTTGCATATTGTAACATATGGCTCAACCAAGTGAACCACCCACTCAACCCTTATCCTTCTTTCTTTCTTTTTTCTTTCTGTATCTCTGTCTCTCTGTTTCTATCTGCAAAAAGTTGGCTCCTGGTCTCGAAATTCTGGTGATGACAAAATAAATGCAAATAATGATTAGTTCTTTTTCTTATTTTTTACTTGTTAGAAAGTTTCCACTTTGTGGGGAGGGACCATGGTCTGGAAGGAACAGGCCCTATGGGCTCCCCATGGCCTGCGGGAGTCAATACCCTAGGCCCTTCTTCAGGAGGGACCGTAGGCAAGTCCTTTCTAGGCCAGACACCATGGACTTAAAGTGGCCCCAGGGATTTCCAAGTCAAGGATTCCTTCCCCACCTTCCTCATTCTTGCCCTGCCAATGTCCCTTCCCCAACTTCCTCACTGCTACCCTGCCATATAAGGTTAGAAGCCATGACCCTTCACTCTTGGCCATACCTTATATGGTGCTCTCTCGAGCCTACAGTGGACTCACTACATGGCCCGTTTTTTTAGGATTGGTTAGCCCACCCCCATGCTTAACAGTATATCTGCGCAATTGTACACTCAATAAATGAGCTGTCTCTCTGAAGCACTCCCGGAGGTTCTGTGTTTTTCTCCACACACTCACCCTCACCACCAGTTTTCACCATGATGGCATGTTGTCTCCCTGTCCACCTGGCAGGATAGAGTGACACCACTTTTGCATCTCCTATATAAACTTCTGTCTAAAGAGATGATAATCCTTAGTGTACTTAATATAAATGAACTACAGCTATCTGTAACAGGATAAAAGAATCTTGGAAAAAATGTTGACTGAGATAAAGCAATTCTCAGAAGCCCACATCTGGTCTGATTTCATTTTTGTAAAGCACAAAGCAACTAAATCTAAATCATGTATTGTTTAGGGGTATGTGCACATGTGGCAAACCGTTTTTTATTTATTTTTTATTTATAAAAAGGAAACATTGACTAAATCATAGGATAAGAGGGGTACAACTTCACACAATTCCCATCACCAGAACTCTGTGTCCCCTTCCCTCCCCTGATAGCTTTCCTATTCTTTAACCCTCTGGGAGCATGGACCCAAGATCACTGTGGGATGCAGAAGGTGGAAGGTCTGGCTTCTGTAATTGCTTCCTTGCTGAACATGGGCATTGACAGGTCGATTCATACTCCCAGCCTGTCTTTCTCTTTCCCTAGTAGGGAAGGGCTCTGGGGAAGCAGAGCTCTAAGACACATTGGTGGGGTTGTCTGTCTGTCTAGGGAAGTCTGGTTGGCATCATGCTAGCGTCTGGAAACTGGTGGTTGAGAAGAGAGTTAACATACAAAGCCAAACAAATTGTTGACCAATCATGTACCTAAAGGCTGAAATAGTGCAGATGAAGAGTTGAGGGGCACTCCATTTTGTAGATAGCTAGTAGGCATATTTAAGTTATATTCCAAAGCGCCTGTGACTATACTAGTGTATTTTTTTTTTACCTGAGCCTGAGCCTGAAATCTGATATGCAGATGGATCCTAATTATTTTCTGGGGAGGTGGTGTCATGGCTGGCAGAAGGACCAGAAGGCAAACCATTTCTTAAAAGAGAAGGATTGCTTAGTACAACTTTAAGGATGGTGATTACTGCTGGGAGGCAAGAGGGGACTAGGATGGAGAGGGCATATAGCTGAAGAAATGGTGAAGGTATTGGTGGTGGTAACATAGATTTTATTCTTATTAGTATTTTCATTGTCATTAAGTTTTGCATGTGTTAAATGATATGCCTATAGTGTTTTAAAATTATTTTTTAAAGAGAAAGAGAGAGAGAGAGACCACCAGAGTGCTACTCTGCCACATATGTTGCCAGGGATTAAGCTTGTGATCTCATGTTTTAGACTCCAACATTTTATCCACTGTACCACCTCCAGGCTTCTATACCTATTATATTTATTATTTTATTTTAAAATGATTGAAGTTAGATAGTATTGTACCTGGTTGAAAACACATGCTACCTAGCTCGAGGACTCAGGTTCAAGCCTCCAGTCCCCACCTGCAGGGGGAAAACTTCAGGAGTACAAACTATTGTACATACTGTTGAATGTAAAACATTAATTCCCCAATTTAAAAAAATAGTAAAAAAAAACCCAACTTCAGGAGTGACAAAGCAGGCCTGCAGGTGTCTCTGTCTCTCTCCGTTTTGATCCCTTTCTACCATCTTTATTTCTTTGAGTCTAACCAATAAATAAATGAATAAATAATATTTTTGATATTTTATTTAGAGGGTTATTGTTTTCAGTATATTCATTGACATATTGGTGCAGTTTCGTTATGCACCAGTACCCCTTAGTACTTTTTCACTCCTTCTTCACTGTCCTACCCAAGAGTCTTTTGCTTTGATACAGTACACCTTGTCCAGTCTTCATTTCACTGTGTCCTCCCTCCCTGTATCTATATATTAAATCCCTCTTATAAGCGGGAAAGATTTATTGAGAGAGAAACTCAACTAGAGTGTCACATACAATGCTGGAGATTGAACTCAAGATTTAATACTTTTTTTTTTGCCTCCAGGGTTATCGTTGGGGCTCGATGTCTGCACTGTGAATTCACTGTTCCGAGGCTATTTTTCCCATTTTGTTGCCCTTGTTGTGTTTGTTGTAGTTGTAGTTGTTATTGTGATTGTTGTCATAGCTGTTGTTGTTGTTGGATAGGACAGAGAGAAACCAAAAGAGGAGGGGAAGACAGAGAAAAGGAAAGAAAGACAGAAAACTGCAGACCTGCTTCACCACTTGTGAAGTGATCCCCCTGCAGGTGGGGATCTGGGGGCTCAAAAGGAAATCCTTATGCCGGTCCTTGTGCTTTGTGCCATATGCACTTAACCCACTGCGCTACTGCCCAGCCCCCAAGATTTAATACTTTTATGTCCAGAATTCTACCATTGCACCAGCTCCTGAATCAGACAGCTGTTTTTATTTAAACAGATAATGGAAAAATATTCAAGGAGGTAGGTAAGTTCCTACTTGATTTGATTCAGTACACAAAGCAGAATATCAACAAGGCATTTATTATAGATTATATTTTGAAAGGTTAGAAAATATGGAAGACAAAAATCTAAATCACTTGCCACCTTACAAATCTAAGAAAAAATCAAATAATGCTCACATTTGGACCTGTTTGTTTTATCTTCTTCTCTATGTATTTTGTAGCATAGGTGACTGTAAATTCAATTATACAACCTGCCATTTTTTGTCACTTAACAAATACATCTTTAGCATTTTCACAGGCTATTAAAACTCTTTGTGATTATTTCATTCATTTAGTTTTTATTCAATAGTCATTATTGAGCCCCTATTAAGTTCTAGGTGATTTGTTAAGTGTTGGGAATGCTGAAATGATTAACTTACACTACTTGCCCTCAAGCTAAATTCATAATCTACTACTGAGTAAGTAGTCATGGGGGAGACATTAGTATGGGAGCACAGAGCAGTGCCTCTTATCACTCAAGAATTCCCAGATATCTGCCTTACCTCAGTCACTAAGGAAATACAGAATACTGGCAACCTTAGGAGGCAAGTAAAATAAGTGGTTGCAGAAAAGAGCACTCAGTCATGGAGGTGAAATGAGGCAGAGAGACACCTGCAGCCCTGCTTCACCACTTGTAAATCTCCTGGAGGTGGGGACTGGAGGATCTTTATCCTCTTCCTTCTTCTCCAGTTCTTACTGGTTCCTTCCACTCCATGAATCTTTTTTTTTTAATTTCTTTATTGGGGAATTAATGTTTTACATTCGACAATAAATAGTTTGTACATGCATAACATTTCCCAGTTTTCCATGTAACAATACAACCACCACTAGGTCCTCTGTCATCCTTCTTGGACCTGTATTGTCCCCAGCCACCCACCCCAGAGTCTTTTACTTTGGTGCAATACGCCAATTCCATTTCAGGTTCTACTTGTGTTTTCGTTTCTGATCTTGTTTTTCAACTTCTGCCTGAGAGTGAGATCATCCCATATTCATCCTTCTGTTTCTGACTTATTTCACTTAACATGAATTTTTCAAGGTCCATCCAAGACTGGCTGAAAACGTAAAGTCACCATTTTTTATAGATGAGTAATATTCCATTGTATATTTATACCACAACTTGCTCAGCCACTCATCTGTTGTTGGACACCTGGGTTACTTCCAGGCTTTGGCTATTACAAATTGTGCTGTTATGAACATGGGTATACACAGATCTATTTGGATGGGTGTGTTGTGTTCCTTAGTATATATCCTCAGGAGAGGAATTACAGGGTCATTGGGCAGGTCCATTTCTAGCCTTCTGAGAGTTCTCCAGACTGTTCTCCACAGAGGTTGGAGCAATTTACATTACCACCAGCAGTGTAGGAGGGTTCCTTTGACTCCACACCCTCTCCAGCATTTGCTGCTGTTACCTTTTCTGATGTATGACATTCTCACAGGAGTGAAGTGGTATCTCATTGTTGCCTTTATTTGCATTTCTCTGACAATCAGAGACTTGGAGCATTTTTTCATGTGTTTCTCTGCCTTTTGGATCTCTTCTGTGGTGAATATTCTGCCCATGTCCACCCCCCATTTTTGGATGGAGTTATTTGTTTTCTTGTTGTTGAGATTTGCAAGTTCTTTATATATTCTGGTTATTAGCCTCTTGTCTGATGTATGGCATGTAAAGATCTCCCATTCTGTGAGAGGTCTCTAGGTTTGGGTTATAGTTTCTTTAGCTGTGCAGAAGTTTTTTTAATTTGATGTAGTCCCATAGGTTTATAGTTGCCTTAATCTTCTTTGTAATTGGATTCGTTTCATTGAAGATGTCTTTAAAATTGATGCGGAAAAGAGTTCTGCCAATATTTTCCTCTCAATATCTGATAGTTTCTGGTCTAACATCCAGTCCTTGATCCACTTGGAATTTACTTTTGTATTTGGTGAAATATAATGGTTCACTTTCATTCTTCTGCATGTTTCAACCCATTTTTTCCAACATCATTTGTTGAAGAGACTCTGCTTTCCCCATTTAATAGTCTGAGCACCTTTGTCAAAGATTAGATGTCCATAGGTTTGGGGGCTCACTTCTGGGCTCTCAATTCTATTCCACTGTGTGTGGAATAGAATAGTGTGTCAGTGTGTCTATTCATGGTCCAGAACCAAGCAGTTTTGATGACAACAGCCCTATAATACCATTTGAGATCTGGGGGTGTGATTCCTCCAGTTCCTTTCTTTCTTCTCAAGATTGTTTTGGCAATTCTAGGTCTTTTCTGATTCCAAGTAAACATTTGTAGCATTTGTTCTATTCTCCTAAAAAATGTGGTTGGGATCTTTATAGGAATAGCATTAAATTTGTATATGGCTCTAGGTAGTATATTCATTTTGATGATGTTAATTTTTCCAACCCCTGAATGGGGAATATCTTTCCAGTTCTTTGTGTCTTTTTAAGTTTCCTTGAGTAATGACTCATAATTTTCAGTATACAAGTATTTCACTTCTTTGGTTAGGTTTATTTCTAGATATTTTATTGTTTTTGTTGCTATAATAAAAGGAACTGATTTCTGGATTTCAACTTCTTCTAACTTAGTGTTTGCATAGAGGAATGCCACTGACTTTTGAATGTTAATTTTGTAGGCTGACACCTTACTGTATTGCCTGATGATATCCAAAAGATAATTGCTGGATTCCTTAGGTTTTTCTATATATATTATCATGTCATCTGCAAATAGGAAGAGTTTGACTTCTCTTCCAGTCTTTATGCCTTTAATTCCTTGCTCCTGCCTGATTGCCTGAACTTCCAACACTATGTTGAATAGTAATGGTGATAGTGGACATCCCTGTCTAGTACCTCATCTGAGGGGAAATGCTTCCAGTTTTCACCACTGAGTATGATGTTGACTGTAGGTTTGCTATATATAGACTCCACTATCTTCAGGAGTTTTCCATCTATTCCCATTTTTTTTGTAGTGTTTTGATCATAAAGGGATGTTGTATTCTGTCAAAGGCTTTCTTTGCATCTATTGATATAACCATGTGGTTTTTGGCCTTGCTTTTGTTGATGTGGTGGATCACATTGATAGATTTACATATATTAAACCAACCTTGCAAGTGGGGAGAAACCCCACTTGGTCATGATGAACAATCTTTTTAATATACTGCTATATTGGGTTGGCTAGAATTTTTGTTCAATATTTTAGCATCTATGTTCATCAGAGATATTGGTCTGTAGTTTTCTTTTTTTGGCTGTGTCCCTGTATGCTTTTGTTATCAGAGTGATGTTTACTTCATAGAAGCTGGAAGGGAGTATTCCAGTGTTTTCAATCTTCTGGAAGACTTTTAAAAGTAGAGGTAGGTATAAGTTCTTCTTTGAAGGTTTTGTAGAATTCATTTGTAAAACCATCTGGTCCAGGACTCTTTTTTTTGGGAAGATTTTTGATAACTGTTTCAATTTCCTTAGTTGTGATGGGCCTGTTCATGTTATCTACTTCCTCTTTGCTTAGTTTTGGAAGTTGGTAGGTTGGTAGGTATCTAGGAAATTGTCCATTTCTTCCGAGTTCTCTAGCTTGGTTGCATATAGTTGTTCATAGAAGCCTCGTATATGTTGAATTTCTGCGGTGTCTGTTGTGATATCTCCTCTTTCATTTACTCTCTGGTTTATTTGGGTCTTCTCCCTTCTTTGTTTAGTGAGTCTGGCTAAAGGTTTGTTGATTTTGTTCACTCTTTCGAAGAACCAACATTTACTTTCGTTGATCTTTTGTATGGTTTTCTTCTTTTCAATGTTATTGATTTCTGCCCTAACTTCAGTGATTTCTGTCCTTCTACTTGCTCTAGGGTTCCTTTGTTCTTTTTCTTCTAGATCTTTAGGACGTGCAATCAGGCTGTTTATTTGTTCTCTTTTTTATTTCCTTATGTGTGCTTGTATGGCTATGAACTTCCCTCTCAGTACTGCCTTAGTTGTGTCCCAAATATTTTTATAGCTTGTGTCTTCATTTTCATTGAACTCTCGAAACATTTTTATTTCTTCCTTTATTTCCTCTTTGACCCAGTAGTTGTTAAGTAGTGTACTGTTGAGCTTCCACATTTTGGGACTATTACTAATCTTTTGTTGATTTTTAAGTGTTAGTTTAACTCCACTGTGGTCTGAGAAGATGCTTGGGATGATTTCAGTTCTCTTGAATTTGCTGATGTTGTGTATGTGGCCTAACATATGGTCTATCCTTGAGAATGAACCATGTGGACTTGAGTAAAATGTGTATTGCAGTTTCTTGGGATGAATGACTCTGAAAATGTCCAATAGTTCTAGGTTATCTATCTCCTCATTGAGCTCACTCATGTCTTTATTGATTTTCTGCCTGGATGATCTGTAAAGTTGAGAGAGTGGGGTGTTGAAGTCCCCTACTATGACTGTGTTGCTGTTAATATATTGCTGTAGCTCTTTCAGTAGATGTTTGATGTATTTAGATGGCTTTTCATTGGGTGCATAGATGTTAATAATGTTGAATTCCTCTTGATTGACTGATCCTCTGAGCATTAAGTAATGTCCATTCCTATCTTATTTAATTGTATTGATTTTAAAGTCTATCGTGTCAGATATGAGAATGGCTATTCCTGTCCCTTTTTTGTGGGCCATTGGCCTGTATGATATTTTTCCATCATTTTACTTTGAGTCTGTATTTGTCTTGTTGAGTTAGGTGGGTTTCCTGTAGACAACATATTGTTGGGTTATGTTTTCTTTTTTTTTTTTAATTTTTTATTTAAGAAAGGATTAATGAACAAAAACATAAGGTAGGAGGGGTACAACTCCACAAAATTCCCACCACCCAATCTCCATAACCCACCCCCTCCTATGATAGCTTTCCCATTCTCTAGCCCTCTGGGAGCATGGACCCAGGGTCGTTGAGGGTTGCAGAAGGTAGAAGGTCTGGCTTCTGTAATTGCTTCCCCGCTGAACATGGGCATTGACTGGTCGGTCCATACTCCCAGTCTGCCTCTCTCTTTCCCTAGTAAGGTGTGTCTCTGGGGAAGCTGAGCTCCAGGACACATTGGTGGGGTCTTCAATCCAGGGAAGCCTGGCCAGCATCCTGGTGGCATCTGGAACCTGGTGATTGAAAAGAGAGTTAACATATGAAGCCAAACAATTTGTTGAGCAATCATGGACCCAAAGCTTGGAATAGTGGAGAGGAAGTGTTAGGGAGGTACTCACTGCAAACTCTAGTGTACTACTGCTTTCAGGTATATATTTTGCAGTAGTTTATGGATACGTGTGCACATAAGCTCTCTCTCACAGAAACTGGTGTATATCTAGGTTATGGGACTTTGTTAGAAAGTGAACTACATGAGATGAAATTAGAGTGTACTATAAAAGGAAAGGTCTCACCTGAGTAATGAAGCTGAAGGGTTGTCATTCCACACGTGAAGTCTCTAGACACAGTCTGAGGTGAAGCATGTTGAGGTGGCAATCATTGCGTTGGTTAGGTTGTGATCGGCGGATGCAATATTATTTGGTTTGGATTGGGAGATGCATACAGGAAAGTGGGCCCTATCCAAGGGTTCCAGGACTGGGGGAAGTAGGGGCTCTGTAGTGGAGATTTGAGGTTCCTGCTGTCTTAGGTTTCAAAAAGACAATCGATAATTAATGTTATCATCACATTATTTGTTGATTGGGTTATGTTTTCTGATCCATCTTCCTACTCTGTGTCTTTTAATAGGTGAATTCAGACCATTGACATTTATTGATATCATAGGTTGAAGATATTTTAATGCCATTCTTGTAGAGTTTTAGAGTGTTCTGATATATGACCTATTTATAGTGGTCTGACTGTTTATAGGAGACCTTTCAGAACTTCTTTAAGGGCAGGCTTGGTGATAGTTGAATCCTTCAACTGCTGCTTGTCTGAGAAGGTTTTTATGCCTCCATCTATTCTGAATGACAGTCTAGCAGGATACAGTATTCTTGGTTGAAAGCCTTTCTCATTGAGTACTCAATAGATATCTTGCCATTCCCTTCTGGCCTGTAGTGTTTGTGTGGAGAAATCTGCTGCTAATCTCATTGGTTTTCCTCTGTAGGTGACTCTTTGTTTTTCTCTTGCAGCCTTCAGGATCCTTTCTTTATCATTATTCCTTTCCATTCTAAATATGATGTATCTTGGTGTCTTTAGGTCTGGGTTTATTCTGTTTGGGACCCTCTGGGCTTCTTGAACCTTTATGTCTTTGATGTTGTCTAGACTAGAGAAGTTTTAGGCTATTATGGCCTGGAGAATGCTTTCTTCCTCTCCCTCTCTTTCTTCCTCTGGTAAGCCAATAATGCATATATTGTTTCTTTTGAAGTCATCCCATAGGTCTCTTTTGTTGTTTTCAGTATCTCTTAATCGCTTTTTGCGACCTCTTACTTCTTTTTTAGTTGTTTATAATTCGCCCTTGATCTTGCTAATTCTGTCTTCAGCCTCATTGATTCTATTCTCTCTCCCCTCTACTGATTTCTGGAGTTCCTCCATTTTGTTGCCCTGTTCTGATACTGGTTTAGCTTGTTCAGCTAGTTATGTTCTTCACTCAGCTATTTCAGCTTTCAGCTCCCTAATAACCTTGAGATAATTAGTGCTTCCTTCCACAGTCTCATTTGTTGTTTCTGCATTTATGGTGACAATTCTTTCAAACTCTTTATTCACTCCTATGATTATTTCTTTAACTAGTGTTTGGATGCTGACCCCATTATTTTTTGTGCTTCACTCTTTGGGGGGCTTTTACTCTTGTCCTGGTTCATTTCTCCAATATTTCTTGTTGTTGGTTTAACCATTTTATATATTATGCTATGAGGTCCCTCTCTTAGTACTTTTCAAGTTACTGATCACTACTGCCTGGATTGACTTATGTCTAAGTAAGGTAATTAAAGGGTTCACAGTTGTGGAAATTGACAGTTGTTTCAATAGTATTTTAATCCCTGATTTGGAGCTCAGTGGCTTAAAAGCCTCTTGTGCTTTTTCTTCCCTGTAGGCTATGGGAGCCTGAGGGCTTTTAAACTATAAGTAGACTTCTTAGCTTAATCACTGACTCCTGTTCAAGATATAAAGCAGTGTGTGGCAGAGATAATCCAGTAATTATGCAAAGAGACTTTCACAGCTCCACTGCTATGCCACCTAGGTATAGATCTTCTCCTGAGTTTCCTGGTTAGTTCTCTGTCCCCTGGTGTCAGCACAGGGCCTCCCTGCAGCTGCTCCAGACCCTGAGGGTAGTAGGAATGGAGACTCAGAGTTGTACTTGGTGATTCCCAGGGGATTTCTCTCCTCCCATAATTTGTCTCCTTGTTGGTGAAACAGATTGGAGGTGGCGTCTCAACTGTTAAAATGCCAGACTGTTACCAACCACCTCATCTCTCCCTAGGCTCCTTTTTTTCCACCTGCTACATGTATTTGCACTCACCGATGATCTGGTGGGTTCCTGAAGCCATTCTATTCCTGTCCTGTTTTGGTTCCAGGTAGTCTCCTTTGGTATTCCTAGTTGATCCAGGAGAGGAGAGAAACACTTCTGCTGCTGCTCACACTCCATGAATCTAATAGGAATGGAAAATCTAAAAGTCTGCAGATATATCAGTTTTGTGTCCTGGTGCCATAGGTAGAGAGAATAGTTCTAAAGAGACAAAGAAAAATAATCAGTTACAACAGGTTTTAGAGGAAGTAGTGGCATGAAATTTGTGAGTCTGGTTGCTTTGGTCTTCTAGCTAAGCCAACAAGTAATACTTTTTTTCTTTCCAAGAGAGTTATCACCTCCACTCAGAGTGCACCCTTTCCCCTCAACCTCCAGGGGATCCATAACCCAGTACTGACAATAGTTTTTGTGACTTCTTTGAGCAATATCTACATTACAGAGGAAAACTCAGGTATCTCCATGCTGGGGGATGGGAAAGAGTGGAGACTGATTTGATTTTGGTGACCCAACTCCCAGTTCTAGTTCTGTCATTTGCAGGCTCTGGAATTGAGTCTTCACCTATAAAATAAGGAAGCACTCTCCAGTTTACAAACTCTCCAGTTTACTGCTCTGTGAGTAGGCAGTAGTTAAAGACTGTAGTATAATCCTTGGCATGTCATTGTGCTTGATAACATCTGATTTCTTTCATGTAACATTGATCTAAAGAGGAATTAGAGTGTCAACATTTTACTGGGTCATGGAGTAAAAATCATGATGGTTCAGGCATGATCTCAAACTATAAGTAAATCACAGTCCAGAATAATCACAGTTTCTATTCTGAGACTGATAGGCTTTAGAAAGCTTGCAACCCCCTTGAAATTGAATGCAGTAAAGTGCCTATATATAAGTTGTTATGTAGAATTTTAAGAAAGTCTTCATAAGATTTCCCAAGTTGGAAATCACCAAGGAAAAGCTTTAAGGGAGTTTTTAAGAGAATATGAGATTATGAGATTATAAACCTCTGATTAATTAGAGCAGCAATAAAAGAATAAAAGTACCTCCCACCCCTGCACATGGAATTCTGTAGGGAAAATACAATTAGAAGGTGAATCCATAGCTAGATTTAAGGGGTCCTATGTGCAATAATGTGGGCCAGAGGATATAAGTGGAAAGAAGGAGATATAAACTCCATATAAAAAATAACTTTAATTATCAGGATGTCAAAAGTTGATTGAAAGAACTGAGACTTTTAATAAGATGCTTCAAGATATAACCTATAATGTCTCTTTTGATTCTCAGGTTCAGTATCTCACTAGAATAGAGTGTAAATATGTTAGTGATCATCGTGAGGGAAAAGATATATATTTTAGGTGTTTGTGCTTGCCTTACTTGGAGGCCCAGTATGAGGTGGTATCTTTATATTATTAAGTGAGATGTTGTAAGAAGCTGCTGATTGGATCATTGGGTCATTGACCAGATGCAGGGATAGAGATAAAATAATACTTTGTGAAGTGTCTTATCATGTCAAAATATGTCCATGTCAAAAAGTCATATACTGATAATAAAGAAGATTCTATTAGACACTTCCAAGTTAACTTAATGCCCTCAATTTTGTCCAAAGCCTAGAAATCATGGAAGGTCCTTTTCTTAGGATAAATGATAAATAATATCTTTAAATTATATCTACATAGGAAATACCAAATTGCAGTTGACATAGTTGACTTGCTCATTCACTGGAGTTCACTGAACTAATATGTTACAGAAAATATACCAAGTTTTGAGATACAAAAATAGATAAAAATGGCCAAATTAACATTTATTGAATGAAAAGGCACTTCATAATTATTATTTGACTTAATTAGGTTAGCAGTCTTGCAAGATGAATATCTTCACCATCTTACACTTAAAGGAAACAGATTCAACATTTCCCTAAAGTTTTGGAGTTATTTAATGGTGAACTTTAGATTTAATTTCTAGGTGGAATCACTATAAGACCTGTTTTTTTTTTTTTTTTTTTCATGTACTAGTCTCTTTTAAGGTGCTTGGGGCACAGACATGCAAGAAATACCCTGTAGTCCTGTGTGTTATGCAGTAAAATGGTGAGTGGGCTTAGCAGATGCTGAAGTTTCATCCTATTTTAGGAGAATCTCTTGAGCAGCTGGTATTTGGGCTGAACAGTAGAGAATGTACTGATATGTATCGACACAGAGCTAATGTAGACAGAGGAGGGCAGTATAGGGAGTTCTGGCCCTGCGCAACAGGGTTTTGGACAGTACATATGCTATATAATCCTAGTTCTGGGAAAATAAAGCCAATATGGTATATTTGGTGGATAACTGCAGTGTTTCAGAATGATAAAATCAGCTGTGAAGAAATTATGCAGAACTTTGAGTTCTTTGGCTTACAATATCAGCTTATCTATTGATATAGTCTACATGTGAGTGGAAATCATTAGTATTTGTCCTCCACTTTTTAACTTCCCTTAATATAACCACATCCACTTCTGTTCATTTTTCTCCAAGGGTTAAAATCTCATCTTCTTTGATTGAAATGTAGATTTTGAAAATTTATAATATAATCATCCATGACAGGGTAAATACCTTATGGGACCTGTACTCAATGGAATACTGCTTGACACTTAAAAGAGAAAATATTGTGTCCTTTGGGACAGAATGGAAGTGAAAGACAACTATTAGGTAATTTTACTCATATGTGTAATATAGAGAATTGAAATTCATGAACTTGCAAAAAAAGAAAAAAATACTATCTGTCTCTAAGACCTTGAACAGGTGTAGTCATTATCCATAGGGAACAGAACATTAGTGATGGGAGTGGTCAGTAACTATAACCATAGCATCTTATGATCTTATAAGTCACTAATAAAAATCATGCTATCATACATCTTAATAACAACAACAAACAAATAGCACAGTAAAAATGTGGGCAAAAGGTTTGAATAGACAATTCTCTAAAGAGTACAATTTGGCAGGGAAGATACATAATGGTTATGAAAAAAAATGCTTTCATGCCTGAGACTCCAAAAACTTCAGGTTCAATTCCCTGCACCACCACAAGCAAGAACTGAACAGTGATCTGGTAAAACAAATACACAGATGATCCACAGACATATGAGAAAATGTTCCATATTACTTCTCAGTAGGAGAATGCAAATTAAAATAATACTGAGATTTTATCTCACACCTATGAGAATAGCTTTCATTAACAAAACAGGAAGTGGCAAGAGTTGGTGAGTATATATAGGAAAAGGAGTTCTGATACACTGTTGTCAGGAATACAAACTGATAGACCCTCTATGGTACAGTACAGAAATAATAAATAAATAATAAATAATAAATAAATAGAAATGGAAATACTCTATGAGTCATTAGTACCAATCTTAACCATATATACAAAGGTAATTATAACTCTAATTTTAAGAGGATATTTGCACCCCGATTTTCCCAGCTGCACTACTTAGAATAGCCAAAATATAGAAACTTTCGTTAGCTCTAGTAGTATGTGAAGTTGTCCTGCATTTGCTACAACTTGTGTTTTAGAAAGAACTATTTTCACATTTCTCCCACCTCTCTCCATCCATTCTTCAGGCAGGAACAGCTTAGGTCCCAGAAGACCTGATTCTTACCAATGCAGAACTCTCACTGCTCTATTCTCTCATTCTATGTGTCTTATCATAAATCAGAAAGAAATGCCCAGAACCCCCATATGGCTCTCTTTTTGTCATAAATCTTGAGTGTGAGTGTGTGATGAGTGGTGGGTTTAGGTAGTTACATAATATAAAACTACTCTTGCCTTTCTCAAGTTTAAAGAATTGTTGTCTATGTATCTCCTCCTATAATTTATGGCCGTATCAGTATGGAGGGGGCATTCCCACAGTCATTACTTATAAATTATGTGCTTTCTCACTGCTCACTGTTCCTTATCATTAATAACTATTATTTCTATTTCTATATTCTATACTTCTATATACATTATAATAGCACAGGCATTTTGAATAGTGAGGGTCAGTTTATCATGGCTTATCATTTAGAGGGTAGGGCTAATGGGAGTCAGGGGTAGGGTATATCCTTTTCTCTCTCATCTCCTTTCTAGGATAAAAGTATCTTGAAGATTGAAATCATACTACTTTTTCTTTGTATGTATGTCCTCCTAAGCTTAGCATAGGACCTGCCCCACTGTAGTTGCTATGTTTGTTCACTGACCAACCAATTGACTGCAATGTGCTCTTGGGTGGATGCTAAGTCAGCCCACAGTGTGGCTTGTGAGAAATAAGGCAGGGCTGTGCTTTGACAGGAACCTGGATGATTCAGAGGAAAGCTATACTGGAGAATCCTAATGGTTAACCAGCATTTCTGTTACTGATTTTATAGTGAACATCTGGGTGACATTTTCCCATTTTATTATCTCATTTGCCCCCTAAAAGACATGTGAATTATTCCATTTCACAGATGAGAAAACTGAGGTCTAGGTTATTTCATGAGTTACACAGAGTCACCTAAATAATATACGACAGAGATCACTGTTCAGTCTCTAAATTTATCGTTAGGTCTTTTACTACTTTATTAAATTGCCTATCCCAGATAAAGATATCAGCAACAGTTAAGTGCTTTGCTGTTTATAATTCCAGCATGTTTTACATTCATGATTTTATTTAGCCCTTATAACAGCTATTGGGGGTGGTTTTGTTATTAATATCCCTCTAAAGCAGATGAGACAGCAGAGACCCAAAGAAGTAATAAAAGATTCCCTGCCGGTAAGGATGATGCTAGAAACTAGATTCAGTTGTTTGCATCCTGTTTCTAGGTCTCCTTTCTGCAGATAAAACAAGAAATTCCAAACTGTGGTGGTGTAAACTTTAGCATATCTCCAGAGTTAAGCAATTATTGATGTGTTATTGCTGTAAGGCCCATCTCTGCATTTGAGCTCACAACTTAGGAGTCTTGAAGTATATTTTAATTATAGCTACTTGATAATCCTGGGGCATGATGGGGTATGGAATTGTCCTATATCATGGCTAAGAGTCCTGAAGGAGGGGACTGTTCCAGGTCCATGAATATTCAGTGTTATGCTAAACTACAAGCTGTATTATCCTCCACTCATAATAATCAGATGCACACTGCATCACTCTCCAACTTTACAGTCATTAAGAGGATGGATCACAGCACGTACTAGGTATTTCCACTGGAATTTGTCTCCTCTTTATGGGGTGATTCGAGTATCTAAACCTGTCAATGGAGAAATGAAAAGCTACCATTTCTTTGCAGTAAGTCTTTCCAGTGAGTTTCAGGTGGTTGGGAGAGAGCACTGAGAAGGAGCAACCCTTGTGTTAAGGAGGGCACGTGCGTGCATGTGTGTGTGTGTGTGTGTGTGTGTGTCTGTGTCTGTGTACACCATTATGTTGTTGCATGCCCATATGTTGCTGGCCCTGGCTTTTGCCTGATGCATGCTAGGACATGCAAGCTTCTTAATATAGATGCTTTGTAGAGAATAGTACAAATTTCTTCAGCAAAGAGCTTGCAGCCTTCTGGGAAAGCAAGATTAGAGTTGGGGCAAAGACATTTCCTGGAAGTAATGATTTCTAGGCTGAGGTCTCATGGAGAAGGGCGAGCAGGTGGTAGAGTAGTAAGGAGACTTTTTAGGAGTAAGATAAGAAAGTCAAAGTTTTGCAGATGAGAGACAATTCAATAAGTCTAATTAAAACTGCAAATTTAAATATTGCCTTGGGTTTTCAATAGTACTTATGAGAAAATCACTTGTATAAACTGAAAGTCTGTTCCCTTCTAAATTCATATATTGAAACCTAAGTCATCAGTGTGCTCAGATGTTGGTATGCTTCTAAATTCTGCTTCTAAGACCCCTTCTGTTGCATTGTTTGACATTGTAGTCTATTTACATAATCATGGTTTTCATTGGTTTAATCCCCACTGGTTCACATGCTATTTTCCTTCTCCCTACACCCTATCCTATGTACTTCCTCTTCCTGACACTTATGCCTCAGGAGACATAAAAGACAGGGATTTCTAATGAAGAGAGATCAGAAGAGATTAGATTGTTGAACTGCATCCCCGCTCATCAATAAAGACTGAACTGCGTCCCAGCTCAGCCATGAGTCCCTGGTCATCTGTCTCCCGCCTGCGAAGCTAGCCCAGCAAATGGCACCTGAACAGGGATTGGCATTGGCCCCGGAACTTCGGTTCCTTATGACCGTGATTTTGGAGCTTGGGAGACGCACGGAGATTTCTCCTTGGACTTTCTGGACTCCCTCTCCCATGTTTCCCAAGGAGAAGGACTACATTTTGCTCCAGGCCACACTTTGGTTTCTTATGACTGTGATCGTAGAGCTTGGTAGATGCACAGAGATTTCTCCTTGGACTTTCTGGACTTCCTCTCACATGTTTCCTGTGAAGAAGGACTACTCTAACTTGAAGAGCATTCTCCAGTACCCTGGCAGTCCCCAAGAATGGAGACTAGTTCTACCTTCCTGATTAGTTCTACCCTCCTGATTCGATTCTTTCTTCGATGGGAAGACACTTTTAAAAATGGATGCCTGCAATCCTGCAGGAACAGTCAAAAGCACCCTAAGTGGAATTTCAAGGAGCTTTTTGGACTAGGACACCCTCCGGGGACTTATGATGTTACATGGTGAGATCTGGATAATATGGTTCAAGGTGAAAGAAGCAAAAACTGCCTACCACTTTTCTCTCGATTCCCCCTTGTTGTTCTCTCTGAATATTTTAAGTTTGCTGTCTGCTTTCAGTTGCATTTCATAAAAGAGTGATTTGAATGACTGAATTTTTGTGTGACATTGACTTTACAAAAAAAAAAATGCTGGATGCAGCCATGATTTCTAGAGACATCCAGAAACAATCTAAAAAATTGTTTTTTCCTCTTTTGATTTTTTTTTTTACATCTTGGTATAAATCTGAAACATTTAATCCTGAAAACTGTATGAGTTATGGGCGGGGTAGATAGTGCAATGATTATGCTAATGATTCTCATGCTTGAGGCTTCTAACCATGGTTCTTCTATTGATCTTATACTGTGTAAATAACCTTGAAATCATACTAGAAAGGACTTCCAAAATTATAAAGGTACTTAAACCAATTATAATGGAGTTATCAATTATAGTAAACTTCTGATCTGCTACAAGTTTTGTTTGACAAGTAAGTGAATTACAGCTGTCAAGTCTTCACATGTAAAAGCATCTGCTCAAATGAAATCCCTGGAAATCCATTTGGACCCCTGTTCTCTGACATCACCCACAAGATGGCATAACTACAACACCCCCTCCCAAAACCAATGATGTGACCTGGCACGACCTGAAGAAACAGATTCACACACTCCAAAGCTCACTCTCTACAAAAAAGCAGAATTCCAGTGGTTGACCTTCCCCATTGAGACAGACGTGCAGCATTTCATTCCCTGGCATTTCTTCCGTGGTGATCTGCTTTGGACTGACACTTCTATTGGACTTACTGGTACACCTCTTGGACACTTTACACAACTTTATAGCAGTTTCCCTTTATGCTTCTGGGTTTCTCAAAGACTGACCCCAGTAGTCCATGGACTTTGCAGCCAGCAGCCTTGGGGACTCTATAGGCCATGCCCATCACCTGCAGGCTTTGTCCCAGAGACAGGAACCTCCCCCCTTACTAGGTCCTGCCCACAGAGGCAGGAAACTCCCTTTGAGGCATGAAACGCCCCCAGAGGCAAGAGATGCCCATAGAGGCAGAAAACGCCCTTTTGCCAATTAGGCACTGCCTTTTGAGGCAGGAAACGCCCCTTCAGGCCTCCCCTTGGCATCACACTGGTTCTTGCTGCTCTCTTACTTGTTCCTTCATGTCTTCTGCCAGTTCTTTTGAAAATGCCTGTATGATATAGGTTTCTGTTTACCCCACACTCCTGATACTATGGCCATTAGTTAAAAAGAAAGGGGGAAATGTTGGTATGCTTCTAATTTCTGCTTCTAAGACCCCCTCTGTTGCATTGCTTGACGTTGTAGTCTATTTACATAATCATTGTTTTCATTGGCTTAATCCCCACTAGTTCACGCGCTATTTTCCTTCTCCCCACCCCCTATCCTATGTACTTCCTCTTCCTGACACTTCCGCCTCACAAGACATAAGACAGGGCTTTCTAATGAAGAGAGATTAGAAGAGATTAGATTGTTGAATTGCATCCTTGCTCATCAATAAAGACTGAACTGCATTCCCAGCTCAGCCATGAGTCCCTGGTCATCTGTCTCTTGCCCGCGGAGCTAGCCAGGCACTATGGTTATCTAGCCAGATAACCATTATGCTATCTCCCCAGCCTTGCATCTTTCATCAGCACTGTTCTCTCTATTCTACTGCCACTGAGATATGTTTTAAGTTTTCTTCTCAACATGTTGAGTTAAACAGATTTAATCCCCAGCATTTGTGGTTACTCTGAAGACCCAGTGCAACATCTATCTAGTCTAGTTTTTTTTTTTACTGATAGCGTCCCTGACCATGACATCTTGGTAATAACTGGATTGTTTGAAACATCATGACACATTTCTATCTGGAAAAATATGGCATGACTTTTCTGAATGCCCAATACTTAACCACTTGTGACTTGCTTTTTCATCTGTAAAATGGGAATCATACTACACACTCCCCAAATCATAACTGTTCTTACACTTAATCCAGTATTCAACTGGTATTGAACACATAGTCTTTCTTTTACCATTCTCCTAATATTGATGTGTAACATTCATTTTTATTTTTTAAAAATCTCAAATGGAGACAGGTGATCAAATGAAGACAGAAGATTCACAATAATGAGACTTGACACTTAGTGAACTTTAGGTTATAGTCTGTAACTGTTTCATTTATCACCTTTGAATACAAGAGTCCAGTGATGCTGTGTCAACTTAGGTAGTTATGCCCATTTTACAGATGCACAAAGATAGTCCACTCTGCCTGAAAATACATAGCAAGAAAGTGGTAGTGAGGGGTAAAATACAGTTACCTCTGAGTTTAAAACAGGTGGCCGTACACATTCAGTCCTCTTGCCTCCACACAAGTCAAACTGTCCTTGTACAAGTGCTACATTACCTGACTAATTATCCTCTGTGGCAGATACTAGTCAGCATACAGCCCAAAGTCAGTGACAAGAGATGTATATCTCAATTAGGCTTTGAGTTTAACTTCCAGAGAAGGAAGCAGATTGAGTCTAAGAAGTTGCTAAGTGAGTAAAATTGAAACAGCCAGAAATGACTTGCCTCAGGGGAGACAAAATCATTGCTTCCTGGGTCACAGAAATTTTGTTTTCAATCTCCTGAATAGTGCTGAGCCAGCAAAAGTCCTTACAGTTTGCTCTGAGGAAAACTTTAAAGTGGCTTAAAATTTGAACCAAATACAGAGTAAGGGCTCCATGGCACAATGCCTGCCATGTCAGGAAGACCCCCAAACACAGTGATGCTGGGCAGTGCCACACTCCGATGTGGGTGTGAGAGTTAGTCTGACCTGGCTTCCCATTCTGGCCATACCCTTACTGGTCTGGGGGAAAAATCTGATGCTTCATCTGTGAATAATGTCAGAGAGAAGACTGAGTTAGACTAAGTAATGTGGCAGATGCTTAACATACAATAATCACTTAGCACATACTAGTTACTGAAGGTTTGTGCATGTACAGAGCTGAGAATGGAACTTTAAACCATTGTTTCACCTATATTCATGATTTTTAACTCTTGTAGATAGTGGTAACTTTTGAGATTTTTTTCTTTTTAATTCCTTCCACCAGTATACCTCTACATATAATGAAAATAGAAAATGTAACTCCCTGAAAACTTTTGTGCCTCATAGATATTTCATTTAAATTATATTTGGATAAAATCCAGTCTTGTAAAGATTCATTTTATCACAGCAAGATAAGAAAGTACACTTAATTAAAAAAATATTGAAAGCATCAAGTATTGGCAAGGCTGTGAAGTTACCACTATTATTATTCTTCATAATTATTTGTGGAAGTATAAAGTATTACAACCACTTTATTTTTTAAGGGTTTACTTCTCAGCATTAAAAAATATTTTTTTACTTATTGAAAAAAGACACAGAGAGAAATCAAGAGGGAGTTGGGGAGAGAGAGAGAGAGAGAGAGAGAGATAGAGAGAGAGAGGGAGGATACCTGTGCACTGCTTCACAGCTGGAGAAACTTTGCCCTGGGATTAAGGATAAGTATGTTTAAAAAAAGGGGGGGATGGTGGTGGTGTTCAAGACCCATAGGGTAACTCATCCAATGTAGCTTGTGTTGAATTGGACCAGGCCCTGAGTTCAAGTCCCAGCACTATATGAGGCCACCATGGCACTAGAGGAGACGCTATGGATGATGAAGCAGTGCTGTCCTCCTTCTCCCCATTTCTCTTTCAACCTCTTTCTCTAAAATTGAAAGAATTAAAACTTTTTCCCAGAAACAGATGTATGTCCCATTAAAAGAAAGAACCACTGTCATTGTTTGTTTGTTTTGCTTTGCTTTGCTTTCTTGTTCCACTGAAGTTACTGTTAGGGCTCAGGGCCTATACCATGGTTCCACCATTCCAGGCAGTGATATTAATTTCCTTTTTCTATATTTTGTGATAGAAAAGGGTAGGAAGAGTGAAAGAGGTCACATATAAAGTACTCCTATTGAGAGTTGGGCAGTAGCACAGTGGGTTAAGTGCACGTGGCAGGAAGCGCAAGGACCAGCAATAAGGATCCCGGTTTGAGCCCTGGCTGGCTCCCCACCTGGAGGGGAGTCATTTCACAGGCAGTGAAGCAAGTCTGCAGGTGTCTGTCTTTCTCCACATCTCTGTCTTCCCCTCCTCTCTTCACTTCTGTCTGTGTTGTCTAACAAGGAAGACATCAATAACAACAACAATAACAACTACAACAACAATAAAAAACAAGGGCAACAGAGGGTCGGGCGGTAGTGCAGCAGGTTAGGTGCGTGAGGGGCAAAGTGCAAGGACCGGTGTAGGGATCCAGGTTCGAGCCCCGGCTCCCCACCTGCAGGGGAGTTGCTTCACAGGCAGTGGAGCAGGTCTGCAGGTGTCTTTCTCCCTCTCTCTGTCTTCCCCTCCTCTCTCCATTTCTCTCTCTCCTATTCAACAATGAACCACATCAACAACAATAATAACCACAAGGTTACAGCAACAAGGGCAACAAAAGGTGGCGGGGGGGAGGCCTCCAGGAGTGGTGAATTCATGGTGTAGGCACCAAGCCCCAGCAATAACCCTGAAGGCAAACAAACAAACAAAAAAAAGGGCAACAAAAGGGAAAATAAATAAATAAATAAATAAATGTTAAAAAAGTACTACTATTCAGCTCATGAAGCTTCACCTTTGCAGGTGAGCATGAGGGGTTTGAACACTACTCCTTTTTCATGGTAATGTGTGCACCCTACCCACTACACTATCACCTGACTCCCATAGAGAAGGAAAACTGATTTTCCAAGAATATTTATAGCAAACTTGTTTATTCTAGTCAAAAATTAAAAACAGGCAAGTTTACATCAATAAGAGAATATGCAAGGCCCAGGTTTGAGCCCAAGACCCAGCATGTTGAAGAATGCTTTGATGTTATAGTCTCTCTCCCCTGCCCCCCCCACATATATCTTTAATTAATTAATTAATTAATTCCCTTTTATTGCCCTTGTTGTAGTTATTATTGTTGTCATTATTGTTGGATAGGACAGAGAGAAATAGAGAGAGGAGGAGAGAGAGACAGACACCTACAGACAGCCTCACTGCCTGTGAAGTGACTCCCCTGCAGGTGGGGAGCCTGGGGCTCCAACAGGGATCCTTACACAGGTCCTTGCACTTTGCGCCACATGCGCTTAACCCGCTGCACTACCACCCCACTCCCATATCTTATTTTTTTAAAGATATATAAACAGTTGGTCTACTGATACAAATAACACCTATTATCAGAGAAAAGGAGAAACCTGCTCTCTGCAGCCATTTTCTTTCCTTATTCTTTCTTTCTTTTGGAATAGAACTGAAGACAAACTGAGAGGGAAAGGGGAGAAAGAGAAGGAGAGAGAAAGTGAGGCCACTGCAATCTTCTCTTGCAGCAGGGGTCAAGGGGTAGAACCCTGGTGCTCTACTGGGAGTGTCACCACCTGTCCCCATCTATTCCATTTGCAACATCGCCACCTGTTACACAGATGAATCCACACCAGTATACTACAACCCACCAAATCTTATATAGTTTCCATTTAGGTTATTCTTGATGTGTACATTCTATGGGTTTAGTGATGGATCGTGTCTTCTAATTTAGTATCATAAATACTGATTCAACTGTACTCAAGACATTTCCCCACTGATTTACTCTTGCTGAGTGAAGTGATAATGGCAGCTGTAGATGTTTCTTTGAAGCTTGATGCCAATGATTCACTTACCCACAAAGAAAAATCAACAAGGCTGCACTGCTCACCCCATGGGGTAGCTATTTTCTATTTCCCACATCTCAGATGTCTCAGCTCAGATTGTCCTAAAACTGTGTCAGGGTGTCTTTTTATGTAAATAAAAAGTTTTCTTTCCCCCATGCAAAGAGCAAACTCTCCTGTGTGTAGTACTTCCTCTGAGCTTCTTTTAGTGCTCACAGTGTGGACCTCACCCACCTCATTTCACAGATGAAGAGACAGAAGCTTAGAAAGGTGAATTTGTCCTCTTCAGTGAGGCAGCACAGAGTGAGATATGAACCCAGTATGTATCATTGTCCAGTTTGTGATTCCCTACCACTTAAGGCTGCCTGGGAACTTAGAATCCAGAATATATATATTGAGAAACAGAAGTACTAAAAGTCACTTGGCATATGGTGTAAAGTATACTTTTATTCCTTTATTTTTTGTTTTTTATCTTTCAATTTGGAGACTAGTAGAGTTCTCTAATCTCACCTGGATTCTAACTCTTATGTACAATATCATTTTGAAGAGACTTGTTGTCCCAAGAATTCATTCCATAACTTACAAACATATTATCATTTAAAATATTTATGTATTTAAAGAGAAGAGAGGAAGAGGGAACTAGAGAATCACTGGGATATGTGATGCCAGTAATTAAATTCAGGACATGTTTGAGGCGCCAGTGGATAAATGGATAAAGATCCATTGCATCATCTTCTGGTTCCATAACTCACAAACATTTTAATTATGTTTTCTTCCCCCCACCCTTTCTTTTTCTTTTTTCTTTTCATTGCCACCAGGGTTATCACTGGGGCTTGGTGCCGGTGTCAACATTATGAATCCACTGCTCAATGGTCACCTAGTGACCATTTCTTCCTTTCCTCTCCTCTCCTCTCCTCTCCTCTCCTCTCCTCTCCTCTCCTCTCCTCTCCTCTCCTCTCCTCTCCTCTCCTCTCCTCTCCTCTCCTCTCCTCTCTTCTCCTTTCCCTCTATACAGAAAAAAATTGAGAGGGGAGGGAAGGGGAGACAGAAGGACAGAAAAAGATAGACACTTGCCTACCGACCTGCTTCAGAACTCATGAAGCTTCCCCCTTGCAGGTGGGGAATGGGGTTCAAACCTCAGTAATGTGTGTGCTTAATGGAGTGCATCACCATCCGACCCCCTTAGCTAAATTTTCTATAAGTTATAGATAGCCTGTAATAGTTGTAGCTCATGTTCATACGGTGTTTTACTATTTCTGAAGTGTCTTTGTGTATATTTTCTTATGTGAGACTCAGACATCCAGCAAGATAGAGTAAACAAATGCAGCAGAATCATTGTCTTCATTTTATGAACAGCCAGGAGAAAAGAAATCAGGTTCTGAAGTTTTCCTAAGGTCCTATAACCAGGAAGGGGGCAGAGCCAAGGCGAGAATCTAAATTTCCTCTCCTCCACCAACACACACACACATACACACACACACACACACACACACACACACACACACACACACACACACACACACACACACACACACCTAGTTCAGCCAATGTAGCTCATACCTCACATGCATTTTATCCCATTTTGGCTCAATGCCTCCAGGCCCAGACTGATTTACATGTGAAATCTTGCAAGTTCTTGGTAGGTGACCAATCTATAATGTGCAGCTAATAAGATAAAGTACAATTTCACTTTTGTTACAAAGGAAGGGGAGTTCTCAAGGGAATCATAACCACCAGGCCTTTCTTAGTGGCACTCGTGAGTTTTATAGGCATGGAGAAACAATCCATTCTCACAGTGGGCCAATGTGCCTGGGAACTCTCATTGTCCTAGCCATTCTGTGGAGGAGGAAAGAACATTAAGAGATTTGGCCCAGGGTCACAAACCGCCTGGCCATCAATCACATAGCTTCAGTGGCAGAACCAGGACAGGAAGCATGACTTTGTGTAACCATCCATGAGAATATGCTCCAGCTATCACATCGTGTAATGTATTTTTAAATACCCCAAAGAGTTCTCGTCAAGAAGCAGAAATGGACACCCAATACGACAGCCTTGAGACTCATCAGCAAACTCCATGTTCAAGGTCAAAGAGAAGTCAGGGCAGGCCCTGGAGAACCCAGACTTCTATATCATCAACCTATCAGCAGCTGTATTTTCTTTTATCTTTAAAGGATCTTGCCTTTTCTTAAGACATCTAGCCAAGCCTGTACTAACTTACTCTGTGAGTTTGGATGAGTTGTGTCACATCTTTGGGCCTTCCTTTACTCCTGTACAAAATTACAGTTGGACCCTGTGCCATATATTCTTTAGAACCATGAAGAAGGAAGCTTCCTATCTGGAGAACCTGTTAGTATTTTTCTAGTCTGAAAAGTCTCTGAGAACAAGGGCTGTGTTCTGTTCTTAGTGGCCCCAGTGTCTAGCCCAGTTCCTGACATGAAGATGCAGCTTGATGAATATTGAGTGAATAACGATGGCACAGCCTCTTTGCTTAGGATGAGCACTATTACCATAAATTCTGCACAGCCACCTGCATGTATTTCAAATGTGACCCTTCTCATGCTGGAGATGCTACTTGTTAGTCGTCCTGGAGACCTGCCAGAATATAATCACTGGCTTCAAAAGGTTCTGATATAGGAGGTCAACACTTTTTTTTCCTGTTAATTCTTGAATTCTGGACAATAATCTATGGGGCAGAGTTAGAGAATGCCAAGGAGACTCAATGCATTTCGTGCTTTTTCTACTTTTAAGAGTTAATTTTTAAGGCAGGATGTGGAAGTCTTGATGAAAGTAGTGTAACCACTAACCTCTAGAAGGCAAATTGGAGTTGGAGACCACTAAATTTCTTTCTTTTTCTTTTTAAAAGATTTTATTTATTTTATTAATGAGAAAGATAGGAGGAGAGAGAGAAAGAGCCAGACATCACTCTGGTACATGTGCTGCCAGGGATTGAACTCAGAACCTCAGGCTTGAGAGTCTAGTTCCTCAGCCACTGCGCCACCTCCTGGACCAACTAAATTTCTCTTTATTATCAGGATTCTGTGTTTATCACCTAGTTGTTATAGGAGCAGCAGACAGATCCTTATCTTAAGAGATTGAGGCTGGGATCTTACCCCCAAAGGTATCAGTCATACTGTGACTTAAATAAAAATAATGCATATACTATACATTAGTGGCAATACAAGTACTATAATAATGTGATAACTCACATTTACTGAGGACCTGTATGTGTTAAGTGCTGTGTTAACATTTTTCTAACCTTGTATTAACCCCTTCAGTACATTTGAAGGAGGACTGTCGCTGTCGGCCCGCAACAACGACACGGACAACCAGAGTCTTCTTCCTCAATTCCCTTTATTTCCTTCTTATGGCCACCTTAAGTACCTTTCATTGTTACATAGTCAGCCAATGGGCATTAAGCAAGCATGCAGCATTCATAGATCATGCAGCCTTCTACCAATCATAAAACAGTTCACGTGTACAGCACGCAGTCTGTTCAGTTGGATCATCCAACTTCTGCAAAGTTGTTTACCACTTTACTGGTTTAGCCACCGTGTGGCCGGCGCCATCTTAGGGGCGTGTTGTGCAGTGTCATTATGGCTCCCGACAGAGGACTCTCTTATTACTTAATAAGTTGTTAAGACCCAACACTGGCTGCCAGCTATAGACCAATTTCTCTCCTCTCTGTGTGTTACAAACTCCTTGAGAGGCTGCTTCTGTCACGTATTTCTCATCTTACAGAGAAATTCCTATCATCTGCCCAGGCTGGTTTCTGCCCAGGAAGATCTACCTGCGAACAAGCCCTGGCCCTCTCAACTTACATTGAGAATGGATTCCAGAAGAATTTAAAGTCGGGTGCTGTCTTTGTTGATCTCACAGCAGCCTATGACATGGTCTGGCACCATGGTCTCCTAGTCAAGATCTCAAGATGCCTGCCTCCATGGGTGGCCAACACTATATCGTTTCTTCTCCAAAACAGAAGATTCCGGGTACATCTGGGTGACAAGTCTAGCAGATGGAGACTTGTCTCAAGTGGCCTCCCCCAGGGCTCTGTTCTGGCTCCTACGCTATTCAATATTTACATCAATGACCCCCCAGAAACTTCTTCAAGGAAGTTCATCTATGCCGATGACATCTGCTGTGCAACTCAGGCATCCAAGTTCTACATCCTTGAGGAAACACTCACGAAAGACATGTCTCTGATATCTGATTACTGTAAAAAATGGCAACTAATCCCTAGCACTGCAAAAACGGTATCATCTGTTTTCCATCTACACCATGCCTTGGCCTCGCGTGACCTTAATGTGCAGCTTGGCGATACGAGAATCCGGCATGAAGCCCAGCCAGTCTATCTTGGCGTTACTCTCGATCGCACTCTGTCATTTCATAAACATCTCATAAAAACTGCAGCAAAGGTGGGCGCAAGGAATAACATCATTGCAAGACTGGCCAGCTCCTCATGGGGCGCAAGCGCTTCCACACTACGATCATCATCTCTGGCATTATGCTATTCCACTGCAGAATACTGTGCCCCAGTATGGTTCCGTAGCCCCCATGTCCACTTGGTCGATTCCAAATTATATTCCTCCATGAGGATAATTTCTGGAACCATCCGTTCCACCCCGGTTGCATGGCTGCCAGTTCTTAGCAACATCGCCCCGCCAGATATTCGTCGGGATGCAGCATCATCTAAGTTCATTTCCCACGTCTACGCTCGACCGGACCTGCCAATATACGCGGATATCTTCGCCCACCCTGTCCAACGCTTGACGTCTCGTCACCCAATCTGGTCCCCTATGCCTACACTGAACTTCTCTGTTCCAGTCTCTTGGAAACAGAGCTGGCAGTCAGCTGAGGTAAAGAACAAACACCTGATCACCCGGCTTTGACCTAGCACGTTATGATTGGGCCCTCCTCAATCGCTATCGAACAGGCCATGGCCAGTGCGCTGCTATGTTCTATGTTCCATTGCTGGGGAGCCAGAGACGACCCGAACTGCCCCTGCAGCTACAGACAGACTATGACCCACATAGTCAACGACTGCCACCTCTCCAGATTCAAAGGAGGTCTCGAAACTTTACATCAGGCTCAACCTGATGCTGTTGACTGGCTACGGAAGAAGGGCAAACGCTAGAAGAAGAAGAATCCAACTTCCGCAAAGTTGTTTACCACTTTACTGGTTTAGCCACCGCGTGGCCGGCACCATCTTAGGGGCATGTTGTGCAGTGTCATTATGGCTCCCGACAGAGGACTCTCTTATTACTACTTTGATATGAATAAATAATAATAATAAAAGGATATTTTAGCAACTCAGCCCAAATCTCTAGTAAGAAAGTTGTAGAGTCCATGATTTCTTCTTCTTTTATTGTTCTGACTCCAGAGTTGTTGTTTTACCCACTGAAATCAGCTAAATAGCCATTGAAATGGAAATTCTGGTATAGTATCATTCCTGTGAGGTGTTTGCAAAAGTTATATAAGTTTCACATCAGACGAAGAGCTGCTTGTGGTGTCTGCCTCATTTGAGTGCCCTTCAAAGTGGTTGATTCATAAGCAGTTCTCTCATTAACTGTTTCTGAATATTATGCAGATTAGTGGGGATAATAAGACACTGCCCTATAAAGAGTCAAGATGTGATAGAAAGATTATTTGTCTGCTTTTTGATGTTTCAGATTTATACCCCACCTTGTTGGATACATTTTGAATCTGCGAGGTGGACGATGAAAGAGATGCCCTTGTGGTCCAGTGACTTCAATATACAAACACATATCTTTTATGAGCATTTCTTTCTGACTCTCTGCATTACATTTACATTATGTTTGATTTGCATTTGTATGAAATTTGGAAGTGAAAATTGTAACCTGTATTTGTATTCCTGTGGTTTCTTCAATCCTTCTAAAATTATGCTCCATGTTTGGGAAGTGTTCATTGTTGATGCCATTTATGGTAGAGGGAAAAATCAAAAAGTTTTTAACTCTTAAGAACCTATAAAACATTCATAATAAGATTTTGGGATTTATGTTTTAGCCTCATATGTACCTGATAACCTTGAGATTCAGAATCACTGCTACTAATCACTAATTCTTCGTATACTCATTCATTCATCCAGAATGCCTCAAGGTCCAGCATATGATGTCATTCTAAATTTAAACTCTGTCCTAGAGGAATTTTGTGGAAGAGATTCCAATCTATGTGGAAGAGTAGTTTTCACTTGGTCTAATGAGCTGCTAATTTGCAGTTGTATATCTAGGACAACCAACATAACTGTGATAATATCCTCAGATTATGGACACTAGAATGGAGAGGTGTGGTTTGCCAGCATGATGCTATCAATTTACTTTTATTGCCCATCTCAGAAGCTGATGCCTGGGTGTTTGGACTGTGTACATCGTTCATGTTACTGAAAGTTACATTTCTTGTCCCATTCTTGTTTTCAGGCAAAGTGACATTCAATCTAAATTGATAACAGGATTCACCTTTGTCTACAAAACTGGCAGCAACTTGGAGATCTTTATCCCTCCTGTCCTTTTCATCCCATCTCTTTACAAACAGGCTAGTCAGATTAAAAGTTTAGGACATGATGATTTTTTCTTTTGGATGTAGGATTATTCTTCAGTTTCAGACTGAGACATTGCTTTCTGATTCTGTTGTCTAAGTGTCTCTACCCTTCTCTTTCCTATAAGAAAGAAAGATATAATGGAAAGAAACAATGGAGAAAGAAAAGAGGAACAAAGTTCTATGGTCAACAGAAAGTTTGGAAACACAAAGATACACAGAGTTCTTAACTATAAAATTGCTATTAACTATACATTTTATGATGCTTGTGGATATCATATTTTCACAGGTTATCCAGATATACACTTTTACAGTTCCCTGTAGGTTTTTTTTTAATGCTAAATGAAATAGAAGTGTTTTATACTGTGGGGTTCTTCACGACAAAGATGCTATGCACATTAGACTCTCGGGCTGTTTACTTAAATTCTGTTCGCGCTCTCTCTCTCTCTCGTATAAAGCACCAGGGATTTGTGTATGTGTGAATCACTACTGAATGGCCTTCCCAAACTCATTTGTTTTTATTCTGTATTTGAAGGGGGAGAGAGAGGAGACGGGGAGGGAAGATATATAGGAGAAAATGATAGCATAGCACCACTTCACCATCCTTGCAGCTTTGCAGTGCTGTCTATGCTTCTCTTATAAGTTCCAGAGACTCAAATCCATCCATCCATCCATCCTTCTTTTCACCTATCTTTCTGCATTCACTCCCTCTATCCACCCCATCATCTTTCTTTCACTCTTTCCCAATGTACTTAAGGACAGACCTGTACTCTGCTGCAGAAACTAGTAATTAATACTGAGGCTCTGGTATTGAGATGATCACAGAAGGAAGATAAATACATAAAGAATACATGGGATGATTTATTTTGTGTTATATAAAAATTTATCAGCTATAGCAAAGATATAAAGGGTAAGTCAGTAAGTCATTTCTGAGCTAGCTCTTGAGCATTAGCATAGAGAATGTACAGAAAATTAGGGAATGTTTATTTTTGTCAGTGGAAATGAAAAGAAGACAATATGGGTCACAGGAAAATCCAGAAACACCTGGAAAGCTGTGAATTTGGCATCGAGCCTTCAGGGTGTGCAGTGAGTAGTGGAGGGATGATGATATGAAGAAGAGCAGGGCATGGACCTCATGTTTGTATGTTTGAAATCATGGCTAAATACTGTTTACATGTATCATGGGTAAATTTTTTTCTCTGATCCACATGAGGAAATTAGTATTACCCACTGACATGACTGTAAATTGAAGTAATTCATTCTGTTTTTTTCCAATAGGTATTCTGGTGAATATTTTTGTTTTCTATCAAGGTTATTACTGGGTATCAGTGCCTATAGAGCTCCAGCTATTCATAGTGATCATTTCTATTTTCTTTTATGTAGATAGAGGACAGAAGACAGAAAGGGTGTAAGGATCCTGGTTTGAGCCCCCAGCTCCCCACCTGCAGGGAAGTCACTTCACAGGCGGTGAAGCAGGTCTACAGGTGTCTTTCTCTCCCCCTCTCTGTCTTCCCTTCCTCTCTCCATTGTCTCTGTCCTATCCAACAATGACTACAACAACAATGAAAACAACAAGGGCAACAAAATGAAAATAAATAAAATTTTAAAAAAGAAGACAGACAGAGAGAGAGAGAGAGAGAGAGAGAGAGAGAGAGAGAAGGAGGAGGAGGAGGAAGAGAAGGAGGAGGAAGAGGAGGAGAAACAACACTAAGGTAGCATTGTACTGCTAGTACAGGTCCTCCTGTGGGTACTCCCATGTGACTCTGGGCTTGGACTCTGGTAACATATGTGCTTTACTGAGTGAGTTATCTGCCAGCCTCCTGATTATTAATCTTAAAAGATGAACCACCCATATGCATCCACATGAGTATACAAACACATTCATATATATGCATGCAAGTTCTAAGGGAAAATATATCCATCAACACATTACATGTTTGTTTGTTTGCTTGTTTACCTTAAAGGCATTTATTTATGTGAGGATCCATAATAACTTGCCATAGAGCACACTTTGGGAAAATATCTCTGTCACTTTTAAATGCTAAAAGTGATGTTGCTACTATATTATACAGAATGAGGAGTCTGGGAGCAAGAGAGGAAACTCACCAGCTAGGGTTAGTGCCTTACCCTGTGGGCATCCCAGATTTGGGCCCCAGTACTTCATGGCAATGCCATGACACCAGAGGAAGCTATGATGTTGTCATTCTCGAGGAAGCTATGATGTTGTCATTCTCTCCATCTCTGTCTCTCTTTACCTGAATAATAGATTTTGTCCAGAAACTGTAAAATCACACATGCATGTGGCTCTGAAAACACTGGGTTGAACACCATTACCATCATTGGGAAGTAGTAGTTTGGAGAACTGAGTAGAACTGCTTAGTGCTTTACAGTGTCATTGAGTGAATGAGAATAGTTCCGTTCTTTTCCTGGTCCAGTTCTTGTTTTATTATACTAATAAGTGGTCCAACTAAAGTCAACAGATATTTATTACTGACTCCTTTTACCTACCATTATGCTTTTGTACTGGGGAAATGTTTTCTCTCTGATGTAGGAGATACAACAGCACAGATAAATGAACAAATGGTGCCAGGAGGGATGTATTGTCAAGTTGAGAATGGAACCAGAGGTAAGAATAAAGAATAATAGAGATACTAGTAAGGTAGAAGGAGATAGGGTGATAGTTTAGAATACAAGAATGAGTCGTATCAATTTGTATGGAAAGTAACCCTTAGATTGAGGAAAAAGCTGGTGAGAAGTAAGAAGTGGTACAAGGAACATCATGGGACCAGTATGGTTGGAGCTTAGTGAGCAGGGGGAATGCAGCTTAGAGGAGGGATCAGAAAGGAGGCTGAGGTCAGAGCTCTCTGAGTCTTTAGAAGTCAAGGTGGGGTTAGGACATTTGTGGACTATTTATGGATTTTGAGCAGAGGACTGGCCTGATCTGGATGAACTTCATACAAAGTTCAGTTGGACCTCTTTAACTGTAGGAAAGAGACTCCAAAAAGTGAGACTGGTTGACCAAAAGGTAAAGAAGTACAAAGGTTTCAGAGATGAACTGTAGGTTAGACTAACGGAGTAGCAGCAGAGGGCTTCTGGGTTTATGTGACTAGTGCAACAAGTGATTGATAATTACGTATTAGAGAATTAAAAGAACAGCTCTGATGAATGGCCTTGTGGCAGAGGTGAATTTTTGGGGATAAGAAAAGTGAAGTGCTTTTGCATCAGTGGAACTTAATGTCTAGTTAGAAAGACAGCAGTTTATGGTACTTTGACTTCCAGCACTATAAAAGGGGCACATATTCTGGTAGTAAAAACAAGTAAAACAGTATGAAATGCATATGGTAAAATTTTAGTCCCCTGACTTTCTTTCTAAGATCCAACTACCTCTCGTGTATTACCAATGTTTTGTGTATTTTTCCATGAACAGTTTAAAAGTACATGTGTGTGTAGATGCCAAGTATGGGATGTTCACTTTTATGTGTTAATACAGTGATTCAGACTGTAAGACCTGTGTATGAGCTGACTCTTTCTAACCTAAATATATCACAGAAAGTATGCCAAAGCAGTACATACAGAAAGATTCTATGCTTCTAACAGTACAAAACTATATTCCATTATATTGGCATATTACTGTGTGTTTAATTAATTCCTTGCTGAGGAACATAAAGATTGCTTCCAATATTTTAAAATTACTAATGATGAAGTGATGAATAACAGGACATATGTGTTATACACATGTGCAAATCTATATGTGGGATAAACTCATCAACATGGAATTTATAGCTTAAATGACATGTGTATATTTAAATGCTGGTTGAAGGGCCCATTGTGTTGGGACCAAGAAGTAGCTCATCAAATAAAGTGTACATTTGTCTTTATGTGAGATCCTTGATTCAATCCTCAGAACCACAGGAAAGCACCAAATCTATCACTAAGGGAACTCTATGCATAGTGAGTCCGTGCTTAGGTATCTCTCTTTTTCTATCTCAAAAGTATAGAAAAAAACTTAGGATGAGGAGGTAACTCAGCTGAATTGCACAGGTATGAGGACCTATGTTCATTCACTGGCACTGCATAAACATTTAAAAATGGCCGTGATGTCCATAAAAAGTGTTGTTTGCTGTTCACCAACAATGCATGTTATATCTGTCATTGTAGAAACCTGAAACATGATAAATTACTTCTGTATGTTGCTTTGTGTTTGCCATAGGACCTTGACATCGGCTTTATTTAGTCAACAAAATGACTCTAGAAAGTAGACATTTTGCATTGTTACTTTATACATGAGGATTTGGAGACCTGGAGAGATTAGTCATTTGCTTTGTTGATGGAGGATGGAGCTAGGTTTGGAACATAGATGTCCAAACTTTCAAATCCCAAAGTAACCTCCCTTTGACCTTGCCAGAAAAAGAGTTTTGCCAAGTTCACTGGTTTTTTTTTTTCCTCTTGTAAATTGAACTGCCTGGCCCTAGAAATATTCAGGCATATTTGTTGGCTAAGGCCTTGCCAATGATGCTTTTGTAGTAGGGCAATATGATTGACTCCATTGAGGAGCAAGGTGATCTCCAAGCTCCCCTTATGCCCTTCCAACTCTAACAATTAGCTCACTTCTTACCTTTTCTATAGCTATATCAATAAAACAAAAATAACATAGCTCTAGCTGTATTGGGATATTATAAAGGTAAGTCAGATAGTTTACCTGAAACACTTAAAGCAACATAAGATATACAAACTCTATAAATTCACATATGGTTGGAGGGAAAAGTGGGGTTTACATTGATAAGGGAATGCTTTGTCCACCTGTCTTCCTTTGGTCTTCATGGGGTTCCCAAGTTTACCTTGGATATATTTTCTTTAAACTGAAATGCAAGTATGTATGTGCTCATGTGCAAACACACACACATGCACACGCACACGCACACACATACACACACTCATTCACTGACATACCTACTTATATTTTATAACTTAGTGACCCATTACAGATTAAATCTTTTAATTCAGTTTTTAATTCAATTTTAATGAGCCTTTCCTTTGTCCGAAATCTAAACCCTCTTTAAAAATTAACCATGATATCATTTAAAAAAAACTTTGCTGATTTACTATTGATTTGCAGTGTCATAAAAATTCAGACATATAGCAACATCATATTTTCAGAGTGGGAGAGGTTTTGTTGTTGTTATATTTTAACCGTTTCATTTTTTTTAAAATTCCACTTGTGAGTGAAACCACTAAATGATTATTTCTCTCTCTGAATTATTACACTCAACATAATCATCCAATCTTCTTCTCATGTTGTTGCAGTAGACACACCGTAATCTTTTCAACAGCTGAGTAGTAGTCCATTGAATAAACATACCAAAACTATTTACAGTTATCCCTCAGTGAGTTTAAACACAGATTTCCTATTAGGACTATTGTGACACAGTGCATTTATTCATTGTCTTCTGTCAGCTTCTCAGACTCTACAAGTTAAATGTTAGCCATCATGTTTTTGTTTTGTTTTAAGATGAGACGGATACCAGTGGTCAAATAGGTAACGTTTCTCTGTCAAAGTCTCACAGTAAATATGAGGTGGAATCCAGGCTGTCTGTTGTCAAAGGTGTGTTCTTTCATCTTCCAAAGCTTTTCTTAAGCTTTTCTCTCTTTGGACTTAGACATGTCTGACCTCCCTTTATCCCATGCTATGTTCAGTGCCCCTTTTAAAGTTGCCCCTGCATCTGTATTAGTTTGTCTCATGCTGCTTTGTCACATGTATACACACAACACAGTTTCTTTTCTTTTTTTTTAAATTAATTTTTTTAATTTATTTTTTATTTATTTATTTTTCCTTTTTGTTGCCCTTGTTGTTTAACATTGTTGTGGTTATTAATGTCGTTGTTGGATAGGACAGAGAGAAATGGAGAGAGGAGGGGAAGACAGAGGAGGAGAGAAAGACAGACACCTGCAGACCTGCTTCACCGCTTGTGAAGCGACTCCCCTGCAGGTGGGGAGCCGGGGGCTCGAACTGGGATCCTTATGCAGGTCCTGGCGATTTGCGCCACCTGCGCTTAACCCACTGCGCCACCGCCCGACTCCCTCAACACAGTTTCATTACTAATTTTCCACTCTGTTTCTCCTGCTGACTGAGTATCTCTCTACATAGGCAAGTTTTTGACCTACTTAACCTACCTGTTGCTCAATTTCCTCAGCTATAAAACTGACTGACTTCTAATAGTTTTATTTTTGAGAGATAAACCATGTTTTTATAACCCTAAGATTATCATTGCCTGTTGCATGTAGTGAGCAAAGAACACACCTTGCCTGTTACCACTGCACATTTAGAAATAGTGATTAGAACTATATTATGAACTTGGATTAAGGACTTGGATTCGGTCTGTAAAACTCATCTTCAGTTCTGTGACTTTTGGTTTTAGAACCTGATGTAGTCTGGGCTTTGGGGAGTTTTACCCGTGCTAAAATGTACTAAAATGTCAGGGAAACTAGAGTCGAGAGACCAGGGAAGGGGCTGCTGCCAAGTTCTTTATGGTAATATCATTGTCTGGAGGCGGAGGCCAGCTCTGCTGGCTCTACTTGGGTGTTGTCAGTGCTGTCAAATTGCTTGCTCAGAGGGGTTGGTTTGGCTGTTAAAGCCCAGGCTTCGCTGTCAGGGAGCACATTTTGCCTATTACTTTATGGGAAATAGGACTCATTTTCTTTCACCTGTCTGGGAGAGTGACTGTCTTTATGGCACACAGAGGAAGAAGGCTTGTAGCTTCTGCACAGAGTTGCCAGGCTCCTAGCTGGCAGTAGGCAAGAAGCATCCTCCCCAGCAAGCAGCCCAGCTGAGCTGGGTTCTATTTCAAAGATGTCAAAGGGCTCAACCTAAAATTCTCCTCCTGGAAGACAGCCTAACAACATTCTATTGTGCTGTTTCTGGGTAATGGTAGGCTCCAGGCTCGACTGCAAAGAGACTTACTCCTGCCACATCTCCCTTCTCCCCCCTCATGACAATAATTGTACAGTCTGTTGGGAATTGGACTCAAGGGGCTCTGAGCTGATCAGCGGCTGGGTTCCTTTTCCCCTTCCACGTCACGCACATACTCAAGCCTTTAATATACTGTGTGTGGGCCTGCTAAGACTTTGACTCTGTCTCCTGAGCCGGGCTTTGGCTAAATGTGGTGCCCAATAACTTCAAGGGATCAAGTGCTTTCAAAAAAATTTTCTCCCAAGAAGATGAGCTGAGGGAAATTGAAAGCAAGGCTGCCAGCTTTGAGGTCTTAAGTATGAAATTTCAATGGCTTACCAGCTTCCAAGCTCTGGTTTTAGTGCAGATGGGGGTGAGGTTTAAGGAAATGAGGGGTCACATTCCAATGGGTGATAAGAAATGACAGGAAGCAGCCAAAGGATCCCAGAGGAGGAGGGACCAGAGATCCTGACCTATTGTTTTCAGCTATCCTGAATATGCTGAAAAGCATCTCTTTTAAGAAAATATTTTGGTTTGAGATTTTGATATTGTAAAATATGTACATATTATCAGAACTGCAGAATATGTGGGAAATATGATATAAGACAAAGTGGTAATTTTACCATTCTCCAAAGAGAAACATTTTGGTACATTTTCTTCCAGGTTCTTTTCCTGTTATCTCTCTCTCTCTGTGTGTGTGTGTGTGTGTGTGTGTGTGTGTGTGTGTGTGTGTGTGTGTGTAGTCTGAGGAGATATCAAAAGGGGCTGGGGAGATAGCATAATAGTTATGCAAACAAGTTTCATACCTGAGGCTCCAAGGTCCTAGGTTCAATCCCCAACACCACCATTAGTCTGTGATCAATGCTCCCGTATCTCTCTCAAGTCTCTCTCTCATTAAAATGAAATAAATAAAATAATTTTTTTTAAGGAGATAGCAAAAAATTTCATGCTTGAGGCTCTGAAGCCCAGCACCAGCATATGCCAGAGCTGTGTAGAGCAGTACTCTGGTAAAAGAAAGAAAAAAGTTTTGTTAATTTTTCATTTACCTATTTTCATTTCCCTACACATTTATCTGTTAACATAATGAATTATACAGCTGTCCTTTTAACTTGTTTCATTGGCTACTTATATTTTTTTGTCTTGCTCAGCCAACATGATAAAGTACATTTTCCCAGCTAGTGTAAGATCTCTGCAGCTTGAATAATACTTGTTGCATGTGGGATTCCAAAGAGCTAGTGTGCATAAAAGTCATCCCCAAAGCTTCTGAAAATGTGAGGTGGTGCCTTGCATCTGAATTTTAACAGTTATCCCTGGTGATAGCTAGGCAGGAGGATCTGGACCACACTGTGAACAAAGTTCACACCAGACTAAGTATCATTGTGATGTGAATCCATTTTCATCATAGTAGATACACAGGTTACTTACTTTTTTCATAAAGTATCCTCTGTGATCATTCATTTGTTCATTGATTCAACAGATAATTTTGAGTACCTATGCAAGGTAAATCTTTTTTCAATTGCTAGAAAAAAATTAGTGATTAAACAGACCCATTTTCTGCTTTCATTAACTTCACTGTAGAAATACAGAATCACAAAATAGATCATTGTAAAATGTGATGGATGGTATGAAGGAAATTTAGATTGTTATAGTTGGGGAGGGAGGAGTAGAGGCAAGAACAAACCTAGTGTTCAGACTTAAAGATCATAAATTTCTCTATTCAGAGGTGACATGCCAGTAAAGTTTAAAGGAAGAATAGTAGTTAGACATTTATAATGAAATTTCCAGGAATAGAATCATTGGATTAGACTATATTGACTTTTGAAACAACCTTATCAACTCAACTCCCCTCTTAGACTGCACTGTTATTATTCAAATGTCAAAGGTACAAGATATAAGCAAGTGAGTATGGCTAATACACTGGTAGAAGACCTTAGCTGTTGCCAGGACCCTGAGATCTGAAGCATCTTAAGATTGAGAGAAAATAACTTCTGTCACCATACAGTTAATCTGAAGAGATCTGGAGGGGCAAATACCAGACATCTAGAGATGGGCCAGTGTCAAGTGTGCAGGGCTGATCAGAACTCTGGAAGAGTATTATTGATAAAATCATGCATCACATCAAAAAGCAATGAGGAAGATCAAAGACTTTAAAAAAAATTTTTATTTATAAAAAGAAAACACTGACAAAAACTATAATAGGTGTACAACTCCACAAAATTCCCACCACTATATCCCACCCCCTCCCCTGATAGCTTTCCTATTCTTTATCTCTCTAGAAGTATGACGCAGGATCATTATGGGATGCAGAAAGTGGAAAGTCTGGCTTCTGTAATTGCTTTCCTGCCAGATATGGGCATTGACAAGTTGATCCATACTCCCAGCCTGTCTCTCTCTTTCCCTAGTGGGGCAGGGCAAAGAGGAGGTGGTGCTCCAGGACACATTGGTGGGGTCATCTGTCCAGGGAAGTTTGGTTGACATCATGATAGCATCTGTAACTTGGTGGCTGAAAAAAATAGTTAACATATAAAGCCAAACAAATTGTTGACTAATCATGAACCTAAAGGCTGGAATAGTTCAGATGAAGAGTTGGGGGGTCTCTGCTTTGTAGATAGTTAGTAGTCCTATTTTAATTATATTCCAAAGAGCCCATGACTATACTAGTTTTTCTTTTTTCTGAGCCTGACATCTGATATGCAGGTGGATCCAAGTTATTGTCTGGGGAGATGTCATGGCTGGAAAAAGGACTTGAAAGCTGGATCAGGGAAGAGAGTAACTCCCAAATATGGGAAAGGTGTATAAGTATTGTTGACTGTAAACCCCATCGAGGAATGGAGGTAGAGTCTTAATTACAGTAGTTTTTGTCTGACCATTATTACATCTTAGATGCCCCAACAAATATTTGTTTATTTCTAGGTCACTCTATGCACAAACCCCAAACTCTTCAGGGAGGGAGTGAAACTCAGAGTTAATGATAAATTTTTTTTTTTTTCGCTAACTCTGGGACTGTGGGCTGATAATCAGCTTATTAAAAAATAGTTTATTTGTGGGAGTCGGGCAGTAGCGCAGCTGGTTAAGCGCACATGGTGTAAAGCGCAAGGACTGGCAAAAGGATCCCAGTTCGAGCCCCCGGCTCCCCACCTGCAGGGGAGTCGCTTCACAGGTGGTGAAGCAGGTCTGCAGATGTCTGTCTTTCTCTAACCCTCTCTGACTTCCACTCCTCTCTCCAATTTTCTCTGTCCTATCCAACAATGATGACATCAATAACAATAAAACAAGGGCAACAAAAAGGGATAAATATGAAAAATATTTTAAAAAATAGTTTATTTGAGATTTAATAGTAATTTACAAAATATGTCCCCAGAATTTACTCAGTCACCTGCCAGTGGGCATTTACGTTTTTAATTTTTTCCTTTTTTCTCACCATTCCTGTCACGAAAGGTCTGTGTCCCCGTCCTCATCTCCCTAGATAACCACTGTAGTTCTCCCCCAGTCTTAACTGTAGTTTGACATTTTTTCACATTCATATGTTCAATTGTCTATATTACAGATATGAGTGAATCCATTCTGTGGTTGTCCTTTACTTCCTTACTTGCTTTACTAAGCATAATCTTCTCCAATTCCATCTACTTTATCCAAAGGGAGACTCTTTCATCTTTTTTTATTGATGAGTAATAGTCCATTGAGTATATCTCATAATTTTTTTTTATCCAGTCATCTGTTGAAGGGAATTTTGGTTGTTTCCAAGTTTTTGGTATTGTGAATAAAGCCATTATGAACATGGGGTGCACATATGCCTTCTAATCAGTTTTATTATCTTTTTTTTGGGTAAATGCCTAGGAGTGGAATTGCTGGATCATAAGGTATTTCCGTCTGTATTTGTTTAAGGATTCTCCATACTGTTCTCCATAACTCCTGCACCAGTTTGCACTCCCACCAGTTGTATGGTAGAGTTCCTCTCTCTCCACGTTCACTCCAACACTTATCTTCTCTTGTTTTACTGATGGAGCCTATTCTTACAAGTATGAGGTGGAATCTCAATGTGGTTTTAATTTGTGTTTTTCTCATACTGAGTGAAATGGAGCATTTTCGCATATGTGTCTGTGGGCCATGTATATCTCTTCTTTAGGGAACCATCTATTTATATCTTTTTCCCAATATTTTATTGGGCTCTTTCTTTTTGTTGAGCTATATGAATTCTTTATAGATGTTTGATATCAACTGCTTGTCTGAAGTGTAATTTGCAAATATCTTTTGACATTATACAGATCTCAGCTTTAGGGAAGGAATTATAACAAAGTAGTGCCTGAAGCCTTTCTTATTGGGCAGTTCTCCTGGTATTTTTAGATAGAGAAATGTACCAGATAACAATCAGCTAGACATGATTTGTAAACCTGGAGGCATAGGTTAAATCAATAGAATACTATAGTTTTGTCAGTGTTTCCATTTTATAAATAAAAATTTTATATAAAAAGAATTTTTTAGGTTTATTTATAAAATGGAAATATTGACAAGACCATAGGATAAGAGGGGTACAATTCCACAAAATTCCTACTGCCAGAACTCTATTTTCCATCCCCTCCCTTGAGAGATTTCCTGTTCTTTATCCTTCTGGGAACATGGATTCAGGATCATTATGGGGTGCAGAAGGTGGAAGTTCTGGCTTCTGTAATTGCTTTTCCACTGAACATGGGCATTGGCAGGTCTATCCATACTCCCAGCCTGTTTCTATCTTTTAGGAGTGAAGCAGGGTTCTGGGGAGGTGGAGCTCCAGGACACATTGGTAAGGTTGTCTGCTCTGGGAAGTCAGGTTGGCATCATGTTAACATCTGCAACTTGGTGGTTGAAAAAGCATTAAGATATAAAGCAGAACAAACTGTTGACTAATCATGAACCTAAAGACAAGAATATAGCAGATAAGATTTGGGGTCTCCATTTTGGAGAAAGCTAGTAGGTCTAGTTTAGGTATATCCCAAAGGGCCCATGACTTTACTAGTTTTTGTCTGAGCATGACAGCTGGCATCCAGGTGGACCAATGATATTGTCTGGGGTGATAGTGACAGAGTTGGACAAAAGGCTAGAAAGGTGGATCAGGGCAGAGAGTAGCTCCCAAATATGGGGAAAAGTATATAAATATTATTAACTATTAACCCCAAAGGCTTGGTGGTAGTTGATTACTTCGACTGTTGCTTGTCTGAGAAGGTTTTTATGCCTCCATTTTGTCTGAATGACAGTCTAGCAGACTATCTGGGGCCCATATTCAGCACAGGAGCCTGTGTAACCTCTACATCCCTGTAGGTCTGAGCCTGCATTCTGTGATCATGGGTGGGAACATTCTAGGTTGCACTACTTTCCATACCTGTCTGCCTCAAGTAGTAGAGTATGCTGCCTAACATCCCTTTGGAGAATGGAACATTCCCTACCATTGTTGATCCACACTGAAGGCAAGGTTGTATAGGGGCCCACAAAGGAGTACATTATGTTGTTCCTGATAGAGATAACCAGTATCAATAGACTTTCTAACAACAAATATCAGGAAATCTGAGATCAAAGAACTTCTCCAGTTTTGAAGACAGTTTTGAAGGTTCAAACAAAAGGCAAAGTTGAGATAGGTCAGGGATTAGTAAATACAGGAAATAACTACTATGGCTAAGACTGCATTAACCAAAAAGTGCCTACTTCCTAAGAAAACCTGCAGATGCTGGAATGCTGCATGCTGGAATCAGGAAGAAGGATTTATTTATTTATTTATTTATTTATTTATTTATTTATTTATTTTTGACTCCAGAGTTATCACTGGGGCTCATTGCTTGTTTTTTTTTTTTATTTAAATTTTTAATTTAAGAAAGGATTAGTGAACAAAAGCATAAGGTAGGAGGGGTACAACTCCACACAATTCCCACCACCCAATCCCCATAACCCACCCTCTCCCATGATAGCCTTCCCATTCTCTAGCCCTCTGGGAGCATGGACCCAGGGTCGTTGAGGGTTGCAGAAGGTAGAGGGTCTGGCTTCTGTAATTGCTTCCCCGCTGAACATGGGCGTTGACTGGTCGGTCCATACTCCCAGTCTGCCTCTCTCTTTCCCTAGTAAGGTGTGTCTCTGGGGAAGCTGAGCTCCAGGACACATTGGTGGGGTCTTCAATCCAGGGAAGCCTAGCCAGCATCCTGGTGGCATCTGGAACCTGGTGATTGAAAAGAGAGTTAACATACAAAGCCAAACAATTTGTTGAGCAATCATGGATCCCAAGATTGGAATAGTGGAGAGGAAGTGTTAGGGAGGTACTCACTGCAAACTCTAGTGTAATCCTGCTTTCAGGTATATATTTTGCAGTAGTTTATGGATACGTGTGCACATACGCTCTCTCTCACAGAAACTGGTGTATGTCTAGGTTATGGGACTTTGTTAGAAAGTGAACTACCTGAGATGAAATTAGAGTGTACTATAAAAGGAAAGGTCTCACCCGAGTAATGAAGCTGAAGGGTTGTCATTCCACACGTGAAGTCTCTGGATACACACTGAGGTGAAGCATGTTGAGATGGCAATCGTTGCTTTGGTTAGGTTGTGATCGGCGGATGCAATATTATTTGGTATGGATTGGGAGAAGCATACGGGAAAGTGAGCCCTATCCAAGGGTGCCAGGACTGGGGGAAGTAGGGGCTCTATAGTGAAGATGTGAGGTTCCTGCTGTCTTAGGGTTCAAAAAGACAATCAATAGTTAATATTATCATCACATTATTTGTTAATTGGGTTAACTTTGAAAAGTCCCTTTGTTATGGTTTGCTGTACAGTACCCAGTATCTTGTATATAGCTGTGCTATTGGAAGCTTCTAATCTACTTGGTCTAGGCTTTTGAGAGAGTCCGCATATCAAATACGTAGCCTATCTATTAAAAAGATTCAGTTTGTCTTTTGAGAACCTTTGAGACATACAATTGATTTCCCCCTCTCATATTAATTAACTACTGATTTATATGTCTACATTTTGCTAGGAGTGTACATAAACACCATTCCCATCACCAAAGGACCGTGACCCATCTCTCCCGCCCATTCCCACCCCCCACTGGCCCAGGAAGCTACATGTCTACCCCTCACCACTGGGTTTTTACTTTGGTGCCCTACTTACAATTTGATCAGGTCCTGCTTTTAGTTTCCCTTTCAGATCTTCTAAGTCAGCTTCTGTTGATGAGTGGGATCATCCCATACTCATCTTTAACTTTCTGACTTAGTCCACTTAACATAATTCCTTCTAGCTCTGTCCAAGCTGGGTCAGAGAAGGTGAGTTCATTGTTCTTGATAGCTGCATAGTATTCCATTGTGTATATATACCACAGCTTTCTCAGCCATTCATCTGTTGTTGGGCACCTGGGTTGCTTCCAGGTTTTAGCTATTATGAATTGTGCTGCTATGAACATAGGAGTACACACCTCTTTTTGGTTGGGTGTTATGGAGTCCTTGGGGTATAACCCCAGGAGAGGAATTATTGGGTCATATGGAAGGTCCATGTCTAGCCTTCTGAGAGTTTTCCAGACTGCTCTCCACAGAGGCTGTACCAATTTACATTCCCACCAGCAATGTAAAAGAGTTCCTCTGTCCCCACATCCTCTCCAGCATTTGTTGCTGCTGTCCTTTTTGATGTATGCCATTCTTACAGGAGTGAGGTGGTATCTTAGTGTTGTCTTAATTTGCATTTCTCTGACAATCAGTGACCTAGAGCAGTTTTTCATATGTTTGTTAGCCTTTTGGATCTCCTCTGTGGTGAATGTTTTGTTCATTTCCTCTGCCCATTTTTGGATGGGGTCATTTGCTTTTTTGCGGCTGAGTTTGCTGAGCTCTTTATATATTTTGGTGATTAGTTTCTTGTCTGATGTCTGGCATGTGAAGATCTTCTCCCATTCTGTGAGGGGTCTCTCTGTTTGTTTAATAGTTTCTTTGGATGTGCAGAAGCTTTTCAATTTGATGTAGTCCCATTGGTTTGTTTCTGCTTTGGTCTTCCTTGCAATTGGGTTTGATTCATCAAAGATATCCTTGAGGTGTAGATGGGAAAGTGTTTTACCAATGTTTTCCTCTAAGTATTTGATTGTTTCTGGTCTGACATCTAGGTCTTTGATCCATTTGGAGTTGATTTTTGTTTCTGGTGAGATAAAGTGGTTCAATTTCATTCTTCTGCATGTTTCAACCCAGTTTTCCCAGCACCATTTATTGAAGAGAGCCTCCTTCTTCCATTTAATCCTTTGGGCCCCCTTATCAAAGATTAGATGCCCATAGGTGTTGGGATTTACTTCTGGGCTTTCAATTCTGTTCCACTGGTCTGTGTGCCTATTTTTGTTCCAGTACCATGCTGTTTTGATGATGATGGCTTTATAATATAGTTTAAGGTCTGGGAGTGTGATGCCTCCATTTCTGTTTCTTTTCCTTAGGATGGTTTTGGCAATTCTAGGTGTTTTCAGGTTCCAGATAAATGATTGTAGTGTTTGTTCTATTCTCTTAAAGAAGCTTGGTGGAACTTTGATGGGTATTGCATTAAATTTGTATATGGCTCTGGGGAGAATGTTCATTTTGATGATATTTATTCTTCCAATCCATGAGCATGGGATATCTTTCCATTTCTTGGTATCAGTTTCTATCTCCTTGAGTAGCGACTCATAGTTTTCAGCATACAAGTCTTTCACTTCTTTGGTCAACTTTATTCCTAGGTATTTGATTGATTTTGCTGAAACAGTAAATGGGAGTGATTTCTGGATGTCTTCTTCTTCAGATTTAGTGTTTGCATAAAGAAATGCCACTGATTTTTGTACATTGATTTTGTAGCCTGATACCTTGCTATATTGCCTAACAACTTCCAGTAATTTTCTACTGGATTCTTTAGGTCTTTCTATGTATACTATCATATCATCTGCAAATAGTGAGAGCTTGACTTCTTCCCTTCCAGTCTGTATCCCTTTGATTTCTTTCTCTTGCCTGATTGCTATGGCAAGAACTTCCAGTACTATGTTGAAGAGTAACGGTGACAGTGGGCAGCCCTGTCTAGTCCCTGATCTGAGGGGGAATGCTTTCAGCTTCTGTCCACTGAGTATGATGTTGGCTGTAGGTTTGCTATATATAGACTCCACTATCTTGAGGAATTTCCCATCTATTCCCATTTTTTGTAGAGTTTTGAGCATGAATGGGTGTTGGATTTTGTCAAAGGCTTTCTCTGCATCTATTGAGATAATCATGTGGTTTTTGGCTTTGCTTTTATTGATGTGATGAATGACATTGATTGATTTACAGATGTTGAACCAGCCTTGCATTCCTGGGATGAATCCCACTTGGTCATGATGAACAATCTTTTTGATGTGTTGCTGTATCCGGTTGGCCAAGATCTTGTTTAATATTTTGGCATCTATGTTCATCAGAGATATTGGTCTGTAGTTTTCCTTTTTTGTTCTGTCCCTATCAGCTTTTGGTATCAGGGTGATGTTGGCTTCATAAAAGGTAGAAGGGAATATTCCTGTTTCTTCAATCTTATGGAATAGCTTAAGAAGTATGGGTATTAACTGTTTCCTGAAAGTTTTGTAGAATTCGTTTGTGAAGCCATCTGGTCCAGGACTTTTGTTGTTGGGGAGATTCTTAATAACGGTTTCAATTTCTTTGTCTGTGATTGGTGCATTTAGATTTTGTAGTTCTTCTTGGTTCAGTTTTGGAGGGCTCATTGCTTGTACTGTGAATCCACTGTTCCTGGTTGCTATTATTTTCCCATTTTATTGGATAGGACAGAGAGAAACTGAGTGAGAGGGGGACATATAGAGTGAGGAGTGGAAGATAGATACCTGCAGATCTTCTTCACTACTTGTGAAGTGTCCTCCCTTACAGCTGGGTATCAGGGACTTGAACCTGGTTTCTTGTGTTGGTTCTTGCACTAAGTACTATGTGTGCTTAACTGGGTGTGCCCCCGCCAGGCCTGGAAGAAGGAATTGTCAATGCTGGTATTGGAGTCAGAGAAGTCACTGACTGCATGGCATGTGCTGGGACATCCAGGTGCTATTTCATTGAGGTGCTGGTCTTCTAGGTGTTGATGCAAATGTAGAGCTAGTGCTGTGTGACTAGTGATGGGTGCTCTGGAGGCACCACTTGACCACTTGACTGACACTGGGATGTTGGAGGTTGCTTAGTCTTGGTTCTGGCATCTAGGAAAAGGCTCTACACCATCAGGGAGTAAATTTCCAAAAGGATACTTGAAATCCTAGATGTCCACTATTATTGAAAGAACAGTGACAGGCATGAGAAGCAGACAGTGAATCACCTCTCCCTTTCATCAGCCTTACAATATCTTACCACATGTCCCTATTGACAAATCCCAAGCAAGGTCCCCTGGAAAAATCCCAAGCAAGAGTCCTCTGGACAAATCCCAAGCAAGAGAATATAAGGAAAGCAGAATTTGAGGTGTCAAGCAGAGAATAATAGAAATGGGATCTGAAAATAAACAAGTATCAGGTCATAGCATTGAGGAAGGGAATATCCCTTAACTGGCCCACTCTACCCATGAACTTACACACTGGGGGGGGGGGGGGAGGGGATATGCAGTTTACTGTCCTCAAACAATACTTTTTCTAAATATCTTTGTGCCTTAATATGATCCCAAACTGTCAGAGTGAACACCCTATAAAAGGTGTGTGGATGGTGTATAGGTAATGGACTAATTGGAGTTGTCACCAGTCATTGCTAAGGATCTAGTACTGTGCTAAGTAGATACATTGCTTCTGTCAGTAGAGTACTTCCTCTGTCTCTACAGCTTGGCATTACCTCTCCCATGTGGCAATGTGAGTGACTTTCCAAAGGGTCAAGTGACTTGCTCACCATCACACACATCCTAAGTAGTGATGACATCCATTTCTTTTGATCTCCATCGCTGCTACATCAACAGTCCCTTCTTTGATAAAGGCCAACATAAAGGGCATTCTTTACAGAGTCTCAGAGTCCGTTAGAAAGCAGCTCATTGAAAATTTTTGAGTTTCCATGAGGGTATGTCAGTAGTCCTGTAAGAACTGACTGAATGAAGTTCTCAAAGTCCGGTAGAAATGACAGCCTTTCCTTTCTGGGTCACATTGTAGCTCCAGGCTTATGTCTGAAAACTCTCCCCTGACCTTTTCCTAACACTTGGCATTACAGCGTTCTGTTGATTACAGATTTCTTGCATGTGGCACACAGTTGAATATTTGTTGTTGAAAACAGAAAGTGGAAAAATTTGAAAATAAAGCACATGTTTGCCAGAGCAATGCAGTGGAACGGTTGCTCCCTAGGTATTCATCTTGGTGCGTCTAAACACCTATAATTAAACTAGGTTTGGAGCAGTGCCTCTTGGAGAGGGTGGAAGAATCAATTCTACAACATTTGGATCTTGTTCAATGAATGTATACATTGCTCAGCAGTGAAGATGTTCAAAGCAGACCAAACACCGTGGCTCAAAAATACACTTATCCACCTATCAGAGTGAATGGATGATGACCTGGACTTGGGGACATCCAAGCTGAGAGAAGCCAAGGGAAAGAGACATGTGATGAATATAGTAACCTCTAAGGCTCCATGTCTACATCCTGGTCTCATTTCCTTGTGGGAGTTTTGCACCCTGGATGCAGTGATCACTGTGTAGCGTTGTGCTAAGCAGCTAATTAGTGGGAACTCATGTCAGCTATCCTATTTACGAGACTCTAGAGCAAGCAGAGAGACTTCACTCATCTGGAAAAATAGGTTGGGATCAAGCTGCATCTTCTATATAAATATGTGAGGCACTGCTATCAGACGCCAGTAGCAGCCAGCGCTGTCTGGCTTCACATGAATCACTGAAATGACCCAAACCTTCAGTCTGAGTTGATTATAGCTAATATGTACCATATAATCTCATATGCTAGGAGTGTCTTTCGAACCACACATGCTATCAAGATACAGTTTTAATTAACATTTGCTTTTTAGATAATACACACAATTTATTTTGGCAAGAGTTCATTGAATGTAAAATCTACATAATTAAGATACTAAACCTGCAATACTTTTTTTTTCTTGCTTCGCAGTATGTTCTACTCAATGACATAGATTCAGTAACGTTTATTACCAAGTAGATAGCTGCAACGGGCAATCACAATTTCATACTTGTCTCCATTGCTTCTCTAACCACTGGATACAAAATCATATGGTTGGTTTTGTTCACTTTTAGATTCCAGGGTACCACATCTTTTTCTGGGTTCATTTTGACATTATAAATAAAGCAAAGGAAGCACTTTTGTGATTCTTCTCATAAAAATCTGCTGTAAGAATATGGCTAACTTTAGAAATTAGTTTTATTTTATGAGCTTAGCTCATGAACCCCCCCCCCATAACAGAACTCTGGGGTGTGGTGTGATCAACTTAGAAAATATTTGGTGAAAGAGACCTCAAAGAGCTTTAAGGTAACTCTGTATTTTATAATGTATTTTTTTCCACCAGATAGAGACAAAAATTGAAAGAGGAGGAGGAGATAGAGAGACACCTGTAGCCCTGCTTTACCACTCATGAAGCTTTCCTTTCTGCAGGTGAGGACCAGGGGCTTGAACCTGGTTCTTTGTGCACTGTAATTGTGTGCTCAACCAGATATGGCTACAACCTTGGCCCACATTGTATTTTACCAGTCATGAAAATGTTATTTTACAGAATAGAAATGTGACGTATCCATGGTCATACAACATATGTATGTCAAAACCAAAATTTGAATCTACAACCTTTGATTAGCCCAACTCATTTTTTTACTGTTCCAATTATTTCTATATAGGAAACAACTCCCTTCTAGCATTCAGGAACTCCCCTCACCAATCTGTCATCTCAACTTGGAAATGCCTCTATAACATATAAAATAGGAGTGTTTGGGGGTGAGGGAGCAGTAAGAACAGACCTGGATCCCAGAACACTTTCCTAAAGTGAAGAGCAGTACAATGGCTGAATCCCAATTGCTTTGTTCTGTGTGCTAATGCATATAATTGGGTCAGAGAGCTAATGACTTGGCTTCAGGAATCTGAGCCATATGCCTCCCCAATTTGCAGCCAGCTGTGTGCCTGCATTGAGAGCTGTTCACCACCAAAGCCCAGAGTCTCCTCAGCTGAGCCAGGCAGCAGCCAGACCCAGGCAGGAAGCAGAAAATAGACTGGCCCCTAGTTATGAGGCCATTTTCTAGATCCTCCCTCCACCTCTTTCAATCTGTGTGGTTTCTGAGCTGCCAAGTTCTCATCAGACTGACCCTTGATAGAAGCTTTTCCCAAACACCCAGGCTGCACTTAGAATGTGGTAGGCAGGGAGCACTCCAGTGTCAGTCTCTTCCCTCAGATCTATAGTAAGCTGCTAATTAGTGTCAGTAATTGCTGGAAGAGAGGATAGCTGGCTGCCCATCAGCCCTGAGAAGGAGAGGGTTCTAGCTCTCTCTCTCTCTCTCTCTCTCTCTCTCTCTCTTTCTCTTTCTCTCTCTCTCCCTCCCTCCTTTCTAGCCTTAAGTGATAAATCTATATTGTTTAAATCGCATATTAGTCAGCTCAATGAAAAGGATAGTAGTGAAGTCCTGTCAGGTTAATGGGCTTAGCTAATATACTGGATGTGTAGCCAGATCAAGTATCATAACCAATAGTAGGAGGATTGAGGCTTCTGAGAAAGGCGGAGGGAAGAAGAGAGAGAGAGAGAGAGAGAGAGAGAGAGAGAGAGAGAGAAGAAGAAGAAGGAGAAGAAGAAGAAGAAGAAGAAGAAGAAGAAGAAGAAGAAGAAGAAGAAGAAGAAGAAGAAGAAGATAAAGAAGAAGAAGAAGAAGAAGAAGAAGAAGAAGAAGAAGAGGAAGAAGAAGGAGAAGAAGAAGAAGAAAAAGAAGAAGGAGGAGGAGGAGAAGCAGAAAAAGGAGGAGGAGGAGGAGAAGAAGAAAAAGAAGGAGGAGGAGGAGAAGAAGAAGAAAAAGAAGGAAGAGGAGGAGGAGAAGGAGGAGGAGGAGGAGGAGAAGGAGGAGGAGGAGGAGGAGGAGAAGGAGGAGAGTGAAGGTGAAGAAGGAGAGAAAAAGATCAGATCCTAGGCTCTCATTATATTCTGAGGACTGATGGCCTGCTATTCCCAGAAAGGAATCCCAGGAAATCTGTTTCTTGCAATACTGTATTAAGGGATGAAGACAATTGGTAATTTATATTCCAACCAACAGAAGAAATAGCAGGCTGTGAGTTCATGCAGATGGAGGCCCTACTATTGGCTGCCACTTAGAGCCAAGGGCAAAGGTCCTGTTTCTCTGAACCTCAACATTCTCATCAATACAGTGGGACAAGAAAGAGCATAATGCATTTGCAGGTGATCTATGGATAAATTATACTTAGTACAGTATTTGGCACATAATCACAGTTTTTAAATGCAGTGCTAGGGAAAGGATGGGTATTATAAATGCAGGGTCTGTGCATGCACAATGCTAAGGAGCCATACCCTTAGTTTAAATTTAATTTAATTTAATGGAGCCTGGACTTTACACACACACAATTGCATACTTCTGGGATCAACTTTGTCATTAACCTAGAGAGTCACCACAGTACCAGGGCTTCCACTGGTGTTCTGTTACGTAGTGTTGGGTGTGAAGCTGGACTAGGCAAGTATCAGTGCATATTCCACCTCCTATTCTACATATTGTGAAAGGAAGGGATGGTATCTCTCTCTCTCTCTCTAGTCTGTGGTGCCTCCATCTGATGCCACAAACCCAATCCATGGCTTCTCACCTGGTAAAGAATATGTTTTATCAAGACTTACTAATTAGGGACGGGGAGGGAGAACACAAAGTGGAACACGGACTGGCTGTGATATATTGCATCAAAGCAAAGGACTCTGGGGAAGGAGGTGCAGAAGAGAACTTTGGGGTCCCAGTGCATCATGAAACTGTATCCATGTTTCAATGACTATACTAGACACCATTAACCTGCTAGATTAAAAAAAAGGGGATATACCTTTATCTTCCAGAATATTTCCAGGGTTCACAATTACAATGCCAAAGTGAGCTCTTAATAAATGCTATAAATTTGGGTAAAATATGTAACATCTGTTGCTTGGGTGCTTGGTGTAATTTCCTCTGGGCCCTATAGTGCTTTTGGAGTCAGGTGCTAGACCTCCTGGCTTCAGACTACTGCCTAACCACACTTTTCTTTACCTTCCTTTTCCCATCTTTTTGACCCATGCACATGAGGAAGAGGTGAAGGAATTAAAGCTGCCAGGAAGGATAAGCAGCTTGCTAACTATGACTTTGTTCCAGTACTAAAATTTCTGTTAATGTTTTCAAAGTCTAGGTGTACCTTAAAGCCCCCCTAGTTTGGGTAGAGAATATTTAGTGATATGGAATGCTGCAAATTTGCTTGATCCATGTGTGATGCAATCATAAAATCATTTGTGTGTATGTGCATGTTTATGTATATAATTTAATCTCTCATTTCCCAAAGATTTAGGTACTATCTTAGCCCACAGCACTCGTTTGCTTAGCAAATATGTAATGTATATCATCTTCTTACTTTTATAACTATGCTTGCCTATGCATAGACACATTACACATCTATTCACTTATTCATTTAACAAATATTTATTGAGCACAGAATGAATTATAAAATGATATGGCTAGAGCTGGGAAGATATCCCAGTAGTTTACGCATCAGACTTTCATGCCTGAAATCCCAGGTTCAATCCCTGGCATTATAATAAGCCAGGATTGAGCAGTGCTCTGGTTAAAAAGGGTTAAAAAATAAAATAAAAGGTCCTATCAGTGACCTATACAAAGCTCAAATCTCAAAATGTTAGAGCTAGAAAGGACTTATACAGTCATCCAATTCAGTGCTTTCCAATCAGAGAGCCCTGGAATCTTAACAGGGCCCCCAATTCCTCCCTGGTGCCCTTCTTGCAGTGTGACTTCACTTAGGATTCCTTGTTTGTTTGTTTTTTGGTTTTTTTTTTGCATTATTTCAAGTTTATCTTTTACTTATGTTTTTGATGTTTCAAAAATCACTGCTAAAATACAATTAATACTGAAGCATATTTTAGATGATATATATTTTTTCTTATCACTCCCATCATCAGGATCCACAGTTCTTCAAGATAATCTCTGTAAGTACAAAACTCACTGAGTTTTTCCTTTCTTCTGGGGATCTGTAAGGCAATTATGGGATCCTAGTTGCTTGCCTTTCTTCTGAACAGCTACATGCAGCTTAGTGAAAGCAGAGCTACTTATGTCATGCACAATACTCCATCTCAGGGAAGACCAAGGCACATCGGTTAGGAGCTAATCTGTGTTAGCTTTACCTAGGTGTGTATACTGGTTCTGTCACGTTCTGCCATGTTTGACTTGTGAGACCAAGGGCAAGTTACTTAATCTCTTTGTGCCTTATTTTTATGTTAGTGACTCCCAAGTTTACTATTGGACTTTAGTCTCTCCTCCAACTCTTTTCTCTTCCATGATGGCACACACATTATTCTTACTGGTTAATCCCAAATTGGCACCGGTAAAGTGAACTTCTATCCTGAACTCTGCATATCTTGTTGTCTCCTCTTGGTTTATAAATCAAACATTTCAAAACTTATATTTTTAAAGCATAACTTTCCATTTCCCCTCAAATGTGTATTTTAGCACATGAACACCCAATCTTTTGGGTTAAGTTCAATGTTTTAGGGATGATTCTTGATACTTCCTAATTTCTTAAAAAAAAAAAAAAAAACCCTGGAGTTTATTTATTTATTTGACAGAGACAGAGAAATTGAAACAGGAGAGGAGATGGGGGGAGAGAAAGAGAGATACCTGCAGTCCTGGTCCTCTGCTCATGAAGCTTCCCCCACTACGGATGTTGCCCAGGAGCTTGAACCTGGGTCCTTGTGCATGGTAACTAGTGTGCACTCAACCAGGTGAGCCACCACCTGACTCCAATATTTTCTAGTTAATTATAGAGGCAAAGAAGGCAGGGAGAGACAGGAAGGAGACCACAATACCACAACTTCCTTCAGTACTTTGGAGGCCAGGCTCCAACTTGGGTAGCCTATGTGACGAAACTGTTTCGCCAGGTCTTGATACTTCTTAATTCTTTAACTGCTCCTGCTTCCATTTGAAACCTCCACCCCAATAATTCACAAATGTGTCTACTTCATCCTACTCCAGTGAGCACACCTGTTTTCCAGGTGAGCCACATCCCCTACCTCAAATGCCGTGAGTCCCTCCTAATGAATCTGAGTACCTTAGTGTTCTCTTAGACAGTAGACTGGTTTACTGCCAGGACTCTGGAGTGATAGACCCAAATCAAATATTTCTTCCAACACACACTAACTATATGATTTGTGCAAGTTTTGTAACACACTTTTTTTTTCTCGATTTCTTCATCTATAAAATGAGAATAATTTAGTGCCTATTTCATATGGTTATTGTAGGCACTAAATGAGTTAATATATGTAAGCACTCAGAACAAAGCCTGGCATATAATAAGCACAATCAATAAATGTTAGCTATTATCATTAGCTGATATTACCGTTCATTTTTCATGGAGCGGCCGGAGTGATCTTTTAAAAAAAACATAAATTAAATCGTCTTGCTTCTGTGCATAAAACTCTCCAGTGATTTCCCACTTCAGTTGCAATAAAATTCTAATACATTATAGTGGCCAAAGGTCCTTCGTTATCTAACTCTTGACTTGTCTTCCTACCCCTGCTCAGAGCTCTCTCCCATTGTGCACTATTCTTAATACCTGCTTTATTTCAGACTATTTAGATTGTTAAATACTTCTTCTGGGGCATTGAGCATGTTTGTACCTCTATCTGGAATGCTCTTAATTCTCCCCAGATGCTCAGAAGCCTGTGCCTTTTATTTCAGATCTCAGTTCATTTCTCTCTTGATTTAAAAGACCCTCTCTGACCAACTCCCTGCCCTGTTTATTATCTGTCTCCATTTCTCATGGACCTTAATACAATTTTCAATTCTCTTCATGGTCTAGTATTTTCCCATTTTATAATCATTGCCTCTCTAGTACAGTATGAGGCTTCTGAGAGTATATAGACCTCAACTATCTTGTGCAGATATGGATCCCAGGGGCCAAAATGGTAACATGAGCCAGCTGACTAATGAAGTGATGATCTTTAAGCAAGACTATAATGTCTACATAGCAATTTTCTAGATACATAAAGAACAATAAGGATTTGAGTCAAAGGCATTGGTGTTTGCAGTTGCAAATAGATGTGATAGAACGGTAAGCTTTTGTATGAAATACAGAATCTCAGTCTCCAGTTCAGACCTCCTGAGTCAGAATTTGTATTTTAGGTACTCATTTCCCCCCATTCTTGTTTATTTTTTTAAATTTTAATTAGTGATTTAATAATGATTAGCACAATTGTAAGATAACAGGAGTATAATTCCATATATTTCCCACCACCAGAGTCCATGTATCATCCCCTCCATTGGAAACTTCCCTATTCTTTATCCTGCTGGGAATATGGACCAAAATTATGTATGGGGTACAGAAGGTGGGAGGTCTGGCTTTTGTGATTGCTTCTCTGCTGGACATGGCGTTGGCAGGTCGACCCATACCCCCAGCTTTTTTCTATCTTTCCCTAGTGGAGCAGAACTCTGAAGAGGTAAAGTTATAGGACACTTTGATGAGGTCATTTGCCCAGGGAGGACAGGTTAGCATCATGGTAGTGTCTGCAACTTGGTGGCCGAAAGGTAGTAAGATATAAAGCAGGATAAATTATTCAATGAATAGGAACCCAAAGGTGGTACTAGAGCAAATGTAACTAGAAATCTTTGTGTGGGATGAAGCTAGGAAGTCTATTTTAGGTATGTTGACTTTAGTCAATTTTGCCTGAGCTTGATTGTTAACATGCAGGTGGACTAAAAATATTTTCTGGGAAGATGGTTTCAGAGTTGAGAATAGGGATAGAAAACTGGATTAGGGCAGAGAGTAGCTCCTAAATATGAGGAAAGTATATAAATACTATCAACTGTAAACCCCATCGATCTGACCTAGGGCCCATGTTTATTTATATTTAGCAGAGAAGCCTGTGTAACCTCTGCATCCCTGCCAATCTGAACTCACAGTTCATGGTCACAGCTAGGAATATTCTAGGCTGCAGATTTCAGAACTAGTGTTCCTCAAGTGTCAGGGTAGGATGACTCAGCCTCCCTTCAGAGGATGGGGCAGTCAATACCTTTGCTGCTTTATGGTGAGCACAAGGTCTTGGAGATAAGAATTACTTTTAAGGGAGTCGGGTGGTGGCGCAGTGGGTTAAGCGCACGTGGCGCAAAGCGCAGGGACCGTCATAAGGATCCCGGTTCGAGCCCCCGGCTCCCCACCTGCAGGGGAGTCGCTTCACAGGCGGTGAAGCAGGTCTGCAGGTGTCTGTCTTTCTCTCCCCCTCTCTCTCTGTCTTTCCCTCCTCTCTCCATTTCTCTCTGTTCTATCCAACAACAAAGCAACGTCAACAATGGCAATAATAACTGCAACGAGGCTGCAACAGCTAGGGCAACAAAAAGGGGGAAAAATGGCCTCCAGGAGTGGTGCATTCATGGTGCAGGCACCGAGCCCAGCAATAACCCTGGAGGAAAAAAAAAAGAATTACTTTTAAAAGCACTAGAGTAGTGTGTTCATTGAATTAGAAAAAGCCATCGTGACTAGAATATGACATACAAAGGGATCACATAATCTTGGATATAAACTCAATTGCATGTGATGGACCTAGAATAATACTAGCGTAATAACACTAGAAAAAATTCATTTGCATCTCATATATATGTCCAAGCTAATGTAGTTTCTTTTTGTTAACTTCACTGGAAATTGATACATTCTAAGGGGTCTGTGAAAACTGGATTTCCTTTCCTGTCATCTGATAAGGATCATCTGTAATTTTTGAGAGGCTACTTTGTACTCCCTTAAACCAGTTGTTCCTGGGCTTGAGTTTATGACAATGACCAGACACCAGAATGTGTACTGAGGACTAATGTTGAGAAAGTGTAAGTCCATCCCTCAAGGGGCTTGGAATGGAAATGGGCATAAGACATAATTCTGTGTGATTACTCAGGTTTTCTTGTTAGGAATAAAGTTTAGCAGGGCAAATAGGCCAAGTCGGGGGAAAAGGACATATTCTTTTATTTAGTGCCACCAGGGGTTGGTGATAATGGGTTCACCTTCTTCCTACTTCCACCTGCTTTTTTTTTCCCCCCAGATAGAGGGTGAAAGACAGAGAAAAAGAGGTACCACAATCCACAATGTGAGACTTCGCCTTTACATGTTTGCTCCCATGTTGGTAATGAGTTTTAGTACATGGAATTATAAGCAATAGGTGGTGCACACTGTTTATGCAAAAAAGAGCTTCATACCTTAGGCTCCAGATTCCTGAGTCAAATCACTTGTAACTCCAGAAAACAGAGCTGAACAGTGCTCTGGTAAAGAAACCCAAACCCAAAACAAAGCAATACACTATGGATGTTTAAATTATATTAAAGTTACTTGGGAAAAAAAGATATTCTAACACTCTCAAATAACATCCCATAGAGTACTAATTAATTAAACAGGGAAAAGAAAACTCTATAATGAAGAAATCTGGTGAATGCCATCCTAAAGAGTTTAGGAGGGAGTCAGGTGGTAGCGCAGTGGGTTAAGCACATATAGCCATGCAGAAGGAGTTTGAGTTGACACTTCTCATCTGCAGGGGAGACACCTCAGAAGTGGTGAAGCAGGTCTGCAGGTGTCTGTCTTTCTCTCCCCCTCTCTCTCTGTCTTCCCCTCCTCTCTCCATTTCTCTCTGTCCTATACAACAACAACGACATTAATAACAACAACAATAAAAACAACAAGGGCAACAAAAAGGAATAAATAAGTATCAACAAAAAAATTTTGGGAGTCGGGCAGTAGTGCAGCGGGTTAAGTGCACGTGGCGCAAAGCACAAGGACTGGCACAAGGATCCCGGTTCGATCTCCTGGCTCCCCACCTGCAGGGGGGTTGCTTCACAAATGATGAAGCAGGTCTTCAGGTGTCTCTCTCTCCCCCCATCTGTCTTCCCCTCCTTTCTCCATTTCTCTCTGTCCTATCCAACAACAATGACATCAATAACAACAACAATAAAACAAGGACAACAAGAAGGAATAAATAATTATTTAAAAAAGAATGCTTAAAAATTAGGAAAAACAGTCATGAAGTTTTTATTTTTAATTTAGCTTATTTATTTTTACTTTATTGGATAGAGACAGAAATTGAGAGGAGAAGATAGAGAGAGAGAGAAAAGACACCTGCAGCACTGCTTTAGTACTTGTGAAGCTTCTCCCCCTGCAGGTGGGGACTAGGGGCTTGAACCTGGGTCCTTGCACACTCACCACCAGCAGGGCCTTTGTCATAAAGTTTCTTTTTATTTTTCTTTTTAATTTATTGCCACCAGGATTACTGGTGGGGCTCAGTGCCAGTACAACAAATCCACTACACCTGGTGGCCACCCCCCTTTATTTTTACTTGATAGGACAGAGAACTTGAGAGAGGAAGGGGGTACATAGAAAGGAAAAGAGAATGAGAGACACCTGCAGTACTTGCTTCACTGCTGGTGAAGCTTCCCCTTCCTCCCTGCAGATGAGAAGTGGGGGCTCAGACTTTGGTCCTTATGTATTGTATCATGAGTCACATGACATGTGTGCTTAACCAGGTGAACCACTGCCTGACCCCTATGAAGTTTCTAAGTTACTCTCTAATGTTCTAGGGGGGGGAAATATATGAGAGAGAGAGAGAGGGGAGAGAGAGAGAGAGAGAGAGAGAGAGAGAGAGGCACTGAGGGGTATCCAGAGCACGGTTCTGTTACAGTGTCAGGAGGTTGATCTATTTCCCTGGCCACATTGTGCAACTTTCAGGTACATTTAAATCTTGTCTTAAATAAAAAGTGTGTTTTACTACCCCCAGTGGCAGATCCAATATAGACCATGTTCAGTTTATAAAGTGGACCCCTATAACTCACATCATTTGAGATTCAGTTTAATATGATCATTGGTCCATCACCCTGTATTCTGAAGTTTGACTAGCTCTGAGCTAGAGGGGCAGGAGAGACAGGGTCCTAGTACCCAGATTTAGCCTCTATTTGGCCCTTGCTCACATCATCTGCTTTGGAGCATCTGAACCAAGAGCCACAAACAGACTGGGAAAACAGCACAGGTGAAATCTATTTTCCTTTTAAACAAGCCTAAGCAATGTCTACAGTCATCAAGTCTCAAGGCAAACCCTTTCTTGCTGACTAGGCAGGCCTCTGCACACCTCAACACCTCTAGGTGGGGTGTGGTTTGTGGGTTTTATTTGCAGGGGAAGATCTAGAGAAGGGAGATGAAGATGAGAGGAAATTGTAACAGTGAGAGTTGGGGAAGAGTGAATCTCAAAGCACAATTTTAGTCGCAGATGGCTGAAGAGAAATACAGAGAATAGGCCCCAGCACTTCTTCTTCTGAGCTGATTGCAGGGAGGGGGAACTTGCTAATGAACACATTGATTTCCCAGCTCCTGTGAACAATAGCAAATGCTTTTTGCAGTTATTAATTGGGATCCCACAGCAGGTGTGGGGGATGGAAAGCGCTCTGGTAATTCTAAGTTTATCAGTGAAGGTTAGGTGAAAAGAGAGAATTTAAAGAGCAAGGCATTAAGGTTATTTCAACCCATGGCAAGAGCAGGACTGGACCAATCTCAACTTGACTCTGACTCTTAACCTCCTTACTGTGTTTTAACCTCCTCTAATCCTCTTGTTTTGCTCAGTGGTAAAAATAATTCCTTTTATCTGGATTGTGTGAGAATTAAACAAAATACTGAGTACATATAAAAAGTACTTTGTGAGCTTGCCAAGACTGTACGTAATTTACATTTTTATTTTCTGTCTTTCTTCAAAAGGTATTGATTGAACACCCACTGTTCAAGGAATATGGAACTGAATAATAATGTCCCTGGGAATCTAGCAAGAGTAGAAAGACACTGACCAAGTGATTCCAAATATCCTAAGATAGGCTAGCTGCTATTCCAATAGGAAGGATAAAACTAGATGACCTGGGAAGTCTGGGAAGTTTTCCTAAAGGTAAGGTATTATCACTATCATAATAGAGACATTATTATTGGCCTCTAGAGCAGGGTCAGGGATTTTATGCTGGGCGAAAGTCTGAAGCCGTGTGAAGGAATGCTTAACATATTTCTCAATTAGGAGAGAGAGAGAGAGAGAGAGAGAGAGAGAGAGAGGGAGAGAGGAGAGAGAGAGAGACCAGTATATCCTCAGAATGATTCTTTTGTTTATTTGCTTATCATTAGTGATTCACAAAATTACAAAATAACAGGGTACAATTCCACACTGTTCCTATCCCCAGATTTCTATGTTCCATTCCCTGCATTGGAAACTGCACTAGTTCTCCCAAGGTCTCAGATATAGGTTGACTATTATTTCTACATCCATCTATCTATCATCTATCTCTCCACCTGTCTGTCTATCTATCTATCTCTCTATCTATCCCATTTTTCTACGGTACTGCCTTCTTTTCCTTTTTAAGTGACAGCTACACATATTACTACTTCTGAATGTCAGAATGCCATTGCTTTTTTCCACTTCTCTCTGGGTGTTGATGAGTTTCAGAGCCCTCTGGTCATCTTTCTCTAACATTTCTCCTCCTCTGGGAATATGGATCAGTGTTTTTTGGAGCCAGGGGTACAGAAGGTGGGAGTTCAGGCTTCTACAATTGCTTCTCCACTGGACATGGGCATTGAAAGGTCAATCCATACCTCCAGCCTGTTTCTGTTTTATCCTAGTGAAGTAGGGCTCTGGAGAGGTTAGGTTCTGGTGTACATTGGTGAGATTGTCTGTCCATGGAGTCCAGGATGGAATCATAGTAGCAACTGCATCTTGGTGTCTGAAAGGTAGTAAGTTATGAGGTAGGACAAAAAGTTTAATAAATAGCAACCAGAAAGCAGGCATAAAAGCAGATGAGAATAGGGGTTTTAGGGTTGTAAGAAGCTAGGGAGTCTGTTTCAGGAATGTTCTTTGGGGCCCATGACTATAGTGATTTTGCCTGAGCAACATGGAGATGGACTAAAAATATTGTCTGGGAAGATGTTGTCAGAGTTGAGAATAGAACTAAAGGGCTGGATTAGGGCAAAGAGTAGCTCCCAAACTTGAAGAAAATATATAAATGCAACTAACTGTTTAAACTTCCCCATCAATTGACCCCAGGGACCATGTATATTCATATTTAGCACAGGAGCCTGTATAACCTCAGAACCCCTGACATTCTGACCTCACCATCCATGGTCACAGCTGGGAACATTATTGGTTCTTACGGACTTGCTAAAGTTGTCTTGCTTGCTAGCCTCTCTCACCCCACTCTTGTGGGGGCTCCCACCAATAAAAAGCTCATTTCCCAAATGGTTAAATAATTCTTCTCTTTGATCAAATAAAGAATCAGCATGAACCTGAGGATTTCTTCAGATCCACCCACCATCCCACAGTTCACAGTCAAGTACACCTTTACCTGGGAGACTGTATCTAGTGTACTCAGATTTCTCTAATAGTTCTGCCATGAACTTGTGCTCTGCAATACTTACATTTATCTCCAATGTGGTGCAACATTCTTTTAATAAAACTATCATTGTAAAACAGGACTTCTGGAAGCAGGTTGGACAGACTAGGATAGAGAACATGTTAGGGAAACAGACAGAAGGTTTGCAGTCAATACCATTGGGGATGTATTTCCTGAATAGCCACCGAGAGAGAAACAGAATATTGGATATGAAACATCCAGAAGTAAGTATGATTCTAGTCAACTAGGGGAGCAGTATCATGAACCTTTTTTTTTTTGCCTCCGGAGTTAGCACTGGGGTTCAGTGCCAACACTATGAGTCCACTGCTCCTAGTGGCCATTTTTTCCATTTTTATTGGGTAGGACAGAGAGAAATTGAAAGAAGAGGGGAATATAGCGAGAGAGAAAGATAGATACTAGTAGACTTGCTTTACTGCTTGTGAAGCAGACCCACTGCAGGTGGGGAGCAGGGGCACAAACCTGGGTCCTTGCATGGCTCCTTGCCTTTAGTACTATGTGGGCTTTACCATGTGAGCCACCATCTAGCCACCTATAGCAGATTCTTTGTACAGTGTACAAAGTAAAGGTAGAGCCAAGGTGTTGTGCTGGTTCCAAAGTCACTCTTTGAAATAAGCTATTTCATGGACATTAGATCCTTCCTGAGTGATTATTATGAAAATGCTGGATTTGGTGGTGCTGCTGGCCTGTGCATGAATAATCTGGGGTAGGGAACAGGATTTGCGTTGGGGAAGATTGAAACTAATAATATGTCAGTCACCTTCAACCGTTTCTGTCATTTTAGTCTTCATTCTGCTAACCACCTGCTTGCGTGCATAACTTACTTGTCTATAAAACTGGTTGCATTTTTAAATAACATCTTTTAAAAATATTATATTTTATATATTTAGGAAAGAAACAGATAAAATTAGAGGGGGAGAGGAGAGAGAGCGAGAGAGAGAGCTGCAGCACATTTCAATTCTTCTGAAGCTTCCCCTATGTAAAGTGGAAACTAGAGGCTTGAACCTTGGTCCTTGCACATAACTACATGTGTGCTCGACCAGGCTCACCACCATGCAGCTCCAAACTTCATTGCATTCTTAGAGTATCCCTATTACGTAGGAGGAATTGAATGTATTCTAAGGATTTCCACATTACAAAACAAAAAGGGGGGATCAGATCACACACTTTTCATTTTGCCTCCAGGAGACAGAAGCCATCTCTATCCCTGTAGGTTCAATACACAGAAACTTCACACATGGAGGAAATTAAGAAATAGCTTCTATTTCATGAGGAATTTTTTTCTCATGTGTTCTATTCAAAACATCACAAAAGAAAGAAAGAAAAATTCACACATTTGCAGAAAACTGCTGGTGTCTTTGAATATCTTTCCATAAGCATGGAAGTCTGGTATAAAGAAGAAGTTCAGATTTTCACTTGGGAAAGAATACATTTGTGATACAGATAGATAAAATGAATGTTATTTAGGTTAAAGCAAAACAGTTGTGCCTTTATCCCCGATCTCTAAAATAAACCAATTCTTACCCCCTCCTACTCCCAAAGGATAAAACAAGATAGGCAGAACAAGATAGGCTGTTTTTTTTTTTTAACTTAACAAATACACAAATACATACATGCTAGGAACACCAAAGGGAAGCTGAGTTTTAAGTGCTTATGTGCATTAAGTTATTTAATCTCACAGAAATCTTAAAAGTGAAGTGGCAATAGCCATTTTTTTATTCACAAGTGTGGACACAGTAATTATATCATTCACCATGAGAAATAATGGTGTTTCTCTGGATTTGAACTCAGGCAAGAGAACTTTAGCATATACAGGCTTAAACATATTTGCTGCTAGACATTTTTCTTTTTTTCTTTTAAATTAAGCATCACAAGTTCAGAGGCTTTTGTATTTGTTTAAAATTTTTTTTAAAAAAAGTCATCAAACAGTTGACAATTACCTATATGGAACCTCTCTATTAGTTTTTCTTTCTTTTTTTTTTTCCTTTATGTGATGTTAAAATTATGTCAATATATATGTCATTGGAAAAAAGTTGACAGGCTCCAGAAATGTCTATAGGTAGTTTCTGAAACACAAGCATATTAAAATTTAAGGTGTAAAACCATTTTTTAGTTAAAATAATTAAATATAAATTCTTTTTCTTTGTGCAATTGGGACCTCCTATGTCTGTGATATTCCTGGTCTGTGCCACTATCATCTATAAGGTGCTTCAGATAACTCCCTCCATAGTCCCCAAGCTTCCCCCATTTCATACAGAAAAAAGTCTCCCCAGTATATTTTTTTAATTTTTTATTTATAAAAAGGAAACATTGACAAAACCTTAGGATTAGAGGGGTACAGCTTCACACAATTCCCACCACCAGTCCTTCACACAATTCCCACCACCAGACCTCCACCAGACTGATAGCTTTCCTATTCTTTAACCCTCTGGGAGTATATGGACCCAAGGTCATTGTGGGATGCAGAAGGTTGAAGGTCTGACTTCTGTAATTGCTTCTCCGCTGAACCTGGGCGTTGACCTGTTGATCCATACTCCCAGCCTGTCTCTCTCTTTCCTTAGTGGGCAAGGCCTCTGGGGAAGCAGAGCTCGAAGGCACATTGGTGGGGTTGTCTGTCCAGGGAAGTCTGGTTGTGGTTGCATCCTGCTAGCATCTGGAACCTGGTGGCTGAAAATAGAGTTAACGTGCAAAACCAAACAAATTGCTGAACAATCATGGACCTAAAGGTTGGAATAGTGCAGATGAAGTGTGTGTGTGTGGGGGGTCCTTCATTTTATAGATAGCTACTAGGAATACTTTAGTTATATTTCAAAGGGCCTGTAGCTATACTAGTGTTTTGTTTTGTTTTTTGCCTGAGCCTGAAATCTGCCCTATATCTTTGTGCAACCCCCAAATTGCATCATCTTGCCATTTTTAAAATCCCCTTAAAATATATTGGCTGGGCTGGGCACTCCAGAAATTGGCTGAATGCAGGCATTACCATGCTCAGTGTGACCAGGTTCAAGCCCCCAGTCCTCACCTACAGGGGCACAGCTTCATGAGTGCTCAAGCAAAGCTGCAGGGGTCTCCTCTCCCTCTCCCTCTCCCTCTCCCTCTCCCTCTCCCTCTCCCTCTCCCTCTCCCTCTCCCTCTCCCTCTCCCTCTCCTCCTTCTCTGTCTCCCTCTCCTTCTCTTCTTTCCCTCTCAATTTCTCTCTGTTATTTATCAAATAAAAGGGAAAAAATGGTCACCAGGAGCAGTGGACTCATTTTTCAGTCACTAAGCCCCAGTGATAACCCCGGTAGTGAAAAATTAATAATTAAAAATAAATTTTATATTATATATGAAGGGGCATAGTTAAAAAATGAACAATTCAGAAAGGGCATAAACTGAACAGCCCAATTCTAAAAACCTTACACCAAAAAGTATGAGATTTCTCTCAGAAAATCATGAGGCAGCCTCTAGCCAAAGGCACAAAGAAGATGCTGTAATTGGAGAGACTCAGTAGGCTAAACTGAAAATTTTGTGAAATCAATTGAGAGAAAAATCAATATGGGATTTTTCCCCCCACAATGAAAAGACAAGATTCCCACACAATTAAGAATCGGGCCGCGGTTTCCACACACTGCCTGTCATGTTCTCTCGTTTCTGTGCCACAACTGTTCATCAGAAATAATTAAACATTTTCCCATGGGCAACAATTACTTGCTTAAAATATTATGAGTAAGGAGAATACATTTATAATTACCTAACCTTTCAGAAGGTGAAAATATATATTATCCTTTGATAGAACAGAAAAAAAGGAGTTTCTGGGTATGCCGGCATGCTGTGCTGTATCTATCCTGATCACACTAATTGCCTTAAGGAATGGAACAATACCTTTTTTTTTTTTTTTAACATACCCAAACCCTCTCTCTCTCATTTTCTGTAACTTTTAAGCATCAAATAAAACCCCTTTTTCTTGATTTTTTTTTTTGGTAAGTCATTAACTAGCCAGTCTATAGCTATTATGATTGCCAGACGGTGCCTCTCAATTGTCCCCCAGTTAAAATATAACGAGAGTGGCGACATCTCATTTCTTCAGAGTGTCTGTCATTGTTAGCCACATGCAGATACAAATCATGAGTGTGCCATGTTTTTACTTGTTCTCTGTTTTTGCCTGGAACACCCTCACAGACTGAAAAGCACAGTACTAATAAGAATCACAATAGTTGGCTACTGGTGGGTATTTCTAAATGGCCTGTGTAAATGACATCATTTAACACAATTCCATTAGGTAGGAAATTATTAGTATACCCATTTGACAGAGGAGAGAACTGAGACCTAGAGATAAGTAATTTGCTCAAGATCACATAGTTATAACCAGGGAAGCTAGAATTTGATCACCACTACAGTGAGCTATCTCTCAAATGATTTTATTAAGTAATTTTAGTCCACTGTTTTCTGTTCATTGGCAGAGTGTATTTCCTGTGAAAGATATCTCAAATTGCTAATTATATTCATGCTTTTTTGTTAAAGTATGATTTCTAATTTTTTTGAATTTAATGTTAATTTTCAAGTTTAATATTAATTGTATTAATAACAGTATTGGTAGTAATAATATTTGTAGCAAGAGTTACTAAAGGGTAATAAGTCACTTGGATAATGCACTGCTTAGTCATGAGTGCAGGCCAGGTTGGAGCCTGGCCCACTCCACACTGAAGGAAGATTCAGTGTTGTGGTCTCTCTCTCTCCCAAAAAGTGCATTGTGCCAAGGGAAATTAGGAAAGAGTTCACACAGGAGTTTATGTTTTATGGCATTTGTATGGTGGAGAAAGAGAAGAACAGAACATGAATAGACACGGAAATGTGAAAGAGCTTGAGGCAGTCATATGTGTAAAGCTGGGGTCATAGACCAGGCACCAGAAGTGACTTTTTTTTTCTTTCAAGTTATCTCACACCTCTCTACTACTATTCTCACACCCCTATTCATCTCCTTGCTTTAACAGTGCTATTTCTCTATCAAAATCTGTAGAGATGTTGTGAGTGCACATAATTGTGGACCAGCCTGCTGCCCCTTCCAACACACACACACACACACACACACACACACACACACACACACACACACACACACACACACACACACTTTTTAGAACTGACCTGGTTTCCAGCTGCAAGATCCTCAGGGCAGCACTATCTCATGCTTTAAATATCATTTGCCCTCCTTCCCAGAGAGCCACCCAACCTTCCTGTTCTTCAGTTCTCTTGTGCTCTGTTATTCCCGATGCTGCTGCCACACTTTTGAGATGAGGAAAAATAAAAAAAAAAACAACCTTTCTTTCTTTCTTTCTTTCTTTCTTTCTTTCTTTCTTTCTTTCTCTCTCTCTCTCTCTCTCTCTCTCTCTCTCTTCTCTCTCTTTTATCTTTCTTTCTTTTTCTTTTTCTTTTTTTTTAATTATTAGGGAGAGAGACAGAGACCTCTGTAGACCTGCTTCACCACTCATGCAGCTTTCCCCCTGCAGGGGGGTCTAAACATTTGAACTTGGGTCCTTGTGCATTGTAACATGTACACTCAACCAGGAGCACCACCACCCATCCCCTCCTTTTACTTCTCCTTCTTCTCCTCCTTCTCCTCCTTCTCCTCCTTCTCCTCCTTCTCCTCCTCCTCCTCATCCTCCTCCTCCTCCTCCTCCTCCTCCTCCTCCTCCTCCTCCTCCTCCTCCTCTCCCCCTACTTCTTCTTCCTCTCCTTTTTTCTTTCCAACAGTGTTATCACTGCATGGCAAACCCAGTACTCCTAGAAGCCATTTCCCTTTCCTTGTTTTCTTCCTTTTTTCCTTCCTTCCCTCCTTCCCTCCCTCCCTCCTTCCTTCCTTCCTTCCTTCCTATTTTTTTTTAATTCTGATAGCAATAAAGAGAAATTGAGAGGGAAATGTGAGGTAAAGGATAAAAAGAAAGAGATACAGGAGGGACCAGGTGGTGGCGCACCTGGTTGAGCATACATGTTTCGTTGCGCAAGGACCCTGGTTCAATGGTTCAAGCCCCCAGTCCCAACCTGCAGAGGGGAAGCCTTGTGAGTGGTGAGTCAGGGATGCAGGTATCTCTCTCCCTCTTTATCAGCCCCTTCCCTCTTGATTTCTGGCTGTCTCTATTCAATAAATAAAGATTAAAAAAAAGAAAGAAAATCCTTTAAAAATTCTTGAAAATAAAAGAATTACAGGCATAAATACCTGCAGCTCTGCTTTGCCACTTGTGAAGCTTCCTCCCTTCAGGTAGGGGCCTGAACCTGGCTGGGTCTTAGAGTTTGGTAATGTGAGCACTCCTCTAGGTATACCACCACCCCCCTCCTTCCCCCTTTCTGCATTTTTAAATTATTTGTGTGGTGCCAGGGATCAAATTCAGGGATTCGTACATGGGAAGCTCATGGTGTTTCACTGACCTTTATCCTCCAACAACACCAACACTTTTTTCCCCTTTTGTTGTCCTTATTTATCGTCATTGTTATTATTGTTGTTATTGCTGCCGTCATTGTTGGATAGGACAACAGAGAGAAATCAAGAGAGGAGGGGAAGACAGAGGGGGGAGAGAAAGACACATGCAGACCTGTTTCACTGCCTGTGAAGCGAACCTCCTGAAGGTGGGGAGTGAGCCGGGGGCTCGAACCTGGATCCTTACGCCATACCTGGTGCTTCATGCCATATGCGCTTAACCTGCTGCACTAACACCCAGCTCCCAAAACCAACACTTTTAAAAGACTATCAGCCTGAGGAGGACCTAGTGGGGGTTGTACTGTTATATGGAAATGTTACACATGTACAAACTATTGTATTTCTCTGTTGACTGTGAACCATTAATCCCCCCATAAATAAATCTTAAAAACTATAAAAATATATAAATGAATATTGACCCTTTGGAAACAAAATAAAGGCCATCAGCCTATCAGAACATCTCTCTTTACTCCAGTGACTGTTCAGTCTCGTGTGCATGATGATGAACTAGAAACATGCTAAGCAGTTTTCACCATGCAGCCTCTTCCCCCAGAAACTGATTTATTTGTGGTGGGTAAGGTTCCTAGGTGACTGATTGTGACATTTTGTGAACCACTGCTTCACTCTATTTGCTGAGCACCTCATGTACTCATCCTGCTTTGGAAACTCAGCACCATCTGCCCCTTGCTGCCTTGCAGATTTAAGCCCGTTCTAGAAGCCTGTGACAGCAAAAGCCTGATTCCTTGATGACCACTGGGTCTTTGCTATAATTATCTTTCATGAGATAGTCCCAGGCTTGTTGTACTGTTGTCTTGTTCATAAAAATTATGTTTCCGCCTCTGGACATCCAATTTTGCAGATCAGTGTCAGGTATAGAAAGGATCTGTCATTCAAGAGCAGAGCATTCAAGTACATTCAGTAATTTTAAAGGTCAGAGATACACATAGAAATTAGCTTTCTGCTACAGAAATAACATCGACTTAAAACACACACAACAGAAAACATGGTCCTATAGCATGCTGACTTTTTATGCATATGTAAATTACTCCATTAGTTGTACTGATGGTATCTCAAGTACTCACTGATTATCACAGTCGTATGGTCGGAAAACCATGCTATGTGTAAAAATGGGTTCTGTTTTAAGGGCATGGTGGTAATAACTCTTTTATGGAGCCTCTCCTTTAGACAGGTGCTGCCTCTGTCCTGCAAGTGAGTTTACCTCCATGTCTCCCAGAACTCGATGCTGTGTCTCAGAACAGGATGGAAAGGTCCCTGGGATGACACAGTTACAGAACAGATGCTGGAGCTAGACTCCATGCTAGACCATCTAAACACAGTCTCAGCTCTGTGCCAGGTGCTCCTTCCTGATGAGTGACAGCAGCGGGCAGGGAGCAAGCTATTTGTGAATGAATATTTCCCTTTACTTTATGGAGGGGAGTCGGGGAGTAATGGGTTACGGTGTAGTTGTTGACACTGGAGTATAAACCCTCATATCTCTGTGAAATATTCTCACCCCCAAATTAGGTACACCAAAGTGTTCCCAGTTTCCTTCTTCCCCAGAGTCCTTTGCTTTGGTGCAATACACCAAACACAGTCCAAATTTTACTTTGTTTTTTCCCTTTCTGTCTTTGTGTTTTAAATTCCTCCTATGAGTGAAATCATCTAGTATTTATGTTTCTCATTTTGGCTTATTTCATGATAAATACCTTAAAAGCAGAGTTTTCTCCACTGTTGGAGAATATGCCCTCATAATCCTTGCCCTCACGTATTTTTATTACTTTTTCTTCTTAAAGAATATTGCTGACTCAGGACCAGGAAGGAGGGAGCTATTAAGGGAAGGTTGGGGACTTAAATCCTTAAGTCCTTATGGTAAAATAAGATGATGGCTCAGTTGAAGGAGGAGTGTACTGATACCTATCTTAGTAAAATGTGGAGATGTACCACTGTAACAATAAAATCCTGTCAGTTCAATATTTCCTCAATAAAGTGATACTGGAATTAAAAAAAGAGCATTGCTAGGGGTTGGGCGGTAGCACAGCAGGTTAAGCATAGGTGGCACAAAGCGCAAGGACCGGTGTAAGGATCTCAGTTCCAGCCCCTGGCTCCTCACCTGCAGGGGAGTCAATTCACAGGCAGTGAAGTAGGTCTACAGGTGTCTCTTTCTCTCCCCCTTTCTATCTTCCCCTCCTCTCTCCATTTCTCTTGGTCCTATCCAACAATGAACGACATCAACAACAATAACCACAACAAGGCTACAACAACAAAAGGAGGAGGGGAGATCTCCAGGAGCAGTGGCTTCATGGTGCAGGCACTGAGCCCCAGCAGTAACCCTGGAGGTAAAAAAAAAAAAAAAAGAACATTGCTGATGTGTCAAGCGGAATTTGCTGCTTCATGTTACTTTTTTCTCAGTTGTTCTCACTGATGCTCTCTTTGAAACTCTGGCTCAGGTGTGCTGTATTGGAAGTAAATGAAAGACGGTTGACCAGTGTGTTTAAGCTGTTAAGTTGGGGGAGGAGAAAAGACTCATAAACTTTGAGCACCATATTGAATAATTATCTTTTTATTAATAGCCCAGCTAGAACAGTGAGAAATTCTAAAAACACAAAGCATTTTTTAAAGTGATCAAACATTGTGTTTTCTAACTGAGTTGCATCTGAGCATACTTGCAAAATGTCTGTTTTGATAAATTGGGAACAAAAAGACCAAAACTAATGATTTCCATGATGGAAGGTGCCCTGGGAAATTTATTATTATTATTATTAAGAAATGGAGAGAAAAGGGGAAGACAGAGGGAGAGAAAGACACCTGCAGACCTGCTTCACCACCTGTGAAGCGACTCCCCTGCAGGTGGGGAACCGGGGGCTCAAACTGGGATCCTTACTCTGGTCCTTGCACTTTGTGCCACATGCGCTTAACCTACTGCGCTACCACCTGACTCCCGGGAAATATTAAGAAAAAGTGGAATCAGGCCTTGTTTACTATGATTCTATGTATTCATTGGATAGTATAAATAGTTTTCTTCATACAGAGGGATCCAGGGAATTGTGAATCAGGGAGTAATTGACTTGTCTTGGTATGTTTGTGAATGTGCATTTTTATCTGATGGCAGATATGCTGTTGGCCTTTGAGTCAGTCACCCACCATAAAATTTACTCAGCCTCATATGCACCAAAGTAGCATACCCATCCCCCTAAAGATAACATTTCAAATTAGCATTAATCAGCCAATGTCATATTTTGGGCCCTACGGTGAAAGCCACCTACCGCAGCTGAGTGCCATTCAGCAGGCAAGAAGTGATTTGCAATATAATTTAAATGAAGAGCTGGTTTCCTTTCCCATTTAGAACACACCAGTATGGAAAACTGATTGTCAGACATTCTGGTGATGTGCATCAACTTGGCTATTCACTCAGAAAATGAAGTTTCCTGAGACACCAGCACATTTAATTTATGTTTTTTTTTCCCTATGAAGTTAACTTCAGCTTATTAAATACAATGACTATCCAAGCCACAGAAAAAACCAGTGCCATTCATTTTAATGTTCATAATGTAATGGAAGGAGATTATTTTCATTTGAGATTTTTTTTTTTTGCCTTTTAATAGAATGTTTACTTGCTCCTTTCCTTGCGAGTTAATTATTATTTTCCTTCCATAATGCTAAGATTATATGTGAGAAGCCAAACAATGTGTCTGCTAATGTCTTGCTTGAGTTTATGAATCGCTGGTGAATCTGTCATTTTGCAGTGTCTATCACTAAAACATCAATAGGTTGGCAGTGTGGTGAGCGCAGTTGTGACTGATAGGAAAGCAAGGTGTCCCTTATAAAAGCATCTCATCTATTTCTATAAAATATTCAGTTTCTTTTCTGTGCTTCGAGAAACTGATTTCTCTCAATAAATTACATAGTATTGAGTTAAGAATTGGTAACTTTCCTCTCACCATTTAAGTTTCTGTTTTCGACATCTGTTTATTCACTTGATAGATACTTAGCACGCAGTTTATGCCACTAGTGTGGTAAAGCATTAGGGATTAAAGATAGTTGTGATCTGGCCACTATCTTCATAGAGCTCATATTTGGGAGCAGGAATTACAGCACAGTGAGATAAGCAAGCAGGCTGTGTATAAGGTAATAGAGAGAGAAAGAGATAAGACAGGGTAGGGGATTCACTTAGGAGAGGATGCTGTTAGTAAAAGTTTAGAGGAGTAGGAGGTACTAAAACTAGACCTGGAGAATTCTTTGAGTTGGCAGTGGAATCCTGGGTCAAGGTGAGCAGAAAGCAGAATAAGCAGAAAGAATAATGAATAGCAAGCTATAGAAAACCTTTTGGGGAAGCCTACTGTGTGCTATTTAAGCTGAAGTGTAAATTGTCATCAGTTGAGCCACAGTGTTTCAAATTCTTTTATCTCCAATTAGTTAACTCTTTTAAATTTTTTTTATTATCTTTATTTATTGAATAGAGACAGCCAGAAATTGAGAGGGAAGGGGGTGATAGAGAGGGAGAGAGAGACAGAGATACCTGCAGCACTGCTTCACCACTTGCAAAGCTTTCCTTCTATAGGTGGGGACTGGGGGCTTGAACCCAGGACCTTGTGCATTGTAATAGGTGCACTCAACTAGGTGCGCCACCACCTGGCCCCGCCCCAGTTAACTCTTATAATAACTCCAGGGAGACTCTACAAATTAAAATTGATGCCTAGACTGATTGGATATTTTTCTAAATATCACTAAATATCACACTCCTGATAACATCAAGACCAACACATGATCCCAAGTTCTTTGATTCAGAATTGTACAAATTTAAATATTATGCCTGAGCCAAAAACTAACAAACAAAACCCCGCAGCTCACTCACATGGTGTGCTGATTTGACATGCACAAGACTCAGGTTCAAGCCCAGCCTCCACCACACTGAAGGAAGCTTTTGGTCTTTTTCACTATCTTTCTCTCCACTTTGCTCTCTCTAAATAATAATAAGATAAAAATAAATACAATGTTCATAAACTCTTTTCCTTCAAGAGCCTTCAACTTTGGAGATAAGATATGAAAATAGTAATTGATACACATTACTACATCTAAGTGAAAAAACAATAGTAGTACCTATCACATACTGAAAGGAGTCAATGAAATGTAAAATATATATGAAGTTCACAGAACAATGCCTGGTACATAACAAAGCATTTGCTTGGTATTAAGAGTTTGTATGCTTTGAAAGCAGAAAATAGGTATTAAAGCATTCTGGAACTTACAAAATATTTACTTATTCATTTATTGATGAGAGATGGAAAGAAACTGAGGAAAGGGGAGATATGGAGGAAGAAAGAGAGAGATAGAGAGACCTGCAACACTGCTTCCCACTTGTGATGCTTTCTCCATGCAGGTGAGGAATGGAAGCCTGAGCTCAGGTTCTTGAGCCTGAATCCTTACACATAGTAACATGTGAACATCACCAAGTGTGCCACTACTCAGCCTTTATAATGAATTATTTTTGATAGGAAATGTGTGTGTGTGTGTGTGTGTGTGTGTGTGTGTGTGTGTGTGTGTGTGTGTGTGTGTGTATGAAACTCATGCTACTTGGGGTAGATTAATATGGAGAGATGGGGAGCATTTATCAGTTAGTGGAGTTTCTGACATTCTATGTACACTTGACTGAGTTCTTGTAGATAAACTTGGGCAAGGTGAGTATGTTAGCAAGAGGAAGTGCCATGCAGAAATACAAGGGAACTGAAAAATCCCTGTTTAAGACATGTAATAGATTAATGAAAGCAGAGGGTCTGTAAAGAGAAATAAAATTATGTAAACTTGAGAAGTAGTTGGAAATTGTTTCACAACAGTGAGATTTATTGAGTGGCACTGTTTATATTTTGCATTATTTAGTCAAGATAAAAATAGAATCCTTGGGTTACTCCTTTTCTGTCCATTTGAAGGAAATGAGATAATTTAGATATTATCTTAATTCATCCAGTTTAAAAGTACAGAGCATGGTTCTGAAGCCAACCGAGTTCTATGTTAAAGTACCATGTTTTTATTTGACCACATAACATTTTCACTTTCACATCATATCATGAATATTTATAGAATACATTTTCTACTAAAAGGGGTTGGGAAATTGTGTCAATGTGTGAGTGTGTGTGTCTTTTCTCTAGAGTTCTACTTATCAATCACAATAACCTAACATTTTCCCAGATAATAGCCTATATCTACTTTCATTAAAATGGAAAGTGTCTCCATTTTAAAATTTTCTATGTAGCACACCCTCAGGTTTTCTGTCTGTTCATACCATTCATGATACATACCATACGTGATGCACATGCACCTTTGCTGTCAGATGCTAAGCTAACAGCTCCGAGTTTGGTTTTTAAAGAACTGCCAGCTAGGAGAGCAATATCCAGTTCTACCTCACATGTAAGTCATCAGCAGGATTATTAAAATCTGTGTTTCTGTTCCTTTATCTGTATGATAAGGCAACAGCAATGATAGTTCTCACATTAGTGTATTGCTAACCAGGAATAAGTACATTAGTACATATAGAAGTTCAGGTGGGGGTGTAGTTCAAAGTAGAGCATTGAATTTGCGTGCCAGAGACTCCTGGTTTAATCCCTGGCACTGTATATACCAGAGTGGTGCTCTGATTTCTCTCTCTCTCTCTCTCTTCCTCTTTCTCACTCTCATAAAATCATCTTTAAAAGTACATATAGATATATAGCCTCACCTCCCCAGATTTCTACCCCACTACGGAAAGAGAGACATAGGCTGGGAGTATGGATCAACCTGTCAACACCCATGTTCGGGGGAGGGGGGAGCAATTACAGAAGCCAGACCTCCTACCTTCTGCATCCCATAATGATCCTGGGTCCATACTCCCAGAGGGATAAGGAAAAGAGAGGGGATTGGATATAGCATTCTGGTGGTGGGAATTGTGTGGAACTGTACCTCTCTTATCCTATGGTCTTGTCAATATTTCCATTTTATAAATTAAAAAATGAAAAATACATATAGAGGCTAAAATATGCATTTTAAATGCTATGACCACTAAATACCAGAATTGTTATTATAATTTTTATGCTTATACCTCCTGTCTCTTATACCTCATGTCTATTAAAGAATTGTCACCGTCTTTGTTGCTAAGGCCTTGAAAAAGTTGCCCTTTCATATACTATTGGAGAGAGAGAGAGTAAAATAGTGTGGCACCTGTGGGTGGTACTTGGAAAATACCTATTACCATTTTACTCAACATTTCCACTGTTATCTATTTATCCTACTGATAATCACACAAACGGAAAAGCCCCTAATTTGTACCTTTTAGATTTTAGTGTGTCTTTATAGTCTATATAAATTATTGACTGTTTTATGTTTTATGCTGTCTGTATAACCTAGCACAAGAATAGGCACAGGGCCACTGACAAATTCCCTTTTCTTTGGCTCTGCACAGTACCTTTGACCTACATCTAGCAAGTACACTCCATGCACCAAGTACACTTCATGCACTTTATACAACCCAACCTGAACCACTCACTTGAAACTCCACTGTGTCCAACTTTTTTCTTCTCCTTTCATTGGTTTGTTTCGAAGGTAACATGTATTATTTTCTTTGCAGCTATGTTCTTGGCTTCTCTTGATGACGATTCCTGATTTGTGGCCCTTGCAGTCTTGGGAAGACACCATTCAATTTCTCCAACTCGGGCTCCCTGAGGTTCCCTTTCCTCTGTGTCACCTCCAGCTAACCAAGACACACTGACTGAATCATCGCTAGGACACTAGTGAGTCCAATGCTTTACTCTTTGCTGAAATCACAGCTCAAATCATCCCTGTATCCCTCCCTTCCCCTGCACCCTCTACATTTGAGCATTGGTTTTGTTTCTCTCAAAAAACTACCGGAGTCCATTTCCTTCCTGGAGCTAACTGCCTACCCTATCGCGGATAAACCAGGGTTTGTTACTTGTTTAATCAGTGACTTTCAGTTCTCAGCAGAATCTGAGAACTGAAAGGCATAAGTCTTTGTTCTCCTCCTGTGTGGTTCCATTCAGGGTTACTTGTCTCTGACTTAGATTGGATACTAAATGGATTAGAATAAAACCAATTTAAGGAGGAAGAAGCAATGTTCATAGAAACAGAAATAGAGAATCCTGCTATCTTGGCTGCCTAAGATCTGCAGACCTCACCATGGAATTTAAAAAGTAATGTTTCTTATCATAAGTGACAGAAATATGCTGCTTTCTGCATCAATAGATATGAAGATTAGAGGGTCTGACCGTATTAAACAATTTTGCACAGCACCAGGCACTCTGGGCTCTGCTCCCTGCCTTATTACCCTTCATCTTGTGGCTATTTCAGGCCCAATTTAAAAATACAATGCAGTCTGGCTTTGCAAATTGACATCCTTTAATTTAAACTGTCTTGCGGGAGAATTAAGAAATTATGGAACAATTATTTGCCTTCAGTTGAAAGCTGGATGGCATCCTAAGATCCTTGTACATTAGCCATTTGAATTGATTAAATCACATAATTGAATTACACCTTTGCCCCCATATTATCTTGCAGCAAATATGTCAGTGTTTTGTGTTGAGAAATTTCTTCATTAAAAAAAAAAAGAAATAGAACAGTGCTTGGAGTTAGAGATGAACCTAGGTGTCAAAGAAAGCATCAGGGGAAAGTGGACTGACTCTTAGAAGGATTTTATGGGGGAGGTTGAGATTGATTAACAGAGTAAGCATTTCTCTTGGAGTTCAAGTGGAAGTTCACAGGTCAAAACCACATATATGACATGAATAAGTGGCATTTTTTTCTGCCTCCCTTGCAGTATCTTTCAGTGACTAGTTTCCCTGTTTATAGCTTGTTCTCAAATCTGTTCTTCTTAAATCTCCCCCATTAAGACAATTATCCCAAGCTGATATTTCATTCTTTGCCCTGTCTCTTTCCCATGGGAGTTGGGCCATAGCACAACAGGTTAAGTGCAGGTAGCGCCAAGCACGAGGGACGGAGTAAGGATCCCATAAACATTTCTATCAAAGCACCTCCACAATGATGACAGTTTTCCTTTGTCTAGAAACATGACTGACCCATGTTCACCCTACATGCTAGACTGGTAGTCGCACTCTAGAAGTGTTATTGGATGAAGCTTTATTTGGTAGTTTTTGTGGTTTCTTTTCTAAACTCTATTTTCATTTCTAGAATGAGAACCAGAAGTGGGTGGTATCTACTAATCGTATTTCAAGTATTTTAAGCAGGGGATTTTTTTTTTTTTTTGCTATGGAGTTTAGTAAACATCACTTCTATTTTCTATTTTATGATGCTTGTTAGGCACTTGTTTCATGGATGCTGGATGAATAAACAGAAAAAAAAAATCCCTGTTCTTGAGAGGAGCTCAAAGTCCTGCTGGGGACTGGAGATGTCTTCAGGAGAAATAGCCCTGGTGATTGAAAGAGCCGAGGCTTTTGAAAAGTGCAGGACTGTGAGGAAGGATGACGGCATATTGCATTTAATTTCTCTCTGAAGTCTGTACTGTCTTGGTCTGTCCTGCCCCTTGCCCCCTCCCACTTCATCCATTTTGGAACCCAGCAGAGAAGAAAACTCTTAGACTAATGTCCTATGGTCAGGCTGGATGCGTACCTTTCATTTGAAAACTCCTCCAAAGGAGATCTTAAAGCTCTGCTCTCCCCTCCTCACCCCCTACCCCTGCTTCCAGCTCTACACCATACTGTGCGGCCTTCTGGGTCTTCAAATTCTTTGTCTATTCTGTGCGGCTCAAGAATCTTTCTCTCTCCTTAAAAGCTCTTTACCTTTTCTTCACTTTTATCAAAGAACACTCTTGGAGCTTTAAAACACAACTACAGTTCTCCTCCTGAGTATTTCTGTATGGAAGGAATTAATCAAGTCTGTCAGACATTGAGTTGTAAAACCGTTAATATTTCTAAAAGGTTTAAAGCCAGTATATTTATCATATGCATCACTGAGAATAATCTTTCTTTTTATAAAAACAAATTAAATGCTCCCTATAAAATATTGTGGTGATGAATAAAGTGAGTAAAAGGCTCCTGTAGGGACCCAGTTGTGATATTGGAATGGAGATTCTGGTAAAATCTTTCTCTGACACCACTTGTAGGGATCTAGACTCAGTGTTCAAAAAGGAAGGGAAGTGGGAAGTGGGAGTAAAGGACCCTTTTTTTGTGTGTGTGGTTGTTGTTGTTGAGTGTCTTCCGTGTCAATTATTGTCTCTGTTTGCTTCAAATGGGTTGTCACACTTTAATTTTCATAACAGTCCTTTACAGTAGGTACCACTTCAGCTGATTTAGACATAGGAAAGACTAGGATTCAAAAACTGAAGCAATTTTCTCAAGACCACATAAATAATTCATTTGCAAATCTGGGACTTGACCTTAACCCAGTCTAATTCTTTCATTCTGTTTATGTGCAAATGCATAATACAAGGTACACATCTACTAAAGGGATGGAAAAATTGTTGCAACTGTTAACATTAAGCTTCCTGGGGATTTTCTATAACAGATCTTTATACTCGACACAGAGAGATAGTGGATATTGTTGGCCATGGTTTTGAAAGTATGAGGTATATTTGATGCTTTATCTAGAATCGTTGGTTATGTCTATTAGAGTCAGGAGAAATGAAAATTTTTTTAATTAATGTACCTAATAAAAAATTAAAATAAACACATTTCTTTTGAGACAGAATTGAACAAGAACGATATATATATATATATATATATAGAGAGAGAGAGAGAGAGAGAGGGGAGGGAGACTGATAGAGAGGGAGAGAAACAAGGAGAGAGAGAGTCTTGAGGGGTGGGGGAGCAGTGGTACCCTGGTTAAGCACACATAGTCTGAAGTGCAAAGGCCTGATCAAGGATCTCAGTTGAGCCCCTGTCCCTGACACTTCAGGAGCAGTGAAGTGGGTCTGCAGGTCTCTCATTCTCTCTCTCTCTCTCTCTCTATCTTCCCTTCTTCTCTCAATTGCTCTATGTCCTATCCAATAAAATGGGGGAAAAATGGCTACAAGGAGCAGTGGATTAGTTGTTCCAGCTCCAAACCCTAGCAGTAACCCTGGAGGCTAAATAAATTAAGTAGCCTCAGGTATGTGAGTTCTGTTCTCTATCAGCTGACCTATCTCCTCAGCTACTGTACTTAATAGAAATATTATATTTCATTATGCTTTCACATGCACAGCCGAGTCTAATCTTAAAGTAATCTTAGCATTACTGCCATTTTGCAGATAGGTAAACTGACACCTAAGAACATGGTAAGTTGTCCCCAGGACATTCAGCTAGAAATAATTGAGTTGATGCCCAGAGTCTGTTCTTCAGACACCACAGCTGAAATCATTTCATGACTCAGTAGCTTGTCTAACCCATTTGATTATCATTCCAAGGAGTTAAAATAAAAAAAATATTATTGCCATGCAGACTCTTTAAAATTATTGTCTTTATTTATTTATGGATAGAGACTGCCAGAAATTGAAAGGGAAGGGGATGATAGAAAGGGAGAGAGGCAGAGAGACACCTATAACACTGCTTCACCATTTGGGCTTTCCACCTGCAGGTGGTGACTCGGGGCTCGAACCTGGGCCTTTGTGCATTGTAACATGTGTACTCAACCAGGTACACTATCACCCAGCCCCAAAATAAAAATTTTGTAAAGCTTAAAAAGTTCTTAGAGACCGTTAGCCTTGATTTTCAGAGTAAACAGCTGAGGTCCAGACATTAGAAACAGTATAACAGAGGCTGATAAAATGCCTTGTGATAATGGAGACCATTGTGTCCAGATGACAATGAGAAATAGAAAACTAGGGAAAGCTGCCCCAAGTTAGTTACTCTTGACGATGTCCCAAAAGGAAAAGAATTTTAATAGAGGGAAAGATTCATCTTGGTCCGGGAGGTGGCGCAGTGGATAGAGCACGGGGTCCTGAGTTTGATCCCGGCAGCCCATGTACCAATGGTGTCTGGTTCTTTCTCTCTCTCCTCCTGTCCCTCTCATTGATAAATAAATATAAATTATATTTAAAAATGGGCGGGGGTCCTTCAAGGCAGCCCAAGTTTGTTGTTTCAATGTAGTTAGTTGTGTGATTGCATCCCCAGACTGCCACCATAGTGCTTCACATACACTGATGACTGTCATTTAAACCCTCTCCCTGCACCACCACCACCAGCCAGGCAGTAGCTTCTGCATGCCCTCGCTGTGTCCAGCTTTGCATCAGATCCAGAAATCTAAAGAAAGGTCCTAAGGATGGGAAGATGCAGTTTTAAACTCATCTTTCTTATTACACTCACAGATGCCTCTCTGTTTACCTAATCCACTGGGGCGGGGGAAGAGGTGCAGATCAAAACACAGGAGGATGGGCATCTTCCTGCTCTCGGATCATTGGGACATTGGACCATTTCTGAAACTCTTTTGGGCAGACAAGATGTTTCCCCAGTTCACATTTGGCAAGGGAAGAAAAATGACTGTTGGGAAAACCAGTTTCCTCCACACAATAGCCTCTATTCTGAAGGGAAGCCCCCAGTACTGGACTTGGCTGGTGGAGCGAGAGTGTAGTTGTCCTGTGTGGCTTGCCCTTAGGGCAACACTTAAGTGCAACACTTATAAGCAGTAGGGGAGCAAAGAAGAATTGATGTCCCAATTCAGATGGTAGAAAAAAAAAGAAAAAAAAAAACCTTGGTTAAATGCCAGCTGGTTAGAAGAGTGAAGCTTTTGTATGACTTCATTCATTCCATAAACACACGTGTGCAGAGCCAGATAAACCTGACTGTGTTCTTAACTGAAGACCAGGGACTATACATCACATAAATCTGAGAAAACAAATGCTGAATAAAGACAAATTCATAACTGGAGACACAAAGAATTAACTATGGTGCTTTTGTTTGGGGACCACTGAGTAAAGTGGGTTTTCTTTTTTATTAATTACAATCTTCTTCTTTTAGCATTTACCTTCTTCCGTAGCCAGTCAACAGGTCAGGTTGAAAGCTGTCAGGAACTGCTTGTTGCTGGCTTTGAAAGTGACTGGGATCCATGTGGATTCAGTCGGCTAGGAAGGATCGTCAGTTTCCCCAATGAATGGGTACTCACGGGATGCACCACGAGAAGGTCGATCCAATGCATCCCATTAATTACAATAAGTAATCCTGACAGCTTAAGAGTTAACACAATTGGGGCGTCAGGAGTGTCGTACATAGTATAAAGGTGCAAGGAGCCGCGCAGAGATACATGTTTTGACCTCCAGATTCCCACTTCAGTTGGGTTGCTTCACAAGTAGTGAAGTGGGTCTGCATGTGTCTTTCTCCCTCTATATCTCCCCTTCCTCTCTCAATTTCTCTCTGTCCTATTCAATAAAATGAAAAGTGGCTTCCAGGAGCAGTGGATTCATAGTGCGGGCACTGAACCTGAGAGATAACCCTGGATGGGAAAAAAAAATGAACACAATCAAGTGTATTACCATATTTGATGCAGTCATTGAGGGATTTATTTTTTTCAATTAACATAGGTTCCATCATCTTCAACAAATGAAAGACTATCTAAAAGATCACTTTTCAATATCACTTTTTAGTCATGTATCAAAAAATGTAAAACCACAAGTGTAGAATGGAACCCTATTTGTGAGACTGTAATTGCAAGAAAATACTTGGAAGGACCTAAAATGATTTTATGACCTTTGAACCCAGAGTATTCCTCCCGCACACCCCCAGCACTCTACTCTTAAAAAAACAAAAATCGGGAGTCAGGTGGTAGCACAGCAGGTTAAGTGCATGTGGCGCAAAGCACAAGGACTGGCTTAGGGATCCTGTTTCCATCCCCTGGCTCCCCACCTGCAGGGGAGTCGCTTCACGAGGGTTGAAGCAGGTCTGCAGGTGTCTATCTTTCTCTCCCCCTGCCTGTCTTCCCCTCCTCTCTCCGTTTCTTTCTGTCCTATCCAACAACAATAAGAACAATAATAACAACAAGGGCAACAAAATGGGGGTAAATAGCCTCTAAGAGCAGTGGATTCGTAGTGCAGGCACCAAATGCCACCAATAACCCTGGAGGCAAAAAAAAGAAAGTTGCTGTTTTGTAGCAAACAAGCTTATTTCCACAATACAAGCACTTTTGAAAAAGAGCAAACAACCTGGATTTCCAAAAATAAGAAAAATCTTTTCTGTAAGTTTTTACCATTTGAGTAATGTAGTCATTAATCATTCATATTTTAGGACTGTTTAATGTTTTTAATGGTATATGGACATGAAGATAGGCTTCAGAACTTTACATACAACATGATTCTAGTTTTGTTGCAAACATAAGTTTAGGTGTATAAAAGCAGACATCAAAAATGACAAAAGAGTATGTATTAAAATATGAATTTCTCTGCATAATAATATAATGAGGGCTTTTTGTTCCCTTTTTTACATTTTTATTGTAATTCACATACTATGATTATAAATAACTTTAGCAACTGTTATTTTTTATTGTTTATTTTGGATAGAGAGACATTGAGAGGTGAGGGGGGAGAGAGAGGGAGAGAGAGAGACACCTACAGTACTATTTCACCACTGATGAACTTGGGTTCTTACATACTGTAATTGTGCGCACTCAACCAGGTGTGCCACTGCTTAGCCCCAAAATACTTCTCTCCATCCAAGTGTCATTACTTGGGCTTTTTTCACCTCTCTTTTTAAAATGCATTTACTTATTTATTTATTTATTTATTTATTTATTTATTTATTTATTTTGTATAGGATAGAGGAATTGAGAGTCGAGAGGCCAAATGGAGAGAGAAAGAGACAAACACCTGCAGTACTGCTTCACTTTCTTGCAGATAGGGACTGGAAGGCTTGAACTCAGGTCCTTGCACTTTGCCGCATGTGCATTCAACCAGGTGCACCACCACCCACCCTTCATACAGCCTTATTTATTTGTATTTATTACCAGAACACTGCTCAGCTCTGGCTTATGGTGGTGCTGGGGAGTGATCCTGGGGTGGTAGAGCCTCAGGTGTGAACATCATTTGCATAACTATTATGCTGTCTCCCCAGCCCCTAATTTTTAATTATTATTATTATTATTATTTTATTGATGACCTTGTTTTTTTAAAAATATTTATTTTATTTATTTTTTCCCTTTTGTTGCCCTTGTTGTTTTATTGTTGTAGTTATTATTGTTGTTGTTGGATAGGACAGAGAGAAATGGAGAGGGGGAGGGGAAGACAGAGAGAGGGGAGAAAGATAGACACCTGCAGACCTGCTTCACCACCTGTGAAGCGACTCCCCTGCAGGTGGGGAGCCGGGGTTCGAACCGGGATCCTTATGCCGGTCTTTGTGCTTTGCGCCACCTGCGCTTAGCCCACTGTACTACAGCCCGACTCCCTATTATTATTATTTTAATTGCCACCAGGGTTTCTGCTGGGCCTTAGTGCCTGCATGATGAATTCACTACACCTAGTGGCTATTTTTCTTTGTTTAATTTTTTTTTAAATTTTATTTGATGGGACAGATAGAAATTGAGAGGGAGGAGAAGATAGGGGAAGAAGCACACCTGTAGAACTGCTTCATCATTTGCGAATCTTCCCTTCTGCAGGTGGGAGGTAATAGTGGGAGCTGGAATCTGGGTCCTCACTCAGGGCAGTGTGTACACTTGATAGGCTACACCACTGAATGGACTCTGCAAACTATTGATTTTTTTTTTTTTTTGCCTCCAGGATTATTGCTGGATCTCAGTGCTGGCACTACAAATCCACTGTTCCTTATGGCTATTCTTTCCTTGTTTTTCTTTCTTCTCCTTCCCCTTCTCCTCCTCCTCCTCCTCCTCCTCCTCCTTCTTCTTCTTCTCCTTTTTTTTTTTAGATAGGATAGAGAGAGAATGAGAGGCGAAGGGGAGATAGAGAGGGAGAGAAAGATAGACACCCGCAGACCTGCTTCACTACTTTTGAAGTGGATCCCTGGCAGGTGGGGAGCAGGAGCTCAAACCCTGGTCCTTGCTCTGTGCACTTAATCAGGTGCACCACTGCCCAGACCCCAACAATTGAAAATTTAATGATTGAAGTGCAAAGAAATTGGACTAGCACTAGCTCAGGCTACAAGAATTATTCAAAGTAGTTTAGGACAGAACATCCAAAAAGGTCTATGAAGTGTTAGAATTATATGCCAAGTCCAAAGGGAGAACAGTGGACTATATACCAGAATATATCTCAAGGATCCCACAGAAGTTTCATTAACTGAAATAAAGACCACAAATCTTGGTTTTAATTGCCTTTCAAAACTGGAAAGCTGATTTCTAAGTTCTAGTCATGAGTCTGCTAGTTAAGATTTTTGTAGGTTTGGATGTATTGTAATCATTTTGAACCTCATTTTTAAGACAGAAAAAAAGTCCTTTTTGAATATTAAAAAAAAGTTTACCTGGAGATCGTAGGTAGATGATGTGTACAAAGATGCAGGTTAGTACACAAGGACCTGGGTTGGAACCTCCAGTCCTCAACTGCAGGGGGAAAAATGTGCAAGTGGTGAAGCAGTGTTGCAGTTCTCTCTCTCTCTCTCTCTTTCTCTCTCCCTGTCACCCCTTTCCCTCTTGATTTCCAGCTGTCTCTACCCAATAAATTAATAAAGACAACAAGATTAAAAAAAAAAGATGCAGGTTGGAGACCTGGAATTAGAATGTACTAGGATGGTACTGAACTCATACGTGATAACCCCACCTCATGACCTAATTGCCTCCCAAAGTTTCCACCTCCAAAATGATCACATTGGGGATTAGAATTTCAATATACTTGCATTCTTGCTTACTTTTTTTGTTTGTTGGTTTTGCTATTTCCAGGCCTCCACCACTTCATGATGACTTTCTTTTTCCCCAAAGACAAAGACAGAGGGAGAGTGAATAAGTCAAAGAGACCATGACACTGAAACTTCCTCCAGTGCAATAGGGACGAGACTCCCGACTGGCTCATACACATGACAAAGTAGCATACTACCCAAAGAAGCTATTGGGTTGTCAGAAATGTCATCACATGTTTTTGCATAGAAAACCATAGAAAAATACATCATGCTATTTCCAACAGCCTAATCTTTTTTTCTTTCTTTTTTTTTTTTTTTTGTGGTGCCTGCACCACAAATCCACTGCTCCTGGAGACCATTTTTTTCCCTTTTGTTGCCCCTGTTTTATCATTGTTGTGTTTATTATTATTATTGTTGCTGTCGTTGGATAGGACAAAGAGAAATCTAGAGAGGAGGGGAGACAAAGAGGGGGAGAGAAAGATAGACACCTGCAGATCTGCTACACCCCCTGTGAAGCAACTCCCCTGCAGGTGGGGAGTTGGGGGCTCAAACCGGGATCTTGACGCCAGTCCTTGCTCTTTGCACCACGCGCGTTTAACCTGCTGTGCTACCTACCGCCGGACTCCCCCAACAACCTAATCTTTTGTCAACCCTTAATATATAAATTTGGCACCCATAGGGGAGAGAAATATACAAATAGAAAATGTGCATTAACATCTCTGGTGACTCAAGAAATTCTTAATTATTTTTCCCAGTTACACTAGAAGCCTCAAAGTTGTCACTCCATGCGATGAGCACCAGTATGTGCTGTACATTGTGAGCAAGCATTGTCGCACCTCGTACATCTGACTCTGACTCACTGTATCCTACCTCCTTCAGGGAGAAGAGTTTTTTCTCCTCTGCTGACTACTTCCCCTTCCCTCCTTCCACCCCATCTTTATTTATATGCTTGCTAAACTGGACAGTGACGGGACAGGATTATCAAAGAAGGTGATATCAGATGTATTATTTTAGTTGTCCACATCTTCTTTCCCTGCAAAACAGTCCAGACTGATTTGCTGATAACCCTGGAGTGTCCTTGAAACTCAGCCTAAAAGTCTTCAGCTTAATTTAAATAGTTTTCAGTGACTTCTAAGAGAAATTGCTCTGTTTGCAGCTTAGAGACACCCCCCACCCCCAATTCTAGGCTGATCTCTGATTTATGCTGCCAAGTAGCCTGTTGCTGATTATGCTGGATGTCCCATAAATTAATGAGGGCTGGACTTGGAGGTGACAACGATTGCTGAGTCTCTGGAGCAGAAAATGCAACACTAATATATATGTTTCAGAAATGTCCCTTTGTCTATATGTTTGGAGGAGAAATTGCTGATGAGGATCAATTTCATATTGACTTTAAATTTTTCAATTGACCCAGAGCACTTTTTATTAAGTAATGTGGACAGGAACATTTTATCCCAGGCCAACTTAATGTCTTGGAGAGTTCCCTTCAGAATACAGCAACCTGGATAGAATTAGAAATGCAATTCATTCATTTATTCACCCTTTAATACATATTTATTGAGCACCTGCTACATGCTCAGTTCCAGAAACTATGCTAGACTATGAGCAAGACACAATCTGCCCTCAAGGAATCTAAAATCTAATGAGCTTGACAGACACATCAATAAACAATCCTGGCTTATTGGCATATGTTTTATTAGATATAAGTGCAGGGCATGTGGAAACACTAAGGATGGACACCCCCCCAAAAAAAGAATCCCTTACACTTGTATTTGGTAATGTGAATTGATTAATTAATGAGATAGTCTCAAATTGATACCTGAAAGGAAATATAAATAGGCTATACTGAAAAAGGAGAAAGGGCATTTGGAAGTTAAGTAAAAAAAAAAAAAAGTACACAATGTATTTTAAAGATAGGAAGGTAAGATGTTTTGTGTGTAGCCTAGATATAAGTTTTTTATATTTATTTATTTATTTTCCCTTTTGTTGCCCTTGTTTTTTTATTGTTGTTTTAGTTATTATTGTTGTTATTGATGTCGTTGTTGGATAGGACAGAGAAATGGAGAGAGGAGGGGAAGACAGAGAAGGGAGAGAGAAAGATAGACACCTGCAGACCTGCTTCACTGCCTGTGAAGCAACTCCCCCGCAGGTGGGGATGGGTCTCAAACTGGGATCCTTATGCTGGTCCTTGCACTTTGTGCCAAGTGCGCTTAACCTGTTGCACAACCGCCCGACTCCCTAGATATAAGTTTTAACTCAGTATGTTAAACTCTAGGAAGTCAAGAACTTGACAGCAGAACTTTTAAGTGTTAAGGCACCAACCAGTGTGCGTAAGTGGAACATACAGTGCACTGTGCGAGGCTTTGCATCCCTATTTGGGGGAAGGTCTTAACATAGTGAATGGTTCCTCCGACGACATTCTTTTCTGTCCTTATAGTAAAGAACAAGTATATAAACACATGGACTTACCTGCTCTCTACACTTTCTGGAAGAAACAGCCTGACTGAACCAACGTGCCTGCTCTAAGAAAGGTCTGCGTTTCAGTCTTGTGTCTGTCATCCTGAACTTAGTAGATTTTTCCTACCTGCTACAGTGCCAAGTTGCATTTCAGACTCTCTTCAGGTTTTTCTCTCCCCACTCCCTTTCTAAACATTTTTTTTTCACTGTGGTTATGTTAGGAGTACAGATTCACACCCCTTCAAATATATGTTACTATATTACCCCACCATCAGAGCACAAATAACTTATCACAACAGTCCACTGGAGCTCCTTTTCCTTTGCTAATCTCAAGTCTCAGCCAGAGTCTGAGTTTATTTTTATTTGACTTTGTTTGTCTTCTTGCCTTGTTTATTTGTATGCCACATATGAGCAAAATTATCGAGTATTTTTCTGCTTTGGATTTATTTCTCTTAACATGAGCTCCCTCCAGCTCCATCCAAATTCTTGCAATGGGCATGATTTCATCTTTTCTTTCCTTCCTTTCTTTGTTTTATTAGTGATTTAATAATAATCAACATGATTGTGGGATAAGAGGGTATAATACCACACAATTTCTATTACCAGAGCAATTGACCTCCCACCTTCTGCACCCCCATAAAGATCCCCAGAGAGATAAAGAATACAGAAACTTCCAATGGAGGGGATGGAAAATGGAACTCTGGTGGTGGGAATAGTGTGGAATTTCATCTTTTGTTATAGCTTAGTAATATTCCATTGTGTATTTATGTCACATCTTCTTTATTAACTCATCTGTCTTTGGCCATTGGGTAGTTTACGTAAGTTTAGCTGTTCAATGGTAGAGACTACCCCAGTCTCCAAAAGGAGGCTGGGTCATCCTGCCCTACCACTCAGGAAAGACTGGCCCTGAATTGAGTACAGCCTGCAGTCTTTCCAGCTGTGGCCATTAACTGTGAGCTCATGCCAACCAGGACTCAGAGATGCAGGCTCCTGTGCTAAAAGATAAAAATATTAGTAGACTCTGGTTCGGTGGATGGGTAAATAGTTAATTTTATACATAGAGTGGGAGCTACTCTCAGCCCTAACCCAACTTTCTAGCTCTTTTCTCTACTCTGACACCATCTTCTTAGACAATATTTTTTTAAATAATTTTCTTTCTTTTTTAAAAAAAATATTTATAAAATGGAAATACTGACAAGACCATAGTATAAGAATGGTACAATTCCCACCACCAGAGCTTCATATCCCATCCCCTCCCTTTACAGCTTTCCTATTCTTTAACTCCATGGAAGTATGGACCCAGGATCATTATGGGGTGCAGAAGGTGGAAGGTCTGGCTTCTGTAATTGCTTCCCCGATGAACATGGGAGTTGACAGGTCGATCATACTCCCATGTGATAAGACATTTTTACCCAAGATAAGCCTGATAAGACAAAATTTTTACCCAACTCCATGTTAGCTATCAAACTCAAACAAAAACTATTGACAGTCCTGAGCCCCTAGGAATATATCTAAAATGGACTTCCTAGCTTCTTTCCACCCTGATATCCCTACTCTCATCCACTTTGTTCCCACTTTTTGGTCCCTGCATTAATCTCTTTGTCCCACTGTATATTTCACTGCCTTTCAGCCATCAAGTTGCAGGCACTATCATGAATCCATCCTGACTTTCTTAGGCAGACAACCTCATCTATGTGTCCTACAACCTCACTGGTCCAGAGCCTACCCCACTAGAGAAAGATAGAAACAAGTTGGGGGTATGGCTCAAACTGCCAACACCCATGTCCAGCAGAGAAGCAGTTACAAAAGCCAGAAATCCCACCTTCTGCACCCCCTAAATAATTTTGATCTATACTCCCAGAGGGGGAGAAATAACAGAGGGAGGATGGCCAAAGGGTTCTGAACTTCAATTCCATCAAAATACGGAGAGAAAAAAGGAAAAAAGGGAGGGACAATTGGGTATAGTAATAGGTGTGTGTATGTGTGAGTTGGAAAGGAAGAGAAGATGGGACCTTAAGAAAAGGGCAAATATATACAAATATAGACAGATAGTTGTAGAAATAATAGTTAACCCATATCTGCAACCTTAGAAGAATTGCAACCTTAGGAGCTTACAATGGAGGGACTGGGGATTCAGAACTCTGCTGGTGGGAACGGTATGGGGTCATATTCCTGTTATCTTGTAATTTTTCAAGTTAATATGAAATCATTAATAAAAACATAGTTTAGGTATTCTAAATAGATGTGGGATACACATAGAAACAATTATCTTTTTAAAAATTATTTTTAAAAAATTACTATTTCTTAATTGGGTAGGATAAAGATTGAGAGAGAAGGGAGTATAAAGAGGGAGAGAGAAAGAGAGACTTCTGCCTCATTGCTCTATCACTCTTGTAGGTCACTCCTCCCGCTGCAGATTGGGGGCTGGGGCTTAAATCAAGGTACTTGATCATGGTAATGTGGCCCACTGCCCAGCCTCAGAAATGCATATCTTTTTATATCAGCGTTTTTGTGATCTTCAGGTAAATGCTTACCAATGGAACTGTGGTATCGCATAGTGGACTCACTTTAATATTTTGAGAGATCTCTATACTACTTTTCCAGAGGTGCTGAGAAATTTTACATTTTCATCCATAGTTTGCAAAGGTTCCTTTTTTGTCTGCATCTTTGCCAGGACTTATTCTTTCTGGTCTATTTTTGACTCAGGTCTTTCTCATAGGCATGTGGTGAGAACTTAACTATTGTCTTGATTTGTGATTACCTGATAAACACATCTTTCCATGTAATTGTTGGTCACCTGTATGTTTTCTATGGTGAAACGTCTGTTCTACTCTTCACCTACAGTTTTCACTGAATATCAGCAGCTCACTGTGACATCTTCCTTTTGTTTAATTTTTTTTTTATTGCCACCAGGGTTCTTGCTCCCGGTGGTCATTTTCCCCCATTTATTTTTCTTTCTGCTTTATTTATTTTTCAATTTTTATTTATTCCCTTTTATTGCCCTTGTTGTTTTATTATTGTAGTTATTATTGATGTCATTGTTGGATAGGACAGAGAGAAATGGAGAGAGAAGGAAGACAGAGAGGGGGAGAGAAAGATAGACACCTGCAGACCTGCTTCACCGCTTGTGAAGCGACTCCCCTGCGGGTGGGGAGCTGGGGTCTCGAACCGGGATCCTTACACTGATGCTTGCGACTTGCACCATGTGCGCTTAACCTGCTGCAGTACCGCCCAACTCCCTTTTTATTTTTTTAATTTTTATTTATTTATTCCCTTTTGTTGCCCTTGTTGTTTTATTGTTGTAGTTAATCTTCTTTATTTTTATTTGGCAGGACACAGGGAAATTGAGAGGGAAGGGAAAACAGAGAGAGGAAGAGAGAAAGACACTTGCAGCCCTGCTTCACCATTCATGAAGTGTCCTCCCTGCAGGTAGAGAGTGGGGAATCAAACCTGGATCCTTGCACAGTGATATGTGTGCTTAACTGAGTGCACCACCTCCCAGCCCCCTTTTGTTTACTTCATTATTTCCATTTTTCTTGGTCTTTTAAAAGATCTTTTTTGTATTATCTTTATTTATTTATTGGATAGAAGCAGCCAAAAATCAAGAAGGAAGTGGGGTGATAGAGAGGGAGAGAGACAGAGAGACACCTGCAGTCCTGCTTTACCACTTGCAAAGCTTTCCCTCTGCAGGTGGAGACTGGGGCTTGAACTCAGGTCCTTATGCACAGTAATGTGTGCTCAACCAGGTGTGCCAACACCTGAACCCTCACTTTTCTCACTCTTTATTGTCCTTTTAGCTAAACTGTTTATATGCATTTCCATGTTGCAGTTGCTTTATTTTATTTTGTCTTTATCAAATTTACATCCTCTGTACAGTTTTGGAAAATCCTAGCATACCTCTTTTGAGCCTTTGCTCAGTATGTAGTTCCTGGCTTACCTGTAGGATAGAAACCCTGCCATGCTCCTTTGAACTTGGCCACAGAGGCTGCCTGATGAATGACACTATCTTCCCATGTTTGATCTTAGAAAACAGGTAACTGTGATGTAGCAGTTTCATTCTATGCACCTGCTGGCATCTTCATGTTTGGTCTAATAGCTTGTTAACTGCTCTGAGGACATTCACTGCCCTTCCTGGCTAATATTGTGCTTGGTCTCCATGGTAACCACATTGCACTGGGGACTATACTCATTCTTCAAGGCTTTTCTTCTCTAGTTTTCTCTGGTGGCTTCTGGGTAACCTGTAATGGTTGGAGCCCTGCCTTACCCTACTAGGAAATCACTGCTGATTTAAAGCCTTGCAATAGAACATAAGACACACTGCTTTCCTCTGGCATTGCTGCTTATTCTACATTTCACTTGGTCCAGGCCTACAGGGAACTGTCATTCTTCCTTTATCGTCTCTCTTTTTGGTGTTCCAGGCATTACTATTATTCTCAGGTAGCTTTGACATGACTTCTCCAGATCTCTCTGCTCTCAGCTCATTAATATCTTGCAACTACTGCTTCTGAATCCTGGCATTCAATATGTACTTTTCTTCCCCCCCTTCCCTTTGTTTAGTTATTCACTTATCTCCTCAGAGGTGACTCTCAAGTCCTCTGGTCTTCATCTCTACCAAAGAGATGAGTGTGACAGAGATGTAACTAGGCTGTGCAGATGTAATTCATGACGAAAGAATCTATTTATGTGTGAGAGAAGTATACAGTGTTCAAACGGACCCAATCATAATGCTGTTAATAATAACAAACATTTCTGTGGAACTTAGTATGTACCAGCCATTACATCTCCATGTCTGTACAATAACAATTCTTGTTTCCCTTTACAAATGGGGAGACTGAAAGGCATCAAGTTAAGAGACATGGCTTAAGGACTCTAGTTATGAAATCCTGAAATTTTTATGACTCAGAATCCATGTTCCTCAGCATGATAATACTATATATTGGGTGTAAAATGTTCTGTGCATGTGTGTTCTTATCACATATCAAATATGCTGCTTATGTTATCAAATACTAGATCTCAACTAAAGACACCAGCCATTCTAATTTTTCACATCACTGGTGAGGAAGAGGAGCAGATGGTATTACTGCTGCTCTCCGTTGAGTCTAGGTGAGTCTCTTTCACATGAAATACTGTAACTGGCACTTTAAAAGTGCTTTACCAAGGTTAACTGTATCTGCTAGATATTTATTAAGTGTCTTATTTCTTGCAGGTTTTTTGCTAAATGTTTTCCAAATATGATGAGATTTCACTTTACTGCTTTTTCCCTAATATCAACCCTTTGTCTTCATTGGGATGACCCTTCTACAGATAAGGACTTAGAGATTTGGGATGATGGTAGTTTGTGCCCGGCAGATTTAGGCTATTGGCAAAGTACAGTACTATTTTCTAACCCACTGTTTGTTTGTTTGTTTTTCTTGCCCAAAGCACTATAGATTTGAGCGAATCCTATCCAAGTAATTTACTTACATAGTACATTTAGTGATAAGTTTGTGTTAAGTGGCTAGCAGGGCCTTAGTTCAGTTTCTGCCTCTTTACACAGTGATTTTACTTTTACTCTGTGCGAGCACTTTATGTGCCCGCTATAAATTCATTCTCACAATTGCTATGAAACCCAGGAATTCTTATACACTTTGTAGAATAAACTGAGCTCGGAGAGATGAAGTGATTTCCCAGGGTCCTAAAGTTAGAAAATGGCAGCTCTGAGATTTGAACTCCAGTGCTTATAATATTTAAGCCCATGGACTTCCCATTGCAGCACCTTTCTTCCTCCTGCAGTATGAATCCTGAATTATACTCCAGGTACCTCCCCATATACTGGACCCAGAACACATTCTACTCCCAGATGCAGACCGTACAGTAGAGGCTGAGATGTGAGATGTGTCCGCTCTCACAGGAAAGGCATAGGTTTTCTATAGTAAATGCCTAGGTAGGCATATGTATATACTTAAATTTATTTACTGAGCACCTCTTGTATACATATGGCATGAGGGGTGCCATTTAAATATAGTAAAACATTTTACTCCCACATCAAAACTACTAGATATGATTGCCCCATTTTATAGAAGGGATAAGTCCCTCAGGGAGAAGCCTTTCCTCAAATCATCCAGTATACGTGTCTCCAAAGCACTTTCTTTCTTCTCCTTCAGAAAGACTCACTGGAGCTTTGATTCACATGAACATATCTGGAAAGATATCACAGAAAAAAAATGAAGCTCGAGCTGTACCTTGGAAAACATATCATGCAGCCAAGATTAGTATACAGAAAGCCAATAAGCATGTTATTATCATGATGATTAGGTTTCCATGTACTTCTCAAATCAGATGTGTAAATATAATCAAAAACATTTCTCTTTGCAGCACAGATTTCCAACAATTTCCACCCGGCATCCTAGTTCTGAGGAAAGATAATAAATTAGCTCTAATTAGCTTTCCTACATACCAAAGCAAGTTTCTCCTGTCACCACAAGTTTCTCTTGTCACCACTTTGCAAACAGGAAAGAGGCTGGGCTTATATTCTCTAAAAAAAAAAAAATGTTCTGTGGGGACTCTGGTGGAAGATGGCCTGTGGCCTTTAGTACTTTTAGTCTTTTTGTGAAGTCATGGACATTAAATTTTTTACCCTCACTAAAGTAAGTTCAGACTAGATTTGTACTCTTACACAATAAGGAGTTGTGATTTGATTGTCTTGGAGGACCTCCAGCTTAAAACACCAACTGCATCTGTGCATGTGCTAGAGTGAGAGCATCCAGTATTTATCAGATATTAACATAACAGGTTGTAGAGATAGCATAATGGTTATGCAAAAAGACTTTTATGCCTGAGGCACCAGAGGTCCCATGTGCAATCCCTTGGACCACCATAATCCAGAGCTGACCAGTGCTCTTATAGAAAATGAAAAATAGAAAAAAAAAGATATTAATATAGATAGTCTAATAAGAAGTTGAATAGAACTGGTCTCCATCACTGGGGGACTTATTATAGATGGGAGAATAATAACAGGTAATTACTTTTAAACATTTATTTATAAAATGGAAACACTGACAAAACCATAGGATAAGAGGGCTACAATTCCCACCACCATAGTTCCGTATCCCATCCCCTCCCCTGATAGCTTTCCTATTCTTTAACCCTCTGGGACTATGGACCCAGGGTCATTCTGGGGTGCAGAAGGTAGAAGGTCTGGCTTCTGTAATTGCTTCCACGCTGAACATGGGTGTTGACAGGTCGATCCATACTCCCAGCCTGCCTCTTTCCCTAGTGGGGCAGGGCTCTGAGGAAGCAAAGCTCCAGGACACATTGGTGGGGTCATCTGTCCAGGCAAGTCCAGTTGGCATCATGTTAGCATCTGGAACCTGGTGGCTGAAAAAGAGTTAACATATAAAGCCATACAAATTGTTGATTAATCATGAACCTAAAGGCTGGAATATTGCAGATGAAGATTTGGGGGGGGGGTCTCTGTTTTCTAGATAGTTAGTAGGCCTGTTTCAGTTATATTCCAAAGGATCCATGACTTTAAGCTATTGCCTGAGCCTGACATCTGATATCCAAGTGGACCCAAGTTACTGTCTGGGGAGATGATGTCATGGCTGCATAAAGGACTAGAAAGCTGGATCAGGGAAGAGAGTAGATTCCAAATATGGGAAAGGTGTATAATAATTGTTGACTGCAAACCCCATCGATTTAGGCCCCAAATCAAATCAATGGGGTTTACAGTCAATAATATTCAGACACTTTCCCCATATTAGGTAATTACTTTTTATGTGCCAGGAATTTGACAATGCCAATCAAATATGTTGTCTTCTCTAGTCCTTGCAAGAGACCTTTGAGAAAGCATTACTATTACCTGAATTTTATGTGTAGAAATAATCTCAGAGAGGTATTACTTATTTAAATTTTTAATACTGTTACTTCAGTGCAGAGTCTGATCTTTTAACCATTGATTATACTCTTTCTCCCCCCAAAAGTTATGTGTCAATAAGAAACAGAAGTAGCAGAGGGTAGCTGGGTAGAGGGGAAGACATGGAATGGTGGGATGTACTCCATATGGATAGTTATGAATTCTTCTCATTAGGGGAGTGTTTGAAGGAATCATAAATGGTAATACATTAAGATGGAGAAGCAAACTTCTTTCTTTTAGAATTTTTATTAATGATTTATAATGGTTTACAAGATTGTAAGATAACAGGGTTATAGTCCCACACTGCATGTGCCACCTTCTCCAGTGATAACCACCAGAGTTCTCACAAAGTCTTACAGACAAATTGACTATATTTGTTTGCAAAAAAAAAAAAACAAACATATAGACTTAGAATAGTTATTGGTGAAAGTTAGTACAGAGAGGTAGGAAAGGAAAACACTAGACATGGAGTAGAGAGAGTTTGTTATACTGATGGATCTTGGTGGAAAATAAGATTGGGTCCATTTTTTTTTTCCTCCAGGGTTATTGCTGGGCTTGGTGCCTGCACCATGAATCCACTGCTCCTGGAGGCCATTTTTCCCCCCTTTTGTTGCCCTTGTTGTTGTAGCCTCGTTGTGGTTATTATTGTTGCCATTGTTTATGTCGTTCGTTGGATAGGACAGAGAGAAATGGAGAGAGGAGGGGAAGACAGAGAGGGGGAGAGAAAGACAGACACCTGCAGACCTGCTTCACCACCTGTGAAGGGACTCCCCTGCAGGTGGGGAGCCGGGGGCTCGAACCAGGATCCTTAAGTCGGTCCCTGCGCTTTGCGCCACATGCGCTTAACCCACTGCGCCACCACCCGACCCTTGATTTTTATCCATTCAGTGACAGATCTTTGCTGAGTCCCTATGTGTCAAGACAGTGTCTCTGGGAATAACGTAATGAGTTCTACAAACTTCAATATCCTCTTATATTTTGGTGCCTCTGCAAATGTGCTCCCCAGATGATATCTGGCAATAATCCAAATCTAGTTTTGGTTATGACAGCTGAGGTGGTTACTTGCACCTAGAAACAAGGGTCTTTAAAATACCCCAGAATGTATAGGGTTCCTCCCTCCCCTCCCCCCCCCCCCCCACCAGCTAATCACTGTGTGATCTGAGATGACAAGCTGGGGCCTGCCCATGAGAAGTTTGCAGGCCAGGTCAAAGATCCCCCCACCCGGCTTTTTCCAGACCAAGTGGCCCCAGAGGACCAAAGCATAGCAGCCAAAAATATAACCACAAACCCTTTCTGTTGCAAATGATCTCCCAGTACAAAAAGAAATCAGTCTGGTTGCCTCAGCGATTTTATTACAGGCCTGTGATGACCTGAAAATGCAATTCTACCACCTCTGGTTCAGAACCACTCAGGGCTTATGAGAATATACAGCCCACCAAAAGGGAATGTCAGATGGTTTCTTGCTCCTTAATCAAATTAAGTAAATAGTGTCTGCAGAAACTCTGCATAGCTGAGGAATTTATTACAAATTACTTAATCACATGATTCTTCCATGAAAAGGAAATAGACTAAAACCATGTCTCCCCCTCCTCATCCTGAACATTTTGACTACAGGAGCTGGGCCAGAGCCTATTTATTAAGTTAAGCAATATTTACTGGGTCTAGCTTGTGAGTATCAGTGTGGTGCAATTTAACTGCCTTTTAAAATGAAAGTCTACTTTTCTTGATTATCTCAAGGACACCCAGTGCTATTTAATATTGGTCAAGAGGGAAACAGATTTGATTGTGACTTCAGAGAACCTTCATAGGCCATTCAAGAAAGGAAAGGCTGTGAAGGTCATTTCAAAAAGAGAGCTTGTCTTCCTACTCTGGCATGCCCCCCAGCTTTGCCTCTAGCTATGCAAACTTGGACAAGTCGTTTACTTAGTAACACTGAACTCCATTCTCTTGACTAAGAAAAATAGTGTCATATACCTCCAAGACTTGTTACTAGAGTGTGATGAGGAGATGGGCCAGAAACACCATGCCTGGTCCAGAGCAAATATGAAATAAATTGTAGGAGATGAGGTAGGATCACTTTTCCCTCCCAGATGTGGCTACAAGAGTGTATGGTGTGGCAAATATTGAGGATCTGCCATTGAAATTTAGTTAATTTTCTTGTCACAGTCAGGAGAGGAAATTCTCAAATTTTCATGGACCAGAAACTTCTTAGAAATTCATGTAGTTAACACCAATCTCTGGGGCTAGGGAGAAGTGGGGAGGGGGTGAGGGGGAAGGTAAGCTTTCCACCAAGTTGAAGGAAGTCAGAGGGAAAAATCAATTAAAAGAGCCTTTCAGGCAATGAGGGGTGGCAAGCGCCCTGGGCTAATCCTGATGGGAGACCTGTATTTCCATAACAGGCGAGACCTCCCCTTTAACCCACTGGCACAGCAAGTTGGAGTTTTCTAGGGTGAAGTCCATTACTGGCAATGGGTGTGCCCTGTGTGATTAATGACCCTGGTTACGGGCCAGTTAGCAACAGAGGGCTCCATCCATCTCACTTCATGGAAGCATCACACACCATTTATTGTCTGCAGTCAGGATGTATTCCTTTGCAATTAGGTAAATGCCTTCTTTCAGAGTAGATGTGGTAATTCTTCCATTAGTGCCTGCCACTCCTCACCCCAACACACACACACACACACACACACACACACACACACACACACACACACACACACACTCACACACACACACACACAGAGAGTCAAAAGGAAGAGGAAGCAACAGCTGGAAGAAGCCCAATAGAGCCATACATGATAACTGTCTAGGGTGCTACTTGATGACATCAAAGATTGTGGCCAGGAGCTTTTTCTTGCTCTCAGCTGCCTCCTTTCAAGGGGATATTCAACCCAGGGAGTCCATAAATACCATGGCATTATGGTCTATCTAAATGCGGGGAAAAGGAAAAAAAAAAAAAAAGAAGTGCTCATTTTCTGTTATAAAAAAAAGCCCTTCTAAGTTTTTTGTTTTTTTTTTTTTAAGGACAGTTCTCAGTTGTGGGATATTTCCTTGTGACAACTTATATGGCCCCCTCCTAAGAGTTCTATCAGTTATGTCCTGTTATTTGTTCTCTCCTCTTTACTGTTAAGGAAACTGAGGCATAGAGAAAAGCAGCTCCCTGGATTGACATCTAGGAAACAAATGAGCCAGGACACACATACTCTAAAGCTTAGTCTTTGGCAGTCTGCCTTCCTATAGTTGCATCTCATTTTAGAAGAGTGTGTCTCTTTTAAAAAATTTGTAACTTAATAATGGCTTACAAGATTATAAGATTACAGGGAAATAACTCCACATTGCACATCGCCCCACCACTACTGTAATCATCATAGTTCTCACAAAATCTTAGAGACAGTTTGGATGCCTTTTATTTTTCCTGTTTTGCCTGTCCATGCGTTTTAATATCCTATATTTCATATTTGCTATAGATATTTTATTTTAATCATATACAAATCAAACAAATGAGAGCCTATGTTAGAGCTAATTACTGCCCCTAAATGTAAGAGCTTCAGTCACTCATCTGGTCTGGCCCTTGTGGGAAGCTGTATAAATAGATTTTTCTTTCCCCATCTTCCACCCTCATTCTTCTTACAAAATGCATATGAGTATGTTGTGCCAATGAGTAAGACCAGAGCTGATGTGTATCACTCCCAGGTTGGGGTTTGAAGAGACAGGTTTGTCTCTTGTGAGCTCTCTTTATATTTCCACCTCCTGGGAGGAAACTAGTCAAAGGTTCTCTGTGATCCTGAGGAAGCAAGATAGAAAGAACCTGGGGCCCCAGACTAGCAGTATGGCACACAATTTTACATGAAGGGAATCTCCTTGTGAAATAATTTTCTGAGGGGTTAAGCCCTGGCAGCATTGAACTCAGTCACAGAAGCTAGCATTATGACAACTAATTATGGGAACTTGATTTGTATTTTAAAGGGATTACTCCAACACAGTATAGGAATGGAGAAAAATGAGGGGCTTTGGGAAGACCCCTGGGGTTCAGACAAGATATGATGGCCTCTTGGACCCTTCCTAAGACTCAAAACATCCGTGTGCTCCACTACGAGACTTCTTTATACCTTGCATTCAGAGGGTACATTAAATAGAGGGAATTATTTGAAAAAAAAAAAGTCAAAGTCAGTTTTAGAGCACTTGTAGGGTTTTATCTTTACATAGTCATTTCATAGTTTACATGAAAGCAATCCTACATGAAACAATTACAAAGCATGATTTCATTAGAAGTAACAAGGGGGGGATTAAATGAACTACAAGATAAAAGGAAAGTAACTTACCCCAAATCACTGCTGCAATCTTTACAAAGCTTTGTCAACCTGACTTACCCACTGGATGCTTGTCAGTTCAGGTTGGAAGGTCAGAGAGACATGGTGCGCCTGAGTCCCTTCCACAACTAATTATATCTCTGTGGCTTTTTGCAATTTACGTAGTCTGTTTCTTCAGCTGTATAGTGAGACTAAGAACCCTGCTTGCCTCATGGGATTGTTATAAGTATGCAAACTGTTAGTGAAGGATCATGGTGCATATACTCACTGTTGTAATTATAAAATAAAAGGAACTCAGCTGAGTCACATAAAGGACTTGGCTGTGGCACAGCTGGGAGCAAATTTAAACAGCCTTTATTAGGCGGTACAGTAGTGCAGGACATTATATTTTTCAGGTATGACAAAATTAGCAGTTGTCGACAGGGGTATAATGTATTCGATGTGGCTGTTGAGGAGAGTCTTAAGAATTTACCAGCTAACTGAGTCACACATATTCAGTTCCAAGGAGGGGCAGCCAAGGCGGGCACCTCAAGCACCCTCAACTGGGATCTGTCTAGCAGAAGAAGCAGGGGCCAAAAGGACTTGACTTCTGGATGCCTGTGCTTAAGACCTTTTGATTCACTCCACCCACAATCCATTGTGCGTTTTCACAGTATGCTCCATCACCAGGCTGACTTCCGCAGTGTACTGTGTCCATCTTCCTATGGCTGGCCAGTATACTTCCTCACAACACTCACGAAGTTATTGTTACTGTTAACATGATCTCCTCATAGGAAAACTGACTTTAGACTGTACACTGTACCAACCTTCTTTTTTTTTTTTTTGCTTCACCCTCTTCTTTAGAAGGGAGCTGTCTTCTTCAGTATCCACATGGTCCACTCTTACCTAGATTTGTACTAAAATTGTTCCATAGAGGGTCTTTTCAGGCCACTAGTCTCTCAACAGGCCCTGGACTGCTACCCCTCTTGGCTCTGCTTTTCTGTCACTTCCTCTCACAGCACACCTGTTGCCTGTGACATTATACAGTCTTCACTTATGTATTGATGTTCCATCTCACTCCGCTAGAGCAGTTAGAGCAGTGAGCTCTATGAAAGCAGGGACCTTATCTCCTATGCACAGCTATTATCTCCAGCATCTCGAATAGTGTCTGGTATAGAGCAGGAGCTCAATACACATTTGGTGAATAAATCGAAGTGTGAATGGTGATTTTATCACACATGCGCTATGTTTGATTCCTAACTCTACTTTAGATCTGACTGCCCCCTGCCCCCATCTGTGGTGCCCTAGTGGATCATTTATCAGTCCGGAAAGCCTGCAGACACATTTTATTCTTTTTCTCTTCTTTGCAAACTACCCACAGGTCTCTAGCTCCTAATCTGCCTCCATAGAATCTATGTGCAATCGACAAAGGATTTGATTTGTAACATTCCCAGAGGGGTGATCACTGTCTTCATTGATCAGCATTTCCTTATGGCTATTAACTAATAGCACTGGGGGATATATAGGCTTCCACACAATCCAAGTTATCAAACACCACCAAGGATAGGGTACACCTCAGAAAACTGGATCAGACCACCATGTCATCTTCTTATATATAAATTTCCACTGAAAATTTGAGCAGGCGTGTGTGTGTGTGTGTGTGTGTGTGTGTTGTTTGTGTTTGCACTTCAGCTTCACAGAATCACTGTGGGTCAAGGCTGACTTTTTCAGATAGAGACAGAGACAGGGAAAAACTATAATACTAACAACTCCTGTAGCACACTGGAGGAAGGGCCCTGTCCTGTTTCATGTGCATTACAAGACATGTACCTTCCCCCCGGTGAGCTATCTTGTGGCCTGGATTTCAGCACTTTTATTAAGGTATAAATGGTACAGAGTCAATCATGCATAAAGCACGTGATTCCATAAGTTTTCACACATGTATACTATGAAATCATTACTATAATTATAGTTAAGACTATTCTTTCCCCAGAGCTCTGCCCCACTAGGGAGGGAGGGAGACAGGCTGGGAGTATGGATTAATCTTCCAAGGTTTGTTTTCTGTCACTTCAGTTACTTTACATTCACTTTTTAAAAAATTCTTCATTACCTTTATTTATTGGATATAGATGGAGAGACAATGAGAGGAGGAGGGTGGGACATAGGGAGAAAGACAGAGAGATACCTTGCAGCCCTGCTCCCCCACTCCTGAAGCTTCCCCCCTACAGGTGAGGGCCAAGGGCTGGAGCCCAGGTCCTTACACATTGTAACATGTGCACTCAACCAGGTGTGCCTCCACCTATAGCCCCTACTTTAAATTTTCTATGTAATTTGCAGTATGGAGTATTGTGATTTTTTTTCTCATTATAGTTAATTAGTCATTTACCATGTCCTCAAGTGTATCAACTCTGTACTATATTATTGATTAGTAGTCCATTATATATGGATGTAACACAATTAGATTATCCCTTTAACTTTTAAGATACTAGGGAACTTACTAGTTTGTTTTTAATATGAAAATTAAAGTGCTACTTTTTCTGTCTTTTTACTTGATAGAATAGAGAAATAGATAAACAATAAGGGCAACAAAAAGGGGGAAAATGGCCTCCAGGAGCAGTGGATTTGTAGTGCAGGCACCAAGCCTCAGCAATAACCCTGGAGGCAAAAAAGAAAGAATAGAGAAATAGAGAATGGAAGCAAAGAGGGATGCCTCAATTCTGCTTCACCGCTTATGAAGCTGTGCCTCCCCTTTTAGGTGGGGACCAGAGGCTTGAACCTGGGTCCTTATACATGGTCATATATATATATGCTCAACCAGGTATGGCACCTCCCTGACCCTGAAAAATAAAGTTTTTTACACTTTCAGAAGATCATTCACTCAGTAGAGTGCATACCTTACAATGCAAGAGGACCTACGCTTGAGACCCCAGTCACCACAGAGCAGTACCTGCTGGGATGGAGAAAGCCTCAGGAGTGATGGAATGGTACAGCACACCCTCTCATCCTCTCTCTTCCTCTTTATCTGTATTTCTCACATAAATTCTGGAGCTCCTGTCACTGGGAATACTTAAGCAGAAAGAAAATAACTGTTTGACCAGGTAATAAGATGATTACTAATGTGGAAACATTACTGTACTTCTTATGTCTCCCTATTCTTTGATATAAAAGAACAAAAACGCTCCTGGGATTGATGTAGTCCTGCAAACACTGAGACCCAGCCGTAACGAAGATGGCACGAGAAAGTAAACAAACCAAGTCGCTATGAGCATTTATTTATTTTCAATTTATTGATAAAATGAAAATATAGGTAAGATTGTAGGATAAGAGGGGTATAGTTTCACACAATCCCCACTACCAGAATTCCATATCCCATCCCCTCCCTTGAAAGCTTTCCTGTTGTTTATCCCCATGGGAACATGGGCCCAGGGTCATTATGTGCAGAAGGTGGGAGATCAGGCTTTTGTAATTGCTACTCTGCTGGACACAGGCATTGGTAGGTAGATCCATATTCCCAGGCTGTTTCCATCTTTCCCTAGTGGTGTGGGAATCTGGAGAGGTGGAGTTCCAGGACACATTGGTGAGGTCATCTGCCCAGGTGTCATGGTAGCAACTGCAACTTGGTGGCTCAAAAAGCATTAAGATATAAAGCAGGATAACTTGTATAATAATCAGAACCCTAAAGGCAAGAATATATCTGATGAGATTTGTGGTCTTCATTTTGGTAAAAGCTAATAGGTCTATTTTAGGTATATTCCCAGGGGGCCATGACTTTACTAATTTTTGCCTGAGCCCCACAAGTAATATGCACGTGGACCAAAGGAATACAGTCTTCCTGTAGATGCTTGTTTTCGTTTTCCTTGGGTAAATTACAAGAAGTGAGAATTGGTAAATTGTAAAACTGGGTTATATTTCATTTTAAAAAAACTTCCAATCTCTTTTCCAAGGTGGTTGTAGCATTTCAGATTCCTGATGACAATTTAAGAGTCTCAGTCATGGGAGTCAGGCTGTAGCGCAGCGGGTTAAGCGCAGGTGGCGCAAAGCACAAGGACCGGCATAAGGATCTCGGTTCGAACCCCGGCTCCCCACCTGCAGGGGAGTCGCTTCACAGGCGGTGAAGCAGGTCTGCAGGTGTCTATCTTTCTCTCCTCCTCTCTGTCTTCCCCTTCTCTCTCCATTTCTCTCTGTCCTATCCAACAACAACAACAACAATAATGACTACAACAATAAAACAAGGGCAACAAAAGGGAATAAATAAATAAAATAAATATTTTAAAAAAGGGCAACAAAAGGGAATAAATATTTTTTAAAAATTTAAAAAAACAGTATCAATCATTTATTTTTTCTTTCTAAAACTTGGTGTGGTTAGTGTGTTTTGTTTTAGGTAAGTGTACAATTGTGGGATTATTGTGTTTCGAACATGAATGTTCCCAATAGTGAATGCTTTTAAATATCATGTCATATGTTTCTCATCTTTATCCTTTGGGGGGGGGGCACTGTATCAGTTTTTAAAATTTTATTTAAATTTATTTATTTATTTTTTATTTATAAAAAAGACAATGACAAGACCATAGGATAAGAAGGGTGCAATTGGGAGTTGGGTGGTAGCGTAGCAGGTTAAGCGCACGTGGCACAAAGCACAAGGACTGGCATAAGGATCCCAGTTCGAGCCCCCGGCTCCCCACCTGCAGAGGAATCACTTCATGGGTAGTGAAGCAAGTCTGCAAGTGTCTGTCTTTCTCTCCCTCTTTCTGTCTTCCCCATCTCTCTCCATTTCTCTCTGCCCTATCTTAACAACAATGACATCAATAACAACAACAATAACTACAACAACAATGAAAAACAACAAGGGCAACAAAAGGGAAGTAAATATATTTTAAAAATTAAAAAAAAAAGAAGGGTACAATTCCCACCATCAGAACTCCATATCCCATCTCCTCCCCTGATAGCTTTCCTTTTCTTTAACCCCCTGGGAGTATAGACTCAGGGTCATTATGGGGTACAGAAAGTGGAAGGTCTGGCTTTTGTAATCGCCTCTCACTGAACATGGACCAGTTTTTATGGAAGTGTCTTATTTTTGAGCTGCAAGAACCTCTCTCTCTCTCTCTCCAAATACATACATATATATGTATATATATTATATACATATATACACATATATATACACGTATATATATATCCCATATACTAGTTCTTTGTAAGATGAATCTCTTACAAATATTTGTTTTTGCTGTCTGTGATATGCCTTTTCATTTCCATTTCCAGGTTTTACCAGAGTGGTGCAGTTTTGTTGCATTCCCCTACATATTCCTAGAAAGTAGAGCCTAGGACTTTTATACATTTAAAATGCTCAATAAATTTCAATCCAATCCAAATCTTTAATGTTCAATATTTTTTATTTATTTATAAAACGGAAACACTGACAAAACCATAGAATAACAGGGGTACAACTCCACACAATTCCCACCACCAGAATTCTGTATCCCATCCCCTTCCTTGAAAGCTTTCCTATTCTTTTTTTTTTTTTTACTCCAGGGTTATTGCTGGGCTCAGTGCCTGCACCATCAATCAACGGCTCCTGGATAGGACAGAGAGAAATGGAGAGAGGAGGGGAAGACAGAGGGGGAGAGAAAGATAGACACCTGCAGACCTGCTTCACCGCCTGCCAAGCAACTCCCCTGCAGGTGCGGAGCCAAGGGCTCGAACCTGGATTCTTACGCTGGTCCTTGCTCTTTGAGCCACATGCGCTTAACCCACTGCGCCACCGCCCGACCCCAAGCTTTCCTATTCTTTAACCCTCTGGGAGTATAGACCCAAGGTCATTGTGAGAAGCAGAAGGTGGAAGGTCTGGCTTCTGTAATTGCTTCCCTGTTAAATGTGGGCATTGACAGGTCGATCCATACTCCCAGCCTGCCTCTCTCTTTTCCTAGTTGGGCGGGGTTCTGGGGAATTGGAGCTCCAGGACACATTGATGGGGTTGTCTGTCCAGGGAAGTCTGGTTGGCATCATGCTAGCATCTGGAACCTGGTGGCTGAAAAGAGAATTAGCATATAAAGCCAAACAAGTTGTTGACTAATCATGAACCTAAAGGCTGGAGTAGTGCAAATGAAGAGTTGCGTTATATAGATAGCTAGTAGGCATATTTTAGTTACATTCTTATATCCTCAATTTGCCAATCTGTGAAATCAAAATCATGTCTAATAAAGAGGTTTAGTGTCAGAATTAAGGGGGGTGAATATGAATAGATTTATTAATCTGAAAGTAGACATACAGTTCAGTAAGTACTAGCACCATAATATTGTGACTGGGGAAAACAGTGAGACCAAAGCAAAGGGCTGAAACCAAAAGGAGTTAGATGACCTCAATTTAGTAATTTTGTGAATATATGATCTGAAGGGATGAAGCACACTTATAGAAGTAGCTGAGCTCCTCACCACTGGAAGGATCTAAGCAGAAAGAAGAGAAAATTTTTTTTATCATTTAATCAGATGATAATGCCTATGGAGACATTACTATACTTCTTGTGTCTCCTTGTTTCTAGAAAATGATTGGTTCTGATATGAGATAACAATAAAAACAATGGTTATATGCCATTATGCATAAATATTTTATAGCATATAGTCCATCATAATACAATTGTATAACATGTAATAATATTTTAGACTATAGAAAATAAAATAATTTGTTCTTAAATATGTACAATTGTGCTAAGCACTTAAAATTATTACATTACTTAAGCATCACAACCACTGCCAAATGAAGGGTAGCTACTACTTCTGTTGGTAGAAGAGAACAATGAACTCAGAGGTGTTAGAGAAGCTCAGAAGAGTATGAGCCTGAGGGCAGGTTTGCTTGAGTTTGAGGTTTGCTTGAGCGTCCTCGTAACCCAGGTATTCTGACAGTTATACTCTGCTTAGTGATAGTCAGGGGTCAAATCCTGCTGAAACAGACAGTTCCCAAACAATAAACCTCCACACTGTCCCCACCCCACCACAGAATGCCTTCCAGTCTGTGGAAATAAATATTTTGGACTTGGTTTAAAAGATGAGATTCCTCTGTTAAGGTGAAACCTTCTGAGTGAAGTGACCCAGAGTACACAGTAGACACTCCTGAGGTCAGCCCCTTATTTGTTCCACTGCCAGCTGGATCTCACCTTCATGGGGAATGATATTCACCATCTCCCATTGGAACAGCCTTTCCCAGGCTTTTCCTCCTGGCATTCAGAGTGTTTATTTGTTTTGAAAGCTGCCCTCCCATGTGCCAGCTTTCCCATCACACAACAGTAGGGAATATCCCCAATTGGTGCTTGTCCATTCAGCACACAATATTTATGCTGTCATTGCAAAGCTGTTGGGCCCTTGAAGCCTAATCATCCAAAGATTCTTCTGTGGCTTTTAAAATCTAAACTCTGTCTTCTGCAAACAAGTGCTTGCTTCCCCCATCATCCTGACTACCAGCTCCTGTTGGCAAGATAACCATCACAATGTTGACCAAATTGTGCCAAACAGACGTTACTTAGCAACCAGAGGGAGTCCTTGGGATGTGTCCTTGTGTTCTAAACATGTTGTGTAATTCTTTAAGCATCTTGTACACAAAGGTTGATTAAAACACTCCACGAGAAAGCCTTGAGAGAATGACATTGGAGTCAGGCTCCCATGTGCAAGTCTTATGGTTTGTGACTCTTTGATCTTTGGACCTAAAAAAAAAAAGACACCATAAAATGATGCTTATATACCTTTCCCATATTTGGGAGCTATTCTCTTCTCTGATCCAGCTTTCTAGTCCTATTTCCAACTCTGACACCATCTCCCCAGACAATAACCAGGGTTTACGTGCATATTAGCTGTCAGGCTCAGGCAAAAACTAGTAAAGTCATGGACCCTCTGGAATATACCTAAAATAGACTTACTAGCTTATTCCAAAACAGAGATCCCAAATCTTCATCAGCAATATTCTTGCCTTTAGGTTCATAATTAGTCAACAATTTGTTCTGCTTTATATCTTAATACTTTTTCAGCCACCAAGTTTCAGATGCTATCATGATGCCAACCTGACTTCCCTGGGCAGACGACTTCATCAGTGTGTCCTGGAATTCTACATCTCCTGAGCCCTGCCTCACCAGGGAAAGTCTGGGAGTATGGATTGACCTGCCAACACCCATGTTCAGTGGAGAAGCAATTACAGAAGCCAGGCCTTCCACCTTCTGTACCCCATAATGACACTAGGTCTGTGCTCCCAGAGGGATAAAGAATAGGAAAGCTTTCAAGGGAGTGGATGGGATGCAGAACTCTGGTGGTGGAAATTTTATGGAATTATTCCCCTCTATGGTCTTGTCAATATTTTTTATTTTATAAATAAATTAATTAAAAATTAAAAAATAAATAAATTCTTTGAACTTCAGTTTCCTAACCCAGAAAGTGAACGCGAATAGCAATACCTATTTTATGCTAATATTATGACCGTAAGATAGGGCTGTGGTAATGAAATGTGTGAAAGTCAAATGCAGAGAATAGCATTCTCTACTAACTGTCTGGCATAAAAATGTCCTCAATTCGTGATGTGGATTAGCTGTGGCATTAATAATAGCAGTAATAGGTATATAATTGAGAAGGAAAGCAAGGCCCAAGGAGAAGAATCATCCTAGTTGTTTGGTCTGAGCATCAAATGTAAACCATTGATGGGAAGTTAAATGTGGAGAGTTAGAAGCAGGAATATGAAAATGTCAACAGGCCAATAATTTGGGGTCTTGACTAGGAAATATATCTAAATTGTGGAGTCCTAGATAAAAAGTATAACACTGGACAGACATCTCAACCACTTGGGAAAGCTTTGTACTCATGTATTCGCCTTTATAGGCCATTGCTTTCTCCTTCAGGATTCAAATGACAATCCCCCCCATGGAAGTGCCTGGTGGGAAATAGGTTGTTAGCAAGAGGACTTGCTAGGGTGCCCCAGACACAGGGTTCTGACCAATGATAAGTCTGTATTCCACACTTGGTGTGGTGACTCTTGTAGGTCAGGGATTGGAATTTCCCTAAAGAGTTGTCCATGTGACTAAGTACCCCTCAGGTTAGTGGAGTGAACAGTGTCTCCAACTTAAGTTTCTTTTTAATCAGGTAAAATCTCAGCACATCTAAGATGCCTTTTGGCCATTGTCTCACTGACTTTTTACCTCAGGGAGCCCTATATGAAGGAATTGCTGGAAGCAAAGAGAACATTTTAAAATGAATTCTGTCAGTCACTCCATTCTATTGATGCATCCCCAGTGGTACTGTGTTCTGCATCCAGCCCCAGAGAATCACCTCTCGTGCCAGTGGTTAGGTCCAGTAGTTAGGAGATGGATATTTATATGAATGAGCAACATCAGGATGTATAGCAGCTTTCTTTGGCTATATTTACCTGCTAGATATCATCTCTCCATATATTAGTGTGCAGGAAAATCTCAAAGCAGTTGAAGATTAATGCTGCGTGTTGTGCCTTATTTTGCAAAAGCTGGTATTAGTAAGTGGAGTTCCTCTGAACAGAGAGTTGTCTTTCCAATGGTACTCAGTAAAGTAAGATAATGTATTCACTATGTTAATGTGTTCTTTAACCTATCAAGAAACCCAGGGAATGCTAGTTAAGCATTCCAAACCATAGTTTTTCAGTTTTCTAACTAGGGCTATAAATACATTTTCTCTCTAATTCCAGTAGATTCTAAAATTAGCATCTGTCAAGTTGAAATACTTATCAACCACTGTCAAATGGGCAGAAAGGTGATAAATCTTAACATTTACATTGGTGCCCTGCTCTCGATTTAATCAGATCCTGCTTTTAGTTTCCCTTTCTGATCTTCTTTCTTTTCAGGGTCAACTCCCCAGAAATAAAGAATGTTTTAGTTGTTCTCTCTGGTTTTGAAAAGTAACATGATTAGGATTTGATAAGCTTAGGTGTTTGTGAGCTGTGTGACTGTAAGTAAAGTCCTTATCCCCTCTCTCCTTAGTTTCCTCAGTGTAAACTGAGGACCTTGGATCAGATAACTTCCAAGTTCTCTCCCACCATGAGTATCTATGACTCCATATTGATAAAACTGCAATAATTTCAAAGTATTTATTTTTTCATTAAGGATAATAATTTTATCAAGTCATAGTCATGTTATTAGTGATTTAATATTGATCTAAAAATAATTAGATAACAGGGGTATAATTCCACACCTTTCCTACCACCAGAGTTCTGTGTCCCCATTCTCAAAAGAAACTGCATTACTTCTCTCAAGATCTCAGGTATGGGTTAACTACTATCTCTATATCTGTATTTATATATATTTGCCCATTTTTCCCATGGCCTTTCCTTCTTTTCCTTTCTAAGTCATACCTACCAGTTTTGAGTGCTCCTCCCCCCTTATTTTTTCCTCTTCCCTCTCTGGTTTTGATGGGATTGGAGTTTAGAGACTCCTGGTCATCTCTCCCTAACATTTCTCCTTCTCTGAGATTATGGACCAAATTTCTTTACAGGGTGGAGAATGTGGAAGGTCCGGCTCCTGTTATTGCTTCTCCACTGGACATGAGCATTGGTAGATAGGTCCATACTCCCAGCCTGTTTCTATCTTTCCCTAGTGAGGTAGGGTTCTGGAGAGGTGAGATTCTGGGACACATTGGTGAGGTAATTTGCCCAGGGAGTTCAGAATGAAATTGTAGTAGCATCTGCAACTTGGTGGCTATGGCTTAGTGAGTTTCTGAAGAAATCCTGCTCGTATTTTCTCGAATCTTCAGGTGAGTTTTCGTTGTTTTTCCATTTCACAGAACTGTTCTGCCTTCCTGCCTTCTTACCTTCCTGCCTTCTCTAGTAACTTTTTTAGTGCAGTGCTGGAGAATACCCAGCTGGTCATAGTCATTTTTAAAAGACAAGTCCAACTCATAGCATAGTTCCTGGAGACCATAGTAGATTGTAAATTAATAACTTATGCATATATTCAGCTTCTATTTTTCTCATTGATCTTTTAAAAAATTATTTATTTTTCTGCCACCAGGGTTGTCACTGCAGCTCAGTACTGACACTGTGACTCCACTGCTCCTTGTGGTCATCCCACCCCCTTTTTCTCATTTTTAATTGGATTGGACAGAGTTAAATTGAGAGGGGAAGGGGAGATACAGAGGGAGAGAAAAGGAGACCCTTGCAGACCTATTTCAACTCTCATGAATGTCCCTCATTTTTTTCTCTTCTCTCTCTGGGATATATATATATATATATATATATATATATATATATATATATATATATATATATATATATATTAGTCAACCCACATCTATGACCTCAGGAGAAATGCTGCAGCTTCCAGTGGAGGGAATGGTGACTTAGAATTCGTTGGTGGGAACAGTGTAGAATTATATGCCCCTGTGATCTTTTTGTAAATAAATATTAAATCACTAAAAAAAAAAGTTCCCCTTAGTAAATAGTATACTTAAGTGTACTATTAAATTAGTTCACTTAATTTTTTATGTCCTTTTGTGATTATATATAAAAAAGTAGAATATACATGACTAGGAAAGTATGTTAAGAATCACTGAAGGGATTAACACTTATTCTACTTATTCTTTTATGATGTACAAATAAATACTGGGAGTATTAAAAAAAAACCTCCCTATAGGTAGCTTCTGGCATCTAAAATTATAGAAAAATGCTTTTCTTTGCAGAGGGTCACCTTTTAACATTATCAACATGTAATATATTGATGCTTTATTAATAAACTCATTTCAATTTTAATCATTTAATCTTTATGCATTTTTATAGTTTGTTTCTTTTGCATTATACAGTTTTAGTTAGCTATATTTTGTAGCTATGCAGTGCAAAATATTTTAATTATTTCTTTTTTTAAATTTTCCTTTCTGGAGGGATTAATGGTTTACAGTCAACAGTAAAATATAGTAGTTGGTAACGTTTATCAGTTTTCCACATAATACTCTAACTCCCTCTTTTAATTATTTCTAAGTATCCCTGATCAAGAAGATGGTATCTAGTATGCAATTTATAGATGTAATTTTTCTGAACCTTTTCTAATTAAATTTCTCAAAACCAAATAAAGAAACAAATAGGTAAAAATTGCATTTGTGTATCAAGTGATAATAAGGAAATTAGACAAACATTAAGTAGGGAGAGGTTCCTAGAAAGGAGGAGAGGCTGGTGCTACCTCATAGCTCAGTGTTACATAGTCATAATAATCTGGGACTGAGGTGTGACCTGGAGTACTGAGAGATCATTTTTTTTTGTGTTTGTGATACTGTTCCAAGTGACCTCAAGCAAGATAACAGTGATAAGGTGATGAGTGATGGGGAGGAAGAAGTTGGTTCACAGATGACCCAGCTTGTCTTTGTCTCCTTCTCCTACTCCTTCTCCTTCTCCTTCTCCTTCTCCTTCTCCTTCTCCTTCTCCTTCTCCTTCTCCTTCTCCTTCTCCTTCTCCTTCTCCTTCTCCTTCTCCTTCTCCTTCTTCTTCTTCTTCTTCTTCTTCTCTTCTCCTCCTCCTCCTTCTTCTTCTCTTCCCTCCTCCTTCTCCTCCTTCTTCTTTTCTCCTCCTCCACCTCCTCCTCTACCTCCTCCTCCTCCTCCTCCTTCTTTTTCTCCTTCTTCTTCTTTTTTGGTTTCCAGGGTTATCACTGGGAATTGTGCCTGCACTACAAATCCACTGCTCCTGGAGGCCATCTTCCCATTTTTGTTGCCCTTGTTGTTGTTGGATAGGATAGAGAGAAATCGAAAGAGAGGAGGGAAAGACAGAGAGGGAGATAGAAAGACACCTGCAGACCTACCTCACCACTTGGAAATCAATCCCCTTGCAGATGGGAAGCCGGGGTTTTGAACTGGCATCCTAGGCCAGTCCTTGCACACTGCGCAACTGCCCGCCCCCTTCTTCGTCTTCTTTGGGGTAATCTGGCAGCTGGTGAAGTGTTATTTCTCTTGGATTCTACAAAGCTCCTGGGGTTCCTCCTGAGTTTTATCAGTAAACTGAGGAGGGAAACATGAGGAGCAAATGAAATAAAAAAATAGAAATATTTAGGATATGAAGGTCATGGAAGGGTGACACTTGAAGGAACCCTCAACGTATGAGACAGTCTAAGAGTTAACCATTTGTGAGATGTCTGGGAAAAATATGTCCCTATGATAAGAAGAAGCAACCGCTGCAAAGATCTGTATGTAAGATGGTATCTGGAAGGTTTAATGAACTGTAGGCTTTATCCAAAGAAGCAATATTTAGTCAAGATATGCAACTGGAGAGTGTGATCATGAAAAAATTAGCATATCTCCTTGGCTTGTAATTGTCACATCTTCAACACTGGGGAAATGCTCCAAGAAGAGTGAGATCGCCAGTTTTGTTTCAATATTTTAGAAAGACTTTTCTGTTACTTAAATTTAGCTGACAAAAACAAAGACAGTAAATGGAGCCTGAACGGTGGCGCACCTGTGAACATACATAGTAGGAAGCACAAGGACCTGCACAAAGGTCCAGGTTCAAGCCCCTGGCTCCCCACCTACAGAGGGGACTCTTTACAAGCAATGAAGCGGGTCTGGAGGTATCTTTCTCTCTTCTTCTCTATCTCCCCTTCACCTCTCAATTTCTTTCTTTCCTGTCCTATAAAATGGGGGTGGGGGTGGCTGCTATAGCAGTGAATTTGTAGTGCCGCATCAGGCTCCTGGAGGAAAAACAAAATCCACAAGCAAACAAGCTCAACTCATTGTAAAGGAAAAAAAATAATCTATTAGCAAAAACAGAGGGAAATAGAGAAGGAGAAGTGGAGACTGGCCTACCTAGCTGGTCTAATCCTGTTTCTCACTGCTCTATAGTCTAGCAACTCTTCCAAGACTTCTTCCAGTTAGCTTCTGATCTTCTCCCCGCCAGATCAAACTTCCCTGTTTCTAGGGTCAGTGTACCTAAAGGCATGACCTGATACTTAGGATTCTCACTGTTGGCTTTGTATCAAGCAGCTAGCTGCCCTTCTTTATACTATCTTGTCGTCCTCTCACCGGGAAATCAATGTCAATGTGAACAGGTGTTGCTAATGGTACTAGAGAAAAGGAGAATCAGGCAACAACAACTTCAATGCCGGAATAATAACATTTTAATTGGAAATCTACTGTGAAGAGAATAACCTATGTAGATATATGCAAATCCTATGCAAATACACATGTGGTCTGTCTAACTATTGTCAGAACCTCAATTTGACCCATGGGAATTCTTAATGGTAGAAGCTAGCTTTTAGCTGAAGCTAAAGGTTGTTGATTGACAAGTTTAGGTTTTACCTATGTTTAAGCCATAATTAAGAAATATATTGATGGCAACCTAAGCTTAATTAGCTTAATTGAATGTTGGAATTGATTGGGTCTTGAGAGAGCCCTGTCTCTGAAGCTAAACCTCAAGTTTTCAAGGGCTAGAAGAATAACCCAACGTAAATGTACCTAACAGAAATGAAAAAGAATGAGCGAGGAGCCATATGGACCATTATTAAAGGGAAAATGTTCTTGCCCGAAAGCTAAAAGAGGACTATTTAGACTTCCAGGCAGGCATAGTCATTGGAGGTCAGACTACTGAGTCAACTGGGGAAACATTTAAAAAAAAAATTTTTTTATTGGGGGACTAATTTAGGCTTAAAGTCAGCAGTAAAATACAATAGTTTGTACATGTGTAACATTTTTCAGTTTTTCACATAACAATTCAACCCCCACTAGGTCCTCCTCTGCCATCATGTTCCAGGACCTGAGCCCTCCCCCATACCCCTGAGTTTTTTACTTTGGTGCAATACACGCTGGGGAAACAATTTTATGTTGGGAAGTAGAAGTATGTGAGGTACAGAAGGGAAAGCTGGGGCATTCTAATGTAGCATACACAGGTACATTAGACACATGGGTACCAGCTCAGTACCCAGTCTGGGCCATGAGATTCATGCAGTCTTCATGGTACTCTTCAATATTTGGGTTGGAGATAGGGAGATTAGTGGTTAAACACAAAGGATTTCAGTTATGATACATATATTCTTCTGTTTTTATAATGAAGTAATCATGTCAGCATTTATGTTATGTTTTATAATAGGCGGTTTAAATTTCCCCATTTTGAAAATAGCCACAGGGGGCTAGGCAGTGACGAATCTGGCTAAGTGCACATAATATGAAGTGCAAGGGCCCATTCAAGGATCATTGTTCAAGCTCCCGGTTCCCCACCTGCAGTGAGGTTGCTTTATAAACTGTGAAGCAGGTCCGCAGGTCTCTTTTTCTCTTTTATTAATTTAAAAGAAATTTATCATCTTTATTTACTAGATAGAGACAGCCAGAAATCAAGAGGGTGATAGAGAGGGGGAGGGACAGAGAGACACCTGCAGCACTGCTTCACCACTTGCAAAGCTTTCTTCCTGCAGTTGGGGACTGGGGGCTCGAACCCGGGTCCTTGCGCATTGTGATACATGTGCTCAACAGGTGCATCCCCACCTCTCATTTCTCTCTGTCGTATAAAAAAAAATCGAAAAAAAAAATGGCTGCAGGAGCAGTGGATTTTTAGTGCAGGCACTGAGCCCCAGGGATAACGCTGGAGGCAAAAAAAAGAGAGAGAGAAACAATCACATCTGAAGATGCACATCTCAAAATTAAATCCCAGTTACCTCACTTTACAATAGCCCCTTCTTTATGATCTGGACCTTTTTATTTATTTATTTTAAATTTTATTAGTGATTTAATATTAATTTACAAAATTACATGTCAACAGGGGTATAATTACGTACCATTCCCACTACTGAATCCCCAATCCCTCTATTGCAACCCACAGCAGTTCTCCTAAGGTTGCAAACATGGGTTAAATATCATCTCTACAATTACCTGTCTACATTTGTACGTAATTGCCCTCTTTTTCTTCCAGGTCAGCTCTCTCTTCCCCTCCAAGCCACACATAACCCTATTACTACATTGAAATATCCCTCCCTTTTCTTTCCCTTCTCTTTCTGGGTCCTGATGGAACTGGAGTTTAGAGCCCTCTTATCCTGTTCCTGCTGTCACTTCTTACCCGCTGGGAGTATGGATCAAAATTGTTTTTGGGATGCTGAAGGTAGGAGTTCTGGCTTCTGTAATTTCTTCTCCACTGGGCATGGGTATAGGCAAGTGGATCCATACCCCCAGTCTGTTTCTTTCTCTAGTAGGGTATGGTTCCGGAGAGGTGAAGATATAGGACACATTGATGAGGTTGTCTGCCCAGGGAAATCAAGATGGAATCATGGTGACATCTGGAAGGTGGCAGGATACAAAGTAAGACAAAATGGTTAATGAATAGGAACCAAAAAAAAAAAAAAAAGGGACAGAGAAGATGAGAATAGGGACCTTTGGGTGAAAGGAAGTGAGCTAGGAAGTCCATTTTATGAGTCATGTTTCTAGGGGCAATTGTAGATTTTGCTTGAGTTTGATAGCTAACATGGAGCTGGATAAAAATGTTGTCTGAGAAAATGGTATCAGAGTAGATAAAAGGGCTACAAAGTTGGATTAGGGGAGTTAGAGTGGTAGTGCAGCAGGTTAAGCGCGTGTGACACAAAGCACAAGGATCAGTGTAAGGATCCAGTTTCGAGCCCCCAGCTCCCCACCTGCAGAGGAGCTGCCTCACTGCTTGTGAAGCACGTCTGCAGGTGTCTATCTTTCTCTCCTCCTCTGTCTTCCCCTCCTCTCTCCATTTCTTTCTGTCCTATCCAACAATGATGACATCAATAACAATGATAACTACAACAGTAAAACAAGGGCAACAAAAGAGAATAAATAAATATTCAAAAAAAAAAAAAGAAAGAAAAGAAATTTGCATTAGGGCAAAGATTAATTCCAATTCTTAAAAGAAATCTATGGATTAAATTAACTATTTACCTTCATTCACCCCACCCACGGCCAATATATATATATATCCCTGTAACCTCTGAGTCCCTATTGGGCTTGTAGCTCATAGTCACAGAGGGAACATTGCAGGCTGCACTTATTTCAGGACTAGTCTACCTGGAGTGGCAAAGCAGGATCCCCCAGCCTTCCTTTGAAAACAAGGTGGGGGGGCAGTTCCTACCATCACTCCTTTATGGTGAGGGCAAGGTGATCTGGACCTCTTTACACCACAGGCTCTACCACCAATTTCATAAAGTTACAGTCAGTATGAATGAGTAATCTATTCTCATTCATGACTGAATTCTTCTTTTGATTACTCTTAAAAAGATTTGTATTGGCTCAGCAAGATAGCTCTCCTGGGTAGGAAACCTGCTTTTTCACATATACAAGTCAATTTCTCCCAGGGCTCTCACTATACTGTAGGAAACTTCAGTGCTATGTTATCTCTCTCTCTCTCTCTTTCTACCAGTAGGGCTTTCATATTTTGCTTTTTTTATTCTTATGTTAGAGACAGAGAGAAATAGAGTTAGAGAAGGGGGTAAGGGGAGGGGAGAGAAACCTACAGTCTGCTTCACTTATAAGGCTTTACCCCTTGCCTATGGAGAAACCATGTGCTCATTCATACCCAGGTCCTCATACATGATAACTTTTGCTCTTAAACCAGTTGCACCACTGCCAGATCCCATCAGTCTCTTATCTTAAAAAGTCAGCTCAGAGTACTGGAGTCTTACTGATGGCCACAATAATTAGAGATATTTTAATAATATATTTGTCATTGTTATCCAGAGTGAATTATTCATGGTCATGGTAATTCTTTTAATACATTTGTGAAATAGAATTTTGGTATCACATGCGTAGGATTAAGGTGTGTGTTCACGTGTGTGTGTGTAGCAAAAACTGACATACAGACATTCTATCTTGGTCAGGTTTGGGTATCTGAATGTCTAAATTGTGCTCAGAAAATTGGACTATACTCTCTTCCCATTATGACATTCTTAATAATTAAGTTTTACTATGATTGTTAGCTCCCCAGTTTTCTACAAAAGAAAACATCATTTTTAGAGATATTTAATTAATAGTTGAAAGATAAGGGATACCTACTTCATTTTAGGATTCAATTTATTCTCATATGATAGTGAAGCTACATTATAAACTTGGGTAAATTAGCTAACTTCCCTGCTTTTCAGTTTTATTATAATACAGGGATAGTAACTCCAAAGTTCAGGGTTATTTTGAGGATGTGATAACAATACCTGTAAGTTTAAAGAACAGTGCCTGAATCATTGTACCTGCCATATATATATATATATATATATATATATATATATATATATATATATATTCCCATATGAATTATGTCTGTGGTTTTGTATGTGTGTGAAGCTTATTAAACAATCTCATTTTTTGCTTCATAGTTGTTAAAGTATCAAGTAGGTAAATTCTATCACTATTGCCGTAGAGTTCTAAGAATTTTCACTCTTTATTTTGCCATTACATAACATCACATTATTTCACTGTAAATTGAAACTTGTGTCAATAAAAATAATTTTTTAGGGGAGTCGGGTGGTAGCGCAGTGGGTTACATGCACGTGGCATGAAATGCAAGGTCTGGCATCAGGATCCCGGTTCGAGCCCCGGGCTCCCCACCCTGCTGTGAAGCAGTGGAGTTGCTTCACAGGCGACTTTCTTTCTCCCTCTGTCTTCCCCTCCTCTATCCATTTCGCTCTGTCCTATCTAACAATGATGACATCAGTAACAACAATAATAATAACTACAACAATAAAAACCAACAAGAGTAAAAAAGGGAAAATAAATAAATAAAATATTTAAAAAATTAAGAATAATAATAAAATTTTATATCACATAAGTCTTTTTACTTTGGATTCTACTGTGAAATGTTGCCAGTTTCTGGTTTTCCCCCATTTGTTTTGTGTGTTTAATAGATATTTGTCCAGCTTCCTTTTCTATTTTTAAATTTTTACTTTAATTAATTTACTATTAGACAGAGAAATTGAGAAGGGAGGAGGTGATAGAGAGGGAGAGAGACAGAGAGAGACACCTGGTCCTGCTTTCCCTCTCATGAAGCTTTCCCTCTCGTGAAGCTTTCCCCCTGCAGGTGGGGAACAGGGGATTGAACCCAGGTCCTTGCACACTGTAGTGTGGGTACTTAACCAGGTGTGCCACCACCTGGCCCTTCACTTACCTTTTTTATTTCCTGTTTTTATATTATCATTTATTTGTCAGTGTTTGGTTGAATTTTACTTTTCACCCAGTCTGAAAAATTTTATCTTTTATTTGGGGGCTTAAACCATTTATACTTACTGTCATACCTGATGTTTGTTCTTATTCTTGTCTTTTAGTTTCATGCTCTATATTTACTTGGAACTTCCATGGTTTCTCATATTTTTCTATTTGTTCTGTCTTACATTCATGTTTTTTCATCTAGTAATTTAAAAGCTAAATATCTGTGTTTCATTCATCCTGAGAAAACTTAAAGATAATCCCTAAACTTTATGGTGACAGAAGTGTAGTAGTGGCTGGTATCCAGGCTACTGCATGTGAAAGCTGGTAAAAATGACAAGAAACGTTAAGGGAATAGTGATGACCATCTTCTGAGCCATATAAATGGCTACTAGTTATTTAATTATGTCTCAGGTTGCTGTACTTCATATCTGTGTCCCAGTCTATGTCTTAACTAAGCACCAAGTGCTTCGTGTGCATCAGGCTAGGAACCATTTCCCAACATACAGGCTCTCACATCTCCACACCTTGACTAGCTCAGACTGCTTCTTATTTGCCTGAAATAACCTTCAAAGACTAATAAGTGTGTGTGTGTGTGTGTGTGTGTGTGTGTGTGTGTGTGTGTGTGTGTGTGTGTGACCACCAAATGGCCTCTATTCTTTTATCCCTTTTATGCTTCATTTCTGACACGGAAGTCTGGCCCTACAAATAAACTGACAAGAGTTTCTTTATGGACATGTTTTCTTTTTCTACTGCCTCATTCTTCTGTAAATAAAATTATGCAGTGTAAATTATTGGACAAATCTACCTGTCTTTGAATTCCACCTCTGCTCCTTTTAGCTCTGTATCCCCTGGATAAAAATTTCCCTTAGGAAAAAAGTGTAAAATATAAGGAAGTTCTGAAGATTCTTTATTTTGCAATGAGCATAAAATATAAGGAAATTCTGAAGTTTCTTTATTTTGCAATGAGCATACTTGCATTATGTTTCCGTTAGAGTGAGGACTGACTGAGATAAGCATGAGAAGAGCTTAGCAACGTGCATGGCACAGACTAAGTATTTAACAATATGTTTTAAATTAACTAATAAAGGAAATACAGAAATGAATATTTGGATTAATTTTTAAGATATTTATGATGCATCTTTACAGAAATCAAGGTTTATTATATCTTAACTGGCCTGGAAAGCAAGAAGGGCTAATGCTTTCATGTCTAACCATTACTGCTGGGTCGTTTTAAGTGTGGAGGTTGGAGTCATGTGGTCCAGAAGCATCTCACATGCAGACTTCATCTTCATTTATATTGCCTGCCTTGCAAAGTCCCTCAGGCCTAGGGCAAATTTATTAAAGTGGGGTCTGTTTATTAAGTTTATTAACCAGGAATATGTGAAGGATTTTCATTTAGAGGAATAAATTGATTTATTCTGTTTGTCTCTTGAAGGCAAGTCTAAGTTCAGTGAGTAAAAGTTCTAAGAGGGCTGAATTTAGTTAAATCTAGCTAGATGTAACAAAAGGTTAGGTGAAAAGGTGTTTTGCTTCTTCTTTCTTCTCTGTTTCTTCATCCACCAGGAACCAGAGAAATCTATCATTTATGCAGCCCTTTCTCTATCTGAGATACTGCAATAAGTTCTCTCACATAGTTTCCTATAATGTCTTTTTCTTTACTATGTAAGATCTCTTATTTCACTGAACGGTTATAAAAAACTGAGACCCAACAGGCTGTCCCTTGCCCAAACAACAGTCTATATATTATTAATTCTGAATTAGACTCATACCTCTTACTCCTCTAAAGATCTTGCCTTTTCACTTAACTGTGCAGACTGCCAAAATAAATAGAAGATCTGGGAGTCGAGTGGTAGCATAGCAGGTTAAGCACAGGTGGCGCAAAGCTCAAGGACCGGCATAAGGATCCCGGTTCGCGCCCCCGGCTCCCCACCTGCAGAGGAGTCACTTCACAGGCGGTGAAGCATATCTGCAGGTGTCTGTCTTTTTCTCCTCCTCTCTCTCTTCCCCTCCTCTCTCCATTTCTCTCTGTCCTATCCAACAACGACATCAACAATAAGTACAACAATGAAACAACAAGGGAAACAAAAGGGAGTAAATAAATATTTTTTAAAAAAAGAAATAGAAGATCAAGTCTTCATGACTATCCGAAACTGAACGTAAGGCTGAAAGGAAGGCATCACCTCACCTTCCATTCCTTCTCCTTTGTGTTTCTCCTCTCTATTTTGTCATCCCTGTCAATGCACAAAGTGAACCTGATACAGCACACAAGTAGACACTTCATTGTTCTAGCCATCAGATTTAAAATGCTATCAGTCACAATACTCATTTCATTTTTTTCTCATTTCATTAACACTTCCCTCCATTACAAGGTCTCATGTGTGTTTTCTTCATTCAGATATTTCCTAGCTGCCCTATTGAGCATCATGAAATGGAGGAGTTGCCCCTCCCTTCTGATAGCCATATTTCTGCCAGGACCATGTCACGAAGGAGTGTTAATCTCAGCTACTTACAAGAAGACCCTTTAGTGAAAAGGCTACTGGCAAGACTGTAGACAGAACTTAAGATTACAAAGATGAGTAGGTGATTGTGTGGCACCCCTCATGGTACCAATGATGGGGAACTCTTCATTTTCAGAGCTTATTGGTCAAAGGTTCAGAACAGTATTATTTTAGCATCATGGGGTCCAAGCTATGGATGCCTCAGATCTGCATTCCAGCACAGTTGCAGAAGAAGCTCTATATCACAGAGGACAGGAGAAGAAATATTGCTGCCTGTCTTTTATCGCGCTTTCTTACTTCCTGTTAAAGCCTCTCATTGGTAGACCTCATTCAAGTGAAAATCATAAAGAAACTCATGTCACTTCATTTGCTGGGCCAGACTTCTTGTCAAAAAATGAAACATAAAGGCGATAAGAATAGAGGCCATGTGGTGGTGCACTGCTGTTCATGTCTCTAGTCTCACTGGTGGGGGGAAGCTTCACAAGTGGTGAAGCAGTGCTACAGGTGTCTCTATTTCTCCCTCCCTCAGTATTTCTTTCTTTCTCTCTCTCTCTTTCTTTCTTTCTCTTCTTTCTTTCTTTCTTTCTTTCTTTCTTTCTTTCTTTCTTTATATCTTATTAGATAGGACAGAAATTGAGAATGGGGCAATAGGGAGGGAGAAAGAAAGATAAACATCTGGAGACCTGCATTGCCAATAGTGAAGCATGCCTTATATAGGTGGGGAGCAGGGGCTTGAACCCAAGTCCTTAAGCTTGGTACTGTGTTCATTCAACTGGGTGTACCACCTCCCCACTCCTCCATGACTTATTATATTGATATGTTGTTTAATTCTATCTGCTAAAAATTTGTTCAGGATCTTTGTGTCAATGGATATAGGTCTATAGTTTTTTTTTTTTTTTTATTCTTTCCCTGCTTTAGGTGTCAGAGTGATAGCATCATAGGATATGTTTGGGAGTGATTCTTCCCCTTTTCTGGAAGAGTTTTAGGAGAATCAGTGTTAGTTCTTCTTTGAAAGTCTTATAGAATTCATTAGTAAAGCCATCTGGGCCTGAGCTTTTATTCTTAGAAATATTTTTGATTGCTGATTTAATTCCTGTAGTAGTGATTGGCTTTTTCAAGCTACCTCGGTTGAAGCTTAGCAGATGGTATGATTCTGGAAATGTATTCATTTCATCTAGGTTGTCTAATTTATTTGTGTAGAGATGTTGATGATATTTATATGGGATTCTTTGTATCTCCCTGTCTTCATAATTTCATCTCTTTTTCTTGATAGTTTTTATTACATCTCTTTTTCTTTTTGTGAGTTTATTCAGTGCTTTATCTTTGGTATATAAAAATAGGTACAAGAAAGAGAAGGCAAGGATGGACAAAAACAACCATTTCATGAGTGAAGGCTGTGTAAGTGGGTTGGTTGAGTAGAGAAGAGATGCCCATGTTGAATCACTATCAAAGAATATATCACTCTGTCATAAGTTTCACAAAGGAAAGTTTCAATAATTCTGTAAGATTTGTGCCTAGAGGGTGGGGGTAGATAGCATAATGGTTATGCAAAGAAACTGTCATACCTGAGGCTCCAGAGTCCCAGGTTCAATCCCCTGCACCACAATAAGCCACAATTGTGTAGTGCTCTGGTGTTTCTCTCTGTGTCTTTCTCTGTTTCTCTCTCAAAAATAAAATAAATAAAATAAAATAAATAAAAACAAACAAAAAGAATTTCTCCTAGAGACCATTTACAATCACATTGCTTGAATCTCCTGTATGATTTCACTTGGATGTTAAGATTTATTCACTCATTTATGAGAGATTGCAATGTGCCGTACTTTCTTCTCCATCATGGAAATACACAGGTGTAAGATGGATGACTCCTGACCTCTAGCTAGTCTTAGGACATGAAGGAAAATAGGAATAAATTATTTCCCTGTACGTGATGTAAAATAAAAGCATGAATTCCAGTTTCTGGCATTACAAATAGAGCAAGGAATATCCCTGAAAATAATCCTGAAAGGTGATATTTGGACTCCATGGTGTGATGTATAGCCAGAGAGATAGCTCAGTGGTAGACTTCAGGGTTGCGTTCATGAGTTCCAAGCTCAGCCCTGACACCACATATACATGGATTTGATGGCGCTCTGGTTTCTTATTACCATTAAAACAAACACATAAACGATGAATTAGATTTTAGTGTTGGCAAAAGATAGCATGGTGACTCCCATGATATATGTGTGTATGTATGTATGTGACATGTGTTCAAAAATGTGTAGAAAGGAATTCAGTGGAGACCATTTGTACACTGCATAATAAAACTAACAGATTTCTTAGGAGGGTCGAACCTGGTCAAATATTTGCTTATTCCAGTATAAGAAGGCAAAGCATCCCATGACCCAGTGTTCAAGTACAGGGAGAGATGAGTTTGAATGTTGGGGAGGTTCTTGGACAGGGTACAAAGTCAAATTTAATGACATTAAGTTGTTCTTCCTCCAAGGTTTGCTATATGCCAACTTGTTCTAGAAACTAGGAATATTTGTGCTGGGGTAGATGGCATAATAGTTATGCAAAGAGACACTCATATCATAGGTTCCAAAGTCTTAGGTTCAATATCCCATACCACCATAAACCTGAGCTAAGCTGTGCTCTGATAAAAAATATATATGTATAAGAAAGAGAAGAGACTGTATGAGATGAATGTTGAAGAATCCTTGCCTAAAGCTAGTTTCTATCTGTGTATCTTTTTTTTTTTTTTTTTCACCAGAGCACTGCTCAGCTCTGGCTTATGGTGGTGTGGGGGATTGAACCTGATACTCTGGAGCCTCAGGAATGAGAGTCCCTTTGCATAAACATTATGTTATCTACACCCTGCTAAAGATAATTTCTAAATCAATTAATTTTGGAAGGTTTCCTGGGTAAAATGAATTTTCAATTGATGCCCAAGTATAGAAGAAATAACCCAATAATTTTTCAGAGTTTGTATCTTAACAGAATGTCTATCATCAAAGTCTCCCGATAATATTATAACATCAGTATTATTCATTCCATTTTGAAGAAACCGAGGTTAAGAGAAGTGGACCTGTCCAATATCATTCAAATGTAAAATAGTCAAAGCTGAATTCAGTCATGACTGGCCAGAAGTACAGCCCTACATCCTCACTCTTTTGTTCGATTTGCTCCTGCAGTCATAGGTAGAGAAAACTGGGTAGAAAAGAGACTGTAAGTGAATGCTTTCCACCTAGCAAGGTTGATGTGGGGATTTAGTGATACAGGATGCCTTCACATATTTTGCCCAATAACCTGGAGTACTTTTCTTTCTTTCTCAGAACTTTCATAGTTCTTACTGTTTGTCTTTTATTTTGATTTCTCTAAACTTAGCCTAGATGGTGCTTCTGTTAGTCAACCTTGAGCTGGTCATATGGTAACACTTACTGTCATTTTCACTTGCCACTCTGCCCCGTTCTCATTTTCCCATGTGACTTGAACACTGTCCACAAAATGTGTCCTGTTGAATGAATTAACAATTTCTGAGAGTCTCCAATATAGGAGGCACTTTGTATATAATAGTTTCTCTTCTATTTTTCTTTATGGAGGCAGCAGACATTTTAAACAGAGGCTCAAAACCAAATAGAACAATTATTTTATTTGAAATCTGCATCTTCCAACAAGCTTTGTAACTAACATAGAGGGTCTTTCTCCATCATAGAGATGAGTGCTACAATAGTGTATTTTTTCTGGGCTGACTCTTCCCAATACGCTCCAGGTCCCTTTGAACCTTTCCTGTTTTGGTGACTGTCTCCTACCTGATGAAATTTGGATTAAAGGGCACTGGTAGGCCAGGGGAAGGGAACTGATGTATTGACAAGAGCAGAGTGGCACACAAAGTAACAGTAAAACAGAATGGTAATGCATTTCCTAATGGCCTCCTTCACAGCTGTGTACACTGATTTAATCTTTGCAAAGCACTCTATTGTTTATGAGGCCTCTGGGTACAATTTTATGCCTGACTGAAGAGGTTGCTAATAGCTGCCATATTTGTGTTTAAGGACCTGCAAAGGATTAAACAAAGTATTTTAGAGCAATGAGCCATAATAAACTAATAATATATTGCAAATAATAAATGTATTTTGGCCAATAATGGACTACAAATATAGTGAACTTTAAATGACAAAAATACTAATTGTAAATGCAGTTGTTCTATGCATCCTTTAATCAGATAGAAAACCAGAAATGTTTAGGAGATGTGTTCTTCAGATCATTAAGGAAGGGAAGGTAGCATGGACATTTAATACTGCCCTTTGCGTCGTGGTAGAGAACTGTCAAAAGTCATTTGATGAAATTCTGGGTTTCATATCCATCTTGTGAGCATAGAACATGTGTCTGAGGCTTAATCCACCCTTCTTAATTTTGTTCTTTTCAACTTACTTTCGCAGTCTAAGACTTTCAGTGCTGAGTTTGTGTTAGGGTAATTGCTAGAGAAATGCCATTGAAGAGCACAGATGTAGGGATAGAGTCTTAAGAACGTAAGGATTTGCAATGAGTCGTATCAGTTATCTCAGTTATTTGTGTCTATATTTATGGATGATAGGCATTGAAATGAGGATTTTGCCTGAACTGTCTTGGTTGTTAAGTGACAGGGTCACTGGATCAACTGTAGAGCTCCAAACTCCCTTTTTCTTTCCTCCTCTTCGTCATCCTCGTCTTCCTCGTCCTCCAGCTCCACCTCCTCCTCCTCCTCGTCCTTCAAGTCCTCCTCCTGTACCACCTCCATCTCCTTCTCCTTCTTTTAGGAGATTGAGTTCAATCTCTTTTTTTGAGGCCTCTGTCAGATATAGCTATGTGGTGGTTCTTTTTCTTTCAACACTTGGGAAGAATGTATTTCCATACTGTCTACAACTCTCAATCATTCCAGTTATTTTGAATTCTCTCACAAGCAACATATATGTATTGCCTAAGTTTAGGCTATTTTTAAAACCCAGGAGGAAGATTGCAATCATCCATGTTCCAACCAGTCAAATAAATAATTGTCAACCAGGTGTTTGCATATTCTTCATGGCTTCTATTTTATGTTTAACAAACAAGTAATACAATGCTGGAATTATATGTTATTATTCTTTGGCATTCTAATTTTTTTTTAGTATTTTTATTTATTTATTAGATAGAGACAGCCAGAAATCACGGGGAAGGGGTGATAGTCAGTGGGGGGGGAGAGACCTGTAGCACTGCTTCATCACTCGCAAAGCTTTCCCCCTACAGGTGGGGATCGGGGGCTCGAACCTTGGTCCCTGCACATTGTAATATGTGTGCTCAGTCAGGTGCACCACTATCCCGCCCCCATCTAATTTTTCTTTTGAAAATTTTTTTACTATCTTTATTTTATTTACTGGATAGAGACAGCCAGAAATCGAGAGAGAAGAGGGTGTTAGAGAGCAAGAGACAGACACCTGCAACACTGCTTCACCACTTGCAAAGCATTCCCCCTGTAGGTGGGAAACTGGGGCTCAAACCTGGGTGCTTGTGCATTGTAACATGTGTGCTCAACCAGGTGTGCCACTACCTGGTCCCCCATTCTAATTTTTCTTAAAATGTTTTTTCTTAAAATTATCAAAAGGGAAAGATAATAATATTTTCTTTCTGGCCTATATGGTGTTAGGCACATCGTGCCTATTAGTCCAGAATTTGAACATTATGCTACCTCTCTGTCACATCAGCCCAGTTTTTTGTTGTTGTTGTTGCTGTTTGTTTGTTTTATTTTTTATTTTTTAATTTTTATATATAAAAAGGAAACATTGACAAAAAGACAGGATAAGAGGGGCACAACTCCACACAGTTCCCACCACCAGAACTTCATATCCCATTCCCTCCCCTGATAGCTTTCCTCTCCTTTATACCTCTGGGAGTAGGGACTCAGGGTCATTATGGGGTGTAGAAGGTGGAAGGTCTGTCTTCTGTAATTGCTTCCCTGCTGAACTTGGGCATTGACAGGTTGATCCATATTCCCAGCCTGTCTCTCTCGTTCCCTAGTTGGGCAGGGCTCTGGGGAAGCAGGGCTCCAGGGCACACTGGTGAGGTCATCTGCCCAGGTAAGTCCAGTTGGCATCATGTTAGCATCTTGAACCTGGTGGCTGAAAAAAGACTTAATATATAGAGCCAAACAACCAGTTTTTAATACAGTATTATCTGCTATCACTGATCCTGCCAGAATAATATTGGTAGTACTTTGCAATTACTTAATAGTCAATGGTATACAGCTCTATTGGTGAATGTGTTATTTATAGTTTTTCCCTGTGTCTTATAATAAGAAATAGTGCGCTGCCAGAGAAGTCATGACATAGTTTTGTATGTAAGTATCATGACTTCTCTGACAACCTAGTATTTGAGTCTAGCATAGTGCATGATTGTATTTTTGAAAGAGCAGTTTAATAGTTTATATATATATATTTGTCATAATCTCTTTTGAACAAATTACTCAAAGTAAATTCACTAATTTGCTACTATAAATAAATATTTCTACAAATACTTGATTTTTTTTTGCTTCTAGGGTTATTGCTGAGGCTTGTCACCAGCACTACAAATCCTGTACTCCTTGCAACCATTTTATTCAATAGGACAGAGAGAAATTGACAGGGGATGGGGACATAAAGAGGGACAAAGAAAGATAGACACCAGCAGACGTGCTTCACTGCTTGTGAAGGATCCTCCCTGCAGGTGGGGAGCCAGGGACCCATGCACTTAGTACCGCCTGTGTATATAGTATATGATGGGTGTGTAAAGATTCTGGAGTCTCTTCACTTTTATTTGTTTATTTTTTGGCCTCAAGGATAATCCAGTGCTCCTGGAGGCCATTTTTTCTCTTTTGTTGCCCTTGTTTATCGTTGTTGTTATTGCTGTTGTTGTTGTTGGATAGGACAGAGAGAAATCTAGAGAGGAAGGGAGGACAGAGACGGGGAGATAAAGATAGACACCTGCAGACGTGTGTCACCACTTGTAAGGCTACTCCCCAACCCCGCAGGTGGAGAACCAGGGGTTTGAACCACGATCCTGTGCCTGTCCCTGCACTTTGCACCATGTATGCTTAACCCACTGAAGTACAGGCCAGCCCCAAGTCTGTTCACTTTTAAAGATAACTGAGTTACCAATATACTTATACTTACCTTCTTCACTATCATAAACTGGAATTTTCTAAGACTAATTCCAGAGAAATTTCCTATGGAGCAGAAAATATATTTACTGAAGACTTGGTTTGTATTGTACACTATTATAAGAATTTTACATACATTCATATTTATAATTTGTTAGTAATCCCATGAGTCACATGTTCATGAAGTTGCCTAGGGTCAAATAACAGTCTTATGATGGGACCCACAATCTATTTCACAATCTACTGCCCACGTCAATGAAAGAATCAAGTAAAGGAGTAAATTAGAATATTTGGCTGTTATAATAAATGAAAATGAGTAATTCAAAAGAAAACAAAGGAACCAGAAGACTCACAGAGACTTTTATTAATTGGGGATATTAATGTTTTACGGTAAGCATAATTTATACATGTGTGTAAAACTTCTCAGATTTCTGCAAAACACTCACCTTCGGCCCAGGTCTTCCTCCACCACCTTGCACCAGGATTTGGAAGCCTCCCCCCAACCCCTACTCAAAGTCCTTTTCTTTGAAACAACACACCAAAAAACTTGCCAGGGAGATAAAATGGAGATGCACAGAGGCATTAAACAAACAATCAAGCAAATCCAGATTCCAAATATAGGCTGGTATCTTAAGAAAGTAACTGGATATAAAAATAATAATTAACCCATATCTGCAACCTTGGTGGAACTATTAAAGTTTTCAGTGGAGGGAATGGGGATACAGAACTCTGGGAACTATGGGAACAGTGCAGAGTTACCTTATAATTTTGTAAACCATTATTAAGTCATTAATATAATTTTTTTAAAAAAGTAACTAGAGTGTGGGTTAGGGAAGAGGCAGAAAGGTATCAACACATTCAAAGAGGTATGATTAGTAAAGGAAGGGAATAGTAATTTCTAGGCTATAGAGTCACAATTTCTTGGTTCAGACTCAGCTCTTGATTATATGGTTTTGTTGTGCTAAAGGTGTCAACCTGTGTAAGAGAGAGAGAGAGAGAGGTGTACCAGTGTTTCACTGCATATGAAGCTTCACCTCTGCAGATGCGGAACAGAGGGTTGAATTTGGGTCTTTCTTTGCACATCACAATATGTGCATTCTTCTGTGTATGCCACCACCAGCCCCACCCCAAAAGAGCTTTTTAGTTTATGGGCTTCTATATTATAGTCCATGAGACAAAATGAAATAGTTGTCTGGACTAGGATGGTGCCAGTGATAATTATGATTTTGAAATGAATTTAATGAGATCAGTAAAGGAAAGGGAAGAGATGGGGACTGGTCCTAGGTTTCTGGCTTGAGTGGTTTGATGAAGGATAATGCATTTTCAGAGATGAGGACATAGAGGGAGACCATATTTACAGGGTGTAGTGAAATATTCAATTTGTTGAATGAATGATGAGATAGATACTATGCCACAGATCAGGTAATAATTCTTTGTTGTTGTTGTTGTTGTTTCCCTGTTAGTAGGGAGATAAAAAAGGTAGAGGAGTAAGGTATGAAAAACTAAAATAGGGAGAAAGACAAGATCTCTGGTAGCTATTATGTACAGTAATAACCCTTGCTGTGTTTATTGCTTATTTAATAGAGTGTGCATTACAACCTACAGTGATAATCAAGAGATGGGGGTGTTGACTGGGATGCAGAAGTACCACAGGTGAGAAATTTATTTCAGTGAGCAAAGGTTCTCATTTGTAAAAATAGATTTTGGATGAGTCTCAGGTTCTGCATCATTTCATATATCCCTCAAAAGCCCGAGGGGAAAAAAAAAGATTTTGAGCCATAGAGATTGGAAGCCAAACACCCTATTCAAAAGTTCTTTACCAGGAGCCAGGCAGGTAGCACACTTGGTTAAGCACACACATCACAGTGCACAAGAACTCAGGTTCAAGCCCCTGGCTCCCACCTATACCCCACAAGTGGTAAAGCAAGGCTTCAGGTGACTCTCTGGCCCTTTCCTTCTATCTCCCCTTTCCCTTTCAATTTCTCTGTCTCATCCAGTAATAAATTATATATATATATATATATATATATATATATATATATATATATATATCAAAAAAGGTCTGCACCATAGGAGAGACAGAGAGATTATAAAAGAAATAATTTACTGGGGAGCAGGCAGTGGTGCACTGCATTGAGCTCAGCTGTTACAATGCACCAAGACCCTGATAAAAGCCACTGGTACCCACTTACTTGTGGAAGGAAAACTTGCAAAAGCAGTGTTGTAGGTGTTTTTTTATCTTTTTTAAAAAAATTGTTATTTCTCTCTCCATCCTACCTTCCCTATCAATTTCTCTGTCTTTATCCAATAAATAAACATCTAAAATAAGAAATGTGCTATCCAAGAAATTTTAGAGTCAGTTATTTAACCTTAAGTGAATGGCATGCTGATTATATAATATATATATAAATTATATTATATTATAATTATATTATTGCCTCCAGGGTTATGGCTGGGGCTTGGTGCCTGTACTACCAACCTGATGCTCCTGTGGCCATTTATTTATTTTTTTTTGGATAGGACAGAGAGAAATTGAAAGAGGAGAAATAGACTCCTGCAGACCTGCTGCATGACTTGTAAGGTGACCCCTCTGCAGCTGTGGAGCAGGGGCTCGAACCAGGATCCTTGCACTGGTCGCTGTGCTTTGTATATGTGCTATGTGCACTTAACCCCGTGTGCCACTGCCCCGCCCCAGGCATGCTGAGTATTAAAGGTCATCTTTGCTGCCACTTGTTTCTGGAAAGAGTACAAACACGAATTCTCTCACACTTGTCGTAAAAGCCCTTCTTTTCCAAAGACTGACTTAGTTTTTATGTTTCTTTATTTTTCTAGCCTTATTTTGCTCATCTAAAGAAAACTTCACAGGGTACTTATAAAAATTAAGAATAATTATTAGCCACCAGATGCAGTAGTTGAAAAGAAACAACTGTTAAATATTTGCCAGCTCCTTTTCTACTTAATAGACTCAGACTTAGCCACAAGGCCTAACTGTCCTATAAGTTGGGCTTCAAGTTAGCCGCAGTGAAAGTGGCAAATCTTAAAATCTGAGGTCACTAATAATCCATTTTACCTGTGATCTTGATCCAAGTGGGTTCAGTACATGGATTAGCAAAGTATCTGAATGAATACTAGTGAATGACATCAGGTTTTGATAGTTCTTCTCAATATGTCTTCAGGAACTTGGCTGTTTTCAGGTGCCTTTTGAAAATAGCATCTGGTGGCTGCCTGAGCAGTAACCCGACTTCAGGGGGAGCAGATCACAGCATCTGTGTTTCTCTGCAAAACAGCATGGCTATTAAAATAGCTCTTAGGCACAATCTATCACTGCACTGTCTCTCTTGTTTGCACAGACTGTAACTGCTGAAGGGAGAGACTGAAGATGTACTGGTGGGGCATTAGAAGAGAAATTGGGAGAAGTGACTTTGGTGTGTCCATGTTTTGTTAGACATTTAGTGGGTCACTTTGAACAAGACATTTGGACTCTGTGGACATAAGCTTAATGATTATGACCCCTCCTCTGGTGAGGGAGACTTTCTGTGGTTTATAATAACAGCTGATGTTTGGGAACAGGTAGTACTAGTAACCAGGCTTTTTTTTTTTTTTTGCTCTGCCATTAAAAAATGTACTCAAATTTCTAGGTTCCTTTTCTCATCTGAAAACATAGATGGTGATCATTAGCATGTAGAGTGGTTTATAAACACTGACTTAGATGCTAACTGTAAAGTTTTAGACATGGTTGCTGGCATATAAGTACTCAGTAAACATCAGATGTTTTTCTTTCCCTGTCACAGTGTTGCCTAGTATCAGTGCTGAGGCATGCAGCCACACTGTATAGTTTTAACTTAGAATCTAAATCATAAAAATAGTCATCAAGCATTTTATCATTCTAATACTTTATCACATTCATATTTTTTTCCTTAGTGTTTTCTGGACTTCACCACTCTAGGCTGACTTTCTCAAATACAGAGATAGAGAGACAGTGACAAGGGAACAAGTACCACAACACTGATGCTTTCTCCAGTCAACTGGGGACTGGGCTCTAACCTGCAACTCAGGCATGACAATGCAAGCACTATAACATTCATTTCATAGATATGTATTTAATATTGGATAGAGGCAGAGAGAAATTGAGAGGGGAGAGAGATAGGAAAAGAGACAGAGAGACATTTGCAGCCCTGCTTCACCATTTATGAAGCTTTCATCTGCTTTGTGCAGTTAAGTGTACACTGAACCACCTGATCTCTTGTTTCTTTTTTATTACCATTAACCCAGTTTGTTTGTTTTGTAGATGAATAAGTCAGAGAGGCAGAGAGATCACAGCACTGAAGATTCCTTCAATGAGATGACAGACAGTTGGGCTTGAAGCTGGGCTGCACATATAGTAAAGCTCATTCACTTCTTATAAGCACATCTGCACATACTGATCCATCAGACGTAGAATGCTTTTTTCCACAGATGATTCTTTTTCATGGGACTTTGAGTCTTCTAGAAGGAGACCTGATGACATTTGGTGAAACTGAACACAAAACCAAGAAGGAATTTTTAAAATGATCTATTTGTTTTGTGCTGGCTAGATGACAGACTGATAGATATGTATTTAATATTGTTTTGTGCTGGCTAGATGACAGACCGATAGATATGTATTTAATATTTTGTGCTGGCTAGATGACAGACCGATAGACAGTCCGGCCAGAGCACCACTCAGTTCTGGCATATTGCAGTGCTGGGTACTGAGTCAAGAGCTTCAGCCAGGTTCCTGAACTCTATCCTTGAGCTCTTTCCCAGACCTAGAACCTTGTAGTTTATCAATGGATGATGATGATCAACTTTGAAAAGCACCTGAGTTATAAAGTGTCTGGTTCTGGATTATACTTCTGTCAACTATGTGGCAGGACAGAATTTGACCTTAGACTTAAGAGATATATGTGGCCAACTTTCTGTTTCCCCTCTTCTGTTTATATACCTGTTAAAGAATTGTTTATTTTTCTTCTGCCACTGAGGCTACTGATAGAGCTTGATGGTCCTGGTAGCTTCCCCCCTCTTTTTGAAAGAGAGAGGAGGGGGCTTTTATAAAGAAAGAGTAAGAGAGGGAGAGAGAGAGACTGAGAGACTGATCTATTGCTCATGAATCTTATTACCTGCAGGTAGTAGCTGAAAGGCTTGAACCTGTGTCCTTGCACATGTTAACAAGTGCACTGCACCTTGTGCACCAGGTTCTATCCCCTACTTTATAGCTTTTTTTCATATGTTATATGTTATCTGTTATATATGATATATGTGTAACTGTATATTTTATGTATATACACACATTCCTGTTTAACTGATTTATGGCTAAAATAATGAAACATATACCTAATTTCACAGTAATTATTAAATTATTGACTAAATTTTCCAGAAGGAAATTCAACATCAACTTCCTCTCCATATTATTTAACACATATAGATACATACAAACACACATTTTAAATTGATCCCTTTTAGTGGAAAGGTGGGACCATGGGCAGCAAAATGTGTGTTTTCTTTAAATTCCATTTTATATTTCAAGCCAGAGTTTTTTGCCTTTTTGTGTGTGCTTTTTTTTGTTTTGTGGACAAAACTCTGAATTTACTGCAGTCTAAAATCACTGCATCACTATTATAGTGCTTACTATTATATTTGCTATTATTTAATACTATTTTCTATTTCCACATTTTGCATTCTAATATATCGGACTGCAAAAGATTCCAATTCATCTTCTGTCTGGGATTTTAAATAGGTTAATAGGATGCAAATATAAGGCACATTTTTGCATTCTGTTATCCATACTGTATACAGATATTGCTATGCTGTTTGGGCAAAATGTAATGTAATATAATTTAATATGATACTTTCAAACACATTAGATTGTTCCTTAGGGTATTATGGCCATGTTCCTAAACTGTGTTAAACCATAGCTAAAGCAAGTCTGAACAAAATGAGTTTCCTTTCTTATTTTCCTGGCTTCTCATAGTTTGATGACTTTTTGTCATCCAGGCTAAATGGTGTTTTGGGTTGCATGTGGTCAGGCTAGGCTAGAAATGAGTTTGGAAATATTCAGTGCTCCTCATGAGAATAGATTGCTATTTCTACTGTTAGCCTGCTCCTCAATTCACCAGCCATTCTATTTATTTATTAATTCACCGAACTCACTCACTCACTCATTTATTTATTCATCTGTATGTCTTATTCTATGCTACAAACATTAATCTTTCTGTTTTCCAACACTTTTTTCTGTGGCTATGGGCAGTCAGTTTAACTGGAACCTAGGATGGACCGTGCTTGACTCTTAAAATGAGCTGAATGCATTTGACAGGAAGCATGCGTGTGACTTTTCTCTTTTCTATATGGAACATTCCTTGACTATATATACTATAAAAGTCGAGGAGCGGGGCCCGGCGGTGGCACACTTGATGAAGCGCACACATTACAGTACACAAGGACCCAGGTTCAAGCCCCCAGATCCCACAGGCAGCAGGAAAACTTCACAAGTGGTGAAATAGGGCTGCAGGTGTCTCTCCGTATCTTTCCCTTTCTATCTCCCCTCCCATATCAATTTCTGTCTCTATCCCATAATAAGTAAATAAATATATTAATATATTTATAAAAGATTGACAAGACCATAGGATAAGAGGGGTACAGTTCCCACCACCAGAGTTCCCTGTCCCATCCCCTCCCTTGAAAGCTTTCCTATTTTTCTATCTCCCCCACCCATCTCAGTTTCTCTCTGCCTCTATCAAATAAATAAATAAATGGTTGAGCTGGATGGTAGTTCATCTAATAAAACACACACATTGCCATGTGCAAGGACCTGAGTTTAAGTTCCCAGTCCTCTACCTATAGAGATGAAGCTTTTCACATGGTAAAACAGTGCTGCATGTGTTTCTTGATATCACTTTTCTTCATATCCTTGACTTTTGCTCTCTGTCTTTGCTCTTCTACGAAAACAAACAAAAATAATAATAAAGAAAAATAAAACAGAAGAAGATTGTCCACCAGAAGCCTCGGAGTCCTCGTGTAGGCACCAAGCCAATTGTAATCCTGCTGAAAAAAAAAAGTGAATATAATATACTACAACATGTGTCATACTTGATACAATATAGACATACAACTCACAATACAATGTAAACATACAATGTCCACATACAACACTCAATACTCATAGTTTTTGTTTTTCAGAACTAAATAACAGATCATGGCACCTATAAGAATACCTGGAATTTGATAGTTGCTTAATCAGATATCTTTTCTAAAAAAAGACGGTAGGACCCACCACCCATAGTAGACAATAACAACACTTCAGCACACTCATTACAGGGTAGACTGATAAATGCTTGGCTATTGAATAACTTGAGAAAGGTTGTAAGCACAGAGAATTTCTTCTAGCCCAAACACTACTGCTCAGGAAGCCTCTCTGCAGTTGATCTGCTTCCTTACAACTTTGCCACTCCAGAGTCTTTCTCTCTTTCACTCTCTCTCCAATTTACTCTTTTATAGTAATTACAGTAATATCACTACACTATATCAGAATGTGTGTGGAGCAGGAAAAGGAAAAGGGGATATTTCAGCTCCTTCTCCCACCCTATGGACAAGTATCAGTAGTGAATGGATTGCAGTCCATATGTAGACATGCTATCATGTAGTAATCCTCTTCAGTAATGTCCAGGAATCTGAGCCCAGTTCCCTTTGAGATACAGTCAAATTTATTGCAATCCTTTGAGTAACCAAAGACTCTGGAGGGAACAAGTGGAAAGACTACATTTTTAACTCCCTCTGTCTTTTTCTTCTTTGCCCCTCCACAAATTGAATCTTCTCCATTGACTGCACATCTGCATTTTAGCAGGCAAGCTGCAATTACTCAATGACAGTATGCCCTGATTTCCACTGTGGAAGATCCAGGGCTCGCTGAGATGACCCAGGCGTGACCATTCTCTGTCAGCAATGCTAGAAGGAAGCATCTGGCTTAAAAATCACAAAGTAATGGAGAGCATGGTTGTTTACTATTCTCATATGTCATTCAAAGCGCTGCACCAAGTTCTTCCTTCCAGAGTCTTCCAGAAAATTCTGGCAGATTTCTCTTTCCTAATACCTTGAGTGTGTTCCATTGTGGGGCTCTGTCAACTTTGCTGCTGATAAGAATGCTTATCTAGTGGTATGCTTGACCCCTTCTTTTTCTTTAATTGTAGTGGTCCAGGCTCTAAAGCTTAAGAGTGGAGAGGTACCCTTTAATGTAGCTTCTCTGTTTGTCACGTTCTTCAAAAAAAAAAAAAAAAAGGAAGGATTAATGGTTTACAGTAGATAGTAAACACAGTTGTTGGTACATGTGTAAACTTTCTCAGTTTTTTTAAAACACTCTAACCCTGCACCTAGGTCCTTCACCGCCATTTTACATAAGGACCCGAGCCACTTACCACCTCTGCCCCCCCCCAGTCCATTACTTTCACGCAATATACCAAACCTAGTCCATACTCTGCTTTGTGTTTCCCCTTCTGTTCTTATTCCTTCACTTCTCTTTATGAGTGAGATCATCCCATATTCATTCTTCTCTTTTTGGCTTAACTCACTTGACTTGGTTCTTTCAAGTTCCATCCAAGATGAGGTAGAGAAAGTGAATTTCTTCATCATTTTTAATAGCTGAGTAGTCTCCCATTGGGTATATCTACCATAAATTTCTTAGCCATTCATCTGTTGTTAAAAAACTAGGTTGCTTCCAGATTTGGGCTATTACAAATTGTGTTGCTGTGAACATGGGTTTTCACTGATCTTTTCGGATGGGTGTGTTTGGTTCCTTAGGATATATCCCCAAGAAAGGAATTGCAGGGTTATAGGGCAAATTTCTACCTTGTGATGGTTCTTCAGACTGCTCTCCACAGGGGTTGGACCAGTTTACATTCTCATCAGCAGTGCAGGAGGGTTCCTTTGTCCCAGTAACCTCTCCAGCATTTGTTGTTGATATCTTTTCTGATGTATGACATTCTCACAGGAGTGAGAATTATTGTCTTTATTGTCATTATTGTCTTTATTTGCATTTCCTTGATAACCAGTGACTTGAAGCATTTTTTTTTCATATGTTGGCTGGCCTTTGGAATCACTTCTTTGGTGAATATTCTGTCCATATCGTCTCCCTATTTTTGGATGTGGCCATTTTGTTGTTGTTGGTGGTGAGTTCTTTATATATTTTGGCCTTTTGTCTGAAGTATGGTATGTAAAGATCTTCTCCCATTCTGTAAATGGTCTCTGTTTTGGGGTGGTGGTTTCCTTTGCTGTGCTAAAGCTTTTTAATTTGACATAATACCATTGGTTTGTTTTTGTTTTAGTCTCTCTTGTAATTGCATTTATATCATTGAAGATTCCTATAAAATTTAGATGGAAAAGAGTGCTGCCAATATTTTCCTCTAAGTATTTGATAGTTTCTGGTCTAACGTCCAAGTCCTTGACCCATTTGGAATTTACTTTTCTGTTTGGTGAAATGTAGTGGTTCAGTTTCAGTCTTCTGCATGTTTTATCCCAATTTCCCCAACAGTAGTTATTGAAGAGACTCTCTTTTATCCACTTATTAGTTTGGAATTCTTTGCTAAAAGTTAGATGTTTATAGGTGTGAAAGCCTAATCCTCTGCTCTCACTTTTGTTCCAATGATTACTGTGTCTATTTTTGTGCCAGTGCCAGGCAGTTTTGATAGCAATGACCCTATAATATAGTTTGAGATATGGAATTGTAATGCCTCTGTTCTTTTTTCCCAAGACTGTTTTGGTGATTCTAGGTATTTTATGCTTCCAGATAAATGTTTGTAGCTTTTATTCTATTCTTTTAAAAAATGGTAGGCCCCTGATGAGGATTGCATTAAATTTGTATATGGCTCTGAGTAGAATATTCATCTCAATGATGTTATTTGTTCCAATCCATGAACATGGACTATCTTTACACTTTTTTGTTTATTTTTCTAGTTCCTTGAATAATTTTTAATATGCAAGGCTTTCATTTCTTTTGTTGAGTTTATTATTAGATATTTTATTGGTTTTGCTGCTCTAGTGAATAGGACAGATTTCTGGTTTTCTTCTTTTAACTTAGTGTTTACATAAAGGAAAACCACCAAATTTTATGTGTTAATTTAATAGTTTGACATCTTACTATATTGCCTGATAATTTCCAGGAGCTTCCTGCTGGATTCTTTAGGTTTTTATATGTATACTTTCCTTTTATCTGTAATTCCTTGTTCTTGTGTGGTTGCTATGGCAAGAACATACAATACTATCTTGAATAGTAATAGTGGTAGTAGGCAGCCCTGTCTAGTATCTGATCTAAATGTTACCTTTTGTTAACCCCATTTAACTTAACTTGTCATTTAGACAGAATTTCAAATGATTTTCCCTCAGTAAAGTCTTCTATGATACTTTAGGTCAAATATTTCCACACTAGACTGATATGGCTCTTTATAATTCTCTTATGCTTATTTTATAAAAGCACAGTTGTATATATACACATATTTGCATATTAATATACAAACATCCATGGGATTTATTATCATTTGCTCTACTATATGATTAATATGTTCTTTACCCTGGAATAAATGTTTTATTCTCAATCACAAAGTACAATTTCCAACATAGACTAAGTTCTTCATAAGCACTTATTGACTACATGATTAGATAGTTGGAAAGCTGTATTATTTGTTTAAACTGAGAAAAATTCTTACAGCCTTTGAAGTGTTGTTGCGGCGGTCTGGTGTCGGGCTGCACCACGGAGAAGAGAGCGGACGTCCAGAGCAAAGGGGTACACAAATCTTTATTATAGGATGGGGGGGAGAGGTTTGCTTCAGACCACGTGGAGCCAGCCGGCAATGGCCGACCACGGGGGGGGGGGGGGGGGGGGGGGGGAGAGCAGGGAGCGAGACTTCAGAGAGGGAGGGCCCAGAGCCCAGAGAGAGTGCCAGAGTTTCCGAGAGTTCCCCAGTAGGAGAGTTCCAGAGTTCCTGAGTTCAAGAGTAAGGGAGAGGGTTCCTGAGTTCGAGAGTTTCAGAGTTACAGAGTAAGAGAGAGTTCCACAGTGGAAGAGTTTCAGAGGGTTCCCCAGTACGAGAGTTCCAGAGTTCCAGAGTTGGAGAGTTCCTGAGTTCCAGAGTAAGAGAGAGTGTTTGTGCCGCTGCAAAGAGACAGCAGAGTTCTGTTTGGTGATTAGTTTGTCTTAGTTTATGAATCGTTGTTCCTGAATAAAGAAATACAGCTTCCCTGCCCAGCCGTTGTCTCCGCGTCTCTGTTACCAGCCCGTGAAGCTAAGCCGGCCCGGCCAGAGCTTCCGGAATTTTAACAACATTGAAGGAAGTAGTAGTCTGAAAAGATCCATATTTAGGCCTATCAATTTCTTTTTCTCTCCCATGAGCAGTCATCCTTATCGGTAAAAAATGCAACAATATTTGAAAGATATTTCTGAGTCAGGGACATATATTTGAGACTTACTACTCAACATTTTATGGTGGGTCTGAGGGTGGTCTAGTGATAGGAGTGTTGAATTTGGAAGCATGAGGTCCTAAGTTTGACTCCCAGCATCACATATCACATGTGCTAGAGTAATGCCCTGGTTATTATTCTCCCTTTTTGTTTCTCTGTCAACATAAATAAATTAGTAACCATTTTTCATAAAGATATGGGAGCTGATTATGTACATAATCTACCTAACAACTTCAAAATTTCAGTCCCCAAGAGGAAAGTTAGTTAATCAGAATAGACCAAATCATTTGCATCAACTCTAGGTATAGAGCACCTGTCTTATCTGTTAGGGATCATTTTCAGTATCAAATTCCCTGTTACTATTTAAGTACTAATCATTTATCCTTTTAAATATATTCTTTTTAAAAAATATTTTATTTTTTTTTTCAATAGAGACAGGTATTGAGAGGGGAGAGAGACAGAGAGAGAGAGAGAGATATCAAGACCTTCAGAACTGCTTCAGTGCCTGTGAAGCTTCCCACCCTGTGGAGATGGGGGGAGTGGGGCCTTGACCCACATCCTTGGGCACTGTAACGTGTACACTACTTGGTGTGCCACCATCCAGCCCCCCCCCCAATATACTAATCTTACAAACAGCTTTTAAACATAGCAGTCTCTAACCTGTATATTGTCTCTTGAACAGAGGACATTTTAATTTTGTTTTTGTCACATGTATAAGAGGTCATATATACTCACATTTATTTATCTATACAGACTAGCCAACAACAGAGTAGGAGATTATGGTTAGTGAAGTGGAGAGTAGGATCAGTTTGGGCATCATATTGTCCCCACCACCAGTACTCTGTGTCTACATTCCCTTCACTGAAATCTTCAGTGGTTATTCCATGGCGATATATGTTGCTAGATTAGGGTAGAGAGTAGCTCTAAAACTTGAAGAAATATAAAATACAACTAAACTGTTTACCACATCAATCTAACCTAGAGCCCATATCTATTCATATTTGGCATAAAAGCCTATATAACCTGGCCTAAAGAAGGCACCCTAAGTTTTCTAAAAGAATATTTATTACTTAGGTTTTAGGCACCCTTCTCTCCTACGCCCTACCTCACATCCCTCAATCACTCTATCTATTCAACTAACTACATAAAAGAAAATAAGAGATATCTCCTACTCTCTTCTGACAGCAACAGCATTAGTCACCCCTTGATAATCTTTAGAAGAAACATGGTATACAATTGGCCAAAAGATATACTGGCAAAAATATATGTCAACTAAAGGCCAATTATTTTTATCTATGACAACCTTTATTAGAATCAACAAGCAAGTAAATGCAATAAAACTCAAGGCTAACTTCGACCCCACTAAAATCTCACCTGCATTTCCTCCCCAACTTGAGGCCAGACCCCATAGGCTAATTTGGATACAGTAAATGACACTTGATGCTTTAACACCTGGGAGAAAATCCAAAGTCATCATATAAAAAAGGGATTGATTACAAAAGCTGGAAAAAAGCAAGAGACTGGTTCACTTAATGGTGGCCTCTTTGGTTACTATCAGGCCACTCCATTTACCTGAGACCTAAGATTACTATGTCGACATGATGGGCCTAGAGCTCAGATAGACCCTTCTCTCCACCACAACTGGTCACTTCCATCAGGAATGTCATCATATGCCATTTTTATCATGATTTAATAATGTTTAACAAGATTGTAGGATAAGAGTGATACGATTCCTTACAATTCCTACACTTAGAGTTCTGTGACCCATCTCTTCCATCGGAAAGTTCCCTGTTCTTTATCCCTCTGGGGGTATGGAACAAAAATCTTTTTGGGGTACAGAAGGTGGAAGGTTTGGTGTCTGTAATTGCTTCTGGGAATTATTAGTCTGATACATACCCCCAGGCTGTTTTTATCTTCCCCTAGTGGGAGAGGGCTCTGGAGAGGTGAGGTTACAGGACACACTGATGAGGTCATCTGACCAGGGAAGTCAGGATGCAATCTCAATATTGTCTGCAATTTGGTGGCTGAAAGGCAGTAAGATGTAAAGCAGGACAAATTGTTCAGTAATCAGGAACCTAAAGGTAAGAATAAAGCAGATGGATCTAAGATTCTTCATGTGGGAAGAAGTTAAGAAGTCTATTTTAGGTATATTCCACCAGGCCCATGACTAGTAATTTTTGCCTGAACCCAATAGCTAACATGCAGGTGGGATAAAAATATTGTCTGGGAAGATGGTGTCACAGTTGAGAATAGGGCTAGAAATCTGGGCAAAGAGGAGCTCCCAAATGTGAGGAAAGTATATTAAACACTGTTAACTCTAAACTCTTAACCTAGGGCCCATGTTAAACAAAGTATATTAAACACTGTTAACTAACTCTTTGACCTAGAGCCCATGTCTATACATACTTAGCACAGGAGCCTGTGTAACTTCTGCATCCCTGTCAGTCTGGGTTCACATTCCATGGCCATAACTAAGAACATTCTAGGCTGCACTCATTTCAGGACCTGTCTTCTTCAAGTGGCAGAGAAGTTTGACCCACCCTCCCTTCAGAGAGTGGGGCAGTCCCTACCATTGCTGCTCTACAAGGTCATACAGACGCCCATAGGATAATGTTCCTGATGAAAGTTACCAGTGATTGCAGAGAGAGGGATCTATTAATGGTCTAGGTCCATCATATCTGTATGAGAATACAAGGATTCCCTGACTAAAGCCCCAGATATCTCTGCTCTTTATTGTTAAAATGGAAAAGAAAAAGAGAGAATGAGATCTACCTCACAGCATTGTTACAAAGTTTAAATGAGCTCAGTCATTCAACAATGCTTATAGGGAGCAAGTGTGCATTAACTGATGAATTAGATCATCATCATTACTGTAATTATTATCCAGATATTTAATGGCTTCAGTGCCATGTATATAAGCTCAGTAAATAAATGGACAGGGACAAACACCTGGGATCCAATCCTGCCTCTATCAGTCATAACACAGTAATAGACTGTTCACCCTCACTCTTCTCAATTCCCATTTTCACACTAAGATAGAAGTCCTTGTCTGGCCAATTGTCAAAGCTGAACAAGAGAGGGTATCTAGTGGCATGGGTAAAAGTTTTGCTTGGAGAGTCGGATAAAATGATCTTCTCTCTCTCTGCTGCTGCTGCTTGACTTCCAGCCTGTTTTATGAGGTTATTTGCATAGTGACATGTTTCTGAAATGCTATCATTACCAGCACTGCAGTTTTTCTCACATGAGATAATAGATAGAAGCATGTTCTGCATCCACACATGTAATAGATTCTATTATTAGGAAAGACAAAGAAATTTGGCAGTATTATTGTACTTTGGATAAATCTGACTGAATACATATGAACCTGGAGTTGGTATGGAACCCTGCAAGTGAAGAGCATTTGCTATGCAAAAAAGGGAACTCTAAGAGAGAGAAAGGAGAAAAAAAAAAAAGCAATATGCCTCTACCAACCTAAGATTGTCATGGCATGTTGGGCCCTTGGTCTCTGGCACATTATCTATTGCCTGGCAAAAACACTTTCATTAAGTACTTATTAACGAATAAAGGAATCTGATCAGAAGAACATACTATTACTCCTGGGATAACTGTTGATTGAGTACCCACTTCCTACCAGTCACATTATTATTATTATATTCCTATCACTATCTTTTACAACATCACAGATTCATAAAGTAGGGATTATTCTGTCCTCTCATACTAACAAGAAGATTGACACCGACACCCTGTAATTTAAGTCAGGAAGCGAATAAAGGCCAGAGACAGAAACTAAGCACTTTTTTGAGTCTTTAAGCTCCCAAGACACTTTCAACAACCTAACACAAACATTTCCCAATTTCTTTAAACTTTCTTATAGATCACTTTCTTTTTAAACTTATTTTTTATTTTTTTAATATTTTATTTATTTATTTTCCTTTTTGTTGCCCTTGTTTTTTATTGTTGTTGTAGTTATTATTGTTGTCATCGTTTTTAGATAGGACAGAGAGAAATGCAGAGAGGAGGGGAAGACAGAAAGGGGGAGAGAAAGATAAACACCTGCAGACCTGCTTCACCGCTTGTGAAGTGACCCCCCTGCAGGTGGGGAGCTGGGGGCTTGAACTGGGACCCTTATGTTGGGCCTTGTACTTTACACCATGTGCATTTAACCCACTGTGCTAATGCCTGACTTCAGTTTTTTAATTTTTAAAAGATTTATTAATGGGGCTAAGTGCACATATCTCCATGTACAAGAACCCAGGTTTGAGCCCCTGGTCCCTACCTGCAGGAGGAAAGCTTCAGAAGTGGTGAGCAGTGCTACATGTGTCTCTCTGTCTCTCTCCCTCTCAATTTATCTCTGCTCTATCAAGTAAAATAAATAAAGTTTTAAAAATTGTTTTATAAATGAGTTTTTTAATATTTTATTTATTAATGAGAAAGGAGGAGAGAAAGAACCAGACATCACTCTAGTACATGTGCTGCTGGGGACTGAACTCAGGACCCTATGCTTGAGAGGCCAAGGCCTTATCCATTGCGCCACCTCCCAGATCACTATAAATGAATTATTAACAAGAGAGAGAACTGGAGGATCACTCTGGCACATACAATATTGGGATTAAATTTGGGACCTGAGTCCAAAACTCTAGTCACTAGGCTGCTTCCCGGGCCACATTTCTTAAATGCCTAGTAAAGTGGTTAGCCAATAATCACAGTCTTATAATTCACCTTTAAAGCAACCATAATGCACCTGGGCAAGAGAAAAAGAAGTCTTAGTGCAGATGTTAAGTGGACCTCTTGTCCATCATTTAAGACTATCACCCAAACAAGGTTATTATTTGAGAGGAGAAGGAGTTGGGAAAAAATGAGACTTTTATTAAATTATCTGAAAGAATACTAGACTCCACTAGCATGTGCTTTCAAGGTGATAGATTAACTGAAATAAAATTATTGAATTGAGAAGCCATTCTTTACAAGGGGATTTCAGGAAACCAGAATGCTTTGTGTAATATTACTGCCAGAACTGCCTATAAAACAAAAGTTATGTGTTCCTTGGTGGTACCGAAATCTTTGGTTTGTCTTCTTTTCCTCTCACTTTGCTTTCTAATGGTATAAATCTTAAAAATCTACAACTTCTAACATAACTAGAAAGTTAATTGGTTTTCTTGTTTCACCTGCTATATAGTAACCACTGTTTTTCATAGCCATTTCTCTCTGATTGTCATGTTAAAAGTCTGATACATTTTTTTTTCTTTTTTGTCTATTCTTGCTGTCAATTGAAATCTAAGATTCAATACATCAGCCAAGTCACTCACTGCTGGCATACCCTACTGCATCCATTTTCCATGTCTCCCTCTTTTCTCTGGCTTGATTCAAATGTCTTATTAACATGCTTTTGTTGAGTACATAATATGTGCTGTCACTGAAACAGGGAGGAGCAGAACCTAAGAAAGAGTGAATGAAGACCAACCTTCAAAGGCTTCTGGGGCATGAGGAGATAAGATAGAAGTGCTTCAAAGGAAATCTCATAAAAATGTTGATGATGACAGAATATTTTTTAAAGATGTTATTTATTTATTCATGAGACGTTAGGAGGAGAGAGAAAGAACCAGACATCACTCTGGCACATGTGCTGCCAAGGATCGAACTCAGGACTTCATGCTTGGGAGTCCAAAGCCTTATCACTGTGCTACCTCCCGGACCACAATGACAGAATATTTGTGTGATGCTGTGAGAGAAAAAGAGAAAACATGCATTTTAAAGTCATAGTCTACTGATAGACTATCTATGAATTGTGGAATCATCAGCAAAGTGTCAACCCGCTCTGCCTCAATCTCCTCCTCTGTTTGATGGGTTTACACACATTGGGAGTTTTGTAACAATTGATAAGGCCACACAAATGGAGTGTGGCATGGGACCCGGGACAGAACTAGCTCTCTGGACTTGACAGTGATTCTCACTTCTCCACTTCCTCTTTGTTTCAACCAAGAGCCATCTTAGGATGTCTTTTAGCAGAATCCAAAAAGAGAACAGAAAGCCTGGATAATAAGTCTACTTTTTCACACATGCAACCTCGGTACTTGTCTGAACACAATATGACCTTAGGGGAAGCTTCATTGCTGTGATGCCTTTCTGTCTCTGTCTTTCTCTGAAAATGTTGGACTCAAATCAGTGAAGCCTCAGAACAACAACAGCAGCAAAGTTAAGTACAGTAGGTATCAGCTTTATGTGATACAAGGAAGTTAGAAAATGTAAAAGGTGTTTTTCTTGCACTGACCTTTGAAATATTTATGAGGTAATATCATGTGGGCCAGGTGGTGACACACCCAGTTAACTTACATAGCACTAAATACAAGGATCTGGGTTTGGGTTCCATGCAGGGGGAATGTTTCATAAGCAGTGAAGCAGGTGTCCAGATGTCTGCCCTCTCTTCCTCTCTATCTCACCCTTCTCTCAATTTATATCTTTGTCCTGTCCACTAAAATGGGAAAAAATATGGCCACTAGGAGCAGTGAATTCGTAGTGCCAGCACTGAACCCCAGAGATAATATAACCCTGGAGGCAAAAAAAAAAAAGAAGAATGAGGAGGGGGAAGGAAGGAGAAGAAGGAGAAGGAGAAGGAGAAGGAGAAGGAGAAGGAGAAGGAGAAGGAGAAGGAGAAGGAGAGGGAGAGGGAGAGGGAGAGGGAGAGGGAGAGGGAGAAGAAGAGGAAGAGGAAGAGGAATGAGCAGAAGAAGAAAGGGAGAGAGAAGAGAGATAATATCATAATCTGAGGAACAGGGTGGAGAGAAAATATAGTTATTAACTATTGAATATTAAATACTGCTTATCATTGTGTAAAATAAATTACAATCATCTGTATCTTTTTCATAGCACTTTTAGATGAGATAAATATCATTGTCTTCTCCATTTTAAAGAGTTTTGAATAAGCCCAGTAAACTTTATAACGCAGATCACAGAAAGGCCATGCAGCACACCTGGAATTCAAGCATAGCAATGTTGAACTACAGAACCAGGATTGAGCCACTTTCTGAATCTCCTTGACATAAACACCTCCTTCTTGTATGGACTTCATTCTGCCTGATGACTGGCACCTGACTGCCTTTCTGTAGTGGAGGAGATTTCATCAGGGACTGTAGCCATCCTTCATCCTGATATGTGTTTGGAGAAGGGCAGGTTTTGAAGGGGACACTGGTTAAAACAAAATGTTACCAATAAAAACAAAACACAGTGAATCAAAAACTGGGTCTGGCCTTTGGCAGCATTAATTTCTCTTCCAGTAACTTATCTAAGATTTAGCTAGTCTTATATTAAACAATAGGGAGTTACCATAGCAACAGCATTGCCATGTAATAACGCTTACATCCTTTCCAACTGTAAAATCAAAGCCAGAGAGGTAAATAGAAACCATCAAATTACCAAATAACCATCTTAATAGTCTCTCTTTTTCTTTCTTTCGGAGAATGATTATTGATTGCTTTATTTATGGTATGTCAGTGACACCATTGCTAATTTATACCCCCCCCCTTCCTGCTGTATGGATGCAGAGGAGAAGAGCACCAGGTGCCTCTGGGCCTCATTGTACCAGTGTGCCTCCTATTCCAGGAGGATAAAGTTTGAGTCTGTGCCATTTCCTGCCAGCTGCTGCCAATATTGCTCTAGGGGTATTTATTTTTCATGCTGGCTGAAGAATGCTTGATTAACCCTGTGCACTTGCCACATCTGCTCTGATGCCTGCTCACTGTATCTTTTCACCTTCTGGCAGAAAGGTGTCATCTGTGTTGGAAACTTGGGCTGCAGTGTCTACAGCAGATGTTTCTCCCATGGTGCACAAAGTGAGGCAGTTTGTCACCCTTTCTTACCACCTATGCATACCCGTCTTTGCTTATTTCTTCTTTTCTACTTGGCTAACTCCAAATTTCCCTTCAAGACGAGAGTAAAACATCTCGTCAACCAAGAAAACCTATACCCTCCTGTTCTCATCTTTGAGGAAGTGCCCCTGCCCACTCTTATGATATTCTGCTGGTCCATTCCATATCATACCTCTGAGCACATACTAAGTAGAACATAGAACATTCAATGTCTCACTTCCTTAACTGTGGATGGTTAAAATACCTTTTATTGGTGTCAGTCTATGGGTAGTTAATCAGACTGACTGGTTATTCCTTTTTCTTCTGAGACTTTTTACATGTAAATAAAAGTAGATGGTCTGAGAAGCAAGTTTGGTTTATCTGCTGTATCTCTTGCAAACCACATCTTTTTAATTTCACGCATCGGTGGCATTATGTGTCATGCCTGTTACAATGCGACAGCTTGCTACCTTGTATAACTCAACATGTTGATGCAGCTGGGCATGCAAAATTATTCCAAGAGAAAAATTAGACCCTAAAAATTAAAAAATGGTACCAAATTTCCAAAGGAGGTGTTTCTTTGTCCTTTTCCCATGACCTCAAACATTTATGGGGTCTGATTTGAACAACATTCATATCTTAGTTCAATGAAAAGTCATTGTGCTTTTGATAAATACCAGGTCCTTGGTACAAAAGGAAAATTCTCCTTGAAATTTATGAAATAGTGGTCCATCCCATCAAAATATTCATTTAGGACCTCAAAATTATATGTATAATGAATAAAGTGAAAGAATAAAGAGCTTCTCTGCTCTCTAATCTAACTTATTTGCTGTGAAGTCCATTCTTTTAAAACCCATTCAATCCATGCCCTTTCTGACTTAACTTGTGATTATATCTTATCTTTTACAGATGAAGTACAAAGGCCTAACTCAGTCAGGCACCCAAAAGCTGTCATAAACTGTTTTCAGTTTATCCTGTTGCCTAGTGCTCTATATTGTCCAACTTTATCTGATGAGCCCATGTAGCTATTTTCTACTGGGTAGGCAATACTTCTCTTTAAGTATGATATTTAAATTTAAGATTTGACAAAATTTTGTTAAATATCTTGAATATATAAATTATGTCTCCACCTGGACAAGTGTCATCAACATTAGAAAAGATGTCAGAGCTTTCCTTCTAGACAAACAAGAGGTCTTCAGCTCTGACAAAGGCTAGGATTCCAGGAGTTTGGGCATTTGGGGGACTATGAATGAGCTTTAAAGAAGTCAGAAGATGTAGAAGATGTTTGTTTTGCACTGGCCCTTGAAATGTTCATGAAATAATATCATAGGGGCCAGATGGTGATGCACCCTGTTAAGCTTCCATACTATGAAATACAAAGATCTAGATTTGAGTTCCCCGCTCCCCTCCTGCAGGGGGAATGCTTCACAAACAGTGAAACAGGTCTGTAGGTGTCTCTCTGTCTCCCTCCTTTCGGTCTCCCCTTCCTCTCTCAATTTCTCTCTGTCTTGTCCAATAAGTGTGGCCACCAGGAGCAGTGAATTCATAGTTCCAGCACTGAGTCCCAGAGATAAGATAACCTTGGAGGGAGGAGGAAGAAGAGGAAGAAGAAGGAGGAGGAGGGGATGGATAATATCATGATAAGAGGAGCTGGATGTAGAGAAAAACGTAATTATTAACTATTGAATACTAAATACTGCTTTTCACTGTGTAAACTAAATCCCTACCACCTATATCTTTTCCATAGCACTACTAGATGAGGTAAACATCAGTCTTCCCATTTTAAAGAAAAAGCCTCGAAAACTTTATAACCCAGGCCACAGAATGGCCATGTAGCACACCTGGAATTCAAGCATAGGGATGTTGAACTGCAAAACTAGGATTGAGCCACTTTTTGTCCCCAAAAGTCCCAGTTTATGCCTATTATCTGCATGTAAATTCTAAGTAACATACCTTTTCATTATCAAAAGCGTTCTAGCTCAAGTTGGAAATGACATGATCATTCTATTTATAAGTGACAAATGACATGATCATTCTATTTATAAATGACATTCCTGGAGCACTTAGGTCATTCTGTAGGTTCTTCCCTAAGAAGTACCCTTAACCTGAGTGATCATGATAAGAGTTTTGTTCCATACACACTCTCTTTTGCATGACTTTTACTGTTATTTCCCAGCTCCGTCAGCAGGCAGGAAGAGACGCACTTTTTTTTCTCATTTTTCCCTTCTTTATTGTTATTAATTTATTTATAAAAAAATATCGACAAGACCATAGGCTAAGAAGGGTACAATTCCATACAATTTCTACTTCCAGAGTTCTATATCCCATCCCCTCCCTTGAAAGCTTTCCTATTCTTTTTTTTTTTTAATTTATAAAAAAGAAACATTGACAAAACCACAGGATAAGAGGGGTACAACTCCACACAGTTCCCAACACCAGAACTCTGTGTCCCATCCCCTCCCCTGATAGCTTTCCTATTCTTTAACCCTCTGGGAGTATGGACCCAAGGTCATTGTGGGGTGCAGAAGGTGGAAGGTCTGGCTTCTGTAATTGCTTCCCTGCTGAACATGGGCATTGACAGGTGGATCCATACTCCCAGCCTGTCTCTCTCTTTCCCTAGTGAGGCGGGGCTCTGGGGAAGTAGAGCTCCAGGACACATTGGTGGGGTTGTCTCTCCGGGGAAGTCTGGTTGGCATCAAACTCTATGCTCCACCAGAGGAAGATGAGTCCTGAAATTGGAACAGCTTGGAACGTTCCTACTCATGACCACAGAATGTGAGCTCAGATCTACAGGGATGCAGTGGTCACATAGGCTCCTAAGCTGAATATGGGCCCCAGATCAGATCAAATCAATGGGGTTTGCAGTCAACAATATTTATACACCTTCCCCATATTTGGGAGCTACTCTCTTCCTGGATGCAGCTTTCTGCTCCTTTTCCCAGCCATGACACCATCTCCCCAGACAATAACTTGGGTTCACCTGCATATCAGATTTCAGGCTCGGGGGGGTGGGGGGGGAAAGAAAAAAGACACTTGCAATTCTTACTTGCCTTTACAACTATAAACAGTCGACTATTGCTACTTACTATGACATAGTACTTCACTCCAGCACTGTGAAACATTTCCCTGGCAAACAAACCAAACATGTCCACTCCCGACACTCCAAAAATAAATAAATAAATTAATTAATTAAATGAATAAAAACAAAAATAAACTGAACTCAATTCTGTAATTATCTGGGAGTATGGATTGACCTATGTCAGGTGGAGAAGCAGTTACAGAACCCAGAACTCCCACATTCTCCACCCTAAAAAAGAATTGTAGTCCATACTCCCAGCGGGGGAGAAATGTTAGTGGAAGATGACCAGATGATATATAATAGTAAACTCATATCTGTGACACTGGAAGAATTACTGTAGCTTCTAATGGAGAGAATGGGGGATATAGAACTCTGGTGGTGGGAATGGTGTAGGATCATACCCCTGTTATCTTATAATTTTGTGGATCAATATTAAGCCACTAATAAAATAAAAGTAGCCAGAGATACATATACTACTACTTGCCAATTCTATTATTTGAAGGAAACCTGGAGCCTAGTGGTCTGGGGACACATTTGTTGCCTGCTGAAACTGCTTTCTCATCTGTCAAGTAGATTTGAAGATAATGCCTCACTCATAAAAATTTGTGAAAATATAATGAGGTCATGGTTATTAAGTTTCTGTCAGAATATCACCAGCGTTAACAGAGTTAACTTAGCACTTTCTTTTTCCTATTGTCCTTTCCTAAATGTAGAACAAAGAAAGCAAGTGACAGCCTTCAACTTTAACTTGTAGTAGAAATGCTGCTGGCATTTCTGAATCTTCTATTTTCCATACAAAATAGCTCTGCCCTCTCATAGTTCTTTGTGTCTTGCCTGTGTGCTGAGTTCCATATTCCATCAAGTGAGAAAGTCTTAAATAATCTCTTAAATTATAAACTACTTATTAATTCTAACTGCCTTCTAAAGTAGACATTTGTCTTGAGATTCTACAATAGAGATGAGATTCTACAATAGAGAGCTGCCTACAGAACCTGTCTCTTTTGGCTCTCTATGCCTCCTAAATGGGGAACGTTTTATTTAAACCTGCAATGAGAAGGGAAGAAATTTCCCATCTATGCATAACCTGCTACTGCCATAAGAGCTGTGACAAATGGACATCTACTAGTTAAGATTCTGTCAATTAGAGAGTTACTCACTGCCTCTGCTTTTGATAAACATCAGTCATTACAGGGGTTAGGGAAGCTGTGATTATCAGTCCTTTCCCAGGGTGCTTCTTTTTTTATTCCCTCTACCTCTTCTTTCTTGAATGTACCTTCTGGCATCAGCGATACGTGCTGGCTGCATCATTAAGTACAGAGACTTTACATCTTAATTCTTGTGATAGGTTTTCTCTAGGGGTAATGGTACATCTGTGGAGAAAAACTGTAATCTACAATGGAGGTGATATGTTAGAGTATTTTTATGGCATATTTAAGGAAAAAGCTGTCCAGAAATTAGTTTGTGTATATGTGTGAGTGTGTAGGGGGTAAGGTAGGTAAAGGAAAGGGATCTACTTGGTTTGATTGCTGACAGACTAATGTGGAATACATTGACTTGGCTTAGAGGTCTGCCAAGGTAAAACCATATTGTACTTAACTCAGGCAGGAAAGAATAAGGATTTCAGGATGTAAGGTAATTTGCTCAACTTGTATTCTCTTTATCTCTAGGAGTCTCCTAAGCTATTGAGCAATATTATTATTAATTCTCACTTTCTTTTGGATACTCCTTAGCATTATTTAATAATTTTTGACATAATGGATACTAGCCCTGGATAAAATTATGGCTTAATATTTTTAATCCAATTCCTTGTGAAACAAAAAGATGTCTGTGTTCAGTAACTGGATAGATGTATGGCAAATAGGGGAAATGTAACATCAGGGCCAGTTTCTATAGCAACAAAAATGTCAGCCATCCTTTGGCTGATCCTATTAATCTGGAGTAGAAGCAATGATACTGACACATTCAAAATGTATTTAAACCAGAAGGTGAAAATATAACCCAGCTGTAGATTTAAAACAGAGGTAAAGTTAAGCACCAGCGTGACACAACTGAAACAGATTCTCTGGAAAAGAAAGTGGGAAGTAAAACCTCTGCATTTTTATTATTTTTAAGTGATTAAGGTTTTCCTCAGAAGTTATTCCAGATAATTCTTGGACCCAAGGATGAAAGCAAATGGGAGAAGATCTGATTAGCTTCTATTATTTAGATTAGGACTATCTTTTCAGTGGCTTTGACTTAAAGCAAACACTTAAAACAGATTGTTTTGAAGGGAGTGATTTGTAACTCTGGGAGTAGCTGACATTTGTGTACCTTCCCAGAAAGGATAGACTAGGCTCATTAGAGAAGAAAACTGATCTTTGGATAACAGATCGTATTGTGATTGTGACTCTTTTAACCATGCTTAAACTTGTGAGTAGCCACCATTTCCTTTGAAGAAGCAACTGTTTTGATCCTATGCACTAGACAGGACATCTCTGAGGGTCAAATGAGATAATGGATGTGGAAATACTTTTGAAAATGCCTAGGGTGTAGGAGATAGCTTGCCTGGGAATGCACCTGCTTTGTCACGTGTATGACTCAGGTTCAAATGTTGGCCCCCATGTTCCTAAATGAAGCTTTGGTATTGTGGTGCCTCTTGTCTGTATCTCTGTCTCTTTCTCTTTCTGTCTGAAAAAGTTATCCCAAAATAGTGAAGCCGCAGCAAATGACAAAATAATCTGAAATGATGTGTAGAGTTATTATTACCACAATTATTATTAAAGAACCACTAAAGATATATTTTTAATAAACAGTACCACTTTCGGATTTCAAAAGGCAAATTTTAAATTATGGGTCAGCTGTTTGAGAGGTCCTCCCTCACCCCCAAGGATAGTGTAAAGCTATTATTCTGGACTATATACTCCCTCTATGTGCCTTTTTTTTTTCACTTTCAAATTACTTAATTGGCTAAATATTTTCCCACTTTACAAAGCAGAATGACAGTCCCTAGTATATTTTGCTGCTAGAAACAAAAATAAATGGAGATGCATATCCATGTCATTATGATTAGAAAAAAAAATCCATCTTTTCATCATTATCTTAGAATTTCAGACTCCTTAGGAGAGATGATCCCCTCTCCTTATGGAAAATGAATTTACCAACAAAGAAAGAGCTGTCTTAAATTGTCTTACTTCCTATTTCCAAGAGCATAAAGGAAAATTCGTTCTGTTTACGATTCCTGGCTTGCTGATATTAAAATCTATTTCCTTTTCCCCTCTCCCCAGATCTCTAAAAACGACTGTGGGACAACAGAAGAGAGTGGTGACAGAAACAAGCAAGGGAAATTAATAGAGCACAGAACATTCAATTAACCGAGATTTCATCTGTAAAGGAATGAAATCTGTTTTTAGAAATATGTAGCAAAATATTTGGATATTTCCACCCCTGTCTAGATGCACTTCCTTACACTTCAGAAATAATTAATACGCTCAAAGCAAAGAAGATGCTTTCAACTGTGTCTTGAAATAAAATGTTGTTTTTGCACAGACCTCAACTGGGGATATGTAGCTGTCACCTTCAAGCCGGGCTTCATGACTGATGACCTGGGAGGGTCCCCAAATCTCAGATTTTGTCTACATCCATCAGTCACCAGTCAAGTATGTGTCTAGCACTCTGCTAGACTCATGGGGATAAAAGTCGGGGGAACTGGAAAAAAACATTAGACATGCTTATTCTTATTATTTTTTGTATTTACCAAATTTCTGACACTTTCTGAGTTTATTAAGTTAAGATGAAATGAACACCATAGCTTTATCCAACCAGTGACTAGTTGACTAAGGTGAGCAGACTTCTAAATTGCTATTTTTCATTTAGCACTCAGCTAATTGTGAAGCTTTTCTGATTGCTCCTTTACCTTCCCCCCAACCCCCTTACTGAAACAAACAAACAAACAGACAATACTATGCAGTGATAAGGAAGATAATTTCAATAATAAGACACATGCTCAGGTTGAAGATCTATAGTATACTAGGTGGATGTCTTTGGGCAACTTCTGTGAGATTCCATATTTTGCAAAAGGAGGAAGCAAAGATTCTCATACAAACGGTTTCATAAAAACTAAAATGGAAACATATGTAAAGTGCTTAACCAAATAGGTGCATGTAGTATGAGTCCAGTATGTGTTAGCATTTTACAATTATCATCATTACTGTGAATATTTTATATTTCAAACCCATTTTTTAAAAATGTCTATTGGGGGATTAATAACTTACATAGTCAACAGTAAATAAAATTGTTGGTACATGTGTAAATTTCTCAGTTTCCTGCAAAACACTCTAACCCACATCTAGGTCCTCTTCTACAATTGTACACCAGGAACTGAAAGCTCCACCCTCTAGTATCCTTTACTTTTGTGCAAACCCACTTGTTTATTTAGCCTATAAAACAGAGAAGCAGTTTTTACTACTAATTGACGATCACACTAAACATCCTTAGGCCTCTAATCCTGAGTCCATTATAGTGAAACTGCCTGGGTTGGGGGCTCCTTAGGGATAGAGAGGAGTCAGAGCATGGGGTTATGGTCAGGATGGGACTCAGCAGCAGGCAGACAATTGTACATGTTTGTTGAATATATTTGCTCTCAAAAACTATATTTGACATTTGATTCAGTTAGTTAGATATTTCTGTTTCTAAAGACCTATCTCGTCTTGTTGCACACTTACCATTATTATAATACTCAGCATACTATCATATTTCATCTTGGTTTATATTGCTTTCTCTAGTAGCCTATGATCAGCAGAGAAAATCTGGATTATGGTAGCATGCCTGGGATTGAACCTTGGTGCTTCAGGCTTGAAGAATCTTTTCTATTAACAATTATACTATCTCCCAGACTCCAGTATATTGCATTTTTTAAATTTATTCACCTAGATAAGTTTTTTTTCCAAGGACTAAAGAGGACTGTGTCAGATGAATAAATAGATCAACTAATGAAAAAAAAGACAAAAAAATCATCATAAAACAAACCATGTCACTAGGTGAAGAGATGACATCTTAGCCTCAAGGATAACACTGACCTTGATTCTCTGAGGAGTAAGGGCAGAGAGCCTCTCAAGTTGTACCATTTCTATGGAGAAGAAATGGTAGGTGCCTTTGCAAATCTAGTCTTTCTTTCCATCGCACATGCTCAAATCAATGATTTTGAGTGGGCTGCCAGAAAAGCAGTCAGAATATCAAGTGTTGCCTGAGGAACTCTTCACCCTCAACTGCCAAGAAGCGTGACTCTCTCCTTTGACTTTGGTAGCATGTTCTAAAAACCCGAGGCAGCATCTCTTAACAAAAGGCCAACACACACACACACACACACACACACACACACACACACACACACACACCAAAAAAAAAAAAAAAAAAAAACCTTCCAGAGCTTGAGGTTTAAGGGGTTGTGGAGGTGAGGACACTCAAGACATAGACATCTGCCCCTTTCTAGGAAGGTGGTCAAATTTGAGCTGGATCACTAAAGCAGTGACATGCATGTTTATAGCATTATCTATCTTCCACCCAAACCCACCTTCTCCTCTTTCCATTTTTCCCTAAGAAGCTGAATACCTTTACCCTCTGGATATTCTCCTCCTCTATCCCAATGTCTTGGTCCCTCCCATCCTTACTTTCTGCTCTATCTTATCTGCTCAGATAAATCATCTACTCAGATGACAAATGTGCCAATAAATATGACAACAGGTATGTATTTGACAAAGTGCTTTGCTTTACTTCTTTAAAAATTTTTTTATTTATTTTAAAAAAGGAGACATTAACAAAACCATAGGATAAGAGGGGTACAACTCCGCACACAGATCTCCGTATCCCATCCCCTCCCCTGATAGCTTTCCTGTTCTTTATCCCTCTGGGAGTATGACCCAAGGTCATTGTGGGATGCAGAAAGTGGAAGGTCTGGCTTCTGTAATTGCTTCCCCGCTGAACATGGGCATTGACAGGTTGATCCGTACTCCCCAGCCTGTCTCTCTCTTTCCCTAGTAGGGTGGGGCTTTGGGAAAGTGGAGCTCCAGGACACATTGGTGAGGTCGTCTGTCCAGGGAAGTCTGGTTAGCATTATGCTGGCATCTGGAACCTGGTGTCTGAAGTTTACTTCTTTTTTTAACCCTAATTTCATCTTCCAATAAAGTAAGGAAAGAGAGACACAAGGCAAAATATGTGAACCAAAGAGAGAAATCAGTGTTAGAAGGATAGCATCCCTGGAGGGGACCCGCACTGCTACATCTACAGTCCAGATTCCAGTGCACAGAGAAGGTATTATATAGTGTTGGGGAAAACTAGCGAGCTTTCATCTACTCACCCTCCACTGTGTCTCTGAAGGAGAGAAGCCCTACGATGAAAAGGGACAGTTCTAAACAAAGGGGGAAAAAAAGAAGAAGAAAATTGGGGTATAGAAACACAACATATGATGAGCAGTGAGTTAATTTATAAGGTATAAGTCAAAACAGGTATAATAGAATTTGTGTGTGAATTTAACCTTGATAAATAGAAGAAAATGTGGGACATGGCAACAGAAAAGAACATTGATGTATAATGTAGAGCTTTATTTAATGTTCATGGTTAACACATTACCTAGTGCATACTGGGTACTCAATAAACCTGTGTTGGGATGAAACAGGGAACATATAAGTAAACATTAAAAACATTGCAAAACAGAGCAGAAAGCCAGGGGAGGAGGGTTAGCCTGGTATCAACCATTTTCAGGAAGACTGTGTGAGTGATGAAGCTTTCTATAAAAGCGAAAGCAAATTTTATGACTGCAACTCACAGATTTCTCATCATAATGAATTCTCCACTTAATGTCCTCCTAATCCACACAAGCTGATGGATGGACCTCGGAGGCAGAAAGTTCCCAACAAGATCTATGTCAGTCGCCACATATCAGAGGAGATAAATGCAGTTAGTTATCAGGAATTGCAGAAGTCAAAAGGAAGACAGAATCATTTGCTGGGACTCTGCTTGAAAACTAGATAACAAAGACCTAGCTATGGGTTTATCAAGTGTCCTGTGCACATTGGACACTGCCTCAGTCATTAATGTCTTAAAAGGCTTTGGAGAAAGAACAGAACAACTTAATGAAAGCATGAGGTTGCTCTTGAGAAAGCACTAAGCTTAGGAATTATAGAAATCTTTGAAAAGATGTGCTGTAAGGGGTCTTCTATATATCATTTGGTCAAAGGAAATCTTAAGGCAGAACTTAAATAAATGAAACAGACAAAAGCAATGAATGGATTCCCTGGCAATTTAAATTTCCATCATCTGGCAGATAAGCACTTCTCATTGCTTAGGGATTTTCTCAGAACACACATATATGGAAAAACGCTCCAGCAGTTCAATACTCTCATTTGACCAATAAGAAAAATGTAGGAACAAAGAAGGTAAATGACTCCCTCACAGCTACCCAGGTGACCAATGACAAAGTATGAGTGCAGACAAAAAAAAAATCCAGCAATGTTAACTCTGTTCATTCACGAGGATGTGTTTTGTTTAAGAAATACTTATTGAGCATCTACTACATAAAGGACTGTGCCAGGCAGAATGGTACATGGGAAGACTGAGTTCTTGTTCTTAAGAATTTCAGAGATGGGGCCAGGCAGTAGCACACTGGGTTAAGAGTAAGGACTCATGCATAAGGACCTGCACAAGGATCCCGGTCCGAGCCCCTAGCTACCCACCTATGGGGGGGGGGATAACTTCACAAGTGGTGATGCAGGTCTGCAGGTGTCTATCTTTCTCTTCCCCTCTCTATTTTCCCCTCCTCTCTCCATTTCTTTCTGTCCTGTCCAATAATAATAATAACAATTATTAATAATAATAATAAATAAAAATGAAAGGGAAAAAATGGCCTTAGGAGGGTGGATTCATAGTGCAGGCACTAAGCTCTAGAATTAACCCAGGGGGCAAAAAGAAAAAAAAATTTCAGAGACAATCATAAAAACAATTCTCAATCAGAGGGAAAAGTGTAGTTGTATGTATGCATACACTATTACAAATTTATAAGCTTTCAGTGACCAAGTAACAGGAATAAAATGTGTTGAGAATAAATTATCATGGCAGTTCAGGGTCTGGTACATGTATGCTTGCTGAGTGCATTCAACTTAAGAAAAAAAAAAACCTTGATAAGGAATATTTAAAAATGGGTGTGCTATCGGCTCTGATGCAACCCTGGTGCTTTGATACCTCTCCCTCTCTCTCCATCTGTCTGTCTCTATTGGAAGAGGTTGGCATGAAGCATTGCTTGAGGTCCCATTGGCATCAGTGCAACAGAAAACACCAAAACCTAACACCATACTTAATATTGAGAACCTTGAAACTTTCTTGCTAAGATCAAGACCAAAATGATGTACCTTCTTGTCAATGTGTTTAAATGTAGTATAGAAGAGATATCATACTGGTCATGAAAAAAGACATTCATGTTTGAGGCTTCAAAGTCCCAGGCTCAATCCCCCACACCACCATAAACCAGAATTAAGCAGTGATTTTCTGTCTTTCTTTCTGTATTTCTTTCTCATTAAAATAAAACAAACTACATTTTAAAAGATTACAAAATAGTGATTTGTCTACATTAGAAATAAATAATCAAGAAACCAGGCAGTGAAATAACTTGGATAGTGTGCTGTAAGCCAGGTTCAAACCTATCCTTTGCAGCACTGAAGAAAGCTTCAGTATTGTGATCTCTCGTCTTCTCCCCGCCCACACACAAATATACCAGTATGGTTGCATCAAAATGAAAAGCTGAAAAGCTTCCTCAAAGAGCTCATAACCAAAACATATAAAGGACTTTTGAAACTGTGAAACAATAGCATATACCAACAAAACAGGACCAAAGTGTTGAGGAGTACAGGAATTATGTTATACTGCTGGTGAAACTGCAAACTTGTGCAGCTACATGTGAAACAGTATGAGGAATCCTTTAGTAAATAAGAATGAAAATACTTTATAATCCAGCAATAAAGCTCTTAGGCTTTTATCCAAAAGCTAGGAAACACTAATTGTAAGGGATATGTACACTCCAATGCTCATAGCTGTATTATTCACAATAGTCAAAAAATATTCACAGTAGTAAAAAAAAATTCACAAATGTCAAAATTCATAAAAAAAAAGCTACCTAAATGCCAACTGACAGATGACTACATAAAGAAGTTATGAGATATATACTCTATTGGGTACTATTGTGCAATTATAAAAGACAATATGGTGTCCTTTGGAATAAAATGAATGAAATTGAAGGTGATTGTGCTTAGTGAATTAGGCAAGGTGGTGAAAGACAATATATATATATAGTCTCTCTCTATATATAGTCTCTATATATAGTCTCTCTATATATAGTCTATATATATAGTCTCTCTATATATAGTCTATATATATAGTCTCTATATATAGTCTCTCTATTTAGTCTCTATAGTCTATATATAGTCTATATATATACTCTCTAGATATAGTCTATATATATAGTCTTTATATATAGTCTCTATATATAGTCTATATATAGTCTCTGTATATATATTTACTTGCAAAGAAAAAAATAACTTATTTTAAAACTTTCAGAAGACTAAGATGGTTATCATTGTTAGGTGGGGGCACAGAAATTTGATGGCAAATAAATGTTTAATTATACCTCTATTACCTTGTAATTTTGTAAATCACTATTAAGTCACTAATAATATTTAATAGGGAAAATATTTGAGTATACTTTTCACTAAAGAAATATTAAGAAGATTGACAGGGATATGAAAAAAATGCCTAATGTCACAGATTATCAAAAAAGCTAAAATTAAGACAAGAATTAAGTACAGCATCTTCTGAGAACTCCATACATTAAAAAGGACATAAACAACAGTGCTGGCAATGGTATAGAGAGAAAGAAACCATTACACTGTTGGTGGGACTGTAATTTGGTCCATCTTCTATGGAAAACATTACAGATATTTCTCAAAACATTAAGAATGGACCTGCCATATAATACAGCAATTCTGCTCCTATGGATTTATCCAGAGCACCTCTCCAAAGAGATCTATATTCATGGCAACACTATGTATAATAATAAAAAATTGGAGAAAATATCTAACAACAGATGAGTGGCTAAGGAAGTTGTAGTGTAGATATATGCAAATAGATTACTACTTAGTGGTAAGAAATGATGAAACATGTTGCTACAACGTGAATGGAGCTTGTAGGGATCATGCCACAGGAAATCAGCCAAGTAGGAAAGTCTAAATACTAGATAACCACACTCATAGGTGAGGACTAAGAAACAAATCAAGAGATACTATATTGTGAAAAATCAATGAACTTTGGCTTGTCACTGCAGATCCTAGAACTCATAGGACAGGATGCATAGACTAGGTGCTAAAAGTGGTTGCGCTCAGTGTTAAAGGCTGAGGTGTGCTGACATCTATCTTGGAGAATGACACCAACAACTATCCTATGCTCAGTAAAGTGGTATATAGTGATAAATTATCAGACAAACTGTTCCTACACAAACCAGAAAGTTGTTAGATAACAGTTTGTTTCTCAGGCCTTCAAACACTATCACTTGGATAATGTACCTACATAACCAAGTAAGGTACGTATTCAATCCCAGGCCTACCACAATGGAAGAAGCTTAAGAACTAATGATATCCCCCCCAACCTCAGTCATCTCTCTATCTCTGTCTCTGCGTATATCTGAAAAAGTTGGCCTGGAGTGGAGAGTACCCAGTGATGATTAAAACAGTTTATATCTCTCATAAGGACACCTTATATTACATTATTTACAATAGCCAAGATTTAGACGCGGCCCAAATACCCAGAAATAGATAATTGGGTCAGGAATATGTGGTCTATACACAGCATAGAATGCTACCAACTGGTCTTGTCAGTACATAAGATATAATTATTTCTAAATAGCATTAAATGACATAAATGATGGTAAGGTCTTATATAGTACAGTGAATCCTAATCATGGGATTTTCAAAGTAAACCAAACACCCAAATAACTTGGTTATAACTATCCATTGCCTTTTTAAGCTCTAAGGCAGCAGGAATCTTCCTTATTCTCTATTAAACCCACATATCTCCTAGTACTGGAACCTCTGGGACATAGCTTGTTTTCTTTCAAGCTTCTCTTGATCCATACCATTTGATACTGCATCTACTAATATCAACCAAATCAATGCAATCAGTACCACCTCAACATGTTTCACTTCAGACGGTGTCCAGAGATGCCAGGAGTAGGATGTCAACCCTTCAGCTCCATTACCCTGGTGAACCCTTACCTAGCTCATGGCACTCTTTAATTCCATTTCAGGTGGTGCACTTTTAACAAATCTACAGAACCTAGATATAGACTAGGGCCCATGAGAAAGATTTTGCTTTTAACTAACAAGTATAAGAATGGAGGAGGGATTTTCTAAGCGAAACAAGTCAGAAGAAGAAAGATAAATACTGGACGACCTTACTCATGTGGTTTTTAAATACAGAATTAGGTGGCTAGTAGCAGAAAGAGGTATAAACTGTTGATCCAAGTCTGCATATCTGGAATTAGTGATGGGAGACCTTTGAGGGGGTGAAGAGATCCCGTGCTTGAACTGGATGGTAAAGGAGTTATATGAGCACATTTGGGGGGGGGGTGTGAAATTACACTTCTGAAACACTAACAGTCTTGCATAGAAACATTTACTCACTAAAAATCAATTAAGAATCATGCTGGAGTTCTTAACTGATAGAATAGTATAAGAGAAGGAAATAATTGAGGAGATGGTTAAGTGAATAGAGTACAGTATTTACATTTGTGAGACCTGGGTTCAATCTATAGCATTATATATACCAGAAAAATGTTCTGGTCTCCCTCTTCTCACACACACACACACACACACCTCTTTTTTTTTTCTTTCAATAAAAGCAAATGGTATATAGATTGAGAAGGGGAAAATGTTATCCTTGTTCCTAGAGTGATATGATCTTCTATGTAGATCATATTAAGAAAGCTAAACAAAGAGCTTTTAAGATGTAAGTGATTAGAGAAATTTGCATTATATAAGGTTAGTATTCAAGCATCAATCATGTTTATATAATAGCAATGAACAAATAAATTTGAAATTAGAGACACAGTATTATTTACATTACCACCACCAAAACTGAAAAACATAGTTACAAATCTACTGAGATGTACATATAATTTGTATAAGCAATACACTGATGAAATAAATCAAAGAACCAAATAAGTGGAGACTTGTCATATTCATGGATAGGTCAAAAAATATTGTTGATTCCTTATTTTATGACTTAGTAATCATTCACCTTGATTTTTTTCCCCACAGAAATTGAAAACTTACATCCATAGAAATACCTGCACATGGCTGCTTTTAGAAGTTTTATTGATAATGATCCAGACTTAGGAACACCAAAAAGTCCTCTAACTGCTGAAAGAATAAACTATGGTACAGTGAGACAATGACGTATTCAAAACTAAAAATAAATGAACAAGTCATGAAGATAACATATATTCTGACATGAAGAGAACAAAGTCAGTGGAGAGCGAAAGTAATTATCATAACTCTATTGCATTCTGGAAAAGGAGAAACAATGGTGTCAAGTTAGTGAAGAATGAATAGATAGAACAGTGAGGGTTTTAGGGTAGTGAAATACTCTGTATAACATACTGATAAATATAAGTCACACATATTTGCCCAAACACATAGAAAGTGCAATGACAAAGCAAAAAATGAGACTGTCCACTATACCAGATTTGTCTCCTATTCACTTCCTCCACCCTTCAATCTTAAAAAAGATTTAAGTGAAAGAAAAGGAATTAAATGAGCTTCTAAGGAAAATTAAATAAGAGAAGAAGAAGAAAAGAAAAAAGAAAGTTCAGTGCCAATAACAATCCATAATGTACTCTATAGACTTTGAGTAATACTAATGTGTCAATGAAGATGAAATTCTGGGGGTCATATGTTGGCACATTCAGTTAAGTGCACATAGTACTAAGCACAAGGACCCTCATTTGAGATCCTGGCTTCCCATCCGCAGGAGGGATACTTCACAAATGGCAAAGCAGCTCTGTAGGTGTCTGTCTTTCTTTCTCCTCTATCTCTCTCCTCCCCCCTCAGTTTCTCTCTGTTCTTTCCAAAAAAAAAAAAAAAAAAAAAAAGATAGCCACCAGGATCAGTGGATTTGCAGTTCAAGTACCAAGACCCAGTCACAGCTTTCGAGGCAAAATTAATTAATTAATTAACTAATTAGTTAAAGATACAATTCTAACAAAATATCATTATGATGAGGATGTTTATAATGTTGAAGACTGTCCATGCCTGGAGACAAAAGGTGCAGGGCAATCTCTATCTTCTGCTCAATTTTGCTATATCTCTAAATCTATTATTAAAAAATTAAGTTTCTTTAACATAAATTATGCATTCAAAATGAAGCCAAATTATAATTGCTGCGTCACTCGCTTACTTCTCCATATACTCTCTACATTTTACGAAACGTTAATTTACAGAAACAAATGCATTTAATGTAGCAGCCTATTACAGGTGCAATAATGAAACCATGTACAGGCTTGAATTTATTCTTACTACATGTGAACTACCCTCCCTTTGCATTTAGCCCATTCCTTTCTATTTTATTCGGTTTCAATGTATCCACTAAACTAATTTCCAGATTCACTAAGCCACAGTTCAGAAATCACTGGAACCACATCAGAACCTCCAACAATCCCACTAGATAGCTAGTGATTATGATTCTTGAGAAATGATTCTCACGAAGACTTAGGAATTCCTTGTTTTTATACAATGAGTAAGTGAAAGGCTCATATTGAAACAGAGTGAAGTCAAAATCTTTTGATGTCCAAGCCAAGTGATTGTTTAAGGAAATCACTTTGCCTTTCTTAGACCAGAGGAAACTCCTAAGTTAAGATTCCAACCTAGACTCCAATCTTGACTTTTCAAATTGCTCCAATTAAGCAGAAGTTTTTTTACTTCCCAGAATTACTCACTCCTGTTGGTTTGCTAGACTTATCTTCACTTGGAAAGTCAACCTGAAGGAGCCTTTCAAGATGGGAGTAGATTTAAATGTCATCTTGGTAGATCATGCATTCTTCATTGTTCCCTGTGTGCATTTTAGAAGTTCCAGCAAGATAACGTGCCATTTTCCTGATGTGCTCATGGTATTTCCTGACAATGAAAGTCTGGCAAATGAATGAACTCTTGTTTTTTCTGGAAATTTCAGACAGTTGCTATAATGTGCTAGCAAAGAGAGAGTTTTTGAACCCCACATGTAAATCCTGCTGCTGCTGTTTCCTACAAGTTTAATGAGTGCAGGACAATAATTGTAAATATTTAAAAAAACTTGATTTGTGGCCAGATAGTTTCAATATAGCCTGTATCTGTAGTTAGAATAATATTTTCCATTTGGGCATAGGAAATATCACATGGGAAGACACACAGGATTCAGGATCAAATCTACATCTAAATGCCAAAGGTAAAATATTCATTTGTGTCCTCGCCTCCTATTTCCCTAACAGTTCTTCTTATTTAGCCTCTCCTAGGCTGAGACAGGAGTCTGATGAAAATATAATAGATATAAATAGTGCTTCAGTCATTGGTTGTTTGTCTTAAGAAGGAAAACTTGTTTCTAGGGTGCCTGATAATTGGATATCCAAAGAGTTCACTAAGAAAAAGAGAGAATGGGCCTATGCTGAGACTAGAATGTTTATTATCTTTCATTATGCAATAAGAAGCCATTGTTGAATCTTTTATTTTCCACAGGTCATGGATTTTTTTATTGGGTATGGAACCTTCTACCTAAACACGCTATGAATTATCTATGAATTCTTAAGGTTTCAATGTAATGAACTCATACTGACTCACTAATAAGTTGGAGAGCTGCCTTAGTTGCCTAGAGAAGGGATCAAGTTCAGTAGAGTTCTTTCTCCATCTACCTGTCCAACTACTGGTTGATTCAGTGAACAATCATTTAACACATTTCATCTATCTAGTTTTTGTACATTATTTTTTCCTTCAGCCCAACCATCAAATCTATCCTATATTCTCCTATTAACTATACCTGAATTACAGATGACCCCTGCCTTAAACACTTTGGTTTTCCCTGAGTGAATGCAAGGAAAGATTGTTACATCAGGAAATAAGGGCACACTTACCTATGCCAGTTGCACATCTATTTGTCTCTGCTGTGATTATGTTCAAAGCAAGAACTATATATAGTGTTCCAGCACCATGCACAGTTTTTATCATGTATAAGGCCCTTGATGTTTGAGACATTTGAAAGCATGATGGTTATGAAGACCTTGCTCTGGAAAAGTAAGAAACATATCCTAAGAAGCAGTTGGCCATTCACACAACAAAAATTCTATTTTGGCCTTTGATTGGTCATTATTTTCTAATTATTTTAATTACCAAGAGTAAAGGAGTGCTTTACAGATTTTTTTTCATCAGAATATAATACTTTTTCTTTTGCATTCTTTCGAGTCTATCTCTTAAGCTTTCCTACTGTATTTACATGCTATGCACACAAATAAACACACCTATGTATAATATATATACATATATATATGCAGATGTGGGTGTTTGTGTGTGCATTGTGTACACACACATAAAATATTTTGAATACATGGCAGTAATAGAGGCAGTACAAAAGATCTTGGGTTGGAACAAAACAGCTGAAGTAACTCAGAATGTGACCTTCATCAGAAGCCCATGAGGCTTCTCTGAGGCTGTGTTTCTTTATCTATAAGTTAGAGATTTGGAGGGATACCACAACTCTCTCCAAGAAGTTGGCATGAGATTGAAGTCATAGTGGATGGGTAAATCTTCTGCTGGTTGAATCACTATAAAGGGTGAGAAAATGCCAAATTAGTCACATTTGTGACAAGATTGGATTTGACAGTACTCTTTCCTATTTTGGAAATTTGAACGAGGAAAAAAAATGGACTTTCAGAGGTCCCTGGCACCTGGCAATGGCTCTGAGGTAGTGTTGGCAATGCCTTTGCTTTTGCTTTTAGTGTTGAACATACTCCTGTTTGCTTGGCAGGTGTACAATTCTCTGGCAACTATTACTTTCCTGCCCTCTGCACCTGCCCTCTGCACTCCTCTTATCACACCATAGGCACACATGTATGTGCCACTCAATGAAAGCATATGTTTCTGCTATTTCAGTGGAAATTTCTGTTTAAAAATTGCATTTTCTTGAGAGCACAACGGAAACCACAGCACTGCTCAGCTTTGACGTATAGTGGTGCCGAGGATTATTCTTTTGACTTCTGGGGCTTTAGGCATGTAATATTATTGTATTACTGCTCAGATATCTCCCCATAACTCATTGTTGTGGCTTTTCTGCATCTTTGAGAGTCTCTCTTCTCCCAAGATGCACCGACAAGATCTTGCATTGAATCCTAGAGTATGTAGATGACCTTGGACTAAGACAGCTCTTCCTAAGAGAACTACCAAGGGCTCCTTGCTTTAGAATACAAATCTTTGCAGAAATTCTGAATTTTAACTTTATTGCTTGTTTTTTTATTTATTAGCATTTTAGATGAGATTAGGTGTCTTCACAGTGGTATGACCATAGACAGTTTGTTAGTTTTTTAAATTAAAAAAATCTATTTATTTATTTATTATTGGATAGAGACAGAGAGAAATTGAGAGGGTAGGGAGAGATACAGAAAGAGACAGAGAGACACCTGCAGCCCTGCTTCACCACTCGTGAAGCTTTCCCCCCTCAGGTGAGGAACAGGGGTTTTAACCCGGGTCCTTGCACACTGTAATGTGTGATCTTAACTGGCCCCTTATTTGTTAGGTTTTTTTATTTTATTTATTTTTTTTATAAAAAGGAAGCATTGACAAAACCACAGGATAAGAGAGGTATAACTTCACACAACTCCCACCACCAGATCTCCATATTCTAACCCCTACCCTGATAGCTTTCCTATTCTTTAACCCTCTGGGAGTATGGACCCAAGGTCATTGTGGGTTGCAGAAGGTGGAAGGTCTGGCTTCTGTAATTGCTTCCCCGCTGAACATGGACATTGACAGGTTGATCCATACTCCAGCCTGCCTTTCTCTTTCCCTAGTAAGGTTGGGCTCTGGGGAAGTGGAGCTCCAGGATATATTGATGGGGTTGTCTGTCCAGAGAAGTCTAGTTGGCAACCTGCTATCATCTGGAACCTGGTGGCTGAAAAGAGAGTTAACATACAAAGCCAAACAAATTGTTGAATAATTTGTACTTAAAAGCTGGAATATTGCAGATGAATGAAGAGTTGGGGGGGTCCTCCATTTTGTAGACAGCTGATAGGCAAATTTTAGTTATGTTTCAAAGGACCTGTGACTATACAAGTTTTTTTTTTCCCTAAGCCTGAAATCTGATGTGCAGGTGGATCCAAGTTATTGTCTGGGGATATGATGTCATGGCTGGAAAAGGACCAGAAAGCTGGATCAGAGAAGAGAGTAGCTCCCTAATATGGGAAAGGGGTATAAATATTGTTGACTATAAACCCCATTGATTTGATTTGGTCTGGGGCCCATTTTCAGCTTAGGAGCCTTTGTGACCTCTGCATTCCTATAGATCTGAATTTACATTCTGTGGTCATGAGTAGGAACATTCCAAGCTGCCCCAATATTGACCTGTCTTTCTCAGGTGTAGTATAGAGTATATTGTCCAGCCTCCCTTCGGAGGATGGAACATTCTCTACCGTTGTTGATCCAAGTTGAGGGCAAGGTCCTATGGGGGCGGGCACAAAGGGGTCTATTTTGTTGTTCCTGATAGAGATGACTGGTAACAATGGAGAGAGGGGTTTATTTGTTAGTTTTTATTGGCTAATTTAACACTGCTTTACAGAGCTGTAAGATTTCAGGGGTACAGTTTCATACTTATACTTGTATATGTATGTATAATCATCATACCTACCACCAGAGTTCCTGTGCCTCCTCTTCCTTTCTTCACCATCATTTTTACTAAGTTAAAGAAATAGGGCCAGCCAGCCAGATAGCCCACCTGCTTTGTCATGCACAGTTCGAGATTTGACCAAGGTCCTTACCATACTGGAGGAAGTGTCAATTCTGTGATACTGCTTACTCTCTTCCTGTGTCTCTGACTCTGAACAACAACAACAAAAAGCAGCTCAGAAAGGATTGACACAAAGAAAATCTATCGGGCATGGCTACATTTTTTGCCATTGTATTTACTTTAGTTCTATATAGTCTACATATAAGTGAAACCACCTGATGGCTGTCTTTTACCTCTTATTTTACTTATTACAGTTACCTTCAGTTCCATCAGTTTTGTCCTCAATAATGCAGTATAATCTTTTCTAAATGTCATATTCCATAACTTCTTTATCCAGTTGGTTTTCTATGGTCATTTAGGTTGATTTCATATTTTGACTGCTATGAGTAATGCAGTTCTCAACAGAAGGATGCATGTATGCTATTGAACTACTGTTTTTATATTCATTGGCTGTGTGGCTAGGAGTAATATTGCTACATCACAATGTCTTTTCATTTTTATTTAAGGATTCTCCATCCTATTTTTCATATGGGGCTGCAATGGCTTGAGCAACTCAATTTTGTTATTGTTTTAACTTGAATCAATGATATGATTTATTCCCATGAATTTCCCTTTATTACATTTTTCCCCAATGTTTTTAAGCTCAAAGCATCAGGAGGCTGCCTGAAATGTGCCCCATACCTCCAGCAAATAATAATCAATATGTGTCCCATTTCTTCAACAAAGACCAGAGCAAGATATCTCAGGGGGGAGACAGAGACTTTAGAGGCTAGCAGAAATCTGTCTTAGCCTTTTAATGGTAACCTACAGCACTTGAGAAACATTTTACTTGGAGCTTGAGCACCTTGCTTGATAGAAACCCCAGGTTCAAGACCCTGGCTACCTCATGGGCAAAGGGAAGCTTCACAAGTGGTGGAGTGGCTTTTGTCTCTCCTTCTCTTTATCTCTACTTCTCTGTGTCTCACCCTCTATCTGGACAAAAAGGATTAGTAAAAGAAAGAAAGGAATGAAAAAAAGAGAAAGGGGGAGGGGGAGAGGGAGAGAAAGGAAGGAAGGAAGGAAGCAAGGAAGGAAGGAAGGAAGGAATATGTTGCTCTTTAATAACTCCCGACTACGGAGTAAGAGTAAGCTCGTGACCATGATTCTATAACTCAGTGTGACCAGTCAGTGCATTGTGTCAAGCTTTGTTAATAGTCACACATTTAAAAAATTTATTTAAAGCATCCGCTTCTCCATTGACCCACTAAATTAATTAAATTTTCTCAAGACATATTCATTGAGTACCTATCATGGGTAAATCTGTGTGAGTACTAGGAGAAGAAAGATGCTCAAAGGCAGGAAAGCCTTTGTGCTAAGCTAAATAATGGCTTCCCCAGATATTCAGGTTCAAATCCTAGTGCCTTTTCATATTCTGCGGGGTGGGTGGCAAATGAGCTTTACACATGTGAATAAAATAAGAAGGAGGCATAGCCAAAAATACACAAATTTGAGTAATTTGTGCTGCTAAAAATAAGAAATCACACTAGTTATTGTTCTTGATCCTATCTCCTACCTAGAACAGAAACAAATGGCTGCATGTTCAAAAAGGTCTCTCCCTTTTTTTTTTTTTTTTTTTTTTTTGCTTCATTTATCAACTGGTTGCTATGGTGTCAAGTAGGGAAGATACATTGCAACTACTGAGTGTTTTGTATTAGGAGGTAACTGTCAGTTCTCTTAATTATTCATGTTTTCATTAGAAGCAATAATGAAAAACAGTTGAAATGAGAAATCCCTAAAATTACGTGGATTGCTAAAGTATACATTTATTCTTTACTCATCAAATATTTCCAAGCTAGAGGAGTACTAACTTTGAAGTCAAAGATCTATTTGAGTCCTAGGAGCCAGTGTTGTCTTGTAATAGCTATTATATTTCTTTTTTAAAATAAAATTTTCTTTAATTTTTTATTATCTTTATTTACTGAACAGAGACAGCCAGAATCTGAGAGGGGAGGGGGAGACAGAGAAGGAGAGAGACAGAGAGACACCTGCAGCCCTACTTCACCATTTGCAAAGCTTACCCCTGTAGATGGGTTTGGGGGGCTTGAACCTGGGTCCTTGTGCATTATAACGTGTGTGCTCAACCAGCTGCACCACAACACAGCCCCTCTATTCTATTTATTTGAAAATCAGTTTTTTGTTTTTAAAAGTGGATTTAACAGTACTGTCTTTAAAAAATGTCTAAAGGATAAAGGTAATGAATAACAAGTGCTTTAATGCACTACCTGAGAAAATCCTTGGCATAGAGTATCTGCACAGTTGTATTGATGGGGAAGTTGAAATGGACAAGGTGTTATTCTGGTCAGGTTTATGTTTTTGTTTTGTTTTGTTTTGAATGATGTTTTTTCGTTCTTGAAGAAAGAGCTTTTTATGCTTTTGGAGGTAGAATACTAATTTATAAATTGACAGGTTATATTATAGTTTTCAATTTTGAGGACATAAAATTGCATTTAGCAAATGCCTCTATGCTCATAGGTTCATATTTTCAGGGTTCTGTGATTGTTTTGTTTCCTTGTTTTAAGCAAGAAAAATCCTTCAAGTACATGAAGGAACTTTGTTCCTTGGGAACACCAATCCCAACTTCTATTATATTTTCTAGAAAAGAGGAATGTTACACCTTTTCCTATAGCTCACATAAACATTTTTGTAGATATCTGATTTAGAAGTAACTGAGTTAATCGAAGAATAAATAACACAAAAACCTGCTCATGTTACATGATTTGGCATAAGTAATTCTATGACTTCTTTGTCCCTAAATAATTGGAGTAGAGTCAAATGAGATAATGCATGCAAAAGCATTTTGAAAACTAAAGTTTTCATTGTAATGGATCATTATTATTCTAATTACCACTAATATGAAGAACCTAATATAGCATGGGCCAATTATCAAGATAAGAGTATTTCTGAAGTTGTGAACATTTGGTACCCATGTGGTATTTAGTTTCATATGGTTTTGCTTTGTTCTCTAATTGTTTCATGCATTTTAATCTTATCCCTCTACTCCAAGTAAATCGTAAGCATCTATGAGCATCAGTTATTTAGTACAATTCATTACCCAAACATTTTTTAAATTGTTATCATGTTCAAAGTATAAATTAAGTACTATAGCCAAAGAGGTATCTAAAATGCTTTTTCTACCCTCAGTGAACTTTCTCTTTGGTGAAGGAGATAAGAAGACTCATGTATAGGTTCCTGATTGCCCTGACATAGGTTAGCTCACAGGGCTTTTAGAGTCAGAACAGTAGACTATGGTTAGAAGAATGAAGTTGGGAGTCGGGCTGTAGCGCAGCGGGTTAAGCGCAGGTGGCGCAAAGCACAAGGACCGGCATAAGGAATCCGGTTCGAACCCCGGCTCCCCACCTGCAGGGGAGTCGCTTCACAGGCGGTGAAGCAGGTCTGCAGGTGTCTATCTTTCTCTCCTCCTCTCTGTCTTCCCCTCCTCTCTCCGTTTCTCTCTGTCCTATCCAACAACAACAACAACAATAATAACTACAACAATAAAACAACAAGGGCAACAAAAGGGAATAAATAAATAAAATAAAATATTAAAAAAAAAAAAGAAGAAGAATGAAGTTACGGAACCCTGATGAAAAAATGAGATGAGTTCTAAATAAAGAACATAGCATGTAAAAAAAACTCAGGGGGTCTCTCTCTTCTCCCTCCCTCTCTCTCTCTGTCTCTGTGTGTGTGTGTGTGTGTGTGTGTGTGTGTGTGTGTGTGTGTGTGTGTGTGCGCGCGCGTGCACATGTGCATGTGTAATGGAGGGAGAACATAATACACTTGTAGAACTACAATAATTTAACATATTGACCAGAATAATCATTGTTTTGGATGAAAGCAACCATGTTTCAGTTGTCTATTATCTGTGTAACAAGCCACCACAAAGCTCTTTGACATTAACAGAATATATAATTTAGTTGTTCATGATTCTTCAATTGGATCAGGGCTCTCAGGGCAAGTTTGTGTCTGCTCTTAAGCTTCATAGTCACAGAGTGTAATGTCTACAACATTGGTATTGGTCAAACAGGCTATAGTTCTCTCTGACGTTCAAATATAAGGGAAAACTCTAGAAGGACTGAATGTGTATACAGAGACAGGAAGAATTATTAAGTCCCCTGGTTGCACGAAGTTTGCTACAGATCCATGAGTGTTATCCCTTATAGAGCTTGAAGCCTGTTGAGCAATCACTAAAGGAGTATTTGTCTAGAAGGAAGAAGTCAAATATTTTTATGACTTCTGGGAGCAGCTCATCCATGAATCACAGGCTACAGAGGACCAGAAAGGCACCACTTTGGAATTGACTTGATGGGTTGGCAAGATATTGAATAGATCGTCCACATTGTGTGCCTGCTTTGTCATGTATGGGACCCACTAATAGAAGCTTCAGCACTATGTGTATCTTCCCCATGTTCCTTCTGTCTCTTATCTCTCAGTAAGCTTTGGGCAGTGAAGCCATGGTAATGACTGACAAAAGAAAAAAAAAAAAGAGTTGGCCCAATGGTTTTGGAAAAAGTTACTATCTAGACTAGGTTTTTTGAAATGTTAAGGATCAGTAGGGGTAAATTCAATTATTTATTCATCCTTTTAAAAAGCATATGTTGAGTGATAGCTATATTCAAGTATGATGAGGATTCAGCAATAAACAAACCATTTTCTCACCCTTCAACTTCTTGCCTTCCTGGAGGTGACATTATAGTAGGGAAAACAGAAAGTAAATTAAATAGAAGACATTTGTTTTGTTGCTGTTGTTTGTTTATTTGTTTTCATTTTGCCTCCGTGACTTTGCTGGGGCTTTTATCAGTACAATTCCATCACTCTCAGCAGACTGTTTGATTTTTTTCTTTTGTCCAGACAGAGAATGGGAGAGATAGATAGATAGATAGATAGAGAGAAATATGAAGAAACACCAAAAGTGTACTCTCCCATTCATCAAACTTCCCCTTTGCACAGTGGTCGCATGTGGTGGCATAAAGCTTGCACTCAGCTGCTCACGTATAATAAACTATATATGCTTTACCAGGTGAACTTTATCCAGGATGCTATAAAACATGTTTGAAAGTGTAAATGGAAAGGAGAGAAGGGAAAGGTAACATATTGCAGAGTGTATGTTCATATTTTTATAAAATACCTAAACAGTGGTTTAATGAATAGAAAGTAATAGGAGCTAAGGAAATATGCCATTTTGCTCCTGAAGGAAGGGTATTCTGGGAGAATATTCTTGGAGTCTCGAAGAGGCAGGCATAGAGACCTTGCATTAGTCTCCTCAGGTTTCTGTGACAGTGTGTCATAATCAGAAGTGCTTAACTACAGAAGACTGTTGTCTCTCAGTTCTAGAGATGAAAAGTTTGAGATCTAGATTTTTTTCCAGGCAGAATCTGCCCAAGAACTGTGGAGAAAGACCTATGGAAGGGGAGGACTCAGGCCTTTCTTTTAGCTTCTGGCAGTTTCCTGGCAATTTGACTCATAGACATGCTAACTCCTGTGCATGTCTTTGTATCCAAATGGCCCTCCTTTTGTAAAGACACTATTTCTGGATTAGGACCACTTCAATGACTTTATTTCCCTTGGTCATCTCTGGACAGGGTCTGAGGTTTTGGTGGTTATGATTCCACCTTATCTTTTTTTAAATATTTATTTATTTATTTATTCTCTTTTGTTGCCCTTGTTGTTTCATTGTTGTAGTCATTACTGTTGTTATTGATGCTGTTGTTGTTGGATAGGACAGAGAGAAATGGAGAGAGGAGGGGAAGATAGAGAGGGGAAGAGAAAGACAGACACCTGCAGACCTGCTTCACTGCCTGTGAAGTGACTCCCTCCTGCAGGTGGGGGAGCTGGGGGCTCGAACTGGGATCCTTACTCTGGTCCTTGCGCTTTGCACCATGTGCATTTAACCTGCTGCACTACCGCCCAACTCCCTCCACCTTATCTTTTTTAAGGGAGTGGGTAGCTGAACCTATAACAGGTCCCAAAGTATGAATAGGTCAGAGAGAGAAACTGAAAGGAAGACATGAAACTAAGGCAGAGAGAAAAGTGTGTGTGTGGGGGGGCATTACTAGGAGATGAGTTCAGAGGGATAATAGACCAGATTAGGTTAGGTCTTTTAGATTACAGGAAAAATATCACTTGTTAGCTACAGAGATTGCTCAGTTGTTAGAGCATTTGTCTTGCCATGCATGCAGTCCAGGTTCAAGTTCTAGCACCACATAGTAGGTCTTAAAGCATCAGGGGAAGCTCCAATGCCATGGTGCCTCTCTCATCTCCTCCTCCTCCCTCTCTTGTGGGCTAGCACTTCAGGTCCCCCACCTCCCTAACCACTGGTGGAGAAGGTCAAAGCGGCCCCCTGGGAGTCCTGGGGTGGCTTCTAGTGGAGGGGTGACGAGCGTGGAGAGACAAGCAAACAGTCAGCTCTGGGAGAAGCCTCAGAGAAGTGAGAGACCCATTTATTGAGGGATTCAGACAAGCAGATATACCTATAGCTCAGGAAGAAGGTTGAAGTAATCATTAACCCAAACACAAAGAAACACAATGCTTAATCACATTTTGACCTACAAACTATTTCATTGTAAGTGAAAAGTTACCATACAAGGTTTGATCACAAGCTCACAATGCAATTTTCCCCAGAGACAAATTACAGACACTTCAGGGCAGTGGGAGTAGAGGGAGGCAGTTGAGCAACAGGACATTTGTGGTGGTTTTCAAGTTTGGCCATACACAATATACAGTAATTCATGGCCTTTGTTTCAAGGGGAGAGGAGGGTAATGTGCAGAGAGGTAGCCCCTATCCAGAGAAGCTATCCATCATTAGTTCAGAGGTGAGGAGGGGACCTGCCATTGTCTCAACCTGGAGGGGGGAGAGCCTAGGGTCAGCTCAGTCAGACCCTCATGGAAACAATGACTCCCCAGACAGTGGACCCATTCTCCAACACTCTCTCCTCCTCCTCCTCCTCCTACTCCTCCTCCTCCTCCTCCTCCTCCTTCTCCTCCTCTTTCTCCTCCTCCTCCACCTCCTTCTTCTCCTCCTTCTCCTTTTTTTCTCCTTCTTCTCTTTCCTCTTCCTCTTCCCCATTCCCCTTCTCCTCCTTCTATTCTTCTTCTCCTCCTCCTCCTCCTTCTTCTATTTCTTCTTCTTCCTCTCCTCCTCCCCTTCCCCTTCCCCTGCATCTCCTCCTTCTCTTTCTTCTTCACCTTCTTCTCTCTGTCTGAATGAAAAGGCATCCTGGAATAGTAGTGAAAATGCACATGCACTAGGCCTTGACCTTGCAAAAAAAATAAAGAAACAAAAGAATGTTAGCCTTTCTTTTGGGTGAAATGGAGAGCCACTGTGGTTATTAGAGTAAAGGAACAAGTTTGACTTATATGATTTCTAGGATAGTGGTGTCCATGTGTTATGAGTATACCAAAAGGGGCAAGGAAATGAAGGTATGCAAATTAACAGGTTGTTGGTGATTTAGTAATTTGTAGGAGAGGGAAGGCTGGTTGTCCAGTGTTAGTTACAAAAGTAGAGCTGGTGAGAAAAGTTCAGACTCTGATGATAAATCACACGAGAGATTAGGCATCATGGAAGATGTCAAGGTTAGAACTCTAAGCAATAAATATATGAAGTTGTTATAAACTCCAGATTGAGGGAAATCAAGATCTGCATTGTAGACATATTAGATATGAGTTGTCTATTTGGTGTCCACATGGGGGTATCATGTTCACAGTGGGATATGCATATCTTCAGTTTCAGAAGCTATTTAGACTGGAGATACAAGTTTGGCAGTCATTAGTATATGAATGACACATTAAAGACCTATATTACAGGGACGTCTTTAGTAATTCTATCTTCCCTGAACTTTTATTTTTTAATGAAAAAGTGGTATCCTAACCTTTCCATTACAGTATTATGGTGGATTTGAACTGAAACCCAAATGAGAGGGTCTAATAGATAGGGGGTCTTAGTACATGCCCATGACGTAAATTGCGTTTTAAATTAGTGAACTCTTGGAAACTATCCTCTGAACTTCTGTTTCTTGCTGCACCTTTTGAATGGCTGGATTTGCTTGCCAAGCAGCTTGAGATATTTATATATTTCCTGAGGAAGGCCCTTGCTTCCTGCTGATGAAAAGAGCAACCTTATAATCCTTGCCCACCTGGGCTTCAAAGTGGTTCAGAGAAAGGCTGTAGTGGAATGCAGAGGGTTAATCCCACGCCAATGGAGATGTGCAAACTAGGCACCATACTAAATCTCCATACCACATGCTGCCTTAGGGATCATCATGTACTAAAGCCCAAGATAAAAAGGCCTGACAAAGATTATTGACGGTTTACCTTTTAATGAGCAGCTGGGATTGATTCTGTTCCCCTCTGGGATGGCTTTCTCTATCCTTGCTCCACCCACAAGGCTGTGGGGAACAACAAGAAGAAAAATACAAATCTTCCATTTGAATAATTACAAGGATCTGCTTTTGAGAAAATAAAGTTTCCATGTCTAGGAAAATGGCTCATATCTTTACAGTATAGATACTTAGAATTGCTATGATTATCATGATTATTATTAAGCACTCCTGGTACACTGAATATTTTCTAAAAGGCTGGTTGCCTTTAATTGGATATTCCTTGCAATTTCCCTCTGGATAGGTCAGCAGTATTAACTCTTAAGCATCCCAGGCAATTAAATGCATAGTTCTTACCTATGTGGGGAGGCTTTTGCACTGTTAATATAGTTGTAATGGTGGAGTCAGGCATAAGGATATTGTTTAGGAGGAAGAGACCGACAGCAAGTTGTGTGGACTCTTGCATTGTTGACTCAGAAAAGGGAATTTAGACACTTGTAAATGGCAGCAGTTCTGGAGATACTGACCTGCATGCATATCTGAGTGTACTTATTTCTCTCTGGCTCTAATTCTCTCCTTTGCAGAATTCTAACAGGGATGCATGTTTGTCTATACATTAAGGTTACTTAAAGTAGCCTAAATTAGGAAAAAACAACAAAGAAATTTTGGTTAATCTTTTGAACATTTTTAATATATTTTGAACAGCCAGTTCTAATCTAGATTTACTGCCCACCTGATCTTGAACTTCACACTGTCCCTGACCTTCAGCTGTGGACACCCATTCTGATCTATTATAGAAATAGATTATGAATTATAGATTTATTTATTATTTCCTATGCCCTCCAATGAGCTGGGATAATGCTTTCAGAACTTTTATTGGGGCCTACATAAGAAATACTTGGGGAGGGGGTTAACACACAGGGTTAAGTGCATAGAAGAGCAAGGCTCTGCACAAGGATCCCGGTTGAATCCCCAGACTGCTACTTGCAGGGGGGTCACTTCAAAAGTGCTGAAGCAGGTCTGCAGGTGTCTATCTTTCACTTCACCTCTCTGTCTTCCCCTCCTCTCTCCATTTCTCTCTGTCCTATCCAACAGCAACAACAGCAGCAGCAGCAACACCAACAACAATGGGAAAAAATGGCCGCCAGGAGCAGTGGATTTGTAGTGCAGGCACCAAGCTCCACCAATATTCCTGGAGGCAAAAATCAAAACAAACAAACAAAAAAAATAAACCTTCTGAGTGCACGTGTTACAGTGAAGAAGGACCTGTGTTTGAGCTGCTGGTCAACACCGACAAGGGGAAAGTTTTACAAGTGGTGAAGGGGTGCTGCAGGTGTCTGTCTCTCTCCCTATCACCCCCTTTCCTTTCAATTTCTGGCTGTCTCTATCCAATAAGTAAATAAAAATAATAATTAACAACAGAGAAGTACTGTTTTAGGGATGGAAAAATATCCTACTTGCCAGGACACCTGTACTGCCCAGGTTTGAACTCCAGTACCACATGAGAGATAAAGTAACAGAAAACGCTCAGGTGCTGTGGTAGCTCTTCCTTTCTCTGTCTCTTTGTCCAAATGAAAAGATGCTTTAGAACAGTGAAGTCACATATACACTAGACCCCGGTTCAACAAAAGAAAGAAAGAAAGATTTTATATTTTAGTACAGCACCTAAACATATCACCCAAACAGTGAAATTTTCACAGAAAAACAAATACATTTTTATGAACTACTTCTGGTACAGTCTGTTCTACACCATTTTTAAAGAGTTGGCCATCACAACTTCATTTAGCAATCTACTAATTAATTATAATGCAAGGCTTGAAAAATTGAAGAAAAAAAGCAAAGAAGTCTCTGGCTTGTGGGTCTTGAAGGTACATGAGAATGTTCTCTTTATGAGAATATAGGGGAGCATGGAGCCAATTGATACTGTTTATTATTATTATTATTTTATTGTGGGTTAGTGCTTTGCAGTTTATTCTCTGACACATAGGTCTAACCCCTCATCTCTCCTTGACATGTGTCTAGAAGATGCCCACTCCCCCAACCTAGGGCCCCTTCTCCATCATACAACAGCATCCCAGTATTCCTTCATCCCATCCCTTTCCTTCCAATCCCAGAGTCCTTTGATTTGGTGAAGCACTATTGGGACCCCCTTCCTTTTTATTCAACACAACAGTTTCTACAGTACCTCCTAACCACTATAAGAAGTTTTCTTAAAGTAGATTTTGATCGGATACAATTGAAGAGAAATGCAAGGAAATGACTGAAATTATTATCTAAACTATAAACGTGTTCCCAATAGTAGTTCCAACTTGGATCAAGTGAGAATAACTGCTACCCAGGTCCCATTCTGAGAAAGAGCAGGCTCTTTTCCTAAGTGTGGGGTCCTCAATAACTCACCTTTGAATAGTACAACTGCTTTCTTCTGCTTGGTAAAGTAACTCAGTAAGGCTAAGGAGAAGAGTGAAACTGTGAATGACTTTGACCAATTTCCTTCTAACTGTACTTTCAAAATATAAGTAAATTGCCCTTTGTTATGGCACTCAACTACATACCACAGGGTTTGTGAATTTTCTTTTTATGAAGGTGGAATGATGAGATTAAGGGAAGGCCATAATCCCAAGGTCTCTCTGTTCCTCCCCAATTGTGTCATATTTTTCTTTTTCTTTTTTTATGTGTTATTATGGCAAAGCTAGTCCATCATCCTGCAGATGAGGAATCAAGAGAGCCTAGATAAGAATAGGAACCTGCTCAACAGATTCATTTAAGATCCAAGAGCAAATCCCAGCCTTCCTGCTATTTCCATTACTTATAATATAATGAGATATTTCCTCATAGACTTTCTTATCAAAAAATGGCAGTGTAATCAGATACAAATGAGTATCAGGTGGAGAGGAATGGCCTGTTTTGGTGAGAGAAGGAATGAGGGGCTTGCCTTTTGATGTCATGTGTAGAGTCTCTCAATCCTATTTAGAATCATAGCCTAGAATCACCACCTCTGCTTCTTGCTTGTTTATGAATGATTAACTGAATTTGTATAATGCAAATACAAATTCTTTTCTTTTCCTTTTTTTTGCCTCCAGGGTTATTGCTGGGGCTTCGTGCTAGTTCTTTGAATCCACTGCTCCTGTAAGCCATTTTTTTTTCTTTCTTTTAATTTTAATTTATTAGGACAGAGAGAAACCGAGATAGAGGGAGAGAAAGATAGGCACCTGCAGACCTGTTTTACTGCTCTTGAACCACCCCCCTGCAGGCAGGGAGCTTGGGCTCGATCCTGGGTCCTTTAATATGGTGATATCTGTGCTTAACCTGGTTTGCCACTGCCCGCATCCCAAAATAAAATTCTCATCCTAGCAACCTAGATATAAGAAAGTAACTGCCATTATCCTAATATAGGAAGAATTCTTATCTTGGTTGATATTCCAGGTAGGCCGCAGGAACAGAGTCAAATGATACCACTACTAGGTCATTGGATCTGCTGACAAGAGGTTGGGTTGGGGATGAAAATTAGATGTAGGTTGCCATTAATGCAAGTAATCATGCGATGTGATATATTTCTTCCTGAGACGTAGCTTAAATCCCAATTACCTTCTGGTGACAAATGAACTCACAGAGTAATTCATTTTGACTGTTGGAGCTCCCACCTTCTGTGTTACCATCGCGTAGGGAAGGTGTATGACAAATTTCTAGATTTAATTTTAGTGCTTGGGAGCCCAAGTGGCACAATTACCAGATCAAGAGTGATGGCAGAGTATTAACATGAAGAGTTCATGTGAAACTGAGTTTTAACTAAGAATGCTCACACTCAGACCCTTGCAAGCAAGGCACAGCTTCAACTAGCCCCAGGCAACTAGCCCTTGATTTTCCCTCCCTTCTCTATGTTTTCCCTAGCTATTTTTTCCCCATGCAAGACTCCTAAGACCTGCTGATTGTATCCAGCCTATTTCTTGAATTCTTTTTTCCTCCCACCCTTCATCACTTTTTAGGTTGTCTGTACAAAAAGTGAGTGTATCAATTAAACACACAGATCTTGTAGGTCTTTAATAAGAGTCAACATCATGCTTCTTCTTGATCTTCTTACATAGTCTTAGTCAAATTCCTTAGAAGCTAGTATAGGATTGTCCTGAGTATAAAACATGATCATTCAAATGAGACAAGTTTAACACATAATGATTTCTTTTTTTATAAGCTACTTTTTAATTCATTAATTGGATAGGGACAGAAAGAAATTAAAGGGAAGGGGAAGATAGAGATAGAGAGCAACATGCCTGCAGCACTGATCACCACTCTGGAAGCTTCCCCTCTCTAGGTGGGGACTGGGGGCATAAACCCAAGTCTTTGAGTATTGCAACTATGTGCACCACTGCCCAGCCTCGAAAGCTAAATATTTCTGTACAAGTGAAGATAGTGAATGCATAATTGAGTATAGTTTTTATGCCAGAACTAGCTTCGTTCACAGTCTGGTTTCTATCTGTTCTTCAACTACTCTCCTATCCAGGGACCAGCACTACATGTGAAAGGTTAGAGAGTAAATATTTTAGGTTTCTCAGGCTATACAATCTCTGTTATAACTGCTCAGATGTGCTAGTGTAGAAAAAGTAGTCATAAGTAAACAAACAATTGTGGCTGTGTTCCATTAAAACTTTATTTATAAACTATGTAATTTGAATTTCATGTATTTTTTTTCACATGTCATGAAGTCCTATGCTCTTGATTTTTGTTTTTCAGCTATCTAAAAATGTAAAAACCATTCTTAGCTTACTAACTATACAGAACAGATGGGTAGCCAGATTTCGTCTATGGGCCATAACTTGCCAGCCCTGGTTCAGTTTAGCTGTGCATTGGATGGTCAACTTAATCTTCCTGCATACCCCTTAGATAATTTCCCTTCTAGTTAAAACCTTCAGTAATTCTGTATTGTATAAAAATAAAAATTACTCAGTCCAGTTTTTCTTGGTTTTGTCCTTGGAGCTGGGGCCTCACATATGTACAATGTCACTGTTCCCAAGGTTGATATTTTCATTCTTTTATTTTAGATAAAGAGGCTGTGACAGAGAGTAGGGGAGAAAGACTGCAGCACCAGAGTCTCCATAGGTGCTATGGTATATCCATGTGGTGTCAGGAATCTTGGGTAATGTGCACAAAAAAGTTTCTATCTTTAGCTATTTCTCAGTCTGACCTTGAAAATACTTTAAGATCAGGTTTTTTGGCCCTAGTAAGTGCCCTGCCACAACCTACAACTCTCCATCTGTCATTTCCTATGGAAACTTTCCCAGTGTCTTATGTCATATTTCTGAAGAGTTGCACTCATTACAAGTTGAATGACTTAATTTACATATGCTATGCTATAAAGAACTAATAACTGGAGTACCCAAAAGCAACTGTCCTTACAGTTATGTAGTAGCAGTTATGCTGCTATGACAACACTTCAACTTTTCTAGAACAAAGAAGTCTATTCACAGCTTGAGATCTGAGATGCTGAGGAAGTCCCTCCCTAACTGCTTTAGTAACTACTGTTTTCACATTATTCAACATACCAAGGAGATTTTCCATTCATACAATGGCATTTCATCTTTACAAAGACTCTATGATGAAATGTATCTCCACTTTTCAGTAAGGGAAACTCATTGATATTATGGAACTGACCCAAGGCTACATACATAGGACATAGTGGATCCAGGACTTGAACTAGGGCATCAAAAACCAGAGTGCTTGTCTACTTAACCGTTACATCATAGTTAACATTTTCATGCATGACAGCTGGTGACCTTCTGAGAGGAGCTTCTTCAACTGACAGAAATAAATGCTCAATTATGTGTACAAATGTGTATAGGCATATGTAATACCTTCCCTGAAGTTAAATTTCCCCTTTCTGTCAAACCTAATGATAACAGGAGGAACATAAGATACCTTATTTACAATTCCAGAACCATATTGTTCCATAATCCACACAGACAGTCTTGAAAGTGAGCCCAGACATGGAAGAATGCTGCTTTGAATGAGCACTAATCTATAGTGAAGGGCTGTTCTATTAAAACATTCCCTATCTCCTTGTATTATCCTCATAAGAGGGCACATTTTAGGCAGAAAGGGAAGAACTGCTAACATGAATTAGATACCTCATTTTTCTGACAGAGAGAGGTGAGACCACATGAATGTAATGTACCACGACATGAAATGGCCAACTGCTTTTAACAAGACTAATTCCAGCTGAATCGGCACATCAGTGAGGGATGTATGAGGCACTTACACCTTTCCCCTCTGGACCTTGAGAAGACCTCTTTGACAGAGCAAGTATAGAAGACAAAATGCCTGTGCTTGTCTTATCTTTGGCTCCCTGACCCCACGTCAAAGCAGGTTTACAGATGGAGTGGAAAGCTCTCTACAGACCGGAAGTCGCATACCTTCACTCTATACTCTGGTTTGCCCTTGACATATTCTGTGATTTTTTGAGCAAGTCACTTCAGCTCTATGCTTTGTTTTCTTTGGAAGTGAAATAGTATAACCATAATCATGCCCTTGTTCATTCACTGCAGGATGCCCCCAGGAATGATAGTTTGGATTTGGAACTCTGAAGTCAAGTCATTTGAGTTTGAATATTATATTAATCAGCCATACTAAATGATTAGAGTTGGTAATCTGTTAACCTCTGTGTAATTTGGTTTCCTCATCTGTAAAATGTGAGTCATAATAGTGGTACAGTTGAATCCTGAATGCTGCAGATGATTAGGGTGCAAACTTTCCCATATTGTTGCAAATCCACATCTAATTTATAGTTGGCCTTTCCTATAAGTTGGTCCCACATCTATATGATACATCACCTGAGAGCTGTGAGTATTTAACACACAGAATTCAAATCCAGAGTGTCAAAATTCAACTGCACTTACCTCACATGGTATTGCAAGGGCTTTCTGACTTAATTCACATAAAACTTCTACCACACTCTTTGGTACATGCTACATACATAATGAATGAAGATTATATTTGTCTCCTGGGAGGCTCTGGTTAGAGAACTAATATGAGTATACTAAAATGAGTATAGCTGTAATTTTCTATACAAAACATTCACTTGGGGCCTGAGTAGTGGCACCCTTGGCTCAGTGCTCAGTGCACAAGGACCCAGCTTTGAGCCCACTCTCCACCTGCAGTGGAAAAGCTTTGCAAGTGGTGAAGCAGTGTTGCAGGTGTCTTTCTCCCTATCACCTCCATCCCTCTCAGTTTTTTACTATCTCTATCCAATAAATAAATAAAGACAAAAATAATTTTAAAAGCCCTCTAAAAAATCACATTAATCTTAATGCAAACTGAACAAAGTGCTATAGGTATGTGTTGTAAATGATATCCAATTAAAATTACTTATCAAGGCAAAAAATAAGGAGTTGAAGCAAGGCATTTATTCTTTTGCAAAAGGGTGTGCCGCCAACAGTGGCCATCAGGCAGCGGCGCACCCCCTACCTACCCACCCCCACCCCCGCCTTTTCCCACCTTTAATACCTGACACAGAACTGTCTCCTCTACCCCTGGGCTGGGCTTCAGAGCTCACAGTCTCCCCATTGCCTAAATAAGGAAAGGCAGAAGAGAGTCTGAGGGTTTCTGCCGGAGGATTAGCAAGCACTGCAAGGAGCTGACCTAAAAAATATAAAACTATTGGCCACAGGTGGTCATAGATAACAATTTATAAAAATAATTTTTGTACTAAACAGTTGTTCTATTCATGTTCTTTTGAAGAGATGATCTAACCATCTCTCACATATGTGTATCTGCAAATCAGATAAGGAGTGCAGGAATCAGGTCTCAAGCCATGTAGATTGTTATTTTGTGTTACTGTTGGGGAGAAATCCTTTTCTATGTTTTATTGCCTATAGCCATAAGGATTTTAAACACATATAGCATAATCGTATCACTGAAGTAGAAATCACAAATCACCAGGTTTTAATATTTTCCCGGTGTTTTTAGGTTTTCTCATATTCCTTTTAAACATGCTTGAGATTTCCAGCTAAATATAGGTAAAGGTAGTACTATTTTAAATGCTCAAGATTATCTGTTTGAGCCAAGGTTAGATTAATTGTATTATAGAACAAACTGAAGAGAAAGATGAGAGTATGACTCTCCTGAATTGAAAGCTAGGGTTATGCGCATCAAGACAGAAAACTCAATCAAGCTACTACCTTCAGAGATACATTTACAAAGGCTTAGGGTGGGTGTTGTAAATAGCATAATGATTATGCAAAGAGACTGTCAGGCCTGGAGCTCCAAAGTCCCAAATTCAATCCCTTGCATCACCATAAACCAGAGCTAAGCAGTGCTCTGGTTTAAACAAACAAACAAACAAACAAAAAAGACTTCTTCTTGTCTCTTTAACCTACCTAAAACAGAATCTAAAAGAGTCAGTTATAAGTGTAAGCCAGGAAAAGCATAGGAGTAACAGTTCATTGACAGGAAGATTTTTTCATGAGAAATTTGAAAAGTCCTTTTCTTTTTTTAAAATTTATATTAGTGGTAGAATAATGATTAACAAGGTTGTAGGACAACTGGGGCACAATTCCATACAGTTTCCACCCCCCAGAGTTCCATGTCCTATCCCCTCCATTGGAAACTTCCCTAGTCTTTATTCCTCTAGGACTATGGACCAAAATTATATATGGGATGCAGAAAATGGAAGATATGGCTTCTATAATTGCTTCTCAGCTGCACATGGCCATTGACAGGTTGTTCCTAACCCCACTCTGTTTCTATCTTTCCCTAGTGGAGTAGGGTTCTGGAGAGGTGAACTTTGATGCACATTGGTAAGGTCATCTGCCTGGGGCAGTCAAGATGGCATCATGGTAGTATCTGCAGCGTGGTGGCTGAACGATGGTAAGATATAAAGTTGGACAAATTGTTTAATTAACAGGAACCAAAAGGTAGGAACAGAGCAGATGAATTTAGGGTTCTTTGTGTGGGAAGAAGCTAGGAAGTCTACTTTAGGTATGTACCAAAGGGCCCGTGACTTTAGTAATTTTTGCCTGATCCTGATAGCTAACATGCAGGTGGACTAAAAGTTCTTTTCTAACCTGAGAAGTTATTTTGGAAGCACAGTAAACAAGGTGTATAGGTAAGAGATATGTTTCTCTCCGACTCAAAGCCAGAAGCCATGTTGGAAAGCTATGAATAATACTGATATAAATGTACTTTTATTCCCATAAGCATTTTAGTACTATGGGGAAAAGAAGACATTTGAAGCTATCTATCTGAATCTGTAGTGGGTCACAATATTTCCAGTCAAAGAGATGCAGAAGGCGGAACCAGAATGCCAATCAGTAGACTTAGCAAGCAGAAAATTTCCATCTCAAGCTGGAGCATAGACCAATCAATCAGTGAGCTGAATGCAGAGACTTGGGTGCTTGTAGCCAGAGTAAAGTAAAGAAAGGGCAGCTCAACTTAGACCAACTGAGAGAGAGACTTGACTATGACCTATACCAACCACAAGGGTAAGAGAACAAGTAGAATTAAGCAGTCAAAGATCATGACCCCAGAGAACAAAACTGGTCAACCATACTAGGGTTCCTGGTCCTAACTCCCTTTGTGTTTTCAAGGGTTTCTCATCCACAGTACCACCTTATTCATCTAGACACTGTACTGGTGGTGAAATGGAGGGAGATAAATTAAGAGTAATGCTATCTGAAAATTGTAATATTTTTAATTATAGACACTATATACCACCTACAGGGATCTAAATTATTAATTTGGAATGACTTAAATTGAATGTAATGTTTAATTTTATTTTGACATTATTTCCTTTGCTAGTCATGAAATAACAGTTTGAGAGGGAGGAGTTGGGTGGTAGCACAGAGGGTTAAGTGCAGGTGCTGCCAAGCACAAGGACCAGAGTAAGGATCCTGGTTCGAGCCCCCAAGCTACCCACCTGCAGGGGAGTCGCTTCAGAGGCAGTGAAGCAGATCTGCAGGTCTTTCCCTCTCTGTCTTCCCCTCCTGTCTCCATTTCTCTCTGTCCTACCCAACAATGATGACATCAAGAACAACAATAATAATTACAACAATAAAACAAGGACAACAAAAGGGAATAAATAAATAAATATTAAAAAAATGTTTGAGAGGGAATCTAGATGAGATTTAGAAAATAAAAATGAAATCATGCTATTATATACATGAATTCTGGAGTGAGTTAAGCTTATCATAAGCTTATCAATATATTAAGAAACCTTACATAGTTCTTTTACAGTTTTGTTTTGTGTCACCACTGTAACTTCACTGATCTGAACCTACTTGCTCAGGGAGAAAAAAGAGAGAGAGAGAGAGGGATGTGTGTGTGTGTGTGAGAGAGAGAGGGGGGGAGAGAGAAGGAGAGAGAGAAGAGGAGGAGGGAGGGGAGGAGGAGGAAAGGGCGAAGGAGGGAGGGAGGGAGAGAGAGAGAGAGGAAGGAGGAGTAGGAAGAAGAGGAGAGGGCGAGGGAGGGAGGAATTGTGTGAAGTTTTACCCCTCTTATCCTATCGTTTAATCAGTGTTTCCTTTCTATAAATAAAAAATTTAAAAAAATTCTTTGACACTTTGCATCCATTACATTTTAAGCTTATACTTTTTAAATGTGGTTATATATTTGGGTTGTAATTTTAGCTCCTACACCTATCACTTCCAATCCCCTCTCTTCACAGATAGTAAGCCCTTGGTGAACAGTGAGTATTTTTTTTATTTATCACTGGATCTCTAGCACATGGCACAATGTTTCACTACCAGTACTTACATAATTATTTGTTGGTTTAATGAATGAAATTCATTTTCATGGCCTGAATGAAATTAATTTCCCTACCTGGATCCTATATGCTTCTAGCGTGTTTCACAGCTATAGATATCTGAATCGAAGTACGTAGTGCTCAAGCAGAAATTAGGTCCTTAGGGAACCACAGTCACTTGACCTAATAATGGTCTCGTGGGGTGGCATTCTGTTTGTTGGAGCATGGAACAGCAGGATGTAACCATCCATCCATCCAGTCAGCTGAATCAACCCTAATGGTCAATGGAATGACCCATGTCATAGCTCGACTCTCTCCCATCCATCAGAGTTATTGATTAACGTGGCAGTGTTAACACGTGTTGTAAGGAACTCAAGTAAAACAGGAGATCACTGACGGAACTGTTTCCCTGATCAAAAACAGGTGGGAAATGAAACACAATTTATCTTTCTCTAGGAGTTACAAGCCTCATTTATAACATCAGCATGTCTGAAACATTTGTGGTGAAAGTATTCATTTAATTTACTTAACCAGTGTTTCTTTTTAATTTTTTTATTAATGACTCAATAATGATAAACAAGATCATAACAAAGGCACAATTCCATATAATTCCCACCACCAGAGTTCTTTATCCCTCTTTACCTCACCACCCTATTATTTATCCCTCTGGGAGTATAGAACAAAATTCTTGAAGGTAGAAGGTCCGACTTTTGTAATTGCTGGACAGTGTACGTAATTTATTTGACTATTAGAATTCACTTTTCTTGTTACACTCATTCACAACCCAGAGACCTAGTGTTTTGTAAAGCATGCTTTGGGAAATTCTGGGTTAAGGAACCTCTGTGGTTCCTTATGTGAAGCATCTTTAAAGATGGGACTATTAGGTAAAAATATCTAAGAATTGGCAACAGGGGGGATACCAAATTCCAGAAAGGTATGTGTACTTTTTTGCACTTATTATAAATTCTGGGGTCCAGTGGTGGTTCAACTGGTTGAGTGCACACATTACCGTGTGCAAAGACATGGTTCAAGGTCCCATTCCCCATCTTTGGGGGGAAGCTTCACAAGTGGTGAAGCAGAGCTGCTATTGTCTCTTTTTCTCTCCCTATCCAGAACTCTATATGCCGTCCCCTTCCCTGATAGCTTTCTTATTCTTTGAGGTCCTTGTGGGATGCAAAAGGTTGAAGGTTTGGCTTCTGTAATTGCTTCCCTGATGAACATGAGCGCTGACAGGTGAATCCATATTCCCAGCCTGCCTCTTTCTGGCTGGAATAGTGCAGGTAGAAAAATTTCTTTTAAATCTTTATTTATTGGATAGATACAGCCAGGAATTGAGAGGAAGGAGGGTATAGAGAGGGAGAGAGACAGAGAAGACACCTGCAGCCCTGTTTCACCACTTGTGAAGCTCTCCCTCTGTATGTGGAGACCAGGGGCTTGAACCTGGGTCCTTGTGCATTGTAACATGTGTGCTCAACCAGGTGTGCCACCACTCGGCCCCCAGAGAAAATGTTAAAGATGAGACTTGCTATATCTATAAGCATTGGCACTCAGAAGCACACTTACCTCTTCTTCATGGCCTTTGTTTATTCCCATGTTTACTCCTTCTGAAAATGTTACCAGGTTTGGTTTAGTATTCCCATGATACTTTCCTGTGAGGAATGCAACATGAAAAAATTATCGTCTTAATCCACAGTCATTTACATGAGACACCTATGATTTCTAGTTCATTGTTTCCAAAGTATATAAGACAAAGAACTATCAAGTCATAAAGTTTTTTTTTTCACAATTCTGAAACTCTGTAGTCCTTCATCTGAGAATAATGTCCTGTTTCCCTAATTTCTGTGCTTACTTGATGCAGCACTTTACCATAGACCTTTGCACCATAGCCTACACATTTTATACTGATTTCCATTTGTTTTATACCAGAGCACTGCTCAGTTGACTTATGTTGGTACCAGGGATTAATGAACATAGATCCTCCTATACCTCCAGCAGAGAAGTCTGTTTTGTAAACCGCTGTGCTGTTTCCCTGGCATTAGCCTAGACATTTTATTTGACTAAAAAAATATATTGCTTAGTAAATTCATTAGAAAATTTCTGCGAACTACTATGTTCAGGTCAGGGCACTGAAAGTCAACTATAGGGAATGCCCTTCCAACTTTAGAACCTTGATTTTCTCATCTATCAATTGAGGAGATTAGATTTTGATTTTAAAAGTCCTACTTAAAAATGTGACTCATATGAATTTTATAGATAATGAAACTGAAGATCATGAGGTTAATGAGTCACTGGGAAATCTCAAAATGGAAATTCCTTCCATCTGGCAATGTGTTTGTTCATTTGTCTGTGTCAATTAGTATTTATTGAATACTTTGTACATGCAAGACACTATAATGAGTACTGAGTACAGAAGTAAACAAAAATTTCTCTGTTCTCTAGACAGAGAAATATATATATATATGTATATACATCCATATATATACACATATATGGAACAATATAATATGTGAAGGATTATAGAGATGTGTGAATGAAATTTTGTAAGCAAAGAGAAAGAGTTGGCTTTTAAGTCATCGTATCTTAGGAAGATTCTAGTAGAAATAACACCCCAGTTGGAAGGGGTGGGTGCAGAGTTAATCATGAGTTCATAAAATTGATCAATAAGATATTTATCTTTGTAAACTTGTGGGGGGTTCTAAGTTTTTCCCCCTCTTTTATTTATTGATTTAATAATGATTAACAAGACTGTAGGATAAGAGGGGTACGATTCCATACAGTTCCCACCACCAGAGTTCTGTATCCCATCCCCTCTATTGGAAGCTTTCCTATTCTTTATCTCTCTGGGAGTATGGACTCAGGATCATTATGGGTTTCAGAGGGTGAGAGGTCTGGCTTCTGTAATTGCTTCTCAACTGGACATGGGCATTGGCAGGTTGATCCATACTCCCATCTTGTTTCTGTCTTTCCATAATGAGGTAGGGCTCTGGGGAGGTGGTGTTCTAGGGTACATGGGTGAGGTCATCTGTCCAGTGAAGTCAGGTTGGCATCATGGTAGCATCTGCAACTTGGTAGCTGAAAAATATTAAGATATAAAGCAGAATAAATTGTTTAATAATCAGGAAACTATGATATTTGCGGTTTCCATTCTGGAAAAAAAGCTATGAAGTCTATTGTAGGTATATTCCAAGAGGCTTATAACTTTGCTAATTTTTGCCTTAACCCAACAGCTAACATGCAGGTGGGCTAAAGTTATTGTGTGGGGAGATGATGTCATACTTGGAAGTAGGACTAGAAAGCTGTATCAGGGCAAGGAGTAGCTCCTAAATATGGGAAAATTATATAGATACTGTTGACTGTAGCCTCCACTGACCTGATCTGGGGCACTTGTCTATTCATATTCAGCACAGAAGTCTAAGTAACCTCTGCATCCCTGTAGGTCTGAGCTCGCATCCCATAGTCACAGCTAGGAAAATTCAGGCTGCACTCATTTCAGAACTAGTCTTCCTCAAGTGGCAGAGTATGTTGACCCAGCCTCCCTGAGGAGACTGGGGGAAGTTTCTACCATTGTTGTTCTACACTGAAGGCAAGGTCCTGTAGAAGCCTACAAGAGGCTTTATGCTGTTGTTCCTGGTAGAAGTGGCCAGCGATGGTGGAGAGAGTTATCTATTAGCGGTCTAGGTCCATCATGTCTGTGTGGGAATCCCAGGATTCCCTGACTTGGACCTAGGATAATGGGGTGGACTTTTCCAAAAGGGTCATCATTAAAGTTTGCTGGTCTCATGCCCTTATCCAGCTTTTGTAGTCCTTACTTTATCTGACATGGTTGAACTTAAAGTGATTGAAGGAAGTGAAATAGGAAGTAGGTGAAGAGGGTATCTAGGTCTAAGAAGAAACTAATTACTTTATGGTATCTTTTTTGGGTCTTTCTACTTTTTTTTTTCACTTATTGAGTCACAACAAACTATTGTGCACTTTTACTTTAAGGTATATATTTTCCCCTAACGTATGGATACAAGTGCATGTGTGCCCTATCTCCTGGGCCCTGGTATATATCTATATTCTGTGGCTTTGTTAGGAATTGAACCAACTGAAATGGAATTAAGAAGTCTTATGAGCTAGGGAAGGTCTCACCAGAGTAATGGAGCTGAAGGGTTGACATCCCAGGTCTGGCATCTCCGGACATAGTCTGAAGTGAGCATGTTGGGGTGGTACTGATTGCATTTATACTGCATCTGCTGATCTTAACCAAATTCTAACATTTTATTGACTATTTTGGAAACTAAAATATTTCATCAAGTACAGTTTTAAGATCTTCCTAAAATAAGAACAACTCAAAATGAGAGAATCTAAAAGCACAAATAGAAATTGATGGTCTTTGAAAATATAGGTATGTGCCTTGAATAGGTATGTGCCTTTCATCCAGCAATAAAGTTTCTTGGTATAAATATAGACCCATATGTATGATGAGAACAAGAGGAAATAAAAAAGAAATACTATTGACAATAACATGAACTTGCACATTTTCCAAGCTTTCCAAATGCCTGATGTCTTTTGATGATGCTAAGAGACAAAACCAAACTGATAAGGGAACGCCAAGCTGAGAACAGAGGGGAAGACAATAGTAGGAACATAGATAAATAACCTGGATTTCAAGTACATACCCAATAAGTCGTCAAAGGAGGAGCTGGCTGGGTCTCAGAGATTTGCCCTGCGTAATTTATTGACAAGGAAAGATAGGCATTCCTTTAAAAAATAGTCCTTTGCCTTAGCAACTGTTCATAGGAAGGTTGAGAGATGGATGCTGGAATTGAGCATACATTCCCTTCTAGAGGAGAGAGTAGTACTTGGAAGAAATAAAGGTGAATTCTGACAAGAGGGGGTTGATTAAGAAGTAGGAGTGCTTAGAGATTGAGAGAGTAATCAAGCCTAGGGTGATTAATTGGGGAGTCTTGAAAGATGAGTTCAAAGTAGAAACCTGAGGCTCCCTGGCTTTCAGGGGGAGAGGATGATGAGTGCAAGTAGTCCAGGTCTCATGAGCGCAGTGAGCTCTTGTCCCTAAAGATGTGCAAGGGGTAGGGAGTAGATGATATTGCAAACAAATTACATGCTGGACACTGTGGTAGCTGCTCTATGACATACATTGTCTTATTGATTTCTCATCATACCTTGCAATGCAGGTGTTAGTCAAAGAAAACTGAAGGAGAGGCTGGACAACCTCTCCAGGTCTACACAGGAAATGGCAGACCCCAGATTTGAGATTTAGTCTGCCTGATTGCAAAGTCATTGTGCTCTTTTTTATTTTATTTCACTGAAATAGTCATTTTTGTTTTGCACATTTTCATAATAGATGTACCAAGTGGAGTAGTTGGTAGATTCAAATAATGATAGCTAGTTAAAACAAAACTAGGACTATCAAGTAAAGGAGAAGAAGGCTTTAACGAATCACTGAGGTATAAATCTAATCTCAGGGGCTGGGCAGAGGCACACCTAGTTAAGTACACATATCACAAGTCCAAGGACCAGGTATGAGCCTCTGCTACCCACTGGCAGGGGTACACTTCACAAGGTCAGGCAGGTTGGCAGGTGTCTATCTTTCTCTCTCCCTTTCAGTCTCCATAACCCACTCAATTTCTCTGTCCTGTTAAATAGAAAGTAGAAAGGAAAAAAAAAAAAAAGAACTTGCCAATAATGGGTTCTTCCTGCAGTGGCTAAGCCCCAGCAATAACCCTGATAGCAAAAATAAATAAATAAATAAATAAATAAATAAATAAATCTAATCTCCACCTATAATCCACTGCTTTCAACATGTCCTTAAATTTTTCTTTGAATGTTGGGGATAGATAGCATTATGGTTATGCAAAGAGCCTCATATCTGAGGCTCCAAAGTCCCAGGTTCAATCCTCAGCCCCACCATAATCCAGAGCTGAGCAGTGCTTTGTTAAAAAAAAAAAAAAAAAGTTTTTCTTTATCCAATCCCAGTCTTACACTGCATTGTTTATCTGACTACTCCCCTACTCCCAATGTGTGCACCAGAATTGCTACTTTGGGGGCATAGGGGAAAATTGGTCCTTGGGTACTTTTCTCTCTGCAGTGTTCTTCTCATCTGATAGTGGGGGCTGGAGGGGAAAAGATTACTTTCTTACCAATTCATAGTAGTCCATTCCTAATGGCTGATTATTGCAGATTCTATGGAATATCACTTTCCTTCAGGGCCTCCTATAAGGTATCTACTCAATACTGATCTCTTGTATAGTGTAGGGAAAAGGGGGAGGGGGAGGGGAGGGAGAGGGAGAAAGAGAGGGAGAGAGAGAGAGAAGAAGGAGAAGGAGAAGGAGAAGGAGAAGGAGAAGGAGAAGGAGAAGGAGAAGGAGAAGAGAAGAGGGAAAAAGAAGGGCCCTTCAGAGTTCCCAGTTTAATGAACTCAACTCTGATAGACCTCTCTCACCTCACTGTATACACTGGTAGGCCATATTGAAACCCCCTTGCTGTTGAAACCCCATGCCAGGTGAAATCCCATTGGTCAGCAATCAAGTCAGTTTACACCTTGCCAACTTTTGCAACCTTAGACCTACAGAAATCATTCCTTCTTGCCACATGGAACCATGGAAGCAAGAGAAGTTCCTCTTTTCTCTCACCATTTGTCTCCTGGTTCCTTTTCTTTTCCTTTTTCTCACAAAGGCCCTGGAAATTATATAACTCAGCCTGCTGAATGCATGCTATCTAAATAGAGAATGCTGCATAATTCCTTTAGCAGGCATCCCACCTTCTGTGAGCGACTTTGGAGGGTAGGCAAAGGGTGATTCAGGGAGTGAAAAAAAAAAAAAAAAAAAAGGACTGCACCAGTTTACTAGCCTTCCAAGACCTCAAAGGACTTCTTCCCTATACTCCCATTTAGCACTTTCTTCTGCTTTGTTATAAGGAGTGGAGAAGGTTGCAATGGTGGTGGGATGAAGAGTCAGTTTTGCTGCTCTGTAATAGATCCAAATGGAAGACTATCTTTAATTGTTGATGGAAAGATTTAGATAAATAGATTCCTTTGTCTCCCTCTTGAACTCTAGCTGCCAATTTTGAGGCCAAATGAAGAGTTACCATCAGCCTCTTATATAATTACAATGTACATGTGTGAAATCTATAAGGAAAAAGTCATCATTCTCCTTTCAGTGAGGAAAAAATAGACTCAGAGAAGATAAAGTTGTTAACACAGGACACACGATAAGAAGCAGAGCTGGCATTCAAACAAATTTTGCCTGTATCTAAAATCCAGCCATGGAAGCGAAGAGGTACTCTTCATCCCCAAGAGTCATTCCGTCTCACTCCCCAGCACACCTCCATCCTCATTCACTTTAGAGATTTGAGTTCTAAATCTCCTCTTAGTGCCCTTCCCTTCCACTTTGCTGTTGGCTCATCTGCTGTGATAAACTATAGTCCACTGATGCTTTTATCTTTCTACTTAAAGTCACTTTTGTCATTTTAAGCCTTTACATTTTTATGCAATTATAATACTTAGCCTTTCAACTTCTTTTTTTTTATGCCTACTAGAATTTGATTAAAATTGTGTTGAGTCTATAGATCAGTCTGGAAATAATTGATTTGTTAATAATATTGAATTTTGCAACCCACTGACATATTTTTTTCTTACATTTGTTTAGGACATCACTGAATTATCTCATCAATTATTCTGATGGTAGTGGCCTACAAATTTGCATAAACTTGCTAGAGTTATCCTTAAGTATTTTATGTTTATTAGTGCTATTATGGAAGATGAGTTTATTAAAGAAAACATTACTAGTATTTTTTTTTTATCTATTACATTTCACAACATGATCCAGCCATGGTCTGCAGTGGTTAAAATGGTGCTTTTGTTCTCAGATGGTGTTTTAACTAAACCTCAGAATCACCATTTTAGAAAGCCATAGCAATGTAGTATTGAAGAGACCAGTTTCTAGAATCAGCTGTCTTCATTCAAAGGCTCACTCTACTATTTCTTAGACTTATAACCCTGTATTCTTTACAGTTCTTTTTTTTTTTCCACTGTCAAGATGGGCATAATAATATCTACCTCACATGGGGTGTTAAAAGGTTTAGATAGGGAGTTGGGCGGTAGTGCAGCGGGTTAAGCTTACGTGGTGCAAAGCCAAGAACTGGAGTGAGGATCTCGGTTTGAGCCCCCGGCTCCCCACCTGTAGGGGAGTCACTTCACAGGCGGTGAAGCAGGTGTTCAGGCATCTATCTTTATCTCCCCCTCTCTGTCTTCCCCATCTCTCTCCATTTCTCTGTCCTGTCCAACAACGACGACATCAATAACAACAACAATAAAACAACAAGGGCAACAAAAGGAAATAAATAAATGTCAAAAAAAATTTTAAAGGATTAGATAAACAGTATCATGCAATAGAAATAGCTCAAGAGTCTGGTTTTTATTTTAGCTTACTAGTTGTATAACCTTGGGCAAGTTAAATTTTTTCAAAGATTTTAATTATTTATTAGTGAGAAAGATAGGAAGAGAGAGATAAAGAGCTAGACATCACTCTGGTACATGTGTTGAACTTGGGACCTCATGCCTGAGAACCCCGTGCTTTATCCACTGCGCTTCTTCCCAGACCATGGCAAGTTAATTTCCATAAGCCTCTGTCTCCACATTTATAAGTTAGGAATAGTAACAATAATAGGGTTGTGTTGAGGATTCAGTTAAAGCAAAAAATAGTGCAAGACAAAGTGCCTGGCCTCCAGTACACCCTTATTAATACTAGCTGTTACTAGTACCAATATTAGTATAGTATCTGGTATGTGTCAATATTATGCTAATAATATATATTTTTAATTAAGTACTTTATGAACAATGAATACTAACCTCACAGACAAAGAAGAGTTTTGTAAGAAAGCTTTATAAGTTGTAAAACCGACTGCTAGAGCATTGAGATGAGTTATACTGACTTAGAGAAAATGGGCCATTTTCAACCATTGATGCTAAATGGTTTTATTTAGTTATCCAGAGTACAATCCCTCCCCCATCACCCTTTCTAAACTCATTGCAGACAAGGATATTCAAGCTCCAAACTAAAATCAATCTATTTATTGTAATGATTTCTAGTTACATACAGCCAATTACCACTGTCACTAGAAAGTAGTAACTGTCAATACTGAATAGCAGTGTGACATGAGGCGTTCAATGACTATAGCTCCAAAACATGACCTTTTTACCTAGTAAAGTTAAAAAGCATCCAAGATTATACCTTCACAACTGCAGTTTTCTTAAAAATAAAAACAAATTTTGTCAGCCTTATTAATGTTGAGCCAGAGAGGAAGAGAGACACTTGCAGAAGACAAGTATTGAAAGTTTTATTATGGTCTATGTAGATAGATAAAAAAGATCATCTGGGGGTTGAGTGGGTGGGTAGAGCCAGGGAGATAGCTCAGCAAAAGGCCACTGGCTTTGAAGCTTGAGGGCTTGGATTTGATCTCTTCACTGCATGAAAACACAAAAGAAAAACAAATAGAACATCAGAAGTTGCGGAGAGCAGTGCTTTATTCTTATTCCCTTTCTCACACAACATAAAATAATCTCTAAGGGGGGTCAGGCGGTGGCGCAGTGGGTTAAGCGCACGTGGCGCAAAGCGCAGGGACCGGCGTAAGGATCCCGGTTCGAGCCCCCGGCTCCCCACCTGCAGGGGAGTCGCTTCACGGGGCGGTGAAGCAGGTATGCAGGTGTCTGTCTTTCTCTCCCCCTCTCTCTCTGTCTTCCCCTCCTTTCTCCATTTCTCTCTGTCCTATCCAACAACAAAGCAATGTCAACAATGGCAATAATAACCGCAACAAGGCTGCAACAACTAGAGCAACAAAAAGGGGGGAAAATGGCCTCCAGGAGCGGTGGATTCATGGTGCAGGCACCGAGCCCAGCAATAACCCTGGAGGGAAAAAACAAAAATTAAAAAAAAAAAAATCTCTAAGGAAGCTAGACAATTTAATTCTTCTAGGATCTGTTAAGTGTGTATACAGATCTAGACAATCTTGATGGCATGGGGAATCATAAATCTACTGTGTGGAACAGGGAACAGTGGTCAAGACTTAAACCATATCTTTCAGTGTTTAATTCTCTAAAGTGCCTTATAAAACTGTGTGTCTTTGGGCAGATCCTCTTGTTGTTACCTGTAAAATGTGAAGCCAATATGGTAACATTAAAAAGAAACTTGATGATTAATATTTTGTTCCCTGATTTTAAGGCGTATTATGAGTCTTCTAGCTGCTGCAGTTTAGTTGGAAGAAAAGGTCAATAATTATCCTAAGTACTATTTGACTAACAGGGAGATTATTAACTTCTGACATAAGAAAACTATATATTGTAGGATCATAAATTAAATTAAGGTTGAGGAATATTTTGTTATCTGCAAAATAGGTTTAATTGTAATAGTTTTGCAGTATGGAGAACTGGTGAGTTAATGTTTTTCAAACATCTAGGATAATAAACAGAGATTAAAATTTAATTGTTTTCTTATCTTGATATAGTCATTTAAACCCTTTAGGATTTTGTATCTTGATATAGTAAGAAAATCTATGTCCTGAAGACATTTGTATCATAAATTTACCCTAGTAGTTAAAACTCCAAAATCAATTTCACTGTCTTCAAGGAACCAAATTACTCATTATTTTTAATGTGAACACTTTGTCCAATATAAGGAGCACTAAACCATCTTTGCATATTTATTGTCCTGTGATTAGTTCAAGCAACTACTCTTTCTCAGAACTGTTTAATTTGGGTTAAGTACTTAATATACGTAAATTTTAATCCCACTGTCTGTTAACTTGGGGATACATTTACTTCTTAACTTTTTGTTTGTTTTTAAAATATAAATGTGGTTGGGTGGCCATGCTCCTTAGCAAAATTCCAGGTATAAAAGTAGGTGTCTCCAAATAATCCATTTCATTACATTTGTTTCATAACTCAGTGAAGTGGAGGTGGGTTTTCTATTCATATCTCATTTCATTGATTATAATATTGGATACTTCAAATACCTTAAATGGAATCAGCCTAAAATAAGGCACCTTGTTTTAATGTCAAGCAGAGAAAATACCCACAAGTATATGATAGAAATTCGTTTGATTATAACAGTCTTCCAAAAGTTTGAGGTTATGTTGTAAGGTAAATTGAAACAAGTAAGTAAGCAGCAAAAGACATGTATATAGTGTGAAACCAAGTATATAAAATATACATCAAATAACAGATGAGAAAGAGACAATGAAGGTGTAAAATGGTACAATAGTGGAAATATGGAAAACTTTTCACTTTTTCTACATTACAAAGGAGGAGCCCATGTTTACACCTTTCAGAATTTGGATTTTTTTATTAACTCCCTTTTGTACTTTCCATTTTGTAAGATTTCTTCTATTTTAAAAACTTAGACAATATCTTAAGCATAAGAGAAATTGTATCTATTGAAAGGCACTGTAGTGAAGAAATCTTTGGGCTGGAGAGAGAGTTCACTGGAGGGGCCCTGGCAGTGGTGCACCTGGTTAAGCACACATTCAGGATTCAGGTTTGAGCCCAAACCCCACCCCACCTTTCAATCTGCAGGGGGCACACTTCACAAGCTGCTGCAAAGCAGGCCTCCAGGTGTCTTTCTTTTCCTCTCTCTCTCTACCTCCCTTTCCTCCCTCAATTTCTCTGTTTCCTGTCTAATAAAATGGGGGTTAAAAGGCCACCAGGTGCAGTGGATTTGTAGTGAAGTGAAAACCCTGGAGGCAAAAAAAAAAAAAAAAAAGAGGTCACTGGGCATAGCACTTCCTTCCTTGCCATGTGCAGGGTTGCATGGGCCACTTTTCAGCCCCAGCATCACGTGGAAGCTGTCATGGTATCCATGGTACTAGTGCTCTCGCTATCTCTCATTCACCTTAACAAAAAAAAAAATCCCAGAATGATGAGGCTCAGGTCCTCACAGTAACAAATTTTTATTTAAAAATCTTGTTATGGATAATAAAATTTAAGGCTAAAATAACAAAAAATGTTATAGAGTTTGCATATATATAGACATAAAATGTATGAAAGACTATTACTGGAAAAAAAAAAACCTTGAATGATAATGCAAACATGCCAAACTTCTGGACTATAACTAATGCATCTTAAAATGAGTGGGGTGACTCAATTAGTCAGAGACCAAACTTGTAGTGTGCTTATATTCATACACATTTGTAGAAGAGAGAAAATTCTCTAGCATGGCCCATGATGATTACTTTGAGTTGAGAGCTAGAGAAGAGCTAGTCACTGAGAGAAACTGTCATGAAATTTGGGGGGTGTGATGGAACTACCCTCTACATCTTGATTGTGGTGATGGTTACATTCATGCATGTATACATTTCTTAAGAGCTATAATGACTATCCTCAAAATGCATCCATTTTATTTTCTGTAAATTATACATCAGGAATCCTGACTTGAAAAGTATAACCATGCGTCATTGTAGCGAAACTCATCTGCGATAAACACTGAGCTCTAGCTCACATTAAAGCTAGGCAATTAAAACAAAAAGTAAATGGAACCACACAGGCTGACATCCTTTGCCCTTCCCAACCATAAATAGAATTCTTTCCTATTAGGAAGTTCTGGGACCCATGACTTCATGGTAATATCTGTATTTATATTTATTTGGTGCTTGCTAATTATTCTATTTCACAGATGTGGACAATTACAGCATTTTATGAATTTGCTAGTCTTGTAGCTTTTTAAAATTATACACTCCTAATATAAACTTGATTTTGGCTAAGTGGAAAAAGCTACTAGTCTTCTCTCTATGGTGCTCTAATCAGCCTGTGATTTGAATGCTAGTTCTACAATTTACCAGCTGTGTCTCATTCATTTCTCTATTAAAAAAAAATATTTACAAAGCAACTGTGATTGCCAGGTAGTTTCCCCTGATGAGATGTGCACTGAGAGCGTATATTCTTGTCCTCTCCCTCCCAGACCTCACAGTTACATGTTTTGACTTTCCCTCCCTCAGTTTAGGGACCTTGCTATCTGGAAAATAGGATTGTAATGGAATTAAAATACTATTGAAACAATTGTCAATTTCCACAACTGTGAACCCTTTAATTACCTTACTTAGACACAAGTCAATCCAGGCAATATTGATCAGTAATTTGAAAAGTACTCAGAGAGGGACCTCATAGGATAATATATCAAATGGTTAAACCAACAACAAGAAATATTTTAGAAATGAACCAACACAAGAGTAAAAGACCCCCAAAGGATGAAGCACAAAAAATAATGGGGTCAGCATCCAAACACTAGTTAAGGAAATAATCATAGGAGTGAGTAAAGAGTTTGAAAGAATTGTCACCAGAAATGCAGAAACAACAAATGAGACTCAGGAAGAAAACACTAATTATCTCAAGGTTATTAGGAAGCTGAAAGCTGAAATAGCTGAGTGAAGAACACAACTAGTTGAACAAGCTAAACCAGTATCAGAACAGGGCAACAAAATGGAGGAACTCCAGAAAACAGTAGAGGGGAGAGAGAATAGAATGAATGAGGCTGAAGACAGAATTAGCAAGATCGAGGACAAATTACAGACAACTAAAAAAGAAGTAAGAGATCTCAAAAAGAGATACTGAAAACAACAACAGAGTCCTATGGGATGACTTCAAAAGAAACAATATACACATTATTGGCTTACCAGAGGAAGAAAGAGAGGGAGAGGAAGAAAGTATGCTTCAGGTCATAATAGCCAAAAACATCTCTAGTCTAGACAACACCAAAGACATAAAGGTAAAAAAAGTGCAGGGGGTCCCAAACAGAATTTACCCAGACTTAAAGACACCAAGACAAATCGTATTTAGAATGGAAAGGACTAAAGATAAAAAAACAATCCTGAAGGCTGCAAGAGAAAAACAAAGAGTTACCTACAGAGGAAAACCCATAAGATTAGCAGCAGACTTCTCCATACAAACACTACAGGCCAGAAGAGAATGGCAAGATATCTATCAAGTGCTCAATGAGAAAGGTTTTCAACCAAGACTACTGTATCCTGCCAGACTGTCATTCAGATTAGATGGAGGCATAAAAACCTCAGACAAGAAACAGTTGAAGGAATCAACTATCACCAAGCCTACCCTGAAAGAAGTTCTGAAAGGTCTCCTATAAACAGACCACCATAAATCAGCAATATATAAGAACACTCTAAAATTCTACAAGAATGGCATTAAAATACCTTCAGTCTTTGACATCAATAAATGTCAATGCATGAATTCACCTATAAAAGACACAGAGTAGGAAGATGGATCAAAAAATACAACCCAACAATATGTTGTCTACAGGAAACCCACTTAACTCAACAAGACAAAGACTCTAAGCAAAAGGATGGAAAACTATCATACAAGCCAATGGCCCACAAAAAAGGGCAGGAACAGCTATTCTCATATCTTACATGATATACTTTAAAATAGATAAAATTAAAAAATATAGGAATGGACGCTACTTAATGCTCAGAGGATCAGTCAATCAAGAAGACATAACAATTATTAACATCTATGCACCCAATGAGAAGCCATCTAAATACATCAAACATCTACTGAAAGAGCTACAGCAGTATATTAACAGCAACACAGTCATAGTAGGGGACTTCAACACCCCACTCTTTCAACTTCACAGATCATCCAGGCAGAAAATCAATAAAGACATGAGTGAGCTAAATGAGGAGATAGATAACCTAGAACTATTGGACTTTTTCAGAGTCATTCATCCCAAGAAACTGGAATAAACAGCTTACTCAAGTCCACATGGGTCATTCTCAAGGACAGACCATATGTTAGGCCACATACACAGCATCAGCAAATTCAAGAGAATTGAAATCATCCCAAGCATCTTCTCAGACCACAGTGGAATTACACTAACACTTAACAATCAACAAAAGATTAGTAAGAGTCCCAAAATGTGGAAGCTCAACAGTACACTCCTTAACAACTACTGGGTCAAAGAGGAAATAAAGGGGGAGTCGGGCTGTAGCGCAGCGGGTTAAGCGCAGGTGGCGCAAAGCACAAGGACCAGCATGAGGATCCCGGTTCGAACCCCGGCTCCCCACCTGCAGGGGAGTCCCTTCACAGGCGGTGAAGCAGGTCTGCAGGTGTCTATCTTTCTCTCCTCCTCTCTGTCTTCCCCTCCTCTCTCCATTTCTCTCTGTCCTATCCAACAACGACAACAACAATAATAACTACAACAATAAAAAAAAAAACAACAAGGGCAACAAAAGGGAATAAATAAATAAAATAAATATTTAAAAAAAAAAAAAAAAGAGGAAATAAAGGAAGAAATAAAAATGTTTTGAGAGTTTAATGAAAATGAAGACACAAGCTATAAAAATATTTGGGGCACAGCTAAGGCAGTACTTAGAGGGAAGTTCATAACCATACACGCACACATTAGGAAACAAGAAAAAGCACAAATAAACAGCCTAATTGCACATCTTAAAGACCTAGAAGAAGAAGAACAAAGGAACCCTAAAGCAACCAGAAGGACATAAATCACTAAAGTTAGAGCAGAAGTCAATAACATTGAAAATAAGAAAGCCATACAAAAGATCAACGAAAGTAAATGTTGGTTCTTTGAAAGAGTGAATAAAATCGACAAACCTTTAGCCAGATTTACAAAACGAAAAAGGGAGAAGACCCAAATAAGTCGGATACTAAATGAAAGAGGAGATATCACAACAGACACTGCAGAAATTCAACATATCATGTGAGGCTTCTATGAACAACTATATGCCACTAAGCTAGAGAACCTGGAAGAAATGGACGATTTCCTAGATACCTACCAACTTCCAAAGCTAAGTAAAGAGGAAGTAGATAACATGAACAGGCCCATCACAGCTAATGAAATTGAAACAGTTATCAAAAATATTACCAAAAATAAAAGTCCTGGACCAGATGGTTTTACAAATGAATTCTACAAAACCTTCAAAGAAGAACTAATACCTCTACTTTTAAAAGTCTTCCAGAAGATTGAAGACACTAGAATACTCCCTGCCAGCTTCTATGAAGCTAACGTCACTCTGATACCAAAAGCAGACAGGGACACAACCGAAAAAAAAAAAAAACTACAGACCAATATCTCTGATGAACATAAATGCTAAAATATAGAACAAAATTCTAGCCATCCGGATACAGCAATATATTAAAAAGATTGTTCATCATGACCAAGTGGGGTTTATCCCAGGCATGCCAGGTTGGTTTAATATACATAAATCAATCAACATGATCCACCACATCAATAAAAGCATGACCAAAAACCACATGAACATATCAATAGATGCAGAAAAAGCCTTTGACAAAATACAACATCCCTTTAATGATCAAAATACTACAAAAAAAGGGAATAGATCGAAGATTCCTGAAGATAGTAGAGTCTGTAGATAGCAAACCTACAGCCAACATCATACACAATGGTGAAAACTGGAAGCATTTCCCCACAGATCAGGTACTAGACAGGGCTGCCCACTATCACCATTACTATTCAACATAATGTTGGAAGCTCTTGCCATAGCAATCAGGCAGGAGCAAGGAATTAAAGGCATATGGATTGGAAGATAAGAAGTCAAACTCTCCCTATTTACAGATGACATGATAATATACATAGAAAAAACCCAAGGAATCCAGCAATTATCTTTTGGATATCATCAGGCAATACAGTATGGTGTCAGGCTACAAAATTAACATTCAAATGTCAGTGGCATTCCTCTATGCAAACACTAACTAGAAGAAGTTGAAATCCAGAAATCAGTTCCTTTTACTATTGCAACAAAAGCAATAAAATATCTAGGAATAAATCTTACCAAAGAAGTGAAAGAGTTGTACACTGAAAATTATGAGTCACTACTCAAGGAAATTGAAAAAGACACAAAGAAGTGGAAAGATATTCCATGTTCATGGGTTAGAAGAATTAACATCATCAAAATGAATATACTACCCAGAGCCATCTACGAATTTAATGCTATCCCCATAAAGATCCCAACCACAGTTTGTAGGAGAATAGAACAAATGCTATAAATGTTTATTTGGAATCAGAAAAGACCTAGAATTGCCAAAACAATCTTGAGAAGAAAGAACAGAACTGGAGGCATCACACTCCCCAGATCTCAGATTGTATTATAGGGCTGTTATCATCAAAACTGCTTGGTTCTGGACCATGAATAGACACACTGACCAGTGGAATAGAATTGAGAGCCCAGAAATAAGCCCCCATACCTATGGACATCTAATCTTTGACAAAGGTGCCCATACTATTAAATGGGGAAAGCAGAGTCTCTTCAATAAATGGTGTTGGAAAAAATGGGCTGCTACATGCAGAAGAATGAAACTGAACCACTATATTTCACCAGATACAAAAGTAAATTCCAAGTTGATCAAGGACTTGTATGTTAGACCAGAAACTATCAAATACTTAGAGGAAAATATTGGCAGAACTCTTTTCGCATCAATTTTAAAGATATTGTCAATGAAATGAATCCAATTACAAAGAAGAGTAAGGCAAGCATAAACCTATGGGACTACATCAAATTAAAAAGCTTCTGCACAGCAAAAGAAACCACTACCCAAATCAAGAGACCCCTCACAGAATCGGAGAAGATCTTTTTATGCCATACATCAGACATGAGGCTAATAACCAGAATTTATAAAGAACTTGCAAATCTCCACAACAAGAAAACAAATAACCCCATCCAAAAATGGGGGGAGGACATGTACAGAATATTCACCACAGAAGAGATTTATAAGGCCGAGAAACACATGAAAAAATGCTCCAAGTCTCTGATTGTCAAAGACATGCAAATAAAGACAACAATGAGATACCACTTCCCTCCTGTGAGAATGTCATACATCAGAAAAGGTAACAGCAGCAAATGCTGGAGAGGTTGTGGGGTCAAAGGAACCCTCCTGCACTGCTGGTAGGAATGTAAATTGGTCTAGTATCTGTGGAGAATAGTCTGGAGAACTCTCAGAAGGCTAGAAATGGACCTCTACCCTATGATCCTGCAATTCCTCTCCTGGGGATATATCCTAAGGAACCCAACACATCCATCCAAAAAGATCTGTGTACACATATGTGCTTGGCAGCACAATTTTTAATAGTCAAAACCTGGAAGCAACCCTGGTGTCCAACAACAGATGAGTGGCTGAGCAAGTTTTGGTATGTATATACAATGGAATACTACTCAGCTATAAAAAAAAAAAATGGTGACTTCACTGTTTTCAGCCGATCTTCAATGAATCTTGAAAAATTCATGTTAAGTTAAATAAGTCAGAAACAGAAGGATGAATATGGGATGATCTCATTCTCAGGCAGAAGTTGAAAAACAAGATCAGAAAAGAAAACACAAGTAGAACCCGAAATGGAATTGGCGTGTTGCACCGAAGTAAAAGACTCGGGTGGGTGGGTGGGGAACGTACAGATCCAAGAAGGATGACAGAGGACCCAGTAGGGGTTATATTGTTATATGGAAAACTGGGAAATGTTGTGCATGTACAAACTATTGTATTTACTGTGGAATGTAAGACATTTATTCCCCAATAAAGAAATTTAAAAAAAAAAAAAAAAAAAGATCACAAGCTGCAGTGCACAAAGTTCGGGATTCAAACCCCTTGTTCCTACCTGCAGAATGAAAGTTTTCTGTAAGTGGTGAAGCAGGGTTGCAGATACCTACCTATCTATCTATCTATCTATCTATCTATCTCTCTATCATCTATCTCCCAGTCCCCTCTCAGTTTTTTTTCTGTCTCTATCCAATAATAAATAAATAAATAATTTTAAAAACAGGTCTGGAAGCTCTATGTGCATTATCTAAAATAAAATAGAGCATTCTATTCTCCAACAACTTTTTGTTTGTATGTAATATTTTAACTTTACATAGCTTTTCCCCCTACATCCTCATACAGTCATTTCTAACAATTCTTCTTCTCCTTCTCCTTCTCCTTTTTTTTTTTTTAACCAGAGCACTGCTCAGCTCTGGTTTATGGTGGTGCTGGGGTTTGAGCCTGGGACTTTGGAGCCTCAAGCATGGGAGTCCCTTCTCATAATCATTAAGCTATAATGCTACCCCTGCCCCATTTTTTAATAAGTCTGTGAGGTCAATAGAAGGATCACCAGGCATAATGTACATATTAATATACCAAGACTTAGGGGGCGGTGGTGGCACCCCTGGTTGAACATACATGTTATAGGGTGTCAGGCTAGTGTTGCGAGAGGGAGAGATGACCCAGGAACTAAGCTCGTGGCGGCAAAGCAATACAAATCTTTATTCATCCAAACACCCCTGAGTCCAGCGGTAGCACACCTGGTTAAGCCATGTGGCGCAGACCTCAATGGCTGGAGTCAGTCTCCTCGTCTGCCCTCCCGCCCTCCTCCAGGTCAGGACACAGAAAGGGAAGTGGCTTGACAATACCATACATGGTTAGGAAAGGGCCAGAGAAAAATGGAAGGGGCTGGAAAGATAGGAACATCCTTAGCAACTGTTGGGAGGGTTTTAATTGGTAGGATTAATAATAATACCCTGGAGGTAGGGAGGGCCTTGAGGGTAGAAAGAAGATAGATCAAAGGAATGGAATGGATGGGGATCTTTCAGGCAAAACAATGATTATGTAGATGGGCCATAGTAGCAGGGAGTGTAGGAGCAGGCTTAAGTCTTTAAGGAATGTCAGGCTCAGTGGGAAGATGCAGGATGTTTATGTGGGGGAGGGAAGACTTACATGGCCACCAACCTTTTGAGGTTTATGTATCCCCCTTTTTGCTCAACCCCTCCATAGAGAGGGAGAGACTTAACAGGTGAACTCACCTCTCAGGTGAAACCCTGCCGGCTCCATCACATCCCCACAACCTCCCTGCAATAGGGTACAGGGACGAAGCTTCAGGAGTGATGAAGCAGTGCTGTAGGTGTGTCTTTCTCTATCTCTGATTTTCCACCTTCCTTGCCAATTTTTGTCTCTATCCAATAAATAAATAATAAATACATAAAATTATATATATAGCCTTGGTGTTGCATTTAACCACATGTATTGATACTACAAGTGGGTGTAATACTGTCCTTAAGAGACTCATTGCCAGGGGTCAGGAAATAGGCAGCACAGCGGGTTAAGCACAGGTGGCACAAAGCGCAAAGGCCGGGATAAGGTTCCTGGTTCAAGTCCCCAGCTCCCCACCTGTGGAGGGAAAACTTCACAAGCAGTGAAGCAGATCTGCAGGTGTCTATCTTTCTCTCCTCCACTCTCCATTTCTCTCTGTCCTATCCAACAACAATGGCATCAATAACAACAATAATAGTAACCACGACAATGATAAAACGACCAGGGCAGCAAAAATAGTCTCCAGGAGCAGTGGATTTATAGTGCAGGCACCGGAGCCCCAGCAAGAACCCTGGAGACAAGAAAAAAATAGAGGCTTATTGCCTGTGGGGAAGGAATGCAACTGAAAATAGAGCACAGTGACTATAAAGCACGTTGCAAATGAAGAGGCAGATAGGTCAGAGACACCTCTGCTGTGTGAAGAGTTGTCACTGAGGCTCAGTCAACCCTGCTGAAGACTAGGAAGAAGAATGCAGAGATACGAGTATCCCATGTGGTCAAGGAAGGGAAAAGTACTCCTCAAACAGGAATCCCGATGAGCTGAGACAGTATTGACATTATTCTTGACTTTAACCAGAATCAAAGGTGAGTCAAAACCCATGGCCTCAACAATCAGACCTGTTTTTCCAGATAATGGAAGAAAGTGAACATTTACCCACTTCAGTTCTTTCAGGGGGTCACTCCCCCTCTGACTGGGCCTTGCTCTAGAGAGCTGGAGCCTGTCCCAGGAGGCAGAAGGGCTGGGTTTTTGTGATCATCAGTTTGCATTTCTCAAAGCTGGCCACCAGTGAACAAGCAAATCTCCTTGGAATACTCTTAAGCTAACTTCATGTTTGATTAGTTTTTCTCAGTAGGGAATGACACAAAGGAGGCAGCTATTGAGAAAATTTGCTTTCTGGGTGCCCTGAGACTGGCTTCTGGTGTAGCTTTGATTTTCACAACAGGCAGGAAGGTCAGGACTATTCCAGGTGTTTAATGTAGAAGCAAGTAGAGGACATATTTGTTCTCTGTGGTGGGTAGGGGCCAGGAGAATGTGAGGTCTTTTTGTGACTGGTACACAGGACCTTCAACACTCTTTTGTCTCAATCCCCCACTCCCTTAAAGAGAATCAATTTGTGTATAAGATTCTATCGTTTGTCCATTCTTTGATTAGCTTATAGAAGATGCCCTACACGCCAGGCCCTCTGATAGGTGTCAAGGACGTAAGGATACAGAGTGAGTGAGATACAAGAAATATACAGCTTTTATAGAAACTCCTGCTAAGAATGGAGCAAGCAGACATCAAGGTGGTAGTAGGTGGGTGAAAGGCGATGTGAGCCCAGATGAAGGGATGACATTTTCCTAGAGGAAAGTTCCTACAGGATTAGTGGAAAACCTGGTGGATGGCAAAATCTGAGGGGAGTTTTAGTGAAGAGATGTGTCTCGTGAAGATCTTTAAATTATTTTATTTAAGATGTGTATATAATGCTAGTTAAAAGATTATATTGCTAGTGTCTAGGATGTGCGTTGGTAGTAAAGCATATGCCTTCCTTGTGTGAGGCCCTGGACTTAGTACTCAAATATATTAGAGCACCAAGAAAGCACCAGCGACAGAAAACAGGTGCAAGTCCAAGGATGGTGGTGTTGTGGTGTCTTTCCATTTCTCCTTCTTCCTCCCTTCTACTAAATACAAATGTATCTATTTTGACACAACAAGGTTGGGGAGACAGCTCAGGCATAGATAAAGGTCCTAACATCACATTAAAAATAGAGAAATTAGTGTGCCTGGCGGTAGCGCACCGGGTTAAGCCACATAGTGCAAAACACAACGATCCAGTTCAAGCCCCGGCTCCACACCTGCAGGGGGTCGCTTCACAAGCAGTGAAGCAAGTATGCAGGTGTCTATCTTACTGTGCCCCCCATATCTTCCCCTCCTCTCAATTTCTCTCTGTCCTAGTCAACAACAACATCATCATCGTCAACAACAGCAATAATAATAATAGCAACAATAGTGAAAAAAATTAAAAGATGGCTGCCAGGAGCAGTGGATTTGTTGTGCAGGCACTGAGCTCCAGAAATAACCCTTAAAGTAAACATATACACGTACCTAATCATATATATATAAAGGAAACATCTACAAAACCATAGGATAAGACAGGTACAACTCTACACAATTCCCACCCACCACCAGAACTCTGCATTTCATCCCCTCCCCTGATAGCTTTCCTATTCTTTATCCTTTAGGGAGTATGGAACCATGATCATTATGGGATGGAGAAGGTGGAAGGTCTGGCTTCTGTAATTGCTTCCCCAATGAATATGGGCATTGACAGGTCGATCCATACTCCCAGCCTGTCTCTCTCTTTCCCTAGTGGGGTGGGGCTCTGGGGAAGTGGGTCTGCTGGGCACACTGGTGGGGTTGTCTGTCCAGGGAAGTCTGTTTGGCATCTTGCTAGCATCTGGAACCTGGTGGCTGAAAAGGAGTTAACATATAAAGTCAAACAAGTTGTTGACTAATCATGAACCTAGACTGGAATAGTGCACATGAAGAGTTGGGAGGGGGGGTCTCTGTTTTATAGATAGCTAGTAGGCCTGTTTTAGTTCTATTCCAAAGGGCCTGTGACTATACTAGGTTTTTGTTTGCTTGTTTTTCCCTGAGCCTGAAATCTGATATGTAGGTGGATCCTAGTTATTGTCTGGGGAGTAGATGTCATGGTTGGGAAAAGGACCAGAAAGCAGGATCAGGGAAATATGGGAAAAGGGTATAAATATGGGAAAGGGGTATAAATATTATTGACTGTAACTCCATTGATTTAATCTGATCTGGGGCCCATATTCAGCTTAAGAGGCTATGTGACCAATGTATCCCTATAGATCTGAGCTGACATTCTGTGGTCATGAGTAGGCATGTTCCAAGCGGCCCCAATTTCAGGACCTATATTCCTCAGTGGAGCATAGAGTGTTGTCCATCCTTCCTTCAGAGGATGGAACATTGTCTACTGTTGTGGATCCAAGCTGAGGGCAAAGTCCTAAGGGGCCCACAAAGGGGTCTATTGTGTAGTTCCTGATAGACATGGGGAGAGGGATTTATTAGAGGTCTAAGTCCATCATGTCTGTTTGGGAATCTCAGGACTCCCTGAATAGGTCCCCAGCTGATGGGGTGACCTCATAGTGACTAAAGAGTCAATCGTTAAAGTATGCCCATCTCTTGCCCTTATCAAGCATTTGCAGTCCTTGCTTTGATGAGGTTAGTTTTGGAGTGAGTGAGAACTGTAATAGGAAGTAGGTGAGGAGGGTACCTAAGTCTAAGTAGACACTATTTCATTATGAACTTGATACTGACTCATTGTAGACTATTGTGTAATTTAGCTTTCAGGTATATATTTTTGTCGTTTTTGATGGGTTAGGTTGTTTTCGCCGGGCTGGCTTCACGGGCGGGTAACAGACGACCAGGGACTCATAGTTGAGCTGTAGGCAGTATCTCTTTATTCATGCAGGATGCAGCACAATCTAAGACGAGCTAAGCTAAACTCAAGGTAAAGTACTCTAAAACTCACAATGCTGTCTTTATATATACTTGCCAAGTAGGGTGGAAACAGGGTGTGACATAGAGAGGGTGGAGAGAAAAGTGACTGGTGACAATCAGAGTGTGACAAGGAGAGGATCAGGGTGCGACAAGGAGGGGGGGTGGAGCAAAAACATATCATGAAACAGTGGGGATTGAACCAATGCCCTGGAGGGAGGTACTTGTTAACAGCGGTTATATAAATAGAATGAAGTGGTTATGTAAATAGAATAGTGTTAAGCAGGGGGGATTTAAACCAAATGAAACAGAAGGGGTCTCATGCATACCAACATATTTTGACCTAATTTATGGATACATGTGAACATATGGTCTATCTCACAGGACCTGATCTACATCTAGGTTTTGGGACTTTGTTAGGAAGTGAACCTCCTGGAATGGAATTAGAGAATCCTATGAAAGGAAAGGTCTCACCTAAGTGATGAGGATGAAGGGTTGACATTCCACGACTATCTCTGGACACAGTCTGAAGTGTAGCATACTGAGGTTGCATTGATTAGGTTGGGATGAGCAGATAGTATGAATTTAGAGAAGTATTCAGGAAATTGAGCCCCATCCTAGAGGTTCCTGCACTGGGGGATATATAGGCTCTATAGAGGAAGCAGGAGTTTCTTGCTGTCATAGGGTTTAAGAAGGCAATAAATAGTTATTGCTATAATTATTTGACAACTGGATTAACTTTGAAAAATCCTTTTCTTAGGATTTACTGTATCATACACAACAACATCAGAACTTATGTCCTTTGGCATTCTTTGTATATATGTGCCACCAATAGCTTCTGTTCTCCTGGTTTAAGGTTTAAAGAGAGTCAACATATCAAAGACTCAGCCTATGGTCTGTACATGGAAAAGTTTGAGACATTCAATCAATTTCCCCCCTCTCATATTAAATAGTGATTTATATGACTACAAATTAATAGGAGTATACATAAGCACCCTTCCCACCACCAAAAGACTGTGTCCCATCCCATCCTCCACCACCCTCCACCCTCCAGTGAAGCCAAACTTCTGCCCTTGCCCTCAACCCAGAGATTTTCACTTTGGTGCCCTACTCCACATTCAGTCGAATCCTGATTTGAGTTTACCTTTCTGTTATTCTTTCTCAACTTTTGTTTATGAGTGGGATCATCCCATACTCGGCTTTGTCTTTCTGACTTAGCTCACTTAACATAATTCCTTCTAGCTCCATCCAAGATGGGTCAGAGAAGGTGGGTTCATTGTTTTTCATAGCTGCATGGTATTCCATTATGTGTATATACCACAGCTTTCTTAGCCATTCATCTGTTGTTGGGCACCTGGGTTGTTTCCAGGTTTTAGCTATTATGAATTGTGCTGCTGTGAACATAGGTGTACACATATTTTTTTGGTTGGGTGTTATGGAGTCCTTGGAGTATATTCCCAGGAGAGGAATTACTGTGTCATATGGAAGGTCCATATCTAACCTTGTGAGAGTTATCCAGACTGCTCTCCACAGAGGCTGGACCAATTTATATTCCCACCAGCAGTACAAAAGGGTTCCTTTTTCCCCACAGCCTCTCCAGTATTTGGTGTTGCTGTCCTTTTTGATGTATGCCATTCTCACTGGGGTGAGGTGGTTTCTCAATGTTGTCTTTGTTTTCATTTCTCTGACAATCAGCAACCTGGAGCTATTTTTCTTGTGCTTGTAGCCTTTAGGATCTTTTCTGTAGTGAATGTTCTTTTTATATTCTCTGCCCATTTGGGGGTGAAGTCATTTTTTGTTGTTGTTGCTAAGTTTCCTGAGCTCTTTGTATATTTTGGGTATTAGTCTCTTGTCTGATGTATGGCATGTGAAGATCTCCTATTCTTTGAGGGACTCTTTGTATGATGATTTCTTTGGCTGTGTAGAAGCTTTTCAATTTGATGTAGTCTCATTGATTTGTTTTTTTGTTTTATTCTTCCTTGCAATGTCGTATCATCAAAGATGTTCTTGAGGTTTAGGTGGGAATGTCTTCCACCAATGTTTTCCTCTAAGTATTTGATCATTTCTAATCTAACATCCAGGTCCTTTATCCATTTGGAGTTTACTTTTGTTTCTGGTGAGATAAAGTGGTTCATTTTCATTCTTCTGCATGTTTCAACCCAATTTTCCCAGCAGCATTTACTGAAAAGAACCTCTTACCTCCATTTAATACTTTGGTCCCTGTTATCAAAGATTAGATGTCCATAGGTGTGGAGGTTTAGTTCTAGGGTTTCAATTCTGTTCCACTGGTCTGTGTGCCTATTTTTGTTCCAGTACCAGGCTGTTTTGATGATGTTCGAGATCTGGGAGTGTGATGCCTCTATTTCTGTTTCTTTTCCTCAAGATTGTTTTGGCAATGTAGGTGTTGTCTGGTTCCAGATAAATGATTGTAGTATTTTTTTCCTATTTTCTTAAAGAAGCTTGTTGGAAATTTGATGGGTATCACATTAATTTTGTATGTGGCTCTGGGGAGAATATTCATTTTGATGATATTAATTCTTCCAATCCATGAGCATGGTATCATTTTCTATTTCCTTGAATAGTGACTCATAGTTTCCAGTATATAAGTCTTTCACTTATTTGGTCAGCTTTCTTCCTAGGTATTTTATTGATTTTGCTTCAATAGTGAATGGGAGTGATTTCTGGATATCCTCTTCCTCGGATTTAGTGTTTGCATAAAGAAAAGCCACTGATTTTTGTACATTGATTTTGTAGCCTGACGCCTTGCTATATTGCCTGATAACTTCCAGTAGTTTTGTGCTGGATTCCTAAGGTTTTTCTATATATCATCTGCAAATAGTGAGAGCTTGACTTCTTCCCTTCTAATGTATTCCTTTAATTTCTTTCATTGTCTGATTGCTATGGCAAGAACTTCCAATACTATGTTGAAGAATAATGATGGTAATGGACAACCCTGTCTAGTCCCTGATCTGAGGGTGAATGCTTTCAGCTTCTGTCCATTGAATATGATGTTGTACGTAGGTTTGTTGTATATGGACTCCACTATCTTGAGGAATTTCCCATGAATTCCCTTTTTTTGTAGTGTTTTAAGCATGATTAGGGGTTGGATTTTGCTAAAGGCTTTCTCTGCTTCTATTGAGATAGTCATGTGGTGTTTGGTTTTGCTTTAATTGATGTGGTGGATAACACTGATTGACATATATGTTGAACCGGCCTTGCATTCCTGAGATAAATCCCACTTGGTTGTGATGAACAATCTTTTTGAAATACTGCTGTATCAGGTTGGCCAGGATCTTATTATTTTGGCGTCTATGTTCATCAGAGATATTGGTCTGTAGTTTTCCTTTTTTGTTGTGTCCCCATCTGCTTTTGGTATCAGGGTGATGTTGGCTTCATAGAAGGTGGAAGGGAGTGTTCCTGTTTCTTCAATCTTGTGGAAAAGCGTTAAAAGTATAGGTATTAACTGTTTCCTGAAGGTTTTGTAGAATTCATTTGTAAAGCCATCTGATCCAGGACTCTTGTTGGAAAGATTGTTAATAACTGTTTCAATTTCTTTGTCCGTGATTGGTGCATTTAGGTTTTGTTGGTTCTGTTTTCTGCTTTCCCTTCCCTCAGCTTTATTCTTCAGTTCAGTTATAATATTAGCTTGTTCTGCTAATTGGCCTTTTAGCTCAGCTATTTCAGCTTTCAGTTCTCTAATTACCTTGAGATAGCTATTATTTTCCTGAGGGTCTCATCTGTTGTTCCCATAATTCTGATAGCCCTTTCCCCCATAGTTGTCTTCGTTTCTGTGATTATAAGGTTTACTATTGTTTGCATACTTTTCTTATCTATGGTTACTTATGACTGATTTGGAGCTTATTATGGGCTCCTGTCCTGATTCATTGTGGTAGTAGTTTTATTTGCTCTTGATTTAACCATTTTCTTAATGATGTGGTTTGTATTCTTCTGTTCTGTCATTCTTCAGTTGTTGTATTTTGAGTACTAGCCGCTATACTAAAGTCTTTTCAGAAATGCAGTTACAAACCTCAGAAATTATAACAATAGTAACTGAAGCAAGGATTGATGCAGATCAGTCTATACCAGCTAGCCCAACAACATCTCCAATCCAAGAAAAAATATCAAATAAAATCAAAAGAAAAAGAAAGAGAAAGGAAAAAAGGGAAAGCAAGAGTAGAAAGTTATGCAAATCTACTGTCCACTATAAGTTCTGGGGATAGCAAGAAGAGAAAGGAAAGTAGAAAAGACACACACACACACACACACACACACACACACATACACACACACACACACTGCACTATGAGTTATATTTCTTTTTTTTTTTTTTTCTCCAGGGTTATTGCTGGGCTCAGTGCCTGCACCATGAATCCACCACTCCTGGAGGCCATTTTTTTCCCCTTTTGTTGTTGTAGCCTTGTTGTGGTTATTATTATTACCATTGTTGATGTTCATTGTTGGATAGGACAGAGAGAAATGGAGAGAGGAGGGGAAGACAGAGAGGGGGAGAGAAAGATAGACACATGCAGACCTGCTTCACTGCCTGTGAAGCGACTCCCCTGCAGGTGGGGAGCCAGGGGCTCGAACCGGGATTCTTACGCTGGTACCTGCACTTTGCGCTATGTGCGCTTAACCCGCTGCACCACTGCCCAACCCCCTCTGAGTTAGATTTCTTCCACAGAGTAGTTCACAAACAAGTGTCAGTGAATTCAGAAAGCAACAGAAGGAAGAAAAGAAGAAAGAGGGAAAAAATAAAAGAGCAGTGAAAGGAAAGAGGTTTTTTTTTTTTTTAATTTGCTAGGAGGAGATAAAAAGGAGGGCGGAGGGAAGTGGGAGAGAGAAACAAGTTCCTCTCACAATGGATAGGACACCCAGTCACCTATCAATGTAAAAAGCAACAGCAGTTAATTTTGGTTAATCTGAAGAGGAGGGAAAAGGGACATGCATATATAATAGTAATAATAAAATAAGATAAAGTAAAAAACCCTAAACCATATTGGCTGCACACAGCCTGAGCAAAGACGAACAATTATAAGAAATATCAAAACAAAAAACAAAAAAACTCCAGGTAGTCTTTCCCAGGGAGTGCTGAGACTGATTGGTCAGGTATTTTGTCACTCAAATAGAGCTCCAGCCAGAGAGAGAGAGAGAGAGAGAGAGAGAGAGAGAGAGAGAGGAGAGAAAGGGAGACAGAGAAGGAAAAGAGAAAAAGGATTGGAATGGAATGTCACCCCTTCTGTCCTAGGAATCTTAGTAAAGAAAATTGCTCTGCAGGCAGCCTGCTGGGAGCAGCTGCCCAGCCCTTCTGAGATGGGGGGAAATGGTGAGTTCAGAAATAGTGAAGCCAAAGATTTTCCTTTCTTTGTCCTCTATTTGCCAGCCCAAGAGTGGGTTATAGGACTCTTTTGGGGTCTCACCCTGACTACCCCTTATTCACCTTTTCACAGACACCCCAGTTATCCTACTCTCTCCAGAGAATCCCAGGTTGTAAGCTGCTTTTTTTTTTTTTTTTTTGAGCTCATGCCAGGTGTTGCTTTCAGGTCGTCATCTTGGCTCCAACCCCACCCAAAGTCAGTTTTCTTATCTGCAGGGCAATCTGAACCTGATCTCCAGAGTCTCTATGGTGGCTGGGACACCTTAGAGCTCTATAGACTTCCCTGATACCATAAGGGTACAGTGTTCCATTCCCTGGTTCATTTAAATGATTTCCTGGAGTTTGTCTGGGGCCTGTGGCTTGTACAACTCTAAATGGCAGGCCAGAGCTTTTATTTTATTTTATTTTATTTTATTATTATTTTTTTAGCCACATGGGCCCTTTAAACCTGCCACATGGATGTGAAACTCTTGCAAATATGGTGCTAGTTAGGAATGTGGTACCTTCTTACTGCTTGAATCCTTCTCTCCCTCCCCTCCTGTTCCTACTATCCATGTGCAATCATCAACCTTCAGATAGTGATGTTCCTTTCCTTACCAGAAATCCCAACTATTATTTCACAAAATTCATTGAGTTATTTTGTTGTGATTTGTCTTCTGGCGGGGGGGGAGCCAATTTTCTTTGCTTTTTTTTTTAAGACAGACTGACATCTTTTTTTTTTTAATTGTGTTTATTTATTATTGGATAGAGACAAATTGAGAGGAAAGGGGGAGGTAGAGAGGGAGAGAGACAGAGAGACACCTGCAGCTCTACTTCACCACTTGTGAAGCTTTCCCCCTGAGGTGGGAACCAGGGGCTTGAACCTGGGTCTTTGCACACTGTTCTATGTGTGCCTAACCAGATGCACCTCTGTCTGACACCTGGGGAAAGCCAACTTTCCATGACTAGGTCATAATAGCTCCACCTCGGAACTCCACTTCTCCTCTTTCTCTTCTTTCTTCTCTTTTTCTCCTTTTTTTTTTTTTTTTTTTTTGCCTCTGGGGTTATTGCTGGGGCTCAGTGACTGCACTAAGAATTCACTGCTCCTGGAGGCCTTTTATCCCATTTTAATGCCCTTGTTGTAGTTGTTATAGCTGTTGTTGGATAGGAAAGTGAGAAATCAAGAGAGGAGGGGAAGACAGAGGAAGAGAGAAAGATAGACACCTGTAGACCTCCTTCACTGCTTGCAAAGCAAAATCCCCTACAGGTGGGGAGCTAGGGGCTCGAACCAGGATCCTTAGCCGGTCCTTGCACTTTGCATCATGTGCACTTAACACATTGCACTATCGCCCAGCCCCCTATAATTTTTTTAAAATCATAAATACATTAAACTGAACTTTATTGTGTTTAAATTTTTGCCACTAAGGTTATCACTGGACCTCAGTGCCTATATAAATCACTGTTCCCAGTAGTTAGTTTCTTCTCCCTCCTCCTCTTCTTCTTCCTTTTTTTCTTCTTCTCCTTCTTCTTATCTTCTTCTGTTTTTATAGAGGGTGAGAAACAGATAGCAATATAGAGAGAGGATGTTGGGTGTGGGGTAGAAAGAGGACACCTGAGGCACTGCTCTGCAGCTCATGAATCTTTCCCCTTGCAGGTGGGGGACAGGGAAAGTTTGAACTAGGTCTTAAAAATTAGGTTTAAGTAAATTGGTAGGTGTTGATTAGATGATAATAATGTCTGAATTCCCTTAAGGAATGAGTCTTGATAGATAAGGACAAATATTCATGATGTATCCTGGAAAACCATTGATGTTTAGGAGTTGGGGAGATGGGAGGAGTCAACAAATATGACTTCCAAGTGGGAATGGGCAGGATCAAAAACCAAAGGATAGCAGAGTCTGAAAGCCAAGTGAAGAATGTGCTTCATGAAGGTAAGTACCCAACTGTGCAGCCTGATGCTAACAGTCACTAAGGACTGAGCACTGACCATGGGAATAACTAACAGGGAGGTCACTGGTGACCTTGATAAATCTGCTTTGTTATGGTGAAGGGTCAAAATCTTATTTGAGTGGGTTTAAGAGAAATTTGAGTTACTCCTGGTTATACTTTCACAGGAGGCTCTCAGCAGTGAAAAAAGAATCTGTTTTCACACTCCTCAGAGGTCTGAGTCTTGTCCTTACAAAACCAGAGCTCAGAGGCCTCTGGCTTTAGAAACAGCAATTAAGAGAGTGAAACTTTTGAACTTGAGGATGGTTTTAAAACTATCATCTAGAGCTTGAAATATTGGGTCAGAGATTGCTCCAGGAAATAAAATGGGCCAGTTTCTGAGTTTCTTCTGGTTCTCTGCCCAAGAAAACCCTTAAAATATTTCTCTCTCTCTCAGTTTACTTTTTAAAAATATTTATAAAATGGAAATATTGATAAAACTATAGGATAAGAGGGGTACATTTCCATACAATTCCCACCCACAGAACTCTGTATCCAATCCCCTTCATTGATAGTGTATGCCCAAACAATAGGCCTCCAAAGCCTCACTTGACAACTTCATAATGTGTTTAAAAGTCTGGAAGTTGGAAAACTGATTCACTCTCTCTGATGAAAGTTTCTTTTGTAGGCTCTTTTATTTGTTAGTAAGACACCCTCTGATAGCTCTGTGTGGTGGTAGAAATATTGAGTGCAAATGTAGAAAAAATAAGTCAGTCTCAATACCTGTTTTGTTAATAGAGAAGAGAGAGAGAATGGATGAAAGAAGAGAGGAGGGGAAGAAGGAAAGAAAGAGAATTGCAATAATGCATTCTTGTGTAACTCAGTATTATTATCAATATGTAGCTTGGCAGGATGATTACTGAGTCTCCTAAATCCCATTCTCTGATCTATTTTAACATACATTTATGAAGGCCAGGCAGTGGTTGATCACACACATTACCACACATAAAGATCCAGATTCTAGCTCCCAGGTCCTCACCTGCAGGGAGGAAGCTTCACAAGCAGTGAGGAAGTGTGGAGGTATCTTTCTTTCTCTCTCTGTCTACCTTTCCTCTCAATTTCTCCCTATACTATCAGATATAAGTAAAAGGAAAAAATGGTCACCAGGAGAAGTAAATTTTTCACTCAGGAACAAAGCTTCAGCAATAATCCTGGTTTTAATTTAAAAAAGAAAAAGTGTATGTATTCTTCAAGTTTCTTGGTGACTTTAGTCTTCTCTTATTCATGCTTACCATGATTCCCATTACAAGGTAAATAGAGATATTCCTCATACATATTACCATACTTTGAATCTTCTGTTATTTATCTTAGCACCTGTAAATGATGAAAGCCAGAATTCAAAACTTGAGATTTCATTTTTAGGTTGGGCGATAGAATGACAACTGGAAACTGGACTCCTAGAACCTTTGGGACAAAAAGTCTTTTAAAAAAGATGTTGGCTAGAGACAGAGAAAATTAAAGGGAAGATAAAGAGACAGAAAGACATCTGAAGCTCTGCTTAACCACTCCTAAATCTTCCCACCACAGGTAGAAACTAGGGACTAAAACCTAGGGCACTGAACACTTTAATGTGTGTGCTTAACCATAAGGTCCAATGCCCAGCTCCTTAAAAGTGGTTATTTCCAAGTGTTCTGGGACTAGTTGATTCCTGTGTGCAGTTCATATTTAATTAAATCTCAAGTATCATTGACTGACTTCAGGACCTTGATCAAGGCAATTAACCTCTGTATACTTTAGTTCTCAACCAAAATGGGAATCTTTTATGCTGAGAGAACATCCCTTAAGGCCCTTGTAACGTATCTGAAAGGTGCTATCCCTCATTATCACTTCCCTATCAATGGAGGTTTCTATCAAATGTAGTTACCTGAGACTTCCAGAGGCAGGGCTACAGAGTAGCAGCAGCTATGTTTCTCTCTTCTCTCCCTGGTCAACTAGAAGATCACCCAAGACCTCAACAGAAGGAGACTAGGACTACTTTGGGAACCCATCAAGTTACTGGTGAGTGAAAACACTTGTGGATTCTGGACAGAGAGGAACCTAAGGAGAGATTCCTGGGGCTAAAGCCTGTATCTACTCTTGAGCAGCTGGTAACAGTCAGGCAGTCTGCCAGTTGAGGAGCCATCTCTAGTCTGTTTTACCAACCAAAAGACTGCTAAGGGGAGCAGAGGACTCCCTTAGGGCTCACCAAATGCAACAGTGAGTTGCCATTGCTACTGTCTCTCAGAGGCTGAAGCAGCAGTGGATAGGCTCTGTGCTGACATCAGGGGGCAGAGAACTGACAGGGAAACTCAAGAGAAGATCCATACCCCAGTGAACTAGAGGTGGGGCTGTATAGTGGGAGCCTTTCCACTTTGTTCTTCTGATGAGAACACGGTGAACAGTTGTCTCAGAACCACCAGATTATAAAAGGGACTTGTTAAGAAACTCACAAGGCCAAGCAGTGCTGCCTGGCTAGGTTCTGACTACCAGCGGAGAAGCTGAATTAAATAAAAAGAACAAAAGAGGTTTTAACAGTCACTGTGCTTCAACTCAGGGATTGAGATAACATTGAAACAACTGTTAATTTCCACAACTGTAAACTCCTTAAGTACCTTACTTAGACACAAGTCAATCCAGGCAAGAGTGATCTGTGGATTGACTAGTACAGAGAGAGGGATCTCATAACACACTGCATACAATGGTTAAACCAAGAAGAAATCTTGGAGAAATGAACCAGGACAAAAGTCCCCAAAAGGCAGAAGCACATAAGAATTAGGACAACATCCAAACACTAACTGAAATGTTAGTCACAAGAGTTAGGGAAGAGTTTGAAAGAAATGTCATCAGAAATGTGGAAACGGGGTTGGGCAGTGGCGCAGTGGGTTAAGTGCATGTGGCGCAAAGCGCAAGGACTGGCGTAAGGATCCCGGTTCGAGCCTGGCTCCCCACCTGCAGGGGAGTCGTTTCACAGGTGGTGAAGCAGGTCTGCAGGTGTCTGTCTTTCTCTCCCCCTCTCTGTCTTCCTCTCCCCTCTCCATTTCTCTCTGTCCTATCCAACAACGAACAACATCAACAATGGCAATAATAATAACCACAATGAGGCTACAACAACAAGGGCAACAAAAGGGAGAAAAATGGCCTCCAGGAATGGTGGATTCATGGTTCAGGCACTGAGCCCAACAATAACCCTGGAGGAAAAAAAAATGAATGAATGAGAAATGTGGAAACAACATATGAGACTCTGAAAGAAAACACTGTCTCCGGGTAATTAGAGAGCTGAAAACTGAAATAGCCAAGCTAATATCACAACTAGCTGAACTACATAATACAGTATCAGAACAAAATAATTGAGCTACAGAAAACAACAGAAGGGAGAAAGAATAGAATAAATGAGGCAGAAAACAGAATTAGCAAGATTGAGGATGAATTAGAGAAAACTAAGAAAGAAGTAAGAGACCTCAAAAAGAGATTAAGAGATACTTAAAACAACAACAGAAACATGGGATGACTTCAAGAGAAATAATATATGCATTATAGGCCTACCTGCAGAAGAAAGAGAGGGAGGGAAAGAAAGCATTCTACAAGACATACTAGATGATAACTTACCAAGTCTAGACAACATAAAAGACACAAAGTTTCAATAAGCCCAGAGGTCCCAAACAGAATTAACACAGACTTAAAGACACCAAAACACATCATACATATAATGAAAAGGAATAAGGATAAAGGAAGGATTCTGAAGGCTGCAAGAGAAAAAACAATGAGTCAAAACCCCTTAATACTAGCAGCAGATTTCTCCACATAAACATTACAGGCCAGAAGAGAATGGTAAGATATATATCGAGCTCTCAATGAGAAATGATTTCAACCAAGACTACTGTATCCTGCTAGACTGTCATTCAAACTAGATGGAGGCATAAAAACCTTCTCATAAAAGCAACAGTTGAAGGAATCAACTATCATCAAGCCTGCCCTGAAAGAAGTTCTGAAAGGTCTCCTATAAACAATCAGATCACCATAAAGATGCCATATATGAGAACACTCTAAAAATCTACAATAATGGCATTAAAATATCTTCATTCTATAATATCAATAAATTTAAATAGCCTTAATTCACCTCTTAAAAGGCACAGAGTAGGAAGATGGATCAGAAAACACAACCCAACCATATGTTGGCTACAAGAATCTAACTCAATAAGACAAATACATACTCAAAGTAAAAGGATGGAAAACTATCATACAAGCCAAATGGACCACAAAAAGTGAGCAGGAATAACTATTCTCATATCTGACATGATAGAACTTAAAATAAATAAAACTTTTAAAGTTAGGGATGGAATTACTTAATGCTCAGAGGGATTATCAACATCTGTGCACCCAGTGAGAGGACATCTAAATATATCAAATATCTACTGAGAGAGCTACAGCAATATATTAACAGCAACACAGTCATAGCAGGGGACTTCAACACCCTACTCTCTCAACTTGACAGATCATGCAAGAAGAAAATCAATAAAGAAACAAGGGAGCTAAACGAAGAGATAGATAAACTAGAACTATTGGATATTTTCAGAGCCATTCACCCCAATAAACTGGAATACACATTTTACTCAAGTTCACATGGGTCATTCTCAAGGATAGACCATATTTTAAGGTACAAAGACAGTGTCAGCAAATTCAAGAGCATTGAAATCATCCCAACCATCTTCTCAGACCACAGTGGAATTAAATTAACACTTAACAATAAACAAAAAAACTAATAAAAGTCCCAAAATATGGAAAATCAACAATACACTACTTAACAACTACTGAGTCAAAGAGACAATATAGGAAGAAATCAAAATGTTTCTAGAGTTAAATAAATGTGAAGACACAAGCTATCAAAAATTGAGACATAGCTAAGGCAGTACTGAGAGGGAAATTCATAGCTATACAAACACACATTCAGCAACAAGCAAAAGCTTAAATAAACAACCTGTTTGCACAATTTAAAGAAGAAGGAGGAGGAGGAGGAGAAGAAGAAGAAGAAGAGGAGGAGGAGGAAGAGGAAGAACAACAACAGAACCCTAAAGCAACCAGAAGGACTGAAATGACTAAAGTTATGGCAGAAATAAAAAACATTGAAAATAAAAAAAAGCATACTAAAGATAAGGAAGCTAAATGTTGGTTCTTCAAGAGAGTAAACAAAATCAACAAAACTTTAGTTAGACTCACAAAATGAAAAATGGAGAAGACCCAAATAAGTCATATTGTAAATGAAAGAGGAGATATCACAATAGACACCACATAAATTCAACATATCATGCGAGGCTTCTATGAACAACTATATGCCACCAAGCTTAGAGAACCTGGAAGAAATGGATGAGTTTTTAGTTACCTACAAACTTCCAAAATTAAATAAAGAGGAAGTAGAAAATACGAACAGGCCAATCACAGCCAAAGAAATTGAAACAGTTATCAAAAACCTTCCCAAGAATAAAAGTCCTGGACCAGATTGTTTTACAAATTAATTCTACAAAACCTTCAAGGAAGGGTTAATCCCTCTACTTTTAAAACTCTTCCAAAGATTGAAGACACAGGAATACTCCCTTCCAGCTTCTTGAAGTCAACACCACTCTAATACAAAAGCAAACAGGGATACAACCAAAAAAGAAAACTACAGACTAATATCTTTGATGAACATAGATGCTAAAATATTGAACAAAACTGTAACCAACCAGATATAACAGTTAATCAAAAATATTGTTCATCATGACCAAGTAGGGCTTATCCTAGGGATGCAAGGTTGGTTTATTATATGTAAATCAATCAACAGGATCCACCATATCAATAAAAGCAAAACCAAAAACCACATGGTTATATCAATAGATGCACAGAAAACCAATGACAAAATACAACATCCCTTTATGATCAAAACACTACAAAAAATGGTAATAGATGGGAAATTCTTCAAGATTGTGGAGTCCATATATAATAAATCTACAACCAACAGCATACTCAATCATGAAAAACTGGAAGCAGTTCCCCCAGATCAGGTACTAGACAGGTCTGCCCACTATCACCATTACTATTCAACATAGTGTTGGAAGTTTTTGCCATAGCAATCAGGCAGGAATAAGGAATTAAAAGGATACAGATTGGAGGAGAAGATTGTTGGTATGCATGAGACCCCTTCTGTTTCATTTGGTTTAAATCCCCCCTGCTTAACACTATTCTATTTACATAACCACTGTTAACAAGTTCCACCCTCCCTCCAGGGCATTGGTGGTTCAGTGATAGGATTCTCGCCTGCTCCACCCCCCCCTCCTTGTCACACCCTGATCCCTTCTTTGTCACACCCTGATTTTCACCCGTCACTTTTCTCTCCACCTTCTCTATGTCACATCCTGTTTCCACCCTACTTGGCAAGTATATATAAAGACAGCATTGTGAGTTGTACTGTACTTTGAGTTTAACTTAGCTCGTCTTAGATTGTACTGCGTCCTGCATGAATAAAGAGATACTGCCTACAGCTCAACCATGAGTCCCTGGTCATCTGTTACCTGCCCGTGAAGCCAGCCCGGCGAAAACGACATAGCCCGTCAAAAACAACAGAAGATGTCAAACTCTCCATATTTGCAGATGATATGATAGTGTACATAGAAAAACCTAAATAATCCATCAGGAACCTTTTGGAAATTATCAGGCAATATAGTAAGGTGTCAGGCTACAATATTAACATACAAAAGTCAGTGGTATTCCTCTATGCAAGCACTAAGTTGGAAGAAGAATAAATCCAGAAATCAATTCCTTTTACTATAACAACAAAAACAATAAAATATCTAGGAATAAACCTAACCAAAGAAGCAGAAGACTTGTATACTGAAAACTATGAGTCAGTATTCAACTAAATAGAAAAAGACAGAAAAAAGTAGAAAGATAGTCCATATTCATAGTTTGGAAGAATTAATATTACTAAAATGAATATACTTTCCAGTACCATATACAAATTTCATGCAATTCCCATCAAGTTCCCAACCACATTTTTTAGGAGAATAGAACAAATGCTTATCTGGAGCCAGAAAATACCTATAATTGTCAAAAAATATTGAGAAGAAAGAGCAGAATTGGAGACATCACACTTTCAGAATTCAAATTGTATTATTGTGCTTTTGTAATCAAAACTTTTTGGAACTGGAACATGAATAGACCAACTGACCAGTGGAATAGAATTGAGAGCCCAGATGTTAGCTCCAATACCTATGGACAGCTAATTTTTGACAAAGGCACCCAGAATGTTAAATGAGTAATGGTGAATCTCTTCAACAAATGGTGTTGGAAAAAAATGGGTTGAAACATGCAGAAGAATAAACCTAACCACTATATTATACCAAACACAAAAGTAAATCCCAGATAGATCAAGGGCATGGATGTTAGTCCAGAAACTATCAGGTACTTAGAGGAAAATATTGACAGAATGTCTTTTCCATCTAAATTTAAAGACATCTTCAATGAAAGGAATCCAGTTACAAAGAAGAATAAGGCAAGAATAAACCAATGGGATATCAAATTAAAAAGCTTCTGCACAGCAAAAGAAACCATTGTCCAAACAAAGAGACACCTCACAGAATGAGAGACTATATTTACAGGCCATATATCAGACAAGAGTTTAATAACCAAAATATATAAAGAGGTTGCCAAACTCAGCTACAAGAAAACAAATGACACTATCCAAAAATGGAGAGAGGACATGAACACAATATTCACCACAGAAGGTATCATAAAGTCCAAGAAACATATAAAAAAATGCTCTGTCACTGATTCTCAGAGAAATGCAAATAAAGATAACAATGAGATACCACTTCACTCCTGTGAGAATGTCATACACCAGAAAATATAGTAGCAACAAATGCTGAAGAGGTTTTTAGGGACAAAGGAATCCTCCTGCACTGTTGGTGGGAATGTCAATTGGTCCAATCTCTGTGGAGAGCATGCTGGAGAACTCTCGGAAGGTTAGAAATGGACCTACCCAATGACCCTGTAATTCCTCTCCTGAGGATATATCCTAAGGAACACAACACACACATCCAAATAGATTTGTGTATACCCATGTTCATAACAGCACAATTTGTAATAGCCAAAGCCTGGAAGCAACCCAAGTGTCCAACAACAGATGAGTGACTGAGCAAGTTGTGGTATATATACACTTTGGAATACTACTCAGCTATTAAAAATGGTAATTTCACCATTTTCAGCCTATCTTGGATGGAGCTTGCAGTAATCATGTTTTGTGTAATAGGTCAGAAACAGAAAAATGAATATAGGATGATCTCACTCACCAGCAGAAGTTGAAAAACACAATCAAAAGAGAAAACATGAAGCAGATATTGGACTGGAGTTCATGTATTGCACCAAAGTAAAGTTCTGTGGCATGGTGGTCGTGGGAAATTCAGGTCCTGGAACATGATGGCAGAAGACCTAGTGGGGGTTGTTTTGTTGTGTGGAAAACTGAGAAATGTTATGCATGTACAATCTAATGTATTTCCTCTCAAGTGTAAAACATTAATCCCCCAATAATGAAATTTAAAAAAAAATGTCATTAGCTGGCAATGCATAGTCAATTCAGATTTTTTCTATTCAAAAATAGAGAGCTTCTCTTTACTCTGGACTTGACAGAAACAATCAAAAAGTGAAATGCACGAAATTCAGTATGGAGTGCCACAGATAAAGCACTGGGCTCTCAAACAGGAGGTTCTGAGTTCAGTCCCCAGCAACACATGTACCAGAGTGATGTCTGATTCTCTTTCACTCTCTCCTATGTTCTCATTAATAAACAGATATAATCTTCAAAAAAATTTTTTAAAAAAAGGTAAAATGTGAGGCTGGTTTGTATCACACTCAGTAGAGCACACAGTTCACCAAGGTCCCTGCTTGTCGGGGGTTTCATGAAACATGAAATAGTGCAGAGTGAGTAGCTCCTTTCTTCTTTTCTTTCCTGCTTCTCCTCCACTTTTTCCCAGTCTCAGAAAAATAAATAAATAAATAAATAAAAACAAGGCTGCTGGGAGAAGTACAGTTAGCATGCAGGTATGGAACCCTGGTGATAACAACAACGAACAGTAAACTGTAAGTCAAACACACCATTAAAAATGAAATTCCCCCTAAAACTTTCAGCAGCTCTGCCTACAGAACAGTGCGACCTGAAATCAGTTTTTGGTTTCCCTACACATTATCCCTGCAATCAGAATCTTTCCATTTTTGAGACAGTCCCTCACTCTCTTCCGGATTATTCTAGCTATCTCTCTTCCTCTCACGGCATTTCTTTTAGATTTCTGCTCTGCCACAAGTTTTAGGTGCTACTGTCAGTGCATTCCCAGTCTTTACACAGGCAAATATTGAGAAGATTCTTTAAGAACTAAGTATTATCAGTGCTGTGTTACTTAAGACTAGTAGCAGTGAAGATTTCACATGCATTGGTTTCATTCTAAGTATCCTCTTGACATGCTGCTTTTTAAGTTTTAATTTAATTTAATTTTTTAATTACTGCCGGGATTATCACTGGGGCTCAGTGCCCACATGGTAAATCCACCACAAATTAAAGGCATTTTTCCTCCTTTTAAAATTTATTTCATTTGATAGTACAGAGATATTTGAGAGGGAACAGGGAGATAGAGGGGCAAAGAGACAGAAACCTGTAGCACTGCTTCATTACTTGGGAAGAAGCCCCATTACAGGTAGAAGCCAGAGGCATAAAAATGGGTCCTTGCACAGGGTCAATGTGATATTTCCAGGTGCCTCACTGCTCCAAGGTCTGACATGCTTGAGGTGCATAGTTGATTAGCAGGTGCAGGAATGGTTTCAGTGAATCTCTCGTCCTTACCTTAGTGTGTAGTGCAAGGTGCCAACCCTTGATCACTACTGAAAAGCTTCCCTTAATGTGGTCCAGGAACCAAGCAAGGGATCAAGGACTCCATTCTTGGAAATCCCAGAGAAGATCACAATTTCCCAAAGATTCTCTTCCTGACTAGGAATTAATTCCTCCAAGGACAGTTTTTCATGTGTCTTGGTCCACACAATGATACTGGTTGCCAGACTTGACTAAAGTGAAATAAAAATGAACAGTGGAATGATTTTAATAAAGTTAAATTTATGGTTTTAATCTGAGTTTATGGCCATTCTGTATTTTCTTCATGTCCTGCTACATGAAATGACCTTCTGAAATGATCATGCTAGTAAACAGTGTTTTTTCTTTTTTCTTAATGTGACTATTAGGAGGGTAAATGCTACTTTACCTTCCACTGCCTCATCATTGAGCATGGCAAATCAGGACACCCTCCCAGTGAACCTAGATATTTTTCTGTTCCTTCTAATCTTTCTAGGTGCACTGTTTGGTTTCAAAATTAGGCAGGAACTGTTTTGAAAATCTGACTTAAGCTTAGATCCATTTTAGATAGACTTTTAATTGCTTTATGCTATCCAGTTTGGGAGTCGCCAGACCAGAGACGAACTATCTTACTTAAGAAAATGATCTATCCCCATCCACTCATTTTTGTACATATATATTACCTCCCAGGATATCACTGGGGCTTGATGCTTGCATTATGAATCCAAAACCACTGCTCCTGAAGGCCACCTTTCCCATTTTGTTGCCCTTGACTTTTGCCCTTGTTGTGGTTATTGTTGCCACTGCTGTTGTTGTTGTTGTTGGATAGGACAGAGAGAAATGGAGAGAGGAGGGAAAGACAGAGAGGGGAAAAGAAAGATAGACACCTGCAGTCCTGCTTCACCGCCTGTGAAGTGACTCCCCTTCAGGTGGGGAGCCTGGGGATCGAACTGGGATCCTTACACCCATCCTTGCACTTCGTGCCATCTGTGCTTAACCTGCTGCACTACTGCCCAGCTCCCCAATTTGATTTTTAATGGAATGTTGAATGTAAATGAAAATGTTTCTCCTAACTACCTTTTCTAATCATTCAAAGGTTAGAGAACTAACGTTAGAGACCAGGATTGTCATCATTACTTTGCTAATGCAAATGGCTCTTTATCTAAGGCAACAGAGTGCCATCTTTTGAACCAGCATTCTGTTGATATGGTGGGTGAGGGAACTACTCTTCCCTTTGGCATTTTTTGCAGAGCATCTGTTGGGGCCCAGAAGCACTGTCAGCACTCTTCTCCCAGGATGTTTGGGGGAGTCTTTTTGAAGGTACCTCAGCCATCTGTTAGTTTCTTGCTTGTAAGGATGCTTTGATGCCATGAAGCGATGCGACATGACATTTGAAATCTGGATTCACATGTCACAGTGCCAAGGGCAGGGATAGCCTCCCTGGTGATTGACTGTGTCCCCCTGTCTAGGGATGAACATGCCAGTCAAGTCCATTTGGTTGGGCAGTCATTTGCCAGCTAGACTGCTCAAATTTTAGGGGATTGGGTGGGGGATATAGATCTTAGAAACCCATGGGAGAGATTAATACCCCCCCCTTCCTAATTACCATCCTCTGGGAAAAGCTTGGGATAGGAATGGAAACTGCAGCTAGAGCAATGAAGTTGGCAGATCATCTACCGTGTAATTTCTCAGACATCAGCTATCCAAGCCCTACAGTCTCAATGTTTTGCTATGTAAATGCCACCAGTGGTTTACTTTATGTTTTCTTTAGAAAGGCTTACCTTTCTATTTACAGACATGTAATTTTAAATAAATTGTGTATTAATAGCTAGGTAAAAGTTGGCATTACTTGCTATACATATGATAAGAAAATAAAGGGGCATGACAGTGACACATCAGGTAGGGCACATATGTTACTGTGCAAGGGCAGAGGTTCAAGTCCCTGGTCTCCACCTATAAGGAGGAAGCTTCATGAGTGGTGAAGTAATGCTGCAGGTTTCTCTCTGTCCCTCTACCTTCCTATCATTTTCCCTTTTCATTTCTCTCTGTCTCTATAAAGCAAAGAAGAAAGGAAGAAGGAAGGAAGGTAGGAAGGAAGGAAGGAAGGATAGAAGGAAGAATGAAGAAGGAAGGAAGGAAGGAAGGAAGGAAAGAAAAAAAAAGGCCATTGGTAGCAGTGGGTTTGTCATGCAGTCAACAAGCCCCAGTGATATAACCTTGATAGAAACTAAGAAAAAAGAAGGCCTAGGAAGTGAAGCAATAGATAAAATGTTGGGTTTCATGCTATAGGACACACAGATCTAAGTTACTTAAAAAGATGAAGACACTTTAAGAATGGAATAGAATTGTCCTAAATAAACGCGGATTTAATTCTTCTGATATTTATACCATTTGTCAAGTAGTTTTGCATTTCTCCCACTCTTTGCACCTGAATTTTGGCTTTTGCTTCATGATTTGGTTTGGCTAGTGAAATGTCAATGGATTCAGTTCTGCTAGAAACTCTAGATTGGTCTGCAGACCTGGGATTGTTTTCTTACACCCCAGCATCACAAGGAGAATACACATGCTTACCTTGGTGATCTAAGGATATGTTGAGGAGATTCCATCTGTGAAAAGATTCAGAACTGGACTCCAGATTGCTGATTTCCCTTTTGAGTACCATATGGGGTGTGTATGTGAGTGTGTGCATGTGTGCATGGGCTGAATGTGTGTGTGTGTGTGTATGTGTGAGAGAGAGAGAGAGACAGAGACAGAGACAGAGAGAGATATTAACAAGGAGAGAAAGAGAGAGAGATTAACAAGTTGAGAGAGAAAGGCCTTAGAGTGAAGAGAACAAGATAAGAAAGTAAAGGATAAGAAAAAGAGGAAAGGAAATATGGGAAGGGAAGATCTGTCTAGTGTGTTTAAGAGACACTGCTATTTCATTTTCTGTATTCCCAAGGACTAGTACAGACACAAATGTTAACCGTGTTGACATGGGTTATCTTTTACTCATTAAACTTAAGTACTTAATGAACATTCTGCTCTGCACATTGAACTGCAAATATACCTGGGAATATAAGTCAGTTTTGTTCTGTAACATGTTTCCAAGTATTTTGGTGGCAAAGCCATACCTGGATAATGGGACTAAATACCATGTCAAAATTGTTTGTTTCAGTGCCTGAATGACAAGCACAGTGCTCCTCAAATATGACAGTGTCCTCTGAGAGCCATGGCTTTGTTACTTTGTCATTCAGCAATGCAACGCTACAGTACCCCAGGGAGTGTTTGGATTCTTCACAAACCTGAGTTTTTGCCTTCCTTATCTCCTCTTCTCCACACAAACATTTCTATTCCTCTCCTTTTATATTCTCTGTTTCTGCACAAGACTGTGAATAGGTACTTCATACTCAAGGTACAAGGTATTGTCTGGGGAGATGGTGTCAGAGTTGGAAATAGGACTAGAAAACTGGGTCAAGGAAGAGAGTAGCTCCCAAATATGGGAAAAGTATATAAATATTGTTAACTGAAAACCCATCGATTTGATCTGGAGCCTATATTCTGCATAGGAGCCTATGTAACCTCTGCATCCCTGTAGATCTGATCTGTCATTCTCTGGTCATATGATGGAACTAGATCTCTAAAAGATCCCTGTCTCCACTGTTGCTGGTCATCTTCATCAAGAATAATATAATGGACCCCTTGGTGGGCCTTTACAGGACCTTGCCCTCAATGTGAATCAACAATGGTGGAGACTGCCCCATTCTCTGAAGGGAGGTTGGGCCAAAATACTCTACCACTAGAGGAAGATGGGTCTGGCAATGAGTGCAGCCTAGAATATTCCTAGCTATGACCACAGAACTTATGAACATAGGTATATACAAATCTTTTTTGGATGAGCATGTTTGATTCCTTAGAATATATCCCCAGGAGAGGAAATGAGGGTTAATAGGTTAGGTTCACTTCTAGCCTTCTAAGAGTTCTCTAGACTGCTCTCCATAGGGGCTGGAATGAATTTACATTCCCACCACAACCTCTCCAGCATTTGTTGCTGCTACCTTTTCTGAGGTATGATATTCTCACAGGAGTGAAGTGGTATCTCATTGTTGATATAGAGAAGTTTTGATGCACCTGTAGAGTTTCTGTCCTCCCCACAGTACTAATACCAATCCAGTTCTCATATCTTGGCTTCCTCATACCCTCTTCTCCAGTTACCACTGTAGTCCAGAGTCTTTTGCTCTGCTGAAACATATCTCAGCTACATTATGTTTTTTTTTTCCAATTCTCACAGCAATTGTATGATCCAGGTATTATGTACACCAGTTTTACACATGAGGAAACAAAAGCAAAGCAGTTTACCCCAATTTCAAGTTGCACAGTTTAAAAATAATAGCACTGGGTTCAGAACCTAGTTAATGCAGCTCTCTTACCTCATCCGGGCTATGCAATAATCCTAATATTGCATAAAATAAAAAAAAAGAATCAGAGATATAGGTTATGCCTTGCCAGGTGTATGGCCCAAAGTTAAACCCTGAGAGGTGCCATGGCCCCAGAGGAAGCTCCGGCATTATGGTGTGTTTCCTATTCTCTCCCTCTCTCTATCTCTCCCTCTACTTACTTCTTTATCTCTATCTCTTAGTTGAAAATAATTACTCAGAGAATGAAATTATTTTACCATGTATGAAACACCAGACCCTCAAAAAATTAAATGGAAAGAATATTATAAAACTGATAACTATTTCTGTATCACTACCGTTTTTTAATTTTTCTGACTAGATGTCAGACTCTCCATATATGTATAGTTAAAGCTTCCAATTGGCCTTGTTTCATCCTCCTCAAAAAATCGCAGTAACAACAAAAGTTAGGAGTCAACTATTTAAACTTGATAATGTCTCTGAAAGGCTGAGATGGTCTTCTTCCAAAGAGGTAATTACAGTAACCCAGAAAGATGGAAGGTGTTTTGGAGACCGATTAAGAGCAATCCTAAGGGAAATGTCAGCAGGATGATGTGTTTTGCAAATGTTTATTGCAAACAGACAAAAGTAGACTCAATTACTCAGCACAGCCTCCACATTTCTCTCTTTGGCTAGAAAACATTCAGGTGTTTTATGTAACACATCTTTCCAAGGTGGTATGGAGATATATTTAGCTTTGGAAGTTTGATTGTAAATTTCTGGGACCCAATAAAAATTGCCATTGCAGCCTTGAATCATGAAAAATGATGACAAGGACTGGGGAGCATGATGAATCCTCTAGACTGCATTATTTGTCCTCTGCCCCAGGTGTTTCTTCTAGTTCCTGGGCTTTCTGAACACCCCATCTATGGTTCTTTGCACTTTGGAACCAGAATTCATATACACATCATGTCTCTAAATGATTAAGTAAAAATACTAGGTTGTTGGGAAAGCCACAGCATATTTTATGTTTTTCTATGTTTTTCTAAGTCCAAACTTTTCTGACAACCCAGTAATAACCCTCTTTCTTTGCTGATACTTACACAGGATAGTTTTGAATTTCACTGCCACCATAACCACCATAACCCTTGGAGTGAGAATAAGTGACATAGGGTTTGGAGAAAACTGAAGCTTAAATTTAAAATATATATATTTATTTATTTATTCCCTTTTATTGCCCTTGTTATTTTATTGTTGTAGTTATTATTGATGTCATCATTGTTAGATAGGACAGAGTAAAGTGGAGAGAGGAGGAGAAGACAGAGGGGGAGAGAAAGACAGACACCTGCAGACCTGCTTCACTGCTTGTGAAGCGACTCCCCTGAAGGTGGGGAGCCTGGGGCTTGAACTGGGATCCTTACGCTGGTTCTTGTGCTTTGCGTCACCTGCACTTAACCCACTGCGCTACTGCCCCACTCCCTGAAGTTTAAATTTTTTAAGAATAGTGTAAATTTGTGCAAGACTTATCCTCATTGAGTTTCAGTCTCTTGATACCTAACAGGAGGTGAGATGTCATCACTAGTTGATAGGCTAAAATATAGCTGAGCTATTTTTCACACGCTCACTAACTCTTAGATACAATGATGTGAGCCTTTCTGTGTGCTGATAACTTCCCTTTATTATTTCATTTTATCTCACTCTTTAAATTAAGAGTCACCATTCCTATTGTATAGATAAGGAAGTTGAGATTAAGAGAGGTGAAATAATTTGTCTGAGATGTGTCAAGTTTTACCAACTCTCTCTCACCTCTAATTTTTTTGTTGAAGGCCTATACCTCCCTTCCTCAGAATGTGAACCAATTGAAAACAGGTTATTCACAGAGGTAATTATTTATTATTGGTAATAAATCCCTAAAATCCAAAGAAAACAAAAACACCTATCAGAAGAGATCTGTGTATACCTATGTTCATAGTAGCACACTTTGTAATTTCCAGAACCTGAAGGCAACCCAGATGTTCAATTTCAGATGAGTGGCTAAAAAAAAAAAATGGTGGCATACATACAATATGGAATACTACTTTGCTGTTAAAAATGATGAAGTTGTCTCCTTTGTATATATTTTTTTATTTTCCCTTTTGTTGCCCTTGTTGTTTTTCATTGTTGTTGTAGTTATTGTTGTTGTTATTGATGCCGTCATTGTTAGATAGGACAGAGAGAAATGGAGAGAGGGGGAGAGAAAGATAGACACCTGCAGACCTCCTTCGTATATATGTTTTGATGAAACTTGAGAACATCATGTTGAGTGAGATAATCCAAAAAGAGAGAGACAACTACCAAATGATCTCACATAGGATTTGATAAATAAGGACAGGGAGAGAGAATACAAAGTGAATCATGTGAAAGTGGTCATGGTTTATTACACCTAAACAAAGGACTCTGGGGTGGGAGGGGGGAGGAGAGGGAGATAACTTTGGGGGCCTGGTACATAAATGAAATTGTATGCATGTGTCAGTGAATGCACTGTCAAGCATGAACACCCTCAATATATTTTTTTAATACCCTAATCTGGAAAGTGCAAAGGAGCATTTTTTCTGATGCTGTCTGAGAGAGCATGCACCTGTTGATGCCTTGCTATCAGGCTAACTCTGCCACAGCTACTCAGATGTGGTCGTGGGACCAGTGGCACTGGCTTCTTGTGACAGCTTATTAAAAATGTAGACAACCTGGGCATACACACCAGTGTGTTCCAGAACACCACCTCTCCAGAACCCTACACCACTAGGAAAAGGTAGAGACAGGCTGGGGTATGGATCAACCTGTCAAATGTGGAGAAACAATTACAGAAGCCAAACATCAGACCTTCTGTGTCCCATAGAGATCTTGGTCCATATTTCCAGAGGGATAAAGAATAAGGAAGCTTCCAATGGAGAAAATGGGATATGACACTCTGATGGTGGGAACTGTATGCATTCTACCTTCTTATCCCGCAATGTTGCCAACCACTAATAAATCACTAATAATAAAAGAAGTTGAAAAATAAGGAAACACCAAGCATAACTTGGACAGGGTTTGGTGTCTTTCACCAAAGTAAAATACTCTGGAGTGGTGGGGAGGGTTCAGGTCCTGGAAACATGATGGGAGAGGAGGACCTAGAGAGGACTGAATTGTTATATGAAAAACTGAGAAATGTTACAGATATACAAGCTACTGTATTTTACTGCTGATTGTGAACCATTAACTCCCCTCCCCCATAAAAAATTAACAAAATATATGTGCTAGGAGGTGGTGCACTGGTTAAGCACACACATCACAGCGTGAAAGGAACAGAGTTCAAGCTCTTGATTCCCACCTACAGGGAAGAAATCTTCATAAGTGCTATAGCACTGCTATACCTCTCTCTCTCTCTCTCTTTCTCTACCTTCCCTCTCAATTTCTCTTTGCCTCTACCCAAAAACAGTTGAAAAAGAAAGAAAGAAAGAAAGGAAGGAAGGAAGAAAGAAAGAAGAAAGAAAGAAAGAAAGAAAGAAAGAAAGAAAGAAAGAAAGAAAGAAAGAAAGGAAGGAAGAAAGAAAAGAAAGAAAGAAAAAAAGCAAGCAGAATGTGAGGTCCAATCTGAACCCTACTGAAATAAGAAACAGCATTTTTAACAAGACCTCCAAGGAGTTCTGTGTGCTTTTTCAAAGGTTTGTTTTGTGTCATTTTCTTTCTTTCTTTTTTCTTAAACAAGAGGTATGCATTTCTAACTTTTCTAGATCCTGGAAATCTGAGATCAAGCTGTGAGTGGATTCGCTTACTATTGAGGACCCACTTCTGGCTTTGCTGACTGCTGTCTTCTCACTGTCTTCACATAACAAAATGTGCTCAGATCTTTCTCTTCTTACACACATTTTTTTCTCCACTGAGGAAATGTTGTTATATAAGACTGTTCTTTCTCAGGCGTATAATATCACATCTCTTCAAAATATATAAAGTCTGACAAGTGTTGTATATGCTATCTTTTACTGTGACCAACCCACATGAATTCTCTTCTCTTTGGTTTCTTGTTTTTGGTAGTATTGAAATGGATCTTTGCATTTCTAGTATGTTTTCCTTGAAATTCATTTTCCTTGATATTCAATATCCTTCTTAAATTTTTTTCACTGATCCATGGTAGGAAAACTGAGTGCAGTTGAAAGACAAAAAAAAAAAAAAAAAAAAAACTTTTTACTCTAGAGAGACTGTTGTTTTCTAGATCATGATAGTAGTTGAGCTTCTTTCATAATTTGTATGTTTATTTGTGAATATTCCCTACAGGCTTTAAGAGTATTAGGGAAAGATCATGACTATCTTGGTGATGTTTGTCTCCCAGCACTTAGTCCAGTGTTGGCAGAAAGTCAACCTTTAATACATAGTTGATGAAGAGATAGAAGAAATTGGGAGATGACCATGGTTTCAGGCAAACACCCTACATTCTTTTTAAGAAACATTTATTTCTGAGCCTCACAGCTACTTTTCAGACAGAACCAGTTGTAGAATTGGGAAGGGAACAACCATTGTATCCTTTCTGAATTTTCTTCACTATTTTCCACCAATTGAAGCCTCCTAGGTCCTACCTTGTAAAACGAATCTGAAGTGTTTACTCCTAATTGCTTTAAATAATGCCTGCATGATCTAATCACTAATCATATGGTTACATTCAAGAGAGAAAAGTAGTAGTTAACAGAATTCAGTATAGCCGGTATTAAGGATCAGAGCTCTGTATAGGGCAGTAGGTGATGGGACACACATGGTGTATCTTTGGGGACTTAAGTGACTTTTTACCTCCAAAGAAGACACTCAAGCCTAGCAGGCAGACGCCACCCTGACAGCAGATGGATTCACAAGTTCTGGGGCTCTGTTTCTTCTACACTATAGTAATTAAAAAATACAAAAAAATAAAAAATCTTCTGTGACACTTTTTGAGGTGTTTTAACAAATCAGAGGTTACGGGGAGTCCAGTGGTAGTGCAATAGGATAAGCGCAGGTGGCACAAAGCACAAGGTCCAGCATAAGGATCCTGGTTCGAGCCCCTGGATCCCCACCTGCAGGGGAGTCACTTCACAGATGGTGAAGCAGATCTGCAGGTGTCTGTCTTTCTCTCCCCCTCTCTGTCTTCCCCTCCTCTCTCCATTTCTTTCTGTCCTATCCAACAAAGAGGACATCAATAACAACAACAATAATAACTACAACAATAAAACAACAAGGGCAACAAGAGGGAATAAATAAATATTAAAAAACAAATCAGAGGTTTATTACATTGTGGATTATTTAGGTACATTAGAACTGTGCTAACACGTGTGGGGGAGATAGAATAGTGGTTATGCAAATTGACTCTCATGCCTGAGGCTTTCAAAGTCCCAGGTTTAATCCCCCGCACCACCATAAGCCAGAGCTGAGCAGTGCTCTGGTGTTTCTCTCTGTCTTTCTTTCTCTCTGCATCTCTTTCAAAAGTAAAATAAAATAAAATATTTTTAAAAAATAAATTAAAAAGAACTGTACTATCAAAATAATCAAAAGGAAAAAAAGGCTCGTTAGCTATGTGGAGGGGAGTCATGAATTCATAAGCTTAGTACCAGTGTTCAGATACACGTGTGTTCAGGTCCCAGGGGAAGTGGCATAGTGTGGTTATAGGGAGAAGGCAAGCAGACAACAGAGCAGCAGAAACAGAATCTGATTTCTGCTAGATTCTTGTCTAAATAACTTCCTATATACCCATAGTCCCTTGTGGGTTTGTGTGCACCTGCCATATGCTCTTGATGTCAGCCATATGCTAATTATGTTCGTGGCTCAACACAGCGCATTATTATTACCATTTTAATAGTTTATTTGTTATTTATTAACTGGATAGCGACAGAAATTGAAAGTGGAGGGAAAGATAGGCAGAACTGCTTCATTGTTCACAAAACTTCCCCCTTTCAGGTGAGGACCGGGGGACTTGAAATTGGATCCTTGTATATTGTAACAGGTGCTATACTGAGCCCCTCCAACACAATATTAATAGCAGGAAATTCTCAATATGTAAAGTGTTCTTGTTAAAACACAAAATGAGGACAAAGAATTTGTGAAATTCATACAAATATAACAAAAATGGTAAAAGTTTGGGAAAATGGAAAATTTTTTTACATGGCATAGACCAACATAAAACTATATATATGCATATATTATTAAAATATTAACTTGATTAAAAGTAGAATATAGCACCCTATTCATGGATAAGAAAACTCAGTGCCATGAAGTTGCCACTTCTCCCCAAATAAATTTTTATAGAGTTTTGGGGTGTCTCTCTCCTTCTCCGGCAGGGTGGCCTCCAGAGGAAAGGTAACAGGCTGGTTCTTTCTCGCTCACGACAGGGGTGGCACGAAGTAAAAGACACCAGGGGACTCTTAGCGTGTCTAGAATCTGAGTCCTAGAATCCCAGAATCCTAGAGTCCATTTATTAGCAAAGTGGACATGAGTTATATAGAAAAGCAATGGAGGTAATTATTGTTGAAATATGTCAGAAATTACAGATTTCTTAACAGTCAGCATGCCCCTAAGGTGGGGGGCTGGTATGACAGCAATTGATGAGATACAAGACAGTTATTTTCCATGACACAAGCAACTTAATTATCTAAAGGTATTTGAGAGAAGCATAGGGGTTGAACCCGTAGGGTGAGACAGAGAGAAGATGAATATCAAAAAGCCATATAGTTTGGAATTTCTCTTGTCTGGGGTCTGAGGTGTGTGATGAAGTGTGTGATAAAGTGTGTTCTTCTGTGATCAGAAGGTGACTTTGAATGAGTGAATCTGTGGCCATGTGGCCTGCAGTTAATGGAGGGAAGTACTGGGGTATCTGTGGGCCTGAGAGTCAAGAAGGAAAGAACCAAGTCTGAGTTTCCCCCCTTATGCTCACCTCGGTTGAGAGAGACTTACCAAGAGGTTATCTTCTCAGATCTCCATCCAAAGATGGGGGTGGTTCTCCCTAAGCTCTATCAGGCTTACACATGTTCCCAACAATAGAGTCAATGTGATTCCATAACTCTAACACCCCCACCTAGATCCTCCTCCGCCATCATATTCTAGAACCCGAATACTCTCCCAGCCCTGCCCCAGAGTCCTTTACTTTGGTGCAACACACCAAGCCCAGGCCAAGTTCTGCTTTGTGTTTCCCAGGCTGTTCTTATTTTTCAACTTCTGGCTATGAGTGGGGTCATGCCATATTCATACTTCTCTTTCTGGCTTATCTCACTTAACATGATTGCTTCAAGCCCCATCCAACATGAGGTGAAGAAAGCGAATTCATCATTTCTCGTAGTATTCCATGGTGTATATCTAGCACAATTTACTCATCCACTCATCTGTTTTTGGACACCTAGGTTGCTTCCAGAAAACCACTCAGATTTTACCCTCAGGGGGGGAGGTTTCACAAGTGGTAAAGCAGTGTTACAGGTGTCTCTTTCTATCTCCTTTTCTCTATTTCTCTCTGTCCTATAAGGTTTACTCGAAGTTCTGTGTAATTCTGGAGTCATTTTTTGCTTTGGTGTTTGTTTTGCAAGCTGATCATTCATAAATTTGATTTTTGGAAAGCATTTCTGTTTTTCTTTAATATTTATTTATTTATTTTCCTTTTTGTTGCCCTTGTTGTTTTTTATTGTTGTTATTATTGTTGTTGTTGATGTCATCATTGTTGGATAGGACAGAGAGAAATGGAGAGAGGAGGGGAAGACAGAGAGGGGAAGAGAAAGACAGACACCTGCAGACCTGCTTCACTGCCTGTGAAGTGACCCCCCTGCAGGTGGGGAGCCAGGGGGCTGAACTGGGATCCTTGCACTGGTCCTTGCCCTTTGCGCTTAACCCACTGCACTACCGTCAGACTCCCATGGAAAGCATTTCTAAAGTCACTTGATACTGAGGGATTAACTGGAAAAGTGGAAGCATGAAATATGAATTGCTGCTTTGGATATCACTTTTGACTTTTGCAAGCTATAGCTGAGAGCAAGGCAGAGAGAGGGGTCAGATATCCCAGGACTGTTCCCTAGCTCTGCCCTCAGGAACTATAAGGCCTGGAGCAGGTTTCTGACTTTGATCTCTATTTCTTTCCCAAGTAATAAAAATATAACTGGAAGAAAATTCATGTTGGCCAGTATTCTAGGACGTTAAATAACTGGTTAATTCATATAGAAACTAGCTTTGTGTAAAGTAAGGGCTGCAGACACGTATATCTACCTAGGCCAAGAAGATAAGACCCAGGTTTTGACATGTAGAGTGAGGATAATGACAAAGTGTGAGTAAGTTAGAGTGAGGATAATGACAAACTGTGAGTAAGTAGAAGACAGGCCTGCAGTCTATAATTTCAAATGAGGAGGAAGGAAAATATGTGACCTGGTAAACAAATGAGGACCAGAGAGGTACTGCATCTTCCGGCCACACACATGACCCAGGTTAAAGGCTTATATTATATTTACTGTTGTTTATTTAATAATGATAGACAAGTCTGCAAGAGAAGAGGGGTACAATTTTACACAATTCCCACTACCAGTGTTCCATATCCCATCCCCTCCAATGAAAGCTTTCCTATTCTTTATCTCTCCGGGAGTATGGACCCAGGATCATTATGGAGTGCAGAATGTGGAAGGTTTGACTTTTGTAATTGCTTCTCCACTGGACATGGGCATTGGCAGGTCAATCCATATTCCCAGCCTGTTTCTATCTATCTCTAGTAGGGTAGGACTCTGGAGAGATGGGATTCCAGGAATGATTGGTGAGGTCCTCTGCCCAGGGATATCAGGTTGGTGTCATGTTAGCATCTGCAACTTGGTGATTGAAAAGTATTAAGATATAAATCAGAGCAAATAATCAAGAACCTATAGGTAGGAGATGACATTGGGGTTTCCATTTTGCAAAAAGCTAGGAAGTTTATAGTTTTTAGTGACTCAATAAGTACAGTAAGGCAGTAGAAAGATCTGAAAAAGTCACAGTAGAGAGATGTGAAAAAGACACCTTCTTCTTCTTCTAGCGTTTGCCCTTCTTCCGTAGCCAGTCAACAGGTCAGGTTGAAAGCTTTCAGGAGCTGCTTGTTGCTGGCTTTGAAAGTGACTGGGATCCATGTGGATTCAGTCGGCTAGGAAGGATCATCAGTTTCCCCAATGAATGGGTACTCACGGGATGCACCACGAGAAGGTCGATCCAATGCATCCCAACATAAAGTGCTTAATCAAATAGTTTATACTTAGACCTAAATAACCTCCTCACCTACTTCCTATTTCACTTTCCTCAATCATTCTAAGTCTATGTTAAAATAAGGACTCCAAAAGCTGAATAAGGGCAAGAGACCAGAGATCGGCACACTTTAGTGATGGCCCTTTTGGTCACTACTAGGCCATCCCAGCATCCAGGGCCCTAGTCATGGAATTCTGGGATTCCCACACAGATATGATGGGTCTAGACTTCTAACAGATCCCTCTCTTCACTGTCGCTGATCATCTCCATCAGGAACAGCATTGTAGACCTTCCTGTGGGCCTGTCGGACCTTGCCCTCAATGGAGAACAACAGTAGTAGGGACGGACTCACTATCCACAGGGAGGCTGGGTCAACATACTCTGCTACTTGAGGAGATGGTGTCCTGAAATGATTGCAGCCCAGACTGCTCCTAGCTATGACTATGGAATGCGAGCTCAGGGATGAAGAGGTTATAGAGGCTTCTGTGCTGAATATGGGCCCCAGATCAGATCGTTGGAGTCTACAGTAAACAGTAACAGCTTTCTAGTCCTATTTCAAATTCTGACACCATCTCCCCAGGCAAAACCTTTAGCCCACCTGCATATTAACTATGGGGCTCAGCAAAAATTTAGTAAAATTCATGAGCCCTTTGGAATATACCAGGTTAAAGTCTTATTATTTATTTATTCCTTTTTGTTGCCCTTGTTGTTTTATTGTTATAGTTAATGTTGTTGTTGATGTCATCATTGTTGGATAGGAAAGAAATGGAGAGAGGAGGGGAAGACAGAGAAGGGAAGAAAAAGACAGACACCTGCAGACCTGCTTCATCGCCTGTGAAGTGAGTCCCCTGCAGGTGGGGAGCCGGGGCTCGAACCAGGTTCCTTATGCTGGACCTTGAGCTTCGCTCCATGTGCACTTAACCCGCTGCAGTACTACCTGGCTCCCGACCACGTTTAAGTCTTAAAAGTCATAAAAGAGAGCCATGGCACTGCGGAAGCTCTGGTGCTATGATGTCTTTTGCTCTTTTTCTGTGTCTCTACCTGAACAGAAAAGTCATTCTCTGAGCATTAAAATCATATGTATGTTAGACCCTAGTCCTAAGCCGGGGCGGGGGAGGGGGCGGGGAAAGAGAGAAAAAGAAGCTGTTAGAGTAGTGCAGTTTTCTGTGGTGGTGTGACCCTGGGAAAGTTAGTTTACTTTAAAATAGGAACATTGAACTCTCTACAAATGGTTGAAACTCTAGAGTTCTAATATGCTTGTCCCTGATTATAATTTGCTGGTGGATTTGCTTGGGTTTATTTAATTTTTTAAAATTTCTTATTTATTTATTATTGGATAGGAACAGAGAGAAATTGAGAGGGGAGGGGGGACAGAGAGGGAGAGAGACAGAGAGACACCTGCAGCCCTGCATCACCATTCGTGAAGATTCCCCCCTTCAGGTGGGGACTGGGGGCTTGAACCTGAGTCCTTGTGCACTGGAATGTGAGTGCTTAACCAGGTGCACCACCATCTGGCCCCGATGTCTAGAATTGAATGTGAGGAAATCTAATTTCTAGAATCAGATAACCAAGGTTTAAATTCCAGTTCTGTCATTTACTAAATGGACATGATAATGACTCAGAACTTTACATCACCTCACTTTCTGGCACTGAAAAGATGAAGAAAGAGTAACTTCACAGAGTCAGGGTGACAAATGTGATAACTATTAAAATGTTTTATAAACTGGTGATAATACGAAGTGATGTGGATAAGCAAACTTAATGGAAAGGAGTGTAGTCTACCATGTCCCATATATCCAGTACTTCCTTACATTATTTGAAGACCCAACATTCCTGTCATCTTCATTTAGAAAATTTTTAAAAATGGAGTTTTCATATTGTGAACTCAGGGGCTGAAATATTTTCTATTCCATCCTGATTCCTGTGCACTTATTTCTGGACCTGCTGCTTCCTCAAATGGACCAGGAAAAAAATGTGCAGTGCTTGGAATTTTTTTTAAGTTTAATATTTTATTTTATTATTTTTTAATTTTTTGAAAAATATTTATTAATTCCCTTTTGTTGCCCTGGTTGTAGCTATTATGATTATTGTTATTGATGTTGTCATTGTTAGATAGAACAGAGAGAAATGGAGAGAGGAGGGGCAGACAGAGAGGGGGAGAGAAAGACAGACACCTGAGGACCTGCTTCACTGCTTGTGAAGTGGCTTCCCAGCAGGTGGGGGAGCCAGGGTGGGGGGTGGGCTGGAACCAGGATCCTTAAGCAGGTCCTTGTGCTTTGTGCTACCTGCGTTCAACCCTCTGCGCTACTGCCTGACTCCCGGATTTTTTTTTAATTTATAAAATGGAAATATTGGCAAGACCACAGGATAAAAGGGGTACAATTCCCACCACCAGAACTCCATATCCAATCCCAGAAGTCACCAGGTCAAGGAGCATGACTAGTATGTATTTTAGAGGGAGGTGTGTGTGGTGTCAGCTGAAGTTAAAGCAGCAGATGGGGATGCACTTGGTTAAGTGCACATGCAAGCAAGTTCAAGGGCAGGGTTTAAGTTCCTGCTCCTCATTTGCAGTGAGAAGCTTCACAGGTACTGTAGGGGTCTCACTATCTCTCTCCCACTCTTATCAGTCGCTCTCCCAACAATTTCTTTCTGTCCTATCAAATAAAATAGAAAAAAAAAAACAGCCGCAATAATAAAAAAATAATAATAATGCCAGCAGATTGGGCTTAGGTTCCTGTGAAAGGGACATTTAGCTGTGCTTATGCAGAGCAAAGATAGTGAAGGCTTACTCAGTTCCTACTATTTTGTTAAATTTTTCTGGGGTGGAGGGGTAATAGTTTAGGTGGCCTGAGACCTACCGTTCTTGGACATGGGCATTAGCAGGCCAGGGACCTCAGGTGAAATCACCCCTGACTCAGGCATAGCACTGCTACTGAGAGGGATTTCCTCTCATTCCCTCTGTGAAGCCGACATGCTGCTTTGGCCCTAGGGAACATAGGTCAACACCCTTCTCCTTGCAATCCAGTTGCAGTGGTGAAATATTATGTTTTATAGGGACAGGGCTGTTCTTGCTTTTAGTTGTTTAAATTATCAGTACTTTTTCCCCCTTTTCTTTTTTTTTTTTTTAAGGAAGAAATATGTGTTGAATGACTTCTAGGTGTCAGGCATGATACCACCATTTGCATTGGTAATTCTGTTTATCCCTTATGAAAACTGTTTTCATTCGATTCTGTGGCATGAGTTTCTTAGATATTAAAAGGAACATTAAAATAAAATGAAGACACTTACCAGAAACTGCAGGCTTAGAGCATCCCAATCTCTATTGCTCTGATCAGAGTCTCTTTCCACAGTACCAGTCTGCCCATAGGTGTGACATTGATGATAAATATGCCTGTAAAATCTAAATAGAATTTCATTTATTAGTGTTCTGCAATGCAATAAGACTGCTAGCCTAGCCAATAGAAAACTCATTTGTATAGTAAACAGAGAATAATTCATGCATTTATTAATGCTCTATCTGAGCTAAAACCCAAACCAACTCTACACATAATTATGATATAGCTTTAAAGCTATATCACACCCCACACACCCCTGCCTTTGCATATTCCATTCGGGACATGCAGGAGTGGTGATTCCTTTGTCTCAACATCAAAGCACAGCTTATGTCTTGACAGATATGTATATATATGTGTTGAAAGGTATAAATAAGTGCAGAAAATCAAACCCTTCAGGTTACCTAATTGTCCCATTTTCCAAGAAAATGAAAAAGAGGATAACTTAAAATGAATAAAAAATATACTCCCTATTTGGAAGTCTGAAATTGACAGTATTTACAAGAAATTACATGAATGGGAGACTCAGACTTCGATTTGATTGTGGGTTTGAATCTGTGCCTGGGCTCTGAGATTTCTTCCTTTGTGAGCGATTGCTACTGCTGAGGGAATTGGCAGTGTGACCAGGCCGAGGGAAGGCATAAAATGATTATGTCTAAGACTTCATTGCAAAGCTACTTCCTCTGAGATTTAGAAACCATCTCTCTTTCAGCCTCTTAATGTCTCCTGAACACCGTGAATTTCTCCGGGGGGCTTTATGGCCAGAACTGATCGTGTTCAATTCTCTGGGGAGGAAATAGGCAGGTTTGTCTTATTTATTTATTTACTTATTTATTAAGTAGAGAGCAAGAAATGGAGAGGACTGTCCCATTATTTTGATAGTGGCTGAGGATGACTGAGACAGCCCTAGAGTGGCTGGTCCTCAGCTTATATTCTTCTCTATCAAATTTTACTGTCACTACCCTCCCTTCTTGTTCTGCTTCATCTTTTTCCGTCCTCAAAATATTTTCTCTCCTTTCTCCCCCTCTTAAATTTCCTCTTCCTTTCTTATCTTAATCTTTTTCAGTGGCCTTTAACCTTTGATCTGGCTGACTCCATCTAGTTAAACATTAATATATGATACCCAAAGTGTTATAGGTAAAAGCAGATGTGTATTAAGGTGAAGCTGGAATCTAATCAGGAAAGAGGGTGGGTAAGGGAGAAGTGTTATTCCTTTAATCTGCTGCTCAGATGCCTGGACCCCCAGGCATCTGAGCATCCAGACACATCTCATCTCAGTGTCTGCTGTTCCCATGAACTTGAAGTTGTTGTTTTTATTTTTATTTTTTCTTCTTCAGTAGTTCTTCCCTGCTCCAGGTCAAACTTTTCGAATAGAGTCAGAGACACAGAGGAAGAAAGGGAAAGATACCACAGCACCACATCTTTGTCCAGTGCAGAGGGGGCTAGGCTCAAACCTCAGTCCCAGACTTGGCAAAGCAAGTAAATCACAGTGAGATATTTTGCTGGCTTTTGAACCTGGAATTTTTTTAATCCTTCAAGCGTATGACTTTTTGAACACAATCCATTTTCACCTTTCTCTGCTTCTTTTCACTTCTAGTAATTTTTCTAGCTACATCACACACTTTATAGTTTCTATTTTTCATCTCAAACAAGGTATCTTATTTCTATAATTCAGGGCTCTCCAAAGAAATAAAACCAATTTGGTGGATAGGTAGGTGAATGGGTAGACAGATGGGTAGACAAACAGATAGAATGTAGATACACACATACATGAAGGAATTGTTAGTTGGATCAATCTGTCAATATGTCTCAATCTTCTATTTGTATTTATTGTAAGGGATTGACACACATGATTATGGAGGCTGACAGGTCAGAGTCTGCAACTGGCTTGCTGGAGGGCTGCTGTTTTGAGTGTGAAGGCAGGTAAACATGATATTCTAACTCAGCCTATAGACAGAAAGAAATCTCCTTTTTTATTTTTAAAAAATATTTCATTTATTTTTTCCTTTTTTGTTGCCCTTGTTTTTATTACTGTTGTTATTATTATTGTTGTTGATTATGTTGATGTTGTCTGATAAGACAGAGAGAAATGGAGAAAGGAGGGGAAGACAGAGAGGAAGGGAAGACAGAGATGGGGAGAGAAAGACAGACACCTGCAGACCTGCTTCACTACTTATGAAGCAACCCCCCTGCATCCTCTTTATTTTTATTCTCATTAAACTTTTAATTAATTTAATAAGACTCACCCACATTGAAAGGGCAATTTTCTTTACTTGGTTTATTGATATAAGAACTAAGTTTATGGGGAGTTGGGCAGTCGCGCGGTGGGTTAAGCACACATGGCGCGAAGCATGAGGACCAGTGTAAGGATCCCAGTTCAAGACCCTGGCTCTCCACTTGCAGGGGGCTCACTTCCCAAGCAGTGAAGCAGGTCTGCAGGTGTCTATCTTTCTCTCCCCCTCTCTGTCTCCCCCTCCTCTCCCCATTTCTCTCTGTCCTATCCAACAACAACAATAGCAATAACATTATAATAACCACAACAACAATAAAAAAAATGGGGCAACAAAAAGGGGAGCAGTGGATTTGTGGTGCAGGCACTGAGCCCCAACAATAACCCTGGAGGCAATAAATAAATAAGTAAATAAATAAAGTTTATCCAAAACTACCTGTTATAGAATCACGTTTAGCTAAACAGTGGGGACACTTCATAGTCCAGTAAGTTGACATGTAAAATTAACTATCACAGTGTTCCAGGTCAGCTTTCTGACATTATTTCTCTTTCTTCATCATGCCCTTCTACTGGCTGCATACCTCCAGAAGGAGAGAAATAGTAGGGGAAGATGACCAAAGGCTTTGAATTCCAATTCCATCAAGACCCAGAGAGAGAAGAGGAAAAAAAAAAAAAAAAGGACATCCGGAAGTAGCTATAGGTGTAGGTGTGACTTAGAAAGGAAGAAAAGGGGAGTTGGGTGGTAGCACAGCAAGCTAAGCGCCTATGGTGCAAAGCGCAAGGACAAGAGTAAGGATCCCAGTTCGAGCCCCTGGCTCCTTGCAGGGGAGTCGCTTCACAGGCAGCGAAGCAGGTCTGCAGGTGTCTTACCTTTCTCTCTTCCTCTCTGTCTTCCCCCTTCTCTCTCCATTTCTCTCAGTCCTATCCAACAACGATGACATCAATAACAACAATAATAATTAATAACTACAACAATAAAACAAGGGCAAGGAGTTGGGCAGTAGTGCAGGAGGTTAAGCGCATGTGTTGCAAAGCACAAGGACTGGCATAAGGATCCCGGTTTGAGCCCCCCGCTTGGTGAAGCAGGTCTGCAGGTGTCTGTCTTTTTTCTCCCCCTCTCTGTTTTCCCCTCCTCTCTCCATTTCTCTCTGTCCTATCCAACAACAACAACATCAATAATTTACTACAACAATAAAGCAACAAGGGTAACAAAAGGGAATAAATAAATAAAAGAAAAAGAAACAAGGGCAAAAGGGAAAATAAATAAATAAATATAAAAAAGAAAGGAAGAGAAGGCAGAAGCATAAAATAGTGGCAAATATATGTAAATATAGTTATAGAAATAATAGTCAACTCATATGTGTGACCTTGGGAGATCTACTGCAGTTTCTAGTGTAAAGAATGGGGACTCAGAACTCTGGTTTGTCGAATTACACCCATTATCCTATAATTTTGTAAATCACTACTAAAAAAAAAAGAAAGAAAAGAAAAAGCAACCCTGTAGGAGGCAGGATGTAGCAAACACAGTGATCTCACATATTACAATGCTTAAGGATCCAGGCTGAAGCTCTCATTACTCACTTGTTAAGGGGAGGCTTCACTAGTGTTGGAACAGTGATACAGGTGTCTTTCTATCCCCCTCTTCCCTCTCAGTTTATATCAAAAAAAAAAAAAAAGTCCACAAGAAATGGATTCATCATGCAGACACCCTGCCTCAGTGATAGCCCTGGTGACCTGGTGGTAATTTTTTTTAAACATCAGCCCTAGAACTATTGCGATTTCTGCTGGGAGAGGATAGGGGCACAGAGCTCTGGCAGTGGGAGTAATGTGGAATTATTCACTTGACGTCTTGTCACCCAATCTGGTCCCCTACGCCTACACTGAACTTCTCTGTTCCAGACTCTTGGAAACAGAGTTGGCAGTCAGTTGAGGTAAAGAACAAACACCTCATCACAGACCCCTGCAAGCGTCAACCCGGCTTTAACCTAGCACGTTATGATTGGGCCCTCCTCAATCGCTATGGAACAGGCCATGGCTGGTGCGCCGCTATGTTCCATCGCTGGGGAGCCAAAGACAATCCGAACTGCCCCTGCGGCTACAGACAGACTATGACCCACATAGTCAATGACTGCCACCTCTCCAGATTCAAAGGAGGTCTCGAAACTTTACATCAGGCTCAACCTGACGCTGTTGACTGGCTACGGAAGAAGGGCAAACACTAGAAGAAGAAGAATTCACTTTATAATTATACATCTTATAGTTTTTATATCATTAATAAAAACAAAAATTCTAAGAAAAAAAATAAAGCAGCCCTGTAGGGCTGTCAAAATAGCTCTATTAAATAGTGTTATTTCACATGAACAAGACTCAGATTAAAGCCCAGCCCTTAACACATTGTAGTTTCAGTACTGCTGCCTCTCCCTCTCCATTCCCCCAGCTTGGTTCTTTCTTTCCCTCCTGAGGTAGTGCTCTGGGAAGGTGGGTTCCAGGACAAATTGGTGAGATCATCTGCCCAGGGAAGTTAAGTTGGCATCATGGTGGCAACTTGGTGGCAGAAAAGCATTAAGATGTAAAGCAGAATAAACTGTTTAATAATCAGGAACCTAAAGGTAAGAGTAGAGCAGATGAGATTTGGGGGTCTTCATGTTGGAAGAAGCTAGGAAGTCTCTTTTAACTATATTCCCATGGGCCTGGGACTTTACTGATTTATGCCTGGGCTGGGCAGCTAATGTCCAGGTGGGATAAAAGTATTGTTTGGGAGGACTGTGTCAGAGTTGGGAATAGGACCAGAAAGCTAGATCAGGGCAGAGAGTAGCTCTCAAATATGGGGAAATATAAAAATACCGTTAACTGTAAAATGCATCAATCTGACTCACGGCCCATGTCTATTTGTATTTAGCACATATTGAGAGGGGGAAAAAAAGATTGAGCTTTTTAATGCATAGACTTCAGTTCTCAGTATATATTCCTTTAATCTAAGCATATAAGGTTTTTAATAAGTTACCTGAGTGAATTTTCACACTAAGCTTAAGTTGTTAATGCATTTCTAATAGTTTCTTTTTTTAATATTAACTCATGTAAAATCTAAGACCTGAGAGGCCAGAAGCAACTGGTCTTGTCAGTATGTAAGATATAGTTATCTGTAAATAGCATTCAATGGCATAAATCATGGTATATTCTTATATGTAACCTCTGGGGCTTTGCTCATTTTCCTTCATACTTCTCTTGATCCATACCATTTGATACTGCATCTGCAGATCTCACCAAATCAATGCCACCTCAACATGTTTCACTTCAGACTTTCCTTAGAGATGCCAGGCCTAGGATATCAACCCCAACTCTCATACTCAGGTGAGACCTTTCCTTGCTCATAGGACTCCTAAGTCCTATGTCTTTATCCAGCAATAAAATAAAAATAAAAAAGAGAGAGGAAAGATACTGTAGCACTGTTCCTCCACTGATGAAGCTTCCCTCCCCCGCAAAGGCACCTTCATATGGTGGCTGGGGATGCAAACATTAAAAAAATCCTCATGCATTGTAATGTATGTGTGCTCTACCAGGTAAGCTATCTCCCAGGCCCAGAGACTGTCTCAAACATGTATAATGCCAGAGAGAGGAATTTCGTCTGTGACAAAACCAACAACTTCTCCAACATCAGCCTGACTTCCTCCTGCAATTGATTGAATCATGGCCAGGCAGATAACATAATGATTACACAAGCAGGCTCTCACGCCTAAGACTTTCACGTCCCAGGTTCAGTCCTTGAGACCACTGTAAGCCAGTGGTCGGAGCAGTGCTTTGGAAAAAAAAATCGAATCACTGATCTCATAGAGTATTCTTATCCTGCTTTGTTGAAAGCCATTTCCCCAAAATACATTTTATGTGGGCAATGAGTCTCTATTCATGCACAATTTCACATAAAAAGATTTGCCCTTTTCATCGTACGCATGGCTTGAATCAACCAGCCTGTGTGAAAATATTTCCATTCATTAGCATGCCAAATGATGTCACTAGCCTGGAACGTGGGTGGATACTGTCATGGGCTTAGAGAATCCTTAGAAAGGAAGGATTCTCAGATGAAGGCTATCTAGTCCAGCCATTGGCCCTCTAGATGTAAAGTCAATCCAAACTATGGTCACTCCATAAGGGATCCCTATTCTGGAAATCCACCTGGCTCTTTAAATTATTTGAAATGTCTTCCTTGTATTAAATTTAAATAGGAATCTCTGTAACTTCATTCCTTTGGTTCAAATTTCCAGTCCAGAAGTACTAAAAGTTATTTAATCACAACACAACATGATAAACTATTAAACTATCATAATAGTAAGAACTTGCACCGTACATATCAGGTCTGTTCTGGATATTTCACATGTATTTTCTTTTTCTCTTTTTAAATATTTATTTACTTTTTTCTTTTAACTTGGTAAGTCACAGAGGAAATGAGAGGGATGAGAGATAAAGAAATAGCAAGAAACACCTGTAGTTCACTACTCATGAAGCATCCCTCTCTTCTGGTAGGGACCAGGGGCTTGGATGTAGGTCCATTCACATTATTTATAATTTGTGTGCTCAATTGGATGTATCACTGGCAAGTCCAACACGGATTTTCTTAATAAACAGGTAACAATAAAACGTTCTCATTTTGCACAAAGCCCCAGGCTCCCCACCTGCAGGGGAGTCGCTTCACAAGTGGTGAAGCAGGTCTGCAGGTGTCTATCTTTATCTCCCCCTCTCTGTCTTCCCCTCCTCTCTCCATTTCTCTCTGTCCTATCCAGCAACGATGACATCAATAACAACAACAATAATAACTACAACAATACAACAACAAGGGCAACAAAAGGAATAAATAAATAAATATATATTTTTTAATTCTCATTTGAGACAGTAGTTAAGTGGCATACTCCAGGTCTGATGGCCTATAAAAGGGAAAAGCAGGAAAAAACGGCATGGCAATCTAGTCTCCAAGACCACAAACTTAGAATCCTACCATGCCCTGCCTTTCTACAATGGAAGACACACAGCAGGAGTAGTAGGTAGCTCCTAGACCCTCAGCATCACCCAGAACCAGGTTACATTCTGACTTTACTATTTACTGTCAAGAACAAAATTTAGGCATTCTGTTCCATATTCCAGGCATTTCAATAACACTTCCCTCAGGGGTTTTAAGAGTCATATCTCTGTAATTGTGTAGAGCAGCTGCTGGAAAAATGTCGACACAAAATAGGGTTATGTTGAAGGAATGTTACTTATTTATTACAGGGGCATGGGACACTGAGGGAGGGGTAGTAACTTACATGTACAGGAACGAAAATTCTCCTGAAAGGGGTTGGCCACTGGTGAACCTGGTTGAGTGTACAAGTTATCATGTACAAAGACCTGGTTACAAGCCCCCAGTCCTTACCCGCAGGGGAGAAACTGCATGAACAATGAAGCAGCACTGCAGGTATCTCTCTTTCTCTCTACTTCTCTGTCTCCCTCCCAGGTCAATTTCTATCCCTATAAATAAAATAAAATATTAACAAGTAAAAAATAAAATACTGAAATCTGAGAATTTTTATAAAACAGTCATACATTGGAGAAAAAAAAAAAAGATTCCAAACAGTATCATTCTCCTCCATGGAAGATTTCCAGGAGCCCCTGTGAAGACATATTGCTCACCTACTTTGAATTTTCTTCATTTTCCTTTTTCCCCTTTTAGCATGAAAGATATGTCAGGGTTGCTTTGCTTAGTTCAGAGCACTTTGGTATTATCATGAGTTTAACAGTCTGTTACCATCATTGTACCTAAAACTCTGCTAATATACCTCTTTCTCAAGTACCAACTCTTCTTGAAGAACTGCATTAGAAACAAACATCTGAAATTAAACATTTGAATGAAGAGAAATGATTTTTCCCTAAAGACTTGTCAGGTAGAGAAAATTTTGTGGTCTAGAGATTTACAACATAGTAAGACATGGGCATGAAAGAGGGAGAGCAACTCTAGCCCATCCCACCATGACCTTGGGTGCATACTCCCAGAGGGTTAAAGAATAGGAAAGCTATCAAGGGAGGGGATGGGATACAGATTTCTGGTGGTGGGAATTGTGTGGAATGGTACCCTTCTTATCCTATGGTTTTTGTCAGTGTTTCCTTTTTACAAATAAAAAGGAAGAAAAAGAATGAAGCATGAAGCAGTTTTGAATAAGAAAGAAAAGGGGAAAAAAGAGAAGAAAATATATGGTTTAAAATTTTGGCAGAAGTTAAATGTCAAAAGACAAACTTTAATATCATTAGGCAAGCACATCCTTTCAGAATGGACTGAAGGGAACATTCATGCATTTGGCAAAAAGCATTGTATAGAGGACACGACTGGTAAATTTTATTACTCTAATATTGTAAATAAGTAGATAATAAAAACACAAAGAAAAATACAGAATGCTGGTGGCTGACAAAAAGAAGTTGGAAATCACTAACAAATTCAAAATACTTTTAGGGCATTAGTAGGCACCTCATCTGGTAGAGTATACATTAGCCAAAAAGAAGGACCTGGGTTTCAAGCACCTGCAGGGAAGGGGAGGATCTTCATGGATGGTGGCACAATACTACAAAGTCTTTCTGTCTCTGTCTCTTACCTTCTATTTGGGGCGGGGGGATAAAAACTGATAGCAGTAGAGTTGTGCAGGCACTAGGTCCCGGCAGTAATTTTAATATATATATGATGATGCTTTCCTCATATATAACAAATTATAAGTATTCAGGGAAAAACTAAAGCAGTAAGTAAAAACAAAGTAAAATATACACAAATCGAGAGAGAGAGACAGAGAGAGAGAGAGAGAGAAGTATGAGCAAGGGAAATATACAGGCAATTCACATAGCAGCATCTTGCCTGCTTGGAAAACATAAATCCAACCTTAGTAATCTAGGGAATTCAAACTGAAATAGTAATGAGAAAGATAATTTATCATTCATCAACCTAGCAAACATTTAAATATGTGAGGGGATCAAGTGTTGATGTGGGAATGAAAAGGAATTATCATGAATAGCTGAAAGATATACATTGATGAAAGAACTCTGAGGAGCATGTATGGACTTTGTGTGTAACCTGAGACCTAATAATTCTGCTTCTATATGTACACATCATGAATACTCATATGCATATGTGCATGTGTTTATACATACTCTCATATGCATTTTAGATAAAGACATAGACACATGCAAAAGCATATGACATAATTAATTGCAATTTTGCTTATAATAATAAATATGAATCATCTCCATGTCCATGACATGAGGACTAGAAGACTAAGATGTTTATATACTAAGATAATTTAAAATAGCTAGGGTAATAGTGAGCTATGATGCTCATTGTAAGTGGAAAATGTGTAAGATGATATTTACTGTACAGTGTTATTTCATTCATGGAAATCTGTTACAAAAACCAGACCCATATAACAGTATTCTGTTGTATTTATTTATAAAATGTGTAAAGAGCAGGAAAAAAATTACAACCTACTTCATGAAAATGGTGACCTTTGGAGCGGGGGAAAAATAATAAGATTGGCAGTCTGAACCAGAGGGTACTTTGATTTGTTTGGTTTGTTTATTTCAAAAGACTTAAAGCGTCTGTGACACAAACATTGGCAACAATCAATTATAGCTGATAGGCCCTTGGATATTGCTTTCATCTTTGTTATTTTGGTACTGTTATAAACATCTTCACCACTTACATACAAACTGATTAAAAAGCTTCTTTAAAAGCCATACCTTATTAATGGGTAAGGGTGAGATGCAGGCCACAGTTTCTTTGTGTTTCATCCTTTCCATTGACATGAAGTTAATCTAAGCTCTGATTCATTAGAGAAAATGTAACATAAGAATTTGTAATTCAAATGATTTCATAGAATTATCAACCTTCACAATAACTAGTAGTGTATCTTTTTCCTGAAAATCAAATATAAAATATAAACAAAAGAAAACTTTACCAGGGAGATGACAGTGGTAAAGTGTAGATTGTAAAGCTGGATTTGATCCCTGGCACAACATAAATCTGTTCACTCCCCCCCGCCCCGTCTCTCAGACAAATACTTTTTAATAACATCAGTTGCTATGTCCTTGGCTTTTTAAAAAACATTTTATTTGTATTTATTTTATCTGAGGTAAGCTTTCATGAAGGAGAAGTGAGAGAAGCTAAACCCACAGTCTGGCACACAGATGATATAAAAGGGCTCTGAGAACTTCACACATTGCACCTCCAAACTCTACTGGCAGAACTATTTCTTTATATAAAAATGAATAGAAATGGTTACTTATTTCTAAGTTTCATATTTGTGTATACAAATTCACTTAAAGGAAACATCAGTAAATCATTACTACTCACCCTGTGGAAGACACCATGTTTGGTGGAAGGAACAAATTGTCCACCTTCTAGAAAGCAGGGCACTGGGGCAGTGTGGTAGCCAACTGGATCATACACCTGCTTTACCATGTGCTCAACCAGCGTGAGCCCAGTTCCCACAGCATTGGTGGAAACTTCAGTGTGTGCTATCTCTCTCACACACTTAAGATGTCAGCTGGGATTGATGATGCCACAGGGATTACAAAAAATAAAAATAAAAAAGCAGGTACTGAACCTGCACTTATTGGGTTTATTACCTTTCTCCAAATTATCCACCAGGCTCACATTTGTTTATATTTCTTACAGGGAAAAAAAAGACCTCAAGAAATAGGAATTACTATGCCCAATCCACAAATTCTTATACTGAAAGTCATTCAATTCAAGGTCATTTCTAATTAGTAAATGGCAACATTTATACTCCGACCCAGATTTTCTGACATAAGTTTCCACTTTGCTTGTGCAGACATGAGATATTCTCAGAAGTGAGATTAGTGCTCTTTAGAGAGGTGCACTGTGAAAAAGCAAAAGTTTCCAACCTTTACGTTTGTCCTTGAAACTGAGAAATAAAATTGTAGGTGGAACTAATAGTCTTTGGATGGCAGGGCTGCCTGCCATTTAACTTCCGTTCCCACTGGGCAGGAACCATGTCATCGGCTGTGGTTTGTTCTGTGCCGAGGCCATGGATGCTCAGATGGAGAATACCCTCAGAGCATGCTTTGCACCTGCCGATGACGAATCATCATCTGGGAGGTCTGTGCCTAATTGACTCTTCTGTGTTCAAAGGATGCATTCTCTCACGTAGAGAACCCCAAAGAGAGAGATTCTGATAAATACAAATCATAGGATTCAGGCTGCCACTATCAGTTTCCTTTTAGCTTGCTTCTGACTTTAGCCAGAATGACCTTTCTGGTCTTTTAATTGTATGATTTCAAGATGGCACCACTTCATAGTTAGAAGTATGTGTATGGGGTTAAGTGCATAAAATATGCTGGGTAACACAGTAATAGTTGGCCATTTTTAATGGCCTCTTATTTGTTGGAAAATGTTAGTGATTTAATACTGCTTTACAGAATTATAGAAGTTCTGGGGTATGGTTTCACAATTCACTGTACCAACCACCAAAATGTCAGCACTCCTAACATGTTCTTAATTCTGACCATCCTAATTATCACAAAACCTAGGAAACAGTTTGGTTACTACCTTTTTTTTAGCAGGTTCATTTGCTTCAATCAGTTAGATTCTATATAAGTGCTATCATCTTGGAGTTGTCTTTCATTTTATTTCACTTAGCATGTTTGATTTCCTTGTGTATTTTACATATCAGTCCCTTGTGAGATATGTGATACTTAAAGTCTTTTACCAATTCCTAGGTTGCCTTTCCATCCTTGCTGAAGTTTTCCTTCCACACACACACAGGTGATTCCTACTGTCCTAATAATAAGTACCCTGGGTTTCCTTGATTTTCCACCTCACTATATATATATGTTAGCTTTATTTGTTTATTGAATAGAGATGGCCAGAAATCTAGAGAGAAGGGGGTGATGGAGAGGGAGAGAGACAGAGAGACACCTGCAACACTGCTTTGCTATTTGCAAAGCTTTCTACAGAGAAATATTGGGACCGGTAGACTTGAACTTGGGTACTTGCAAATTGTAACATGTGCACTCAACCAGATGCACCACCACAAAGACCCTCCCCACATTTATTTTGTTTTATTTTATGTATTTATTTGTTTATAAAAAGAATAGGAAAGCTATCAAGGGTGGGGATGGGATATGGAGTTCTGGTGGTGGAAATTGTGTGGAGTTTTGTACCCCTTCCTTTTTTTTTTATTAACTGTAATCACATTTTAATATTTGGTTAATTATTAACTGTACTTTATTTTTTTATTTATTTATAAAAAGGAAACACTAACAAAACCATAGGATAAGAGGGGTACAACTCCACACAATTCGTACCATCAGAACTCCATATCCCATCTCCTCCCTTGATAGCTTTCCTAATCTTTAACCCTCTGGGAGTATGCACCCAAGGTCATGGTGGGATGGGCTAGAGTTGCTCTCCCTCTTTCATGCCCATGTCTTACTATGTTGTAAATCTCTATTTGTACTGAACAAAAAAAATGAGAAGATAAAATCTCCAAAACCCTTCCCAAGCTAATGGTGTGAATCAATGAAATTCCCCCTTGGTGGATTGAGTAACTCAATGTCCCTATGTCCTAAGTGGCTACCATGTCAGAGAGCCTTAATGAACACTGTGTATAAAGAGATATTTTTTTTCCCTTTCAACCTGCTCCTGGTGGTGGGACCTCGACCCCCATGGTACTCATACAGGATTAATGCTCCTACAAAGCTCAGACATATGTTACTTGATAAAAATCCACAACATGGGAAAGTTAACAATGATTCAAGTTTATTTGCTTTTACTTCACCTTATTACAGATTAGATTCATATAATGACTTTATAATTATAAGATTACCAAAACATTCAGCTGAAGTCAGAAGTCACTTCCGTGCCAATGTGCTTTAACCGACCAAGCTTGTGACAGACTGAACAATTAATATAGCATTTCTCACTCAGCAATGGGAGCAGGAGTGAGTCATTCTGAGAACCCTGTTGCTGATGCCATAAACAATTTGTCTGCCATGTGAATTTGCACTGACCTAGCCTAGCCACATCCCAAAGTAGTTTAGTTTTGCCCTCTGCCCTCACTCATCTGAGAAATGACTATTATTAGCCCCATCTGAAGAAGTAACATCACTTTCTTGCAAAAGAGAATTCAGCTCTAAACTTTTTGAGAGACATTATAACATAGTGTTTTTGTGCCCATTCTTGGAACAAGTGAGCTATATTTTAGGCTAGTGGTTGATTTTGGAAGAGTCAATCACATTTTCTTTTTTAAATATTTTTATTTATTTATTATTGGATAAAGAGAGAGTAACTGAGAAGAGAGGAGGAGATAGAGAGGGACAGAGACAGAGAGATCTCTGCACCCCTACTTCACCACTTGTGAAGCTTTCCCCATGCAGGTAGGGACCAGGGGCTTGAACCTGGGTCCTTGTGCACTGTAATGTGTGCACTTAACCAGGTGTGCCACTGCCTGGCCCCAAATCAGTCACATTTTCTAAGCCTCAGTTTTCTAATCTATGAAATGGAAATGACAGAAGCTCTCACACCATTGACTGCTTTTGAGATAAAATCACAGTTATCGGGGGCCAGGCACCAGGCAGTGTCGTACCTAGTTGAACGTACACATTATCTTGTTCAAGGACCCAAACTCTAGTTCCCACTCCCCACCTGCACAGGGGAAACTTAGTAAGTTGTGGAGTTAAGTCTGAAGGTTTCTATCTTTCTCTCTCCTTCTCTCTCCCTCTCCTTTTTCAAATTATGTGTTGTATCAAATAAAATAGAAAGAAAAAAGTTGGCTGCCAGGAATGGTGGACCAGAGTGCTGGCACTGGCACCAGATAACCCTGGTAACAATTAAAACAGACAAAGAGTAAAATGACAACTATAATTTCTAAAATATTTAGCATGCTTTATAAAGCTACTTCTTTTATTTTAGGCCTCAGCAATGACAAAAAAAAAAGTTTATTTTTTTATTTTTCATTTGTCCCTCCAACCCATTATCCTTCACAACTACCATATTCAACTTCAAAGTTAATACAATAATCAGTTTACGTTATATATATATATATATACTACTTGCAGTCAAATATATTCTTACTGATACAGACAACATCCAGATCCATAAAGCCACTTCTTTAAGTATTAAATTTACACAAGCTTATTGAATATCCTCTGCTAAGACTCTGAGAAGTTTAGTGATTTGCCCAAGATTACTCAGTAGTCAGATTTGAACTGAGGAAGTCAGACCCCAGAATCCTTGGTCCTAACCATTATGTGATAACAGTTTACCACTAGTATTTGCTGAGCTGGGCATAATAATGTCAGTCGTGCTAGGCACTCTGCATGTAAGCTTTTACATAACTTTCACAGCAACCATCTGATATGAAAACTCTTCTAATATTTACATTCTAAATATGTAAACTGAGACCTAGAGAACATGTCCAGAGACAGACACATGGTTAGTAACTGCCTGAAATTTATATCCAAGTCTTTTGCCAGACTGTGATTTTTTTTTCCCCTCCTACTCTAAATCTTCTGAACTATGATATGGATCTCCCTAGTGTGAGACTAGTGTGTGGTTCATGTCTCATTTTGATTATTATGTATCCATGTTTATGTGTCGAGCTGTGCTGCGGAGAAGAGAGAGAGGAGATCCGGAGCGAAGAGGGAACACAAATCTTTATTTGCGCTGGCACCTCAGAGTTGGGTGAGAGAGAAGCAGCTTGGGCCACGTGGAGGTAGCAAAAATGGCTGCCTCACACTGTAACCTTCCCTGCGTCTAACCACCGAAATGAAGGGCCGGCAAGAGAGTGAGGTGCTGAAGAAGAAGGGTTTTTATGGGAGTAGCTCTCTGGAGAATGGGAAGGGGAGGAGTAACCATAGCACTCCAGGGTAGGATAATAACTCTCATGAGAATGGGAAGGGGGAGGAGTAACCAAAGCACTTCAGTTATGGTGGGGAATCAACAGCGCCCCGAAGGCACAACATGGCAGATGTGACTGCATCTGCACAATCTCCCAGCATTTATGTGTACCACACATAATATAACTAGAATCTTAAACATGATCTTTCTGATATAAATAATTAGAATGAAACGGAAACATGTATGTAGATGTGTGCATGTATCATTTGAAAAAAAGTATTGATTAAATGATACTAGAGTTGGATTATGGATGTTAGAAGTGATTTCATAGATGGATGAAGTTTGGGGAGTTCTGTATTATACTCCCCTATATCCTCAAATGTGAAAAGAATGGGAACAGGGCCAGGGAGGTAGCAGAGAGTTAATGTACCACTTTGGTGCTCTGTTGCCAAAGTTCAGTCCCAAGTTCAGTTCCTGACAATCTCTGCCTGTTACTTCCTCTCTTTCCCCCTGCCCCTCATGAAAATAAATTATTAAATTATCCTAAATTATATTAGAAAAAAAACGCTTGTTCAATAAAAAATAAGGGACAGTGAGCCAGATGGTTGTACACCTGGTAGAACACACACATTACCATGTGTTATGACCCAAGTTCAAATCCTGCAGAGTGAAGCTACTTATGCAATAGATTCATGCCACAAATGTCACTCTTCTGTCTTTAAGAAAAAGAAAAAAAAAATTACCATTGAGAGTGGTAGAATTGTTGTGTAGGCACCAAGCTTCAGTGATAACTTCAGTGACAGAAAAATAAGTGACTAAATAAGTAAATAAATAAGTAAGTAAACAAATGAGAATACCAGATAAAGATATGAGTGCATTACAAGCAAGAGAGCTGCGTAAGCATATGTATGAAGTCAAGAAAGTGCTAGTCAGTTTCACACGTGACAGTGTCTGCTTTTGTGCCTAGAATTTGAACCTTATGCTCTAGAAAATGAAGACCCTTAAAAGACTTAGGAATAGAGGTAGACATGGCTTCTATTTCTACTTTTAAAATTATAATGTGATTTAGGGAGAGTGCAGTGGTACCACATTGAACTTGTGTTTGATCCCCAGCATCTCTAATATCCAGAGCTGAGCAACACACTGGTTTAAAAGAGGAAATTGGTGTATGTTCATTAGTCACCGGATTTGTAATGAATTGACAATATGAAGGGGTAAAGACTACTACCACGATGTATTTGCTAATAGCTCCCTGAATAGAGTGCGCAGCAGGTATTGCTATAGAACTTGAACTGATGAGGTAGCTTTCCTGTGAGTGTGTAAAAACAGTGCCCACCTCTCTAGTTTCACATGTGCCTTTAACAAATTAGGACATTATCCTCCTGTTAGAAAGTTGTTTCTAGCCACTAAGAGTGGTAATCTTGCATCTCTCTCTGTTGGAAATCGTAAAACTAATTGAACAATTCATTGAACCTAATGGCTTTAGAAAAATCAATAATTGCCTCCCATTATTGATATAGTAGAAGCACATGGAAGAAATTACCCAATACAGAAATAAGCCAGTTAAAATAAATAATTCAGCAAGCTGCCTGGCAATCTATTCAAATTTTGAACTTGAACGATTATGCAGAGTTTCTTAAGTATAAATAATGAAAGAAATGCATTCAGTGCTTCCAGGATGTGGACTAACGCTTTACACAGCAAGGATGCTGAGTCCTGGCATGTGTCCCAGCACTTGTGGCGCTGTGTGGTCAGAAAGTAGATTTTTGGCTGTGAGGTGTTAAGTATGGTCCTAGTGTGATGGCATATTTGTATGAACCTTGGTCCAGTCAGTGTAATTAGACCTTGAGTATAGAGCATGGCTATAATAATGTGTTCTTCAAATGTATCTAGTGATTTACAAAACAATAGCCTATCTAGCTGTATCTATCTATAAGTCAGATGTTCTGAAAATGGGAAAACTAAGGGACAGTGACATTAAGTGACTTGTCTATAGTCACATTACTACTAGGGGCAAGAATTGAAACTCTAGTACATGCATTTAGTTCCCTTGACCACTGATCAGTTTATTATTATTACTAACTTGGGTTTTTTTTTTTTCATGCTCATTACTTGAAGTAAATACTTCACTCAATATGCCTACAGAACTCAAATATCTCTTTTCTATCTAACAAAATCTATTATTAAAAAATAAATGGAAAAGATCAGGAGAGAACTCAGTAGAGCACATGCTAAGCCATGTGTGAGGACCCGACTCTGTGCCCCAGGCCACCATATGAGAGCACCATGCAAAAGTGAAATTTCAGAACTGATGAAACAATTGATGGAAACCTGGGTCGCAAGTCTTGATTTGTGGAAGACAAAATTGTAATCAGGATTATGTGAGGGGACAATAATGTAGAATGAAAGTAAAACTCTTCCCTTCTCTTTATCTATTATCTCACCTTCTAAAAGCAAGAGGGGAGGTGTTGGATGGTGGCACACTTACTGAATGCACATGTTACCCCACACAAAGACCTAGGTTCAAGTGTCTGGTCCCCATCTGCAGGGGGAAGGTTCACAGATAGTCAGGCAGTGCTATAATGCTCTTTATCTCTTCCTCGCTCTACTCCTTCCCCTCTCAATTTCTCTGTCCTATCAAACTAAAAAGAAAGAAAAGGATAAAAATAAAAACTGGGATCTGTGGCTTTGTCCTATAGCCACCAACCTCAGCAATAAATTTGGTTGATGATGATGCAAAAGGGGGTAAAGGCATCAAGAAATTTGTCAAGGTTACAGTTGAGGAAACTGAGAGAACTTGCACTCACTCATCTTTTTGGCTTTCCATCATATCCCATGTCCAATACAGCATTTAGGATGTGCTAGGCATTGCTCTAAGTAGTGATGTATGTGAATTTACTTGGTCAGCATCACAGTAATCTATGGTCATATAGTTTTCATTATAATTATATAACAAATGAGAGAATTAGGACATGAGACAAGGCACTATAGTGAGGGGGACAAGATTCTAGTGAACACAAACCCAGTGGCTCTAGAACCCTTGTGCTAAACTCTATTGTACTTCAGTCCATTTTCAGATCCCATCTCCATCCTTCTCTACATACTTCTGTGCTACAGAACTCAGTTGGCTACATCCATATGTCAACGTCTTCTGAATTCTGGTTGTTTTGTTCCATGGATAGCATCAAACAAGAGTTCAGATGGAAGTAGAGGGCTATGAACATTTAGTTTCCTGACTGCCTCTCTGCCAAGGTCATTGGCCTCTCTACCTGAGGCCATAGTTTCTCTTGAAGAATCTGCCTTACCTACAGCTACATTGATAGCTCTTTCCTGGGAAATGTGACCCATCCACATGATTCCTCAGACTTAGAGGTTGCAAGGGCTTCCTGTTACTATTAGCTTGAGTAGTTCACCTTTCCTCTAGCTTTCTCTAATCTTAGACCATACCTATATAAATGATCTCCTCATTAAATTATCCCCATGACATCATTTGAATGAGCACTGATAGATACAAGTGCCTGTGTTTTTTGTGTATTAGGTTATCACTTAAATATACATTAGGAGTTGCAAAAAAGATTGATAAAGATGGAAAAGCAAAGAGGGGGATATTACAAGCTCTCATTCATCTGGATTAGTCACTTTTTTTCTCAACAAACAATAACAATTTGAATTACTAAATGTTGTATTTTGTGTTTCATTACATATATGTATTAGGTTGTTGCAAAAGTCATGACACATTTTCACAGAGAAAAAATGTCATGAATTTTCTGGTGAGATATATATTTATAGCCACTTTACAGTTTCTAAATGTGATCCCTAAAGAGGTGAAGGAAGGAGATTATTTACCTAAGTTTGTATATTGAGACTGAGAAACAAAGTGATAGCTTACCAGCTAGAGTGTATACATTGATAGATCATACATAGACTCAGATTGGAGAGCCCCAGCACCACATGGACGATGCTACAGCAGTGGAGGAGGATTTGGTGTTAGTCTTTTCAACCTCCTCCATTTCTGAAAGGATGAAAACAGTAGTCTAAAATAATGAAATTGCACATGTGTCAGGCTATTATTCTACTAGGAGGAAAAACAGATGGATAAGTAGATGATAGATAGATAGATAGATGATAGATAGATAGATAGATAGATAGATAGATAGATAGATAGATAGATATTGTGTGCATGTCTGGATTGAGTTTAGAAAATTTTGGTGGTCTGGAAGGTGGCGTAGTGATAAAGCTTTGAACTCTCAAGCACGAGGTCCTGAGTTCAATCCGCAGCAGCATATGTGCCAGAGTGATGTCTGGTTCTTTCTCTCTCCTCCTATCTTTCTCATAAGTAAATAAAGTCCTTTAAAAAAAAAGAAAATTTTGATTCCAAATTCCAAAAAAAAAAAATCCTCTACAAACAGCTGCACTTTATGAGCAATAAATATCTCCTTTTCTCTCAATGACTCAGATATTCAAGAAGTTACATCCTGGTTGGAGAAGTTTCTCTCTCTTCATCTTACCTCAGTCAGAATGGGGATTTGATTTAGTATCCTTGGCATCCATCACCATTGAGTTCACCCTGCTTGTTTTCTCCTTGCTCTCTGTCTTGCCCTAGCTTCATCTTTGGAGGAGGGGATGTAAACAACTCCACTGCTGAAAAATATATATTGGCTCTGTATGATGCCTTTCCTCTCCCTTTTCCAGGGAAGGTAGCCCCCAAACTATTTTTAAAAGCACTATATAGTAATCGATGTTGGAAGGTACTAATATACTTTTCTGATAGCCTACTCTGAAAAATGTGAGTATTTTTTAAATCTTAAATATTGATATTTGTACAGATGGGTGACATTAAAATGTATCAATGTGAAATCCCTCATGGACTTGGAAGGTTCCTCAGAGAAATGTTTATTTGAGAATCAAAAAGACCATCATTTCTCTACATTACATAGATTTCATTCTCCCAGAAGCATATTAATCCTGGGCTCAGATGGTGTCTTTAAAGTGAACTGGAAATACTGGTTGTTAAGAAGTCACACTTTTTCTGTTAGAGGAAAAATTGATGATTAATCTGTGAATATTTAATCTGTGAATCCCCCCAAATAATCATATAAACAGCTCTTTGCATTAACAAAGGTTCAAGAGAAGGAGTAAATGGATTACTTTAGAGTAGCTATGTAGTTATTTCATTATTTATAAGACTAAAATTAGGGATTTTTCAAAATGAAAAGGGAAACAAGTGAACAAAACCAGAAGAAGCACATCTAACCCAATGATGTTCTTTCACTATTTTGTCTCCTCTCCATCAAAGCAAGTGTTTTACTGGATAATCACATTATCTTGGTTTTCTAGATTTTTTTTACAAGCATATTTCCTTGAATATAGTTAATGGTTGTTAAAGAATTGCTGAGTGATTGAATGAATGGCTCAATGGTTTACAAAAACCTCTATTTATAAGAGAGGGAGAATGTAAGGAGAAAGAGAGAGGGGAAAAAGAGGGAGAGAGAGAGAGAGAGAGAGAGAGAGAGAGAGAGAGAGAGAGAGAGGGAGAGTGAGATCTACAGCACTGCTTTAGGGCTTATGAAGCTTGTCCTCTTGTAGGTGGGGGCCCTGGGCTTGAACCTAGGTCCTTGTGCACATAAATATTTATGAGAGAAGGAGACAATGTAAGGAGAGAAAGGGGAAGAGGGAGAGGGAGAAGCACTGCTCAACTACAGCTACTAAAGATGGAAACTTGGACTCTGAGGTCTCAGGCATGCAAGTTGGTGTTCTAACAAAATGGTTTATCTTTCCAACCCACAAAGAACCTTCTCATTTTTAATTAAATTCTCAAAGATTCCAGTGGAAGGTGACAGGGATATAAGTCAGTGTAGAATATAAGATTCCTATGAAAAAGTTTCTGGGTTTGATCTCTAGCACTCCCAAAATATTTCAGTTAAGATGGAGCATTTTATAATTGCAGAAATAAGCCCAGATAAGTCATAGGTCTTATTTCATACCCAAAATTATAGGAAAAAAATAATAAAACCTTGATTTTCCAAGACAAGGCTAGTGGCCTGCCCAATTCCGTGACTTGGTCTCACTTCTTTTCCTTTATCGTACCTTTAACCTGGTCTATCAATTATGCTTGAGTGGAAATGGCATTTAAGAATAGTCAGAAGGAAAACAAAGCAATTCCTAACTCAAAACCATGAAATTCTCAAATGAAATGGAAGGTATTGAATTCCCTGCTACAGAGATCAATGTAGTTAGAAGAGAAGTAAGTGACAGATATCAAATTAATGACATTTAAATTTATGCAGTTACAATAGAAAACAATTCTTCTGGAATGCCTTCCCCAGGCTTTGATATGTAGTGGTAATTAAAAGAGCTCCTTTAAATCATTTATTATAATTACGTTGTAAATGATCCAGTCCTGAATATAGCCAGCTTTTTGTTGTTTACTGGTAGCTAGTGACATTTTTGAATTGACTAGACATTTGCAATGATTTGACTATTTTCATATATGGAGAACTGAAGAGTCTCTTGCAAAAAAAAAAAAAAGGGAAAACTTACTGGGGGGCCGGTGGGGTGGAAGGTTTTGTTCTGTCACTCTCTATCCTTCTTCCATGATCTGATACACTCTCCAAACAAAAAGAGTCAGCAAAAGTTACGCAAAGTTGCAACGGAAGACAATAAGCACTCTGCAACTTTTGACGTTTTCAAAATGATAATCAATGACATATTTGGGGTGTGAAATTTGATCTTCTGCAGGTCTTGACTGATTAGAGTGAAATATACAGTGCTGACTAAAACTTGATTAGAACTGCTGGGGCTGGAGTTATAAATAAATTAAACTTATGTACTAACCATTTTCCTCTCCATCATGTTTGTTGGTTTTTTTCTTTGTTTAAGGATTTTTGTTTTTGTTTTTGGCTCTTCGTCAAAGAAATGGAGACTCAAAGAGCTGAAAAGTTTGCCTAAGATCACAGATAGCATAATGAGTTGGATAGAGTGGGAGTATAGCTGCATTTTTATCACTGTGGCTTCACAGCTCCACTGTTCCAAGCCACCTTCTGTTACAGATAGAGATGGAGACACTGAGAAAGTGATTAATGGCACCAAAACTTATTTCAATAAGATTGGAGCCAGATTCTAACCTGAAAGATGCCCTTTAAAGCAAATTGCACTACCCAAGTATGCTGTCTTGCCAGTGTGGGGAAACTGCTTTTGACTTGAGTTTTAAATGTTTTCTTCAACTCTGCCACAAGGACTATTTTATGACAGTGTAGTGATTCATAAGTAACATGATGTCATGGGGTTTATTGTATAACTGTATTTCCATTTATATTACTACAGAGTTCAGAAAAATGAGTGATTTGCCTGCTCATGACCGCATTTGTTTTTGTTTGTTTTGTTTGTTTGTTTTGCCTTAAGGGTTATCACTATGAATCCACTGCTTCCGGTGGCCATTTTTTTTTTTTTCATCTTATTGGGTAGGACAGAGAGAAATTGAGAGGGGAGGAGGACATAGAGAGGGAAAAAGAAAGATAGACACCTGCAGACCTGTTTCACCACTTGTGAAGCATCCCCCTGTAGGTAGAGAGCCAGGGGCTTGAACACAGATCCTTGTGCTGATCCTTAGGCTTAGTACTATGTACGCTTAAACAGGTAAACCACTGCCCAGGCCCCCATGGCCACATTTGTTATCCAGATGTATTTCCCACTAAGTAAAAATAAAAATAGGCTGTGAATAGGGATCGACCTGCCAACCAATGTCCAGCAGAGAATAAATTACAGAAGCTAGCCCTTCCACCTTCTGTACCCCATAGAGATCTTTGGTCCATACTCTCAGAGGGATAAAGAATAGCAAAGCATCCATCGGAGTGGATGAGATATGGTACTCGGGTGGTGGAAATTGTATGAATTGTACCCTTCTTATCCCACAATCTTGTCAATTATTATTGAATCACTAATAATAATTTTGAAAAAAAATTTGAAAAATAAGGAAACATAAAGCAAAACTTGAACTGGGTTTGGTGTATTGCACCTAAGTAAAAGACTCATGGGGAGTGGGGGTTGTGTTCAGATCCTGGAACATGATGGCAGAGGAGGACCTAGAGAGGGCTGAATTGTTATGTGGAAAACAAAGAAATATTACACATGTACAAACTATTGTATTTTACTGTAGATTATAAACTATTAATCCCCCAATAATGAAAGATGAAATATTTATTTATTCACTTTATGATAGAAAAGAAGAGAGAGAGGGAGGGAGAGAGCAAAAGACAGAGAAGGGGAGAGAACAGCTGTTCCAGGATATAGGATGGTTGAGGTCAAACTCTGGTAGTCAAGTCACACATGCAAGACATACACTCTGTCTTCTGCACCACCACATTGTTTTGAGTAGGAAGGAAAATAATTTGTTGTAGGTTTCAGTTTAGGTCTTTTGCTATGAAAGTAATGCTTCAAGGTTTTGAGAAATTAAGTAGGTATGTATCCTGGTCATCCAAGGTTTTGATAAAGCTTGTGACTGGTGTTGTGAGAAGCCATTCCCATAGATATTGGGTTAAACTGAAAGGAAATGTTCCCATCTTATGATCACTTATAATAGTCCTGGGACCTTTCTTGCCTCATGGTGTTCTTGTGATTCAAATGCATTTCTGAAAAAGCATGGATTTACACTGTATTAAAACTTAGTAAACTCCTCACCCTCCATACAACTCAGATTCTTCATTGTAAGGAATAGCTCCAAGGTGTTCACTTCTGAATTGAACCCTGATGTATTTTTATTTGTGACACTGCCCAGAACCCAATAAATGATCAGATCTTATAAAGTTCTTGTAAAGATTAGATTAGGTAAACTAGGCAACTGGCCTAGTACAAGTCTTATCACATCTGACATGCCTGATTCATTCTTTAATCTGTGAATAATCTCACTGAAGGTCTGAAGCACACAGGAGCTGTTAGGGTCTTTGGACACAACCCTGAACAAAACAGCTAATAATCCCTACCCTCTTGGAGCACATATTCTAGAAGCACAAGACAAACAAAAAATACTAAACACACTAGTGAGCAAAATATGTTATACATTATCAAGAGATACTACGGAATGAACTTTTGAAATAGATCTGAGAAAGAAAGATCAGGAGAGGGGTTGATGGATAAATTTGCAGCAGTTTTACTAGAGTGGGATTGGATAGCATGTGGGAAAAAGTATATACACTTTAACTGATTAATTTCTTTTTTAAATATTTATTTATTTATTCTCTTTTGTTGTCCTTGTTTTATTGTTGTCATCATCATTGGATAGGACAGAGAAAAATGGAGAGAGGAGGAGAAGACAGAGAGGGGGCGAGAAAGACACCTGCAAACCTGCTTCACTACCTGTGAAGCGACTCCCCTGCAGGTGGGGAGCCAGGGGCTGGAACCGGAATCCTTATGCCAGTCCTTGAGCTTTGCATCATGTGTGCTTAGTCCACTGCGCTACTGCCCAACTCCGAACTGATAAATTTATTTATCTTTATTCTTTTCTTGCTCCATTTTAAATTTTTTCCTCAAACCAAAATCCCTCGTTACCATAACTTTTGTCTCCTTTGCATAACTAGAACATACTGGATCACCTAAACAATTAGGTATATTGTCCTGACCAGTAGCAACTAATGCATAATTTACAGAGCTCACTGGTTTTGAGGAAACACAGCCCCTACCCCTTTATTTAAAAACTATTATGCATGCCTGATATGAGAGAACTAAAGCAAGTACATTGTTTAGCTTCTGCATAGGTCACACATCAGTGCCTTATAGAAATTTGTCATGTGCTTAAAATTGTATAAATTCAAGTTCAATGGCTTCTGTTTCTGGTCTATGGATTGTTGGGCAGCTTCATTACCTGTTTTTCACCTGCAATGTCCCAGACCAGGAGTTAGTCTCATTTTTCATATTTCTAAGGACTCATCTTGGTCTCTTCTGCCCTGACACTGGCTAACCTGATCTGTTGCTACTGATGGATTTTTAAATCCAGCACCTTTTTTTTTTAATCAGTAAAATGTCCTACACTGGAAGTTTATTTTCTCTAGATGTTAGGATTTATTTCCTTCTGATAATCAAGAGTACTCTCTATAGTGTGCCACTTACCTGATAAATTGTAACATTAAGCTTCATTGCTGATGTGTTTCTTGTCTGCTTGGGCTGCTGTCTATCCAAACACAGAGCAGTCTCTTCTTGCCATGCCCAGCCCAGCTCTCGACTGAAGTGTCATACTTATGAAATTGTCTATTGGTAGCATAGCACTTCACGGTTCACCCTTTTCTTCTACCACTCTTTCTCACAATCGGCTTTTCACAAGTGAGAATGCCAAAGCTTGTGAGGGGGCATGACTTTTCCACCAACCTGTAGTTATTGCACTAGAATTTCCATCATATTTTCTGATTCCAATCCCAATATTAGTTTAGTAAGTATACACTATTTCTCTTTACCCTTCCTACTACTTGGGCAGTATTGGACTACAAGATTTTCCCTCTAGAATATAGTTCCTACTAATGTACTTCCTCTAAAATTATGTGAGACATAGGACTGCATTATGTTTCTTACCTTTGTCCGTATTCTTTTTTTTAATTTTTTATTTATAAAAAGGAAACATTGATAAAACCATAGGATAAGAAGGGTACAGCCTCCCACAATTCCCACCACTAGACCTCCATATACCAACCCCTCCCCTGATAGCTTCCTACTCTTTAACCCTCTGGGAGTATGGACACAAGATCTGGCTTTTGTAATTGCTTCCCCGTTGAACATGGGCATTGACAGGTCAATCCATACTCCCAGCCTGCCTCTCTCTTTCCCTAGTGGGGAAGGGCTCTGGGGAAATGGAGCTCCAAGGCACATTGGTGGGGGTTGTCTGTCTAGGGAAGTCAGGTCACATCCTGTTAGCATCTGGAACCCGGTGGCTGAAAAGAGAGTTAATATACAAAGCCAAACAAACTGTTGGACAATTAGGGACCTAAAGGCTAGAATAGTCCAGATGAAGTGTTGGGGGGTCCTCCATTTTGTAGATAGCTAGTAGGCATATTTTAGTTATATTTCAAAGGGATTGGCCCATATTCTTAAGAGGAAACAGGCTAAGAAAATAGTTCACCTGGATTGTGCACTTGCTTTGCCGTGAGCATGACCTAGGATCAAGCCCTGCCCTAGAAACTCATAGCTGTAGTGGTAACCCAATGGGAAAACTACTTAACCTCTCCGTACCTCTTGCCTTCTCTCTGTATTGAAAGATTAAGTTATTAGAGGTCATTGCCCATAAGACATGTGTTCTCACCACCTCACCCCAGTGACAAATATTTTCCTGAACCTAGAGATGTTGACTCATACCCAGAAGATGCTCAAGATAAGAGGTAATTAGAATTTGATGACCTGTAGCAGAGAATCCAATAAAACAGCATAGAAGACATTAGGTGTAGTGAAATCCATCAACCTAGGCTCATATATTGGCACCTCTGCTGACAGTTGGATCATTATGTGCAAGTTATTTAATGTAGCTCTTCTTCTAGTTGGAAACTGAGGATGATGATACCATTTTAATAATTGTCTTGTGTAAAACACATAAACTAATGGGTTGTAGTCCTCACAGGTGTCACACTCTTGATAATGTGTGCAGAAGACAGAAGCAATGCAGCAAGGTAGTCATAAGGTTAATAACAAGGAAGCACATTAATCACATACCATTATCTGTTATCCAAAGAGCTATTGAGGCATAAGCTCCTAAAGGCCACAAGGGCTTATGTGCTAGGAGTGTAGAAGGGCTTTTATTGGCTTTGTCATTCAGGTGACTTCCTAGTTCTACTTCTCTTACCCCCAGCCCATGAGTTCACTACACTTGCTGAAATCAAATAGCTATTACCAAAATCCTACTTATGCATCTTCCTCAGTGCATAGGAGCTAGAGTGAGCACTAGGAAAGGGCAGCCTGTGGTATGTAGCAGGATCTGTTTGAGACACCCTGTAAGCTGAGGGACTCATGTGGACAACTCTAGGATATAGATAAATTTCGATCGATGGCAATGAGACATACAGTTAGCCATCTGCCGTTGGGAGTTGGACCTGAACTGTGTCCAGTCTGTTTTCAAAAGTAATATTATACAGGGCTCATTGATACAAACCTCAGTACAACCAACCTTTCTTAAGACCAGCATTCTCTAAGAGAATTGTATACTTGACTTTGCCTATTGGAACTGCTGAATCATTAACCAAGTTAGTATTAGTTTCTTTAGCCAAACAAGTCTCTGAAATGAGAATGATATTCATATATCTCTCTCTCTGTCTCTCTCTCTCTTACACACACACACACACACACACACACACACACACTGAAACATTTAAATGAATTGACACTATAACATACTTTTAATGTTGAACATTTACTATGACTGGGATGATGCTAGATGTCTTATTTTTTTCACATGGGTAAGTTGAGGAATGACTTGATAAATGTGTAGATAAATAGGGTTGACTCTAGGTTTTAATATTTTTTAAATTTTTTTATTTACTTTTTAAAATTTTTTATCTATAAAAAGGAAACATTGACTAAACCATAGGATAGGAGGGGTACACTTCCACACAATTTCCACCACCACCCGAACTCTGTATCCCATCCCCTCCCTTGATAGCTTTCCTGTTCTTTAACTATCTGGGAGTATGGACCCGAGGTCATTGTGGGATGCAGAAGGTGGAAGGTCTGGCTTCTGTAATTGCTTCCCCACTGAACATGGGCATTGACAGGTCAACTCATACTCCCAGCCTGTCTCTGTCTTTCCCTAGTGGAGAAGGGCTCTGGGGAGGCAGAGCTCCATGACACATTGGTGGAGTTGTCTCACCAGGGAAGTCTGGTTGGCATCATGCTAGCATCTGGAACCTGGTGGCTGAAAAGAGAGTTAACATACAAAGCCAAACTAATTGTTGACTAATCATGGACCTAAAGGCTGGAATAGTGCAGATGAAGAGTTGGGGGGGGGGGGGTGCTCCATTTTGTAGATAGCTAGTAGGCATATTTTAGTTATATTGCAAAGGACCTGTGGATATACTAGTTTTTTTTTTTCTTTTTTACCCTGAGCCTGAAATTTGAAACGCAGTTGGATCCAAGTTATTGTGTGGGGAGATGATGTTATGGCTGGATAAAGGACCAGAAAGCTGGATCAGGGAAGAGAATAGCTCCCTAATATGGGAAAGGTGTATAAATATTGTTAACTATAAACCCCATCAATCTGATGTGATCTGGGGCCCATATTTAGCTTAGGAGCCTATGTGACCTCTGCATCCCTATAGATCTGAGATCATATTCTGTGGTCGTTAGTAGGAACTCCAAGCTGCCCCAATATTAGGACCCATCTTCCTCAGGTATAGCATGGAGTATGTTGTCCAGCCTCCCTTCATAGGATTGAACATTCTCTACCATTGTTGATGCAAGTTGAGGGCAAGGCCCAGAAAGGGGTCTGTTTTGTTGTTCCTGATAGAGATGACTGGTAACAATGGAAAGAGGAATTTATTCGAGGTATAGCTCCATCATATCTGTTTGGGAATCTCAGGAATCCCTGAATAGGGCCCCAACTGATAGGGTGGCCTGATAGTGACTAAAAAGTCATCATTAAAGTATGCCAGTCTCTTACCCTTATTCAGCTTTTGCAGTCCTTTCTTTAATGAGGTTAGCTTTGGTGTGAGTGAGAGAACTGTAATAGGAAGTAGGTGAGGAGGGTATCTAAGTCTAAGTAGACACTATTTTATTATGAACTTGATACTGACTCACTGCAGACTATTGTGTACTTTTGCTTTCAGGTATGTATTTTGCCCTAATTTATGGATACATGTGACTATATGGTCTATCTCATGGGACCTGGTCTATATCTAGGTTTTGTGATTTTGTTAGGAAGTGATCCTCCTGGAAAGGAATTAGAGAATACTAGGAAAGGAAAGGTCTCACCCAAGTAGTGAGGGTGAAGGGTTGACTTTCCATGCCTGATGTCTCTGGACACAGTTTGAAGTGAAGCATGCTGAGGTGGTATGCCTGTGCTCACATAGAGTGGCTCCAACCAGGGGGTAATCCTCTGACCCTCCCTCACTGGTTCTAGGGACTGCAGGACTCAGAAAGAAGGCATTTGGGAATATTCTGGCATGAATATTCATTTATTTGGAAAAGGGTACAGGTTTCTATAGAGAGTTAAATAAAGAAAAATTTTCAAATATGTCAGAAATTACAGGTTTCTTAAAGGTCAGCTTTCCCCGATGATAGGGGACTGGTATGACGAGAATTGATGTGATACATAAAGGTCAAAATGATTAGTCTCCATGGTGCAGGCAGGTTAATTATCCAAAGGCATTTGAGAGAAGCATAGGGGTTAAAACAGTAAGATGAGGTAGAGAGGAAGAAAAACAAAGCTTGATCTAAATCACAGGTATCAAAGAGCACAAGGAAATAGAATTTGGGGTTTTTCACTGCCTTGTGTTGGGGAGATGCATGATAGAGTGTGTTCTCCTTTATGATCAAAAGGTGAAGTGGATGTGTGAACTTTGAGTGAACCCTAAAGCAGGCAGCCATTTGGCCTGCTAGCAGGGGGAACTAAGTGTGAGAGGCTTGTAGGCTTTCTGTGAGCTTGAGAGACTAACAAGGAGAAACTGAGTCTGGAAGACTTTTCCCTCTTGGCTCATCTCTATAAGGAGAGAGGCTAACAAGTGGGGTGTATTTCCAGACCTCCATCCAAGGATGGGAGAGCTCCCCTAAGCTCTACCAAGCATTCACATAGTCCCACAGTAGTACTCGTTGTATTGATTAGGTTGTTATCAGAGGATGCCATATCATCTGGTATGAATTGAGAGGAGCATACAGGAAAGTGAGCCCCAGCCTAGAGGTTCCAGTACTGGGGGAAATATAGGCTCTATAGAGGAAACAAGAGGTGCCTGCTGTCTTAGGGTTTAAGTCAATAGACAGTTATTACTATAATCACATTATTTGGCAGTTGGGTTAACTTTGAAATATCACTTTGTTAGGATTTGCTGTTTCATACACAACATCACCATAATTTATGTCCTTTGACATTATTTGTATATAGCTGTGCGACTGGTTGCTTCTGTTCTCCCTGGTCTAAGCTTTTAAGAGAGTCAACATATCAAAGACTCAGCCTATGTACTAAAAAGACTCTGTGTTTTAAAAAGTTTGAGACATTCAATCAAATTTTCCCCTCTCATATTAATTAAATAGCAATTTATATGACTAAAAATTAATAGGAGTGTACATAAACACCATTCCTACCACCAAAAGACTGTTATATTTACTTTTTATTAGATAGAGACAGAGAGAAATTGAGAGAGGGGGCCAGATAGAGAGGGAGACAGACACCTGCAGCCCTGTTTCAACACTTGTGAAACTGTTCACCTGAAGGTGGTGACCAGGAGCTTTGAACTGTGTCCTTGTCATTATACCATGTGCGCTCAACAAGGTGTGCCACCACCTGGCTCTGACTCTAGGTTTTATACTGTACAGTGAATGGACTTCTGAATGTGACTTGGATATGAAACTCTGGTTCTTTCTTCTAAAAACAAAACAAACAAAAGAAAAAATAACGACTACAAACAAAACTATGAACTCTTAGCATCTGGCCTAGGTTGCATTCCTGTCATAAAAGGGCTTTCTTCTGCTGATCTTCTGAAGTGTTTTGTTTGTTTGTTTTTTGCTTTAGGGAAATAGAATGAAAGACACTAGAGCACTGCTCCATCATATATTCATTCACCAAGCTTCCCTCACTGCTGTCATACTTCTGCATGTGCTGGACTCCAACTTGGGTGTTCCCACCTCTCTCTTACTCCCACTTGGCAAATGGGTGAATAATCTCCTGCCCCACTGAGGTATTCATTTTCCTCTAGTTCATTAATAATCTGGCTGGGATTTTTTTTTCATCATTCATATTATGGGGTGACGTCTTAGAAAATCAGTGATTGCTTGAAGGTGTTGATGTTAAGTGTAAGTTATTGCCAATCATATTTACAAACCAGTAGAGCCTCCCTCTTAGAGGTTTTACACATTATCAGTGATCTTTGTGTCTTGTTCCAGAGAATAACTGGGGCTCTCTTTTTTAGGTCAAATATTGTAGAACTTATTCCTGGTGTTGCCTTCACCTATGATAGGAAGGGTGTTCTAGTTTTATCCTCCTGGTAGTAAATGTAGCTATCTTATTTTGGCTCATTTTTAAACCAAATCCTCCCCAGTCAGGAAGAAGCATAGAACAGTTATTGTTTTTTAATTTTTTATTTATAAAATGGAACGCCTACAATACCATAGGAGAAGAGGGGTACAACTCCACACAGTTCCCACCACCAGACCTCTCTATTCCATCCCCTCCCTTGATAGCTTTCCTATTCTTTAACCCCATGGTAGTATGGACCCAGGGTCATTATGGGGTGCAGAAGGTGGAAGGTCTGACTTCTGTAATTGCTTCCCCACTGAACATGGGCATTGGCAGGTCAATCCATACTCCCAGTCTGTCTCTCTCTTTCTATAGTGGGACAGAGCTCTAGGGGACCAGGGCTCCAAGGGCACATTGGTGGGGTCGTCTGTCCAGGGAAGTATGGTTGGCATCATGGTAGCATCTGGAACCTGGTGGCTGAAAAAGAGTTAAGATATAAAGCAGAACAGATTGTTGATTAATCATGAGCCTAAAGGATGAAATATTGCAGATGAAGATTTGGGGGTCTCTGTTTTGGAAAAAGCTGCTAGATCTGTTTTAGGTATATTGCAAGGGGCTCATGACTTTATTAGTTTTTGCCTAAGCCTGACATCTGATATGCAGGTGGACCCGTTATTATCTGGGGAGATGATGTCACAGCTGGAATAAGGGCTAGAGAACTGGATCAGGGAAGAGAGTAGTTCCCAAATATGGGGAAAGTGTATAACTATTGTTGACTGTAAACCCCAAAGATTTGATCTGGGGCCCATATTCGGCACAGGAGCCTATGTAACCTCTGCATCTTTTTAGATCTGAGCCCACATTCTGTGGTCATGAGTAGGAATGTTCCAGGTTGTACCAATTTCAGGTCCCATCTTCCTCAGGTGGAAGATAGAATATGGTGTCCAGCCTTTCCTTCAGAGGATGGAACATTCTCTACTGTTGTTGATCCACATTGAGGGAAAGGTCGTATGAAGGCCCACAAAGGGACCCATTTTGTTGTTCATGATGTAGATGCCCAGTGACAGTAGAGAGAGGGATCTATTCGAGGTCTAGGCCCATCATGTCTGTGTGGGAATCTCAGGCCTCCACGATTAGGGCCCAGGTGATGGGGTGGCTTGGTAATGACTAAAAAGCCATCATTAAAGTATGCCAGTCTCTTGCCCTTATTCAGCTTTTGTAGTCCTTACTTTGTTTGACAAGGTTAGCTTTGGAGTGACTAAGGGACGTGTAATAAGAAGTAGGTAAGGAGGGTATCTAGGTCTAAGAAACTATTTCATTAAGAACTTTATGGTGTCTTTTTAGGTCTTTCTACTTGCTTGCTGTGTTTATTGACTCACTGCAAACTATTGTGAACTTTTGCTTTCAGGTATATATTTTGCTCTAATGTATTTATTTATTTATTTATTTATTTATTTATTTATAAAAAGGAAACATTGACAGATACATGTGTACATATGCCCTGTCTCATGGGACCTGGTCTATATCTAGGTTATGGGGATTTGTTAGGAAGTGAACCATCTGGAATGGGATTAAGGAGTCCTATGAGACCCAGAACAGTTCTCATGGTACACCATTTATAATACCACAAACTCTTAACACTAAGTTTGATAACAAAAAAAATTAAGTTCAACAGCATTTTTATTCAGGAGGAAAAGATACACATACACACATATCTGATTTAATATAATCTATGGTAACTTTCTGAATGTTTATATTTTTTAAATTCTTTATTAGAGATTTAATATTGATAGACAAAATTTTAAATGAAGACTACCTGTCAGAATGTTCCAAAGTATCTTCACTAGACCATTAGTCCCCATTATCTATCAGCAGATATCCCCCACAAGGTATGAAGGGACTGGCTAGAATGATTCTAGAATGAGGCCCATCTTCAGATCCTGCCAAGATCTGAAGATGGGCCTCAGGAACCATACCATATGAATCTCAGTCTCTTTCTGCTTTATTCCCACTCTGACCACCTCAGTGTGGAAATGACATCAGGATGGTCCTTATTTACTTGGCTCTCTGGGTTATTCTAAGTCTGTATGTTTTGAAAAGGTGATCTGCAAAAAGTAAATGTAGAACTGAAACAGACTATTTTCAATCATACCATTAGAAAAGAAAGATAGGGAGAATCATGTTGACTATTACTCTCTATGGGGGAAATTTTATCTTTTTCTGTATTATGAGAGTGACCCCAAGATACAACAGTTATTTGTACATTTCAGTCCCCTGGTGACGCAGAAAGAATTTTAATCATCATGATCAGGTGCCTTCCCCACCTGGCCTACCTGTGATTGCTGTGGGATAGAGCTGCACTGCCTAATAATCAGGTAATAGGCTGTGAAAGACCAAGTGGCACAGGCTGTCTTAGTTTAATACACACATTACTTAATAGTATTCACTGATGCCTATTCCTGTGGGTGTCTGCAAAGTTGTGTAAATAGTTGCTGAAGTTTAACTCATAAATTATGGTGAGGAAACATCTTGATGGAACCTATAGGCTTGTCTGACATTTCTTGAGAAATACCAGTGCTCATGTCCTGCCTTGGACTTTTTGTTCCATGGCTTAATATGGGGATGAGTTGTGAATAAATATTTGAGAGTAATAAGAGCCTTCTCACCTTCTCTTCCGGTTTCTGAGTGTTGAATTCTATCATCACTTAAGGCTGGGGTTACATGAACCTTAACTAATTTATCTCTTGGCTCTATATCATTTTTCTTCATTTTTCTACCTTATACACCCAGTCTTAGCCCTTAGTATTTCTTATCTCTTTACTGCCAAAGTAATCATTCTCCAGCACAATCACAATCTATCAGAGGCAGTTAAGGATAGTGACAGGAAACATGAACTTGGCAGCCAGACTGCTTGGGTTCACATTCTGACTCTGTCACTTAATTTTTACAATCAGTAAAATGAGAATGGTGATGTTGTGTATGATATTGCAAATCCTAACAAAGGGATCTTTCAAAGATAACCCAATTGCCAAATAATACGATTATACCAATAACTATCTATTATCTTTTTAACCCTAAGACAGCAGGAACCTCCCGCTTCCTCTATCAAGCCTATATTTCCCCCAGTCCTGGAACCAATGTTTATGCAAAAAAAAAAAAATCATGGCTGAGCCTCTGAGGTCCAAGTCTCAATCCCCAGTACCACCAACCACAAACCAGAGCTAAGCAATGTGCTGGTCTGTCTGCAATTCCCCTTTAGTTTCTCTCTCTCTCTATCTCTCTCTCCCTCCCTCTCTTCCTCCCTCCCTCTCTTTCTTTCTCTCCTCTGTATTCCTTCCTCATTAAAATAAATATTTTTTATAAAATGAACCAAGGATATTAACTCTGAGACTAGTGATAACAGCTCAACTGGCTTAGCATTGGATTTGCATGCCTGAAGTTGTTAATTCAATCTCTAACATTTCATGTACCAGAGTGGTGCTATGACTTGTCTTTTTGTCACTCATGAGACTGTCTCTCTCATATGTAAAAAATTAAATGTATCTTTATAAAATGAGAATGATAATAAGAATAAAGTTTACTGTTGTACTGAGGATTAAATAAGGTTAATACATATAAAATATTAAGTGTATCCATTGCATACAAGAGTGCCTAATTTAGAGTGAACTCACTGCTTTCTATTTGCTGTGAAAAGGATGATATCTTTTTCTTAAAATAAAGACTTTTCTACAAAATCCTTGTTGATATGGAGCTATTTCTGCAGTTTCATTCCCAACTTCACTCATGTCAACTAGGCTAAGTTCCAAGTGTGTCACATGCATTCCCATCTTGTAAAATGGGAAATTGACTTGTTCTCAGTTATGTCTTTCAGAAGCAACTATTCCTGGAGCAAGTAATCACTTTTGCTTGTACTGGTAGCATTTACCAGGTGCAGGAATAGAGACACATGATAGTTATTAAGTGTAGCTCAGGGCCAGTAACTGTACTCCTGTTTGTTTAAGGCTACAACTCTTGCACCTTGACATTGCACATTCTATTTCCAGGGACTGAGTTTATGTCTCTGACAACACCTAGTACTTTCTACTCTGTGTCACTTAATTAGGTAGCTATTAGCCTCGCTGCTTAAAGATAATATGATAGCATCTGCTTACAGTTGTGCTGATTTCTTCCATATTTAATGATGACCATGGGGAAAGAAGGCTAACTTGGCAGAATTGTTCTTCTCCCCATTCTTTGGTCATGAGAAAGCCAAACCAAGGGGACCAGGCAGTAGACCCAGTTTTGTGCACACATTACCATGCACAAGAATTCAAGTTTGAGCCTCCACTTCCCATCTGCAGGGAGGAAGCTTCACAAGTGAAGCAGGTCTGCTGGTGTCTCTCTTTGCCTCTCCCTCTCTATCTCCTGCTCCTGTCTCAGTTTCGCTCTTTCCTACCTAGGAGAGAGGGGGGGAGGGAAAGGGAGAGGGAGAGAGAGAGAGAATGCAGAAATAAATGTGGTGGCAATAAATAAATAAGTAAATAAATAAATCCAAAAGTGGCTCCTCAAATTGGGAAGAACATGTGATGGGAAGGAAATAATAGAACAGACCCCTATTGGAGGGAGCCAATAAGATGACTGAAAGCCATATATCTCATAATGTAATTCTTTCCCATCAGACTTTGATACTTAATGAAATTATGAAATACAGGGATTTCATAGGTTCGCCCCTGGTATGATGCATGAGCAAACATCAATGAAAATGTGTGCTCCAAGGAAGAGAAAGCCAGAGCAGTATCAAGCATTCTGCCAGGGGCAAATTTTATCTTGTGACCTGGATCTGAATTCGGGTAATTTTCTTCTCTTCCTTTCTTTTTCTTCTTTTCTCTTTCTTTCTTCTTCTTTACTATTTTGGTCTTTAACCAAAAACAGTCTCCTATTCAGAGACTATGGTAATGGAAGTAGAAAGGGAATGGGTTGTTGAAATGATCCCCCCTTTTTATAAGTATTTTTGAAGTTATCTTTATTTATTTATTGGAAAGAGGCAGAAATTGAGAGGGAAGGAGGTGATAGAGAGGGAGAAAGACAGAGAGAGACCTGTAGCACTGCTTCTCTACTTGTGAAGCTTCCCCCCTGCAAGTGGAGACTGAAGGGCTCAAACCTGGGTCCTTCCACACTGTAACAAGTGTGCTCAACTAGGTGCACCACTTGGCCTCTGACCCTCATTTTTAATCAGAAGAAAGAAAAAAAAGCACCAACACCAACAACAAAACACCATGCTAATCCATTACCCAATGGACACTTATATGCCCTCAATTCATTCTGAATAACTATAGAAATTCTCCTTAGTTCCAGTTCTAGTTAATCTTCAGGTTTTCCTTTTTAAAAAAACTTTGTTTATTTATTATTGGATAGAGACAGACTGATAAGGGAGCAGAAGATTGAAAATGAGAGACAGACAGAGAAACACCTGCACCTCTACTTCACCACTTGTGAAGCTTTTTCCCTGCAGTGTGTGAGCTTAACCAGTTGCACCAACACCTGACCGCTTCAGGACTTGAAAGTAGGTGAACTAAGTTTGGAATATCAGTGAAAGATCATGGAGTTTAGTTTTCTTCCAATAGGCTATGGAAAGTCATTAAAGGCTTCTGAAGTTGCCAATGACAATATCACTTGTGTACATTCAAAGGTGATCTGACAAGGTTATCTTTGATTCTTTGGAGTGGGTAAGTTACCAATGCTTCTCTTGGTTGACTAGATTTGCCAATTAAGAATATGAACTCTAGCAGACCAAGTCCTAGATCCATAAGGCTATTCCAAATCAACATATCCTCAAAGCCATGATTTTACTGCTATACGGAAATCTTAGGTATAATAGTCATAATTTCATTTGCCCTTTCATGTTGCCCTTTCACCTTCTAGAGGACTCATTCTTACCAGTGAATCACACTTGAGCTTTAGAGTCCCCTCAGATGGAAAAGCATATCTGAATTGACAGTGCGATAAAATACAAAGATTTTGATTATGTCAAATCAATCTTAAGATAGTATAAACTTAGGTGGTTCAGGGATGAAAAAAATGGCTATAGACCCACATGCCTATTCTAGTCGATGAATGTTGAGTAGCTTCAAACTACTAAACTTACATAATCCTAACTATGCTTTCTTTTTTCTTTTACTTTTTATCACTTTTTCTTTCTTTTTTAAAATATGTTTATTGGGGGATTGATGTTATACAGTTGACAGCAAATACAATAGTTTGTACATGCATAACATTTCTCAGTTGCCCCCTCCCAGGTTCTCCTCTGCCATCCTATTCCAGGATCTGAATCCCCCCACCACTACCACCACCCACCCACCCCAGAGTCTTTCACTTTGGTGCAATACACTAACTCCAGTTCAAGTTCTGCTTAGTGTTTTCTCTTTTGATCTTGTTTTTCAACTTCTGCCTGTGAGTAAGATCATCCCATATTCATTTTTCTGTTTCTTACTGATTTCACTTAATATGATTTCTTCAAGCTCCATCCAAGATGGACTGAAAATGGTGAAATCACCATTTTTAATAGTTAAGTATATATATATATAACCTCACAACTTGCTCAGCTACTCATCTGTTGTTGGATACCTGGGTTGCTTCCAGGTATTAACTATTACAAATTGTGCTGCTATGAACATAGGTATACACAAACCATTTTTGGATGGGTGTGCTTGTTTCCTTAGGATATACTCCCAGGAGAGGAATTACAGAGTCATAGGGTAGCTCCATTTGTAGCCTTCTGAGAGTTCTCCAGACTGCTCTCCACAGAGATTGGAACAATTGACATTCCCACCAGCAGTTCAGGAGAGTTGCTTTGTCCCTAAACCTCTCCAGCATTAGTTGCCACTCTCTTCTCTGGTGTATGACATTCTCACAGGAGTGAAGTAGTATCTCATTGTTGTCTTTATTTGCATTTATCTGGCGATTAATGACTTGGAGCATTTTTTTTCATATGTTTCTTGGCCTTTCTCATCTCTTCTGTGATGAATATTCTGCCCATGTCCTCTCCCTCCCCATTTGTTTTCTTGTTGAGTTTGGCAAGTTCTTTATATATTTTGGTTATTAAATAACTTGTCTGGTGTATGGCATGTAAAGATCATCTCCCATTCTGTGAAGGATCTCTTTAACAATGCTTTCTTGGTGAGTTAACGCTTTTAAGGACATAAGAAAGGTAAGTGGAAAAACCAAATTAAGTATTTTCCATTCTAAAGTTATTGGAATAAGTAAACTATATCCTTTGCTTCTTTGGATGCTTTTTATTTGCATTCTAAATCCTGTTACCTTTATAAGCTCTCTAATGGAGTGCATACCCAACTTAATTCATCATCATTGAAATATTTAGTATTGTTATCATTTTTGGTATTGCTTATATTGTTGAGGTATCAGTTTAAATGCTGTATATTTTAGAAAATATACTGTCAAGCCTCTTCAAAACAAACTGTCACCTGTGCTTACCACTAGAATGCCAATGTTTATCCACCACAGACCTTTGGGCACTGTCTTCCCTTAGTAATAACTCTTCTGTAATTAGTCTATAGATTGGTTTCTGTTAAATCCTGTTATTTCTCTTGATTTGTATCCCATCCATGAGTAGTATGGCATTTGTCTTCTGTTTTATTTCACTTAGTATGACCCTCACCAGTTTTATCCATGTGGTAGCCAAAAGTAGGATTTTATATTTTCTTCTTAACTGAAAAGTATTCCAGTTTGAGGTGTGTGTGTGTGTGTGTGTGTGTGTGTTCATCTGTCATTGATAACTCAAGTTATTTAATTATCTTAACTATTGTGAATAGGAGTGAAATGATTGTAGGAGTTCATATATCTTTTTCAATTTGGATTTTTATATTCTTTGTATATACGTCTAGTAGAGAAATGAAGCACATATGCTCTATAAAGTTTACTCTTTATGGTACACAAAATGTGAATTGCAGAGCCAGGTGGTGGCACACCTGATTAAGCACACACATTACAGTGCACAAGGACCCAGGTTCAATCCCCTGGTCCCCATCTGTAAGGGAAAAGCTTCATGAGTAGTGAAGCAGTGATACAGGTGTCTCTCTGTCTCTCTCTCTCTCTTTTTGCTTCCCCAATATCAATTTCTCTCTGTCTCTATCCAATAATAAATAAATAAATAGTTTTAATTAAGGAATTAATAAAAATAAATTTTTTTAGGCAGGGCTAAGGCCCTGACTGGTCAGGTATTCTGTCAATCAAATAGAGCTCCAGTCCCCTTCAAAAAGGGGGAAAAAAGGCTTTGGGTGAAACCCCTTCTGAGCCAGGAATCTTGGTAAAGAAAATAGCTTCCCAGGAGGCCTGTTAAGAGCCCCCCCACCCACCCCTGGCCAGCAGTGGGTGGGTGGCTTGTGTGTGGGGCGTGTGAATTCAGAAATAGCCAGGCCAAAGATGCTATTTCCTTTGTCCTTTATGACCTCTGTTTGCCAGCCCAAGAGTGGGTTATCAGACTCTTCTTTGGTGTCACCCTGACCATCCCTTGCTCTCCTTCTTCACTGATAATCTAAAAATCCTACCCTCTCCAAGAATCCCAGGTTGAAAGCAGCTATTTGCAGCACTCATACCAGGTGTCATCTCCAAGTCTCCACCTTGGCTAGTGAGAATTGCTCCCTGTTGTCTAGTATTTTCTCTATTCCTTTGAGATACAATATTATAATATATTCTGGTGAGAAATAGTAATACTGCTAGTGTCTCAGGAATTCAGCATTGATTCTAGAAACTCTGCATATAGAGATTTATAAAACTTGGGAGTAGTTCATGGCACTAAGAAACTTGAGAGAATGGTCTCGGAGATCATATAGCCCTGGCTTAAGGTTCCACCTCAAGTAAATTATGCTTCTTCTCTGTGTTTAATTTCAATTTCAAAATAGTAAGAATAAGTGACTTGGAGATAACTCATCCAGTAGAGTGCACACTTTACCATGTTTGAGGACTAGGGGCCAAGCCCTTGGTCACCAAATGGGAGCAACTTCATAGGGATGCTTTATGCCAGGTGAAGCCACAGCACTGAGGTATCGCTCCAACTTCTCTATTGCTCTCTCACTTTCATCTGCTTTTCATTGGAAAAAAATTTCATTGCAAAAAATAAATCCAGTGAGAACAGTGGAATTATGTAGACACAAAACTACAGAAAAGCCCTGGTGGCAAAAGAATAAAAGTAATGAGAAATATGACATTAATAGCATTGAAATGGACAAACATGTCTTCATAGTCTGTGTTGTTAACCAGTTGTCTAGATTAGTCAGTATTCTTCTTTCCATCTATAAATGCCCACTACATTCTAATGTCCATCTCTAAGGACTACTCTGTAGAGTATCTGCATGATGGTCTCAATAACTATTCTAGGAAGTTATTGCTATATATATTTGGGTGATAAAAGCAACAGAATGCCATGGCTAACAGCATGGATTCAGAATCCAGATTACCTGAATTCACACCCTGCCTCTGTTGATTACTAGTTATGTGCCTTGAAAGTATTCCTTAACTTTTCTGTCTTTTTTCAAGATTTTATTTATTTTTTAATGAGAAAGATAGGAAGAGACAGAGAAAGAACAAGACTTCACTCTGGTACATGTGCTACCAGGGATTGAACTCAGGACCTCACGCTTGAGAGTCTAGTGTTTTATCCACTGTGCCACCTCCTGTACCACACAACTTTTCTGTCTTTAGCTTAGTCGTGTATTACAGAAATTGGGTGTCTGGGAAATAATGTCCTAAACTTCTATGCCTGAGGTTTCAGAATCCCCCATATTATACCAAAGGTAAACAGTGTTCTTCTGTCTCTAGTGACCAAAAATAAGTATATATCTTAATAGTAAAATGTTTTAGGGGGTCAGGTGCAAAGTGCAAGGACTGGCTTAAGGATCCTGGTTGGAACCCCCTGGCTCCCCACCTGCAGGGGGGTCACTTCACAAGCAGTGAAGCAGGTCTGTAGGTGTCTATCTTTCCCCTTCTCCATCTTCCCCTCCTCTCTCAGTTTCTCTCTGTCCTATCAAACAACAATGACGTCAATAATCACAATAATAGTAACCACAACAATGATAAAACAACAAGGGCAACAAAAGTGGAAAAAATGGCCTCCAGGAGCAGTGGATTCATGGTGTAGGCACTGAGCCCCAGCAATAACCCTGGAGGCAAAAAAAAAAAGAATGATAATAATAATATTTAAAAATTAAACTGTTTTTAATTTAAATAAAAATATTAAGTATAAGTGTCCAGGTAGTGGCACATCAGGTTGAGTGCACATGTTACAATGCTCAAGGACCCGGGTTCAAGCCACCAGTCTCCACCTGCCAGGGGAAAGTTTTGCAAGTGGTGAAGCAGGGCTGCAGGTGTCTCTTTGTCTTTCTCCCTCTCTATCTCCCCTTTCCCCTCAATTTCTGGCTGTTTCTATCCAATAAATAAATAAAGATAATTAAAAAATTAAAGGTAACTATACCTCACAATGTTCTTGTGGGAAATTTTTGGCAGCTCCAGGACCTTGGATATGCATGATTCCACCACTCCAAGACCAACTTTTTAATTTTATTCGTTTTATTTCTCACAGAGATAGAGCAAAAGAGAAAGAGAATGACACCACAGCATTGAAGCTTCCCTGATACTGTGGCACTTTCATGTAATATCAGGATTAAAAACGAGGGCGTGTTTGAGGAGACATAGCCCATCCACTCTCATGAAGACCAGAAAGAGTCATTATTATAACAGCACCAGAATAGAATGAGCTACTTGGATTTTTAATGATAACAATCTAACATACAATGGATTCTTAATTCTTAGATTTTTTACCTTTCCTTTTGATACAAGTTCCACTATTCCCATAATTCATTTCTCTCTTAGCGCCCTAAGAGGTTGCTTTTTTTTTTTTTTTCTTTCTACTTTAGATTCCTGCATCAGTTGTAGAATGTGATTTTCATCTGCCAGGATATGGGTCAGTCGCTCAACCTTTTTCCTGCTTTCAGTGAATAATACATCCTTAGCTTATGGCATCACAGGACACACTGGGACTTTTGACAAAGTGGAGTTGTTCAAGGAAGCTGAATGGAAAGTGAGGGTGACTACAGGTCAAAAGTGAAGAGCTGAGGGAAGGCTGGGTGGGTGAAAAGTTGACTGGAAAATTGTAATGTCAATATTAGAAGACAGGCTAATGAAGGATTGCAATTTGCAGATGCCTATCTTGCACTTACCCTCCCTTCAAGGGAGATGGCATATGCTAATTCGGATCCTCTAAGTCTGGCCCAGGATCAGTGCAAGTGTTATAAACTAGAAACTGTTTATAGTATGGGAGAATAATGCCTTTACTGTGAACCAATGTCGACCTTTACCCATTTGCAATCTCTATAGATGAACCATGGGCACTAAGCAGAAAGCTGGAAAAGAATTGCTCAGAGCCTGAGAAAAATAAGAAAACAGGCAAGGAGTGGGATGAAAAAAAAAAAAAAAGGAAAATGGCTCATATTTATATATTGTGTGGTAGGCATTCTCCCAAGCACTTATGATTATTAGCTTACATGTGCCTCAATACAGCCTTAGGGTGTAAATTTTGTTGTCTATTTTCCAGATGAGGAAATAGGCCCAGGGATTCTGATACCACACTGGTACTATGAGTCAAAGTTAAGATGAATTCCCATCTCTAGCTGATTCTAAGCCTGAAAACTTGGTGCTAATACTTTTCTGCCTTCAAGGGATAACAAGAAATGTAGGGACATTTTCCTAGTGCTACAAATGGCATTCTGGATATTCCTTAAAGGTGAAGTGCTACAGTCAACAAGATCTACCTTTATCCAGCACCACCCTCTTGCCCACTTACCACCTCTTGGTCTTAACTGTCCCAAGTTCTTTGAGTGCTTAGTACCTAAACACATAATATACTTAGTATTAGTGTGCAACTCATAATCATACCTTCATCTTGATGAAACTAACTTCATAGAATTTCTCTGAAGACAGAATGGGCTAATAGATTGGGAGTGTGAGAGACAATGAAGTATCAGCTACTGTCTGTTGTCCATCTAAGTGTTCAAGAAATTTTAGCTTTATTATTTGTTTTACTATCATTATCAACTGAGGTGCATCAGACTTATCAGTTCAGGATAATGTTGAGAGCATTAAAGGCTGTGAACCAAGTCTGAGCAATATCCTGGCTTTTGGTCCAGAGAGAACATCTAGAAAGCTATTTAAATCCAACCTCACATGCTACACATGGGCAAAATGAATCTCAAAATTAGACAAGTAACTTGTCCAAAGTCATGTGGAATGCTAAGTAATGCCCCTTATGTAATAATGCATGTCATACTACTAGGCAAATAGTAAACAATCTGAAAAATGCTTGCTCTTTCTCTGTCTGACTTATTTCACTTAGGACTTTGCCCTCAAGATCGACCTGTAATTTCATAAATGCCAACATTTCCTCTTTTGGTATAGCTGAAAAATGCTCTGTTCAGAATGTGTACTACATCTTCACAACTTGTTTACCTATTCATCCAGATAGCAACACTTAGGTGGTTTCTGTATCTTGGCTATTGTGGATGGTGGTCCACAGGTCACACATGTATCTCCTCAAATTAGTGTTTTCACGTTCTTCGGGTATTTGGAATTGCAAGTAAAATAGAACAAAAATATACTCATAGATATAGAAAACAGGTTGATTGTTACCTGCAGAGAGAAGTGCTGGAGAGTGAGTGAGACAAGTAAAAGGAAGAAAAGAAAGTAGACTTTTGGTGGTGATTGAGATGTAATCTATACAGATGTCGAATTATAATGCCATATACATGGAATGTATGTAATATTATAAGCCAGTGTTACTTCAGTACATTTTTTAAAGTGTGAAATATGGCAATTAAAAAAAATACTCAATTCTGCTTCCTTAGCCTTCTTTTATGTCACAGTTGCCATATGGTTTTTCTCATTCATGATCTGGTTGTGGATCTTGTTAGTAAAATCTCGGGACATTTCCTGTGGTCTTGGCTCAATGTTATTGCTTCTCTCTCAACCCCACAAACCCTGCTTCATTTTCCTCCAAGCAAAGGTAAGAAATTAACAGTCACATTGTCGCCTGTGAACAGTAGAGCAATTTTGATGGAGTACAGGGAAGAGTTTTCAGTGGTGTGGCTGTTTATGGCATTGCATCAGCCAACAATGTAAATTAAATTAATTGAAAAGCATTGTACATTTCTAATTCCAACAGTGGATTCACTCAGTGGTCATGGAAATTTTGAATAATGGGTAATAGTTGCCTCTAATTTCTCAGCATATGTTTTTTCACTTACACATCTGTGAAAAAAAAACCTTATTTATATTTTTGTTGATGCATAATTTCCAGCCTGAAAGCTAAATTCGTATTAGCATTAAACTGCCAACAGGTGTCACCCCCCTTCTCTGTGAGCTGAAATAATCCCTTAGTTGGCAGAAAGTCAGTGTTTTTTCACAGTCATTTTTGCATCTTTAAAAACGCTTTTAAAATTATTTTCTACTTGATGAAACACATCCTCTCCGGGCTTCATTATTTTCACTCTGGTGTTATCTGATTGAATATTTCAATCATAAAATGACTTGTACAATTTGAGTCATTCCTACTGAAAGCAGTGTAAAACTATGAGCATATTAATAATATTTCTATTTCTTTTAGGAGATAGCCATAACCTTAACTAACCCAACTGCATTCGAAGACTGAATATTGTTAAACTGTTGATCACAAAGTAGCTTTTAAGTACAAGCTAATCAATCCAAATACAACTGATAACTGCACTTCATTCACAAAGGAAAAAGGGTCCCATGAGGAATTGATACTTTCTTCAAAATTGTTTGGCTCCCCAACCCCGGTCTTAAAAAAAAAAAAAAAAGTTCTCCTGAACTCCAACGAAGTTGAAAAATTTGAAACAGAGTGGACTGAAAATGTGATTGTTATCCAGACATGTAATCTTTTTCCTCCTGTGTTATTCCCAGATGCTATCATCATATCGCCCATCTTAAAATCCACCAACTCCCCACTGCTCCTGCCTACCATTCTCAGATTTTTTTGTTTTGTTTTTGTCACTTTTAGGGTTTTACCTTTCTGGGCTGACCTTTTCAGATGAAGACAGAGAGACAGAGAAGGAAGAAAAATAATGCAATATCCAAGTGAGTGATTTTGCTGGCCACAATTTTGGACGATTTCTCAATGTTCTTGCAATACTTGCATTTTTTGTTTTCTGTTCTACCATATCCTTAATCATGGATCTGAATTCATGGTTCAGTGTTTGCACATGAGGGCACATGTTCAACTTGGAATGCTTTGCTTAGTATTCTTCAGTGGTGTTCCTCTTGAAGGAGATAAATATGGAGGAATTGAGAGATATACAAACCATACTTTGTCTATGATCTATTCTGTTCCCCTTTGCCCATAAGTTCTTTTCACATTTTACCCTCAGTTAAAAACCTATTCTAAGCAATGTAGCATTCACAAGGGGCTTCTTGGAGTTCCAGAAACAGATTCCATTTCATTCTTAAACAACTTGACTCAAGCCCCTTCCTCTGCTGGTTGCCTCATACTATAGATACTCAGACTGTCTTCAAGACCCAGATCAGGGTCTTGATACTAATAATATCACCAGTATGATTAGTACCCTGACATTCTTAACCCAAATGAAATGATTTTCCCCTTTCAGTGTCTCAGACTATCTTTTTATTTTAAGAGGAAGAATCTCACAATACATAGCTCAGTTTTAAAGTCTGATTTCTTTTTGTCATTATTATTTTTATTTAATAATCATTGACAAGATTGTAGGATAAGAGGAGTGCAATTCCACATAATTTGTAGCACTAAAGTTCTGTATCTCATCTCCTCCATTGGAAACTTTCCTATTCTTTATCTCTCTGGCAGCATGGACCCAGGATCATTATGGGGTGCAGAAGATAGAAGGTCTGGCTTCTGTATAATGTCAGATTTCTTGGGTCAGAAACCCTATTATGCTATTTACTATGTGATCATGCATGAATTATTTAACCTCTTGTGCATTTGATTTTTCCCATTGTTAAGTAGGAGAAATAATTTTACTTACCTGTTAGAGTACTTGGGATACATAAATAAAACACTTTATCTGAAGCACTTAAAATAGTATCCTCTAGTGCAAAAGATATAGATCAGTGGTGGAGTACAGGAGTTGCATGGATGAGGTTCCAGGGATGAAAACTAGCACCACATATGCCTAAGCTGAGGGATGTTTTACACTAACTTTCTCTGACTCACTCACAAAAATAAGGAATTAGGGCTGGAGAGACAACATAATGGTTATGCAAAGAAACTCTCATGCCTGAGGCTCCAAGGTCCCAGGTTCAATCCCCAGCACCACCATAACCCAGAGCTGAGCAGTGCTCTGGTCTCTCTTTACTCTTTCTATATCTCTCATTAAAATAAATAAATAAAATATTAAATAAATAAATAAATAAATATGAAAACGAGGAATTAAATCTTTAAAAAGAGTGGTCGGCAAGCATTAAGTACTTAAACAATGATTCGTATAGCTCAGTTCTTAAATATGTAACTTTATTTGTTCCCATTATACTTCTCCTCACTAGACTGAGAGTTTCTGGAGGAAGGGAAGAAAATAGTTTTGCCATCTTTGTATCTTGAGTGGCTGGGACTGTGCCTGGCATGTAACAGGTGCTCAGGAACAGATGTAGGTGGAATAAACGAATAAATTACTATAGACAGACAATCTGGGATTCAGCGAGCAAAAAAACATTTTACCCTCATTTATATAATATAGTTATGATGTCCTTGACATTTTGTAGTTTTGGTTTTTTTCTTTCCAAGCTAAAAACTCTCTCTCCTTTCACGATACCAGCTAAGTCATGGGAGTGAGTATTTGCTGCACATTTACAAGCGGGTGGGAGTCCAACATCCACACTCTGATGTCCTGCCTTGTTCCAGTTTACCATTTTGCCAATGCCAAAATGAATATCCATTGATGGGACTTCTAGTATTCATCACATGCAGCCACCAGATGGATCTGAATAGTCACTCTAACAACCAATTTGCATTTGTACTCTGCTTCCAAAATGCCTTCCCATTATAGCTTCCTCTCATCCTCATGTATTCCAACATCACCCACTCTGTTCTGAAGGGCCACACCTCTAATTTTGGAAATCACAGATCAACTTGGTATAACTGAACTACACCAATTTCAGAGAGCAATTATATTCTAGTACCAATTAATCACTTGTTTATATAGTTCAGCTTGTACCATGTAGTCATAATCTTACAGAGATTTTTATTAATTTCATCTTTGGTCGAGAGCCCCAAGATATTGTTGCAAGATGGACTACTCCCCTGCCCACCCATTGTTTCTAAAGCACTGTCTTTGGGTTATACAGCCTATTGGGCGTAGTTCTTGAGTCAACATCTTGGGAAGGCTACTATGCTTATTTGGGCATCATTTAGGTTTCATGAACTTAAGTGAAGAATAAGTAATAAATTCATAGAGGAAATTGGGTTAGCATGTGATTACCATCCAGGCTGATGCAGATAAGTGTACCAATGATGGAAACATGTGCTTGTATCATGATGAAATGCAGATTAGAGACCCTGGAGCCAACCCAAGGATATCTGTCCAAAACTGTTTCATCTCTTCCAGCTTTAATCTGATTGGAAGAGAGCATGCTTCACTGCAGAAACAGAGAGAGAGAGAGAGAGGAGTCGATTCCCAAAATAATAAAGTGGTATTCTATTTTCCTGTAAGTGCACTTTTCCTTGAAATAATGTCAACAGTATACCAAACTAGAACAGCTCTGAATTCAAATCTCATCTCAGCCACTAACTTGGATTGTAAAAATTTACAGGGACTTGGTTTCTGTATCTATTAAGTGAATGATCTGGGATAAACTAAAAGTTTTCAATATTTTATTCAGTATGAAACAAATGACACATGATGTTCACAGAACCCTGTGGGCAGCCCCAGGGTTTTGCACTGAGAGTAGTTCAGTCCCATTTCTTCTACTCAAGCAAGCATAATGGAAAGTGTGAATGGCATTGGCAATATCCTTGGTTCCTATTGTGTTTAATTTATTAAGGTGACTTAAATGAAATAATCTGAAACCTTGGGTGTGATATTATTGGTTTTTAAGAAGTGATTTGCTACACAGTTCCCAAAAGGTATGTTGCCAAGCTCATGGTGGTATCATTCTGAATCTCTGAATTCATCTTAGTACCAGCAGGAAAAAAAAAAGTCCAAGGTTCTGAGTTTTTAACCATTTGAAATTAAAAAACAAAGAATTAGTTTTTATTGGTAGCCCTTACTTTGGTGGGTATCTTCTTTTCCCCTTGGAAAATTTCCTGTGGCAATGGTAACTTCTTTGTTCTTACGTAGACATGCTAGGAAGAACTACACTTCTAAAATGAGGGAATAGCATTCTCACTTAAAAATTAGATGAAATCTATTTTAATAATAATTAATAAATTTTTAAATATTTTACTTTTTGTATGTAATTGTTGTTCATGAGAGAAATGTTGAGATAGATAGATGATAGATGTATCAAAGTAATCTGGTACTCAGCTATGGCTTATGGTGGAATATTTTTACAAAATTAAAGCAGATAGTTCTAGGTTAAAATAATACTTTTGGAGTTTCATTTTGGAGTGTTTCATTGTTCAATATTTCTCTGCAGGAAAATAAATATTTGTGGTATGATGCCAATTAAATCCTGAATAGACACTGGGAGATCATTCACTTTCCCATCATATGATAAGTGGCATGAACAACAACAGAGGAGTTCTATGAATGATGGAACTATGCTATGTTGTCTCTCCTCTCTTTGTTTCTATTCCTCTGCCACTTCTCTCTGTCTTTCAAAAAATAGTGACTAGAACAGTGGATTGTGGTGGTTTCTCAGTGGTATTTCACATTTGTAAAACCCTGAGTTCATTTCCCATCATCACATGAAAAAGTACTCAGAATGGTGCAATCATATTACAAATGTAAATATAGACCATACCATAATATAAAATGCTAAATCAACTCAAAGATATCTGCCCCGAGTGGTTTCATCTCTGTCAGATTTAATATGACTGAAAGAGAACTAAAGTTGACTGTGGGATGCTTTCAGAAGAAAATAGAAAACCATGCAACTAGTAGTTATACAGTGGCTAATGTGCTAGACCTGCAAGTATGATGTCTTGAGTTCAGTCCTAGCATCAAATGTGCTAAATGATCATCTGGTTACTTCTTTCAATGGATAAATACTTTTTAAATATCTGGAAAGCAAATTCTTTGAAATTATCTACAGATTCCCTCCCCCCATAGAATTTTCTACAAATTAAAGGTGACATCATTAAATTAAATACAATATATAATTTTCAAACAGCTATTACTTTATGCTGCCCAGTGGAAATTTTCTGGTTTTGGACAATGCACAAGGACCTGGGTTCAAGCCCCCAGTTCCCACCTCAAGAGGAAAGCTTCACAAGTGGTGGATCAGGTGTCTCTCTGTCTCTCTGTCTGTCTCCCTCTCTCTCTCTCTCTCTCTCTATATATATATATATATATATATATATATATATATATCACCACTTCTCTGAATTCCTGGTTGTCTCTATCTATTAAATCAATGAAGATCATATATATTTTTTAAAAATTAATGTTCTGGGTTTTGTATTGTTCTGAAGTGTTAATAAGATATAAGTGGACTGACAAGATTGCTCACCTGGGAGGGTGCCTGTTTTGCCAAGCACATAATCTAGATTTGAATCCAGCTCCCACCACACTGGGGGAATCTTTGGTGCTATGGTACCTTCCCCTCTGTTTTTGTGTCTTTGTCTCTCTTTCTGTCTGAAAAAATTGGCTTAAGTCATTGAAGCTCTGATAGTGACAAAAACAGAAATAAATAAATAAATAAATAAATAAATAAAACAATTATGAAAGTAGATGCAGTAAACATGCTGTCCAGCTGCATGGATTTGTGACTTTTTGAATCTATACATACTTCAAAATTAGAAGCTTAAGTTGTAAGATTTGTAAGGGGGGAAGGTTTGAGAGAAGTGAAGGAAGTCTACTGTTATCGCTCTGTCTTTTCCTTTTCCCTCTTAATTTCTGCTTCTACCCAATAAATAAAACATAATAGGTATTTTTAAAATCCCTGTAGACTAAGAAAATGCTTAAATGTGACCCCATAGAAAATAAAAATTATCCATAAAGAAATAACAATTAGAGGACTTCTGGGAGACATGGTTTATGGAGTAGCTGCAATCAGACCTTCGCTCTCCCCAATACAACTATAAACACAACAAGAGTTCAAATTGAACACATAATCTACAGCTGAAAAAAAAATCCACAGCCTCAGGTGCATACCAGTGGATGTGACTGGGGAAACAGGAGTGGGTTGGAAGACATGGTTGGTTGAAGTGAGAGCTCTGGGCTGACTGTTCTCAGCACCCACCGGCCCATGCCATCTTGGACAGTAACACAATTAACAGACTCCCCCCACCCCCAAGGCAAGAAATTGGAGCTTAAAACCTCTCAATCTTTGACTCAGGGTTCTGTTTGCTTTTGTTTTATCTCATTCTGAGTTTAAGACAAAGACAAAACTCAGCCCACAAGGTAGCTCAAAACACCCTTCCCCCCACCCACCACCACAATAAATAAGTGGAAAGCAAAGACCACAACAGCACCACCTGCTGGCCAACATGACCAACACCATACATGCCAAAGCAAAGAGGCAGAAAGTTAAATAGCATATCACATCAAACAGAGAAAAGTAAGTCAGAGACGAAATCCAACAAATTCCAGATACAAAGTCTATCATAGACAGACTATAGAAATCTTATGAGAACTTTATAAGAATATAAGCAAGAGTTGAAAGAGCTTTTTTTTTTTTTAATTTGACAAGAAGCTGCAAAGTGTGAAAGAAGAACTCAAAGCAGAGTTCACTATGCAGTTAAACAGCATGGAGGAAAGATTTCAAACAGAACCGCAAGGATTAAAAGACATCTTTAGTGCAGTTCAGTCTCAGGTAGAAAGCTGAGGTAATAGACTCACACATGCAGAAGGAAGAATTTCCAACATAGAAGACACAATTAACCCACTCTTTCAATTCAAAGATGAGGGAGAGGAAAGATTTAAAAAGAATGAAGCTACTCTGTCAAATTAAAGACTCCATAAAAGGACTCAATATACAAATTATAGGGATACCTGAGAAAATAGACCAGGTCAAAGGTCCAGAGATAATTTTCAGAGAAAATTATCAGATTTTAAATTTTCAGATAATTTTAGATGAAAATTTCCCTCACCTAGGTAATCGTCAGAATATACCTATTTTGGAGACAGATCGATCACCCAGGTTCACAAATCCCAAATGGCCAACACCAAGGTACATTATTGTAAAATTATTAAATTCAACGACAAGGAGAATGTTTTGCAGGGTGCTAGGGAAAGGAAAGAAGTTACATATAAAGGGAGAAATATTAGACTTTCATGAGACTTTTCTTTACAAACCCTAGAGGCAAAGAGAGATTGGAATGACATATTCAAGGAACTAAAGGAGAAGGAATTTCAGCCACAAATTTTGTATCCTGCAAAATTATCCTTCAAGTATGAGGTAGAAATAAAGGTATTCCCAAATACTCAAAAACTAACGGAATTTGCCACAATCAACTCCACCTTACGATAAATACTGAATGGAGTCTTACAGAAAAGGAGGAAACACAGGAACACACATTCTCAGTAAGGTGAACAGCAGTAGACTAGAAACAAAAACACAATAAAATAAGAAAGAACAACAAGCAGATGGGGAGGGAATTAAAAGACGAAGAATCCTTATTAAATGTTTGTTAATTAAGATCAACTTTAAAAAGACTTTTTAAGATACACAATGCTAGTGATTACACACAGGGTTACCACAAAACAAAATAGGGAACAGAGATTTGCAGAGAACACGAGAACAATTAGGGAGGAATTCACTACAGAAACTCATTCACATAATAGCTTAGATAGAAACAAATGGACAAAGACTCAACAACTTAAAATAAACTTAAGACAAAAATTAGAGTGGACATAAGTAAACCATATATCAGTAATCACCTTAAATGTAAATGGTCTAAATTCACCTATCAAAAGATTCAGAGTAGCTAAATGGATTAAAGAACAGGATCCATCCATTATATGTCTTTAGGAAACATACATCCAAAGAAAAGACAAAGGGAAACTGAATGTAAGAGGTTGGAGCAAGATGTTCCAAGCTAATAACTCACAAAAAAGAGCAGGGACAGCTATCCTATTCTCTGATAAAATAGACTGTCAGGCAAAGAAAGTAATCAAAGATAGAGAAGGACATTACATAATGGTTAACGGTTCAACCCAACAAGAAGATATAACCATCATTAATATATATGCCCCCAATTTAGGAGCCCCCAGATATATAAAACAAACACTGAATTCAAGGGAGAGATTGATAGCAACACAATAATAGTAGGAGATTTCAACACACCACTCATAGCCAGAGACAGAACATCTGGACAAAAAGATCAGTAGAGAAATAGTGAACTTAAATGAAATCATAGATGAACTGGACCTAATAGGTATATACAGAACTTTCCATCCCAAAAGTAATGAATACACATTCTTTTCTTTTTTTTTAATTTTTATTTAAGAAAGGATTAGTGAACAAAAACATAAGGTAGGAGGGGTACAACTCCACACAATTCCCACCACCCAATCCCCATAACCCACCCCCTCCCATGGTAGCTTTCCCATTCTCTATCCCTCTGGGAGCATGGGCCCAGGGTCCTTGAGGGTTGCAGAAAGTCTGGCTTCTGTAATTGCTTCCCCGCTGAACATGGGCGTTGACTGGTTGGTCCATACTCCCAGTCTGCCTCTCTCTTTCCCTAGTAAGGTGGGTCTCTGGGGAAGCTGAGCTCCAGGACACATTGGTGGGGTCTCCAATCCAGGGAAGCCTAGCCAGCATCCTGGTGGCATCTGGAACCTGGTGATTGAAAAGAGAGTTAACATACGAAGCCAAACAATTTGTTGAGCAATCATGGATCCCAAGCTTGGAATAGTGGAGAGGAAGTGTTAGGGAGGTACTCACTGCAAACTCTAGTGTACTTCTGCTTTCAGGTATATATTTTGCAGTAGTTTATGGATACGTGTGCACATAAGCTCTCTCTCACAGAAACTGGTGTATATCTAGGTTATGGGACTTTGTTAGAAAGTGAACTACCTGAGATGAAATTAGAGTGTACTATAAAAGGAAAGGTCTCACCCGAGTAATGAAGTTGAAGGGTTGTCATTCCACACGTGAAGTCTCTGGATACAGTCTGAGGTGAAGCATGTTGAGGTGGCAATCGTTGCTTTGGTTAGGTTGTGATCGGCGGATGCAATATTATTTGGTTTGGATTGGGAGATGCATAAGGGAAAGTGGGCCCTATCGAAGGGTTCCAGGACTGGGGGAAGTAGGGGCTCTATAGTGAAGATGTGAGGTTCCTGCTGTCTTAGGGTTCAAAAAGACAATCGATAGTTAATATTATCATCACATTATTTGTTAATTGGGTTAACTTTGAAAAGTCCCTTTCTTATGGTTTGCTGTACAGTACCCAGTATCTTGTATATAGCTGTGCTATTGGAAGCTTCTAATCTACTTGGTCTAGGCTTTTGAGAGAGTCCGCATATCAAATACATAGCCTATATATTAAAAAGATTCAGTTTGTCTTTTGAGAAACTTTGAGACATACAATTGATTTCCCCCTCTCATATTAATTAACTACTGATTTATATGTCTACATTTTGCTAGGAGTGTACATAAACACCATTCCCATCACCAAAGGACTGTGACCCATCCCTCCCGCCCACTCCCACCCCCCACTGGCCCAGGAAGCTACATGTCTACCCCTCACCACTGGGTTTTTACTTTGGTGCCCTCACATTCTTTTCAAGTACACATGGAACATTTACAAGGATTGATCATATGCTGGGCCACAAAGACAGTCTAAACAGATATGTAAATATTAAAATTTTAAAATGCTTCCTCTCAGATCATGAAGGCATGAAACTAGAAATCAACCAAAAAAGGAAAAGAAATTCCCCCAAACCCTGGAGACTAAACAATATGCTGCTGAACAATGACTGGGTCATTGAAAAGATCAAAAAAGAAATTAAGAATTATCTTGATACCAATGTAAATGAAGAAACCAGTTACCAGTCCCTATAGGATTCAGCAAAAGCAGTTCTGAGAGGGAAGTTCATAGCAATACAGGCCTACATTAATAAACAGGAGAAATCACTAATAAACCATCTAGCAATCCATCTCAATCAACTAGTAGTGGAGCAACAAAAAAGGAACCAGCAATCAGCAGGAAACAGGAAATAGTCAAAATCAGAGCAGAAATCAACAAAATAGAAAACAAGAAGACCATTAGAAAGATTAATGAAACCAAGAGTTGGTTCTTTGAAAGGATAAATAAAATAGATAAGCCACTAGCTGCACTCACCAGGAGAAAAAGAGAATGCTACAGTAAAATCATTCAAAAATGAAAGAGGAGATATTACAACAGATGAGGTAGAGATTCAAAAGATTATGCAAGAATATTATGGACACCTGTATGGAACCAAATTTGACAACTTAGAAGAAATGGACACATTCCTAGAGTCATACCCACTATAAACCTTGACATAAGAGGAAGTAGATAAACTTAACAGGCCAATCACTAGTAAAGAAATTGAAACAGTCATCAAAAGCCTATTCAAGAACAAAAGCCCAGGTCTTGATGGCTATACTAATGAACGTTACAAAACATTCAAAGAAGAAATAACACCCATCCTCCTCAAACTCTTCCAGAAAATAGAAGAGGGAACACTCCCAAATACATTCTATGAGGCTAACATCACCCTGATCCCCATAGCAGGAAAGGATCCCACCAAAAAAGAAAACTATAGACTTATATCCCTGATGAATATCGATGCAAAGATCCTCAACAAACTGTTAGCTAATCAAATACAACAATATATTAAGAGAATAATCCACCAAGATCAAGTGGTATTCATCTCTGGGAAACAGGGATGGTTTAATATCCATAAGTCAATAAACATAGTCCACTAAGGGAAAGATAAAAATCACATGATTCTATCAATCATTACAGAAAAAGTATTGGACAAGGTACAACACCTTTTGTGATAAGACTCTCGAGAAACTAGGAGTGGAAGGAAAATTCCTTAACATAATAAAGGCTATATATGATAAACCCACAGTTAATGTCATAGTCAATGGGGGAAAATTGAAATCTTTTCCCCTAAAATCAGGAACTAGACAAGGGTGCCCAATTTCACCATTTTTATTCAACATAGTCCTAGAAATCCTTACCATAGCAATCTGACAAGAAAGAGATATCAAAGGAATACAAACTGGAAAGGATGAAGTTAAATTCTCATTATTCACAGATGATATGTTGATAGACCTAGAAGATCCCAGAAACTCTGCCAAGAAACTACTAGAAATATCAGTAAATTCAGTAAAGTAGCAGCCTACAAAATCAATACCCATAAATCCGTGGCATTTCTTTATGAAAAACATAGGTCAGAAGAAATGAAGCTGAAGGAAGCCATACCATTCACAATTGAACCCAAGAAGATCAAATATCTAGGAATAAATCTAACAAAGGATGTAAAGGATTTTTTTAAGGAAAACTATAAGACACTGATAAAAGAAATAGAGGATGAACCAAAGAAATGGAAGAACATCCCCTGTTCATGGATTTGGAGAATAAATATCATTAAAATGGAAATTTTGTCAAAAGCAATCTATAGCTCCAATGCAAACCGTATTAAAATCCCAATGATATATTTCAAGGAGACTAAACATATTATTCAAAAATTTGTATGGACCTCTAAAAAAACCATGAATAGCAAAAACACTCTAAGGAAAAAAAAAGAAAAATGGAGGCATCACAATACCCAACTTTAGGTTATACTACAAAGCAGTAGTAATCAAAACAGTGTGGTACTGGAACAAAAATGGTCATATGGACCAATGGAATAGGACAGAGAGCCCAGAACTCAATACATGCATATACATCTAGATACCTTATATTTGACAAAGGGGCCAAATCTGCCCATTCGGGAAAAGAAAGTTTCTTTAGCAAATAGTGTTGACAGATTTAGACAGCCACATGTAGAAAAATGAAACTAAACCACCAATTAACACCATACACCAAAATTAACTCAAAATGTATCAAAGATCTGGATATCAGACCTGAAAGTATAAAATACGTAGAAGAATATACTGGTGAAACATTTCATGACATTAAGAACTTTTGACCTTGTAAGTATTTAAAATACAAGGAGGGAAATAAAGAAAAAAGAAATTCAGTAAAGAAAGAATTCTATACCCTGTTAAATTATCAATGTATGACTAAAAGATATTTACATTAAAAAACGAATGTTTACTAACAGTTAAATTTTAAATGCCTTTGAGATACATTTATATAAAATTGATATAAACCATGACAGAAGGGCTGGGCTGTGGTACACCCAGTAGAGGTCACACATTACTTTGTGATGTGTGAGGCCTCAGGTTAAAGCCCCTAGGCCCTGTCTGCAAAGGGGAAGTTTCCTGGGGAGTGGAACAGTATTGAAGGCAATATTGACGGTCTCTGTCTGTCTCTCTCTCTTTCTTTTTCTCTCTCTCCATCTTTCCCTTTCCTTCCCTCCTTTTTTGCCTCCCCTACACTCTTTTTCTTTTTGCCTTTAGGTGGTTATCACTGGGACTTGGCACCAGAACTACTAATCCAATGATCCCGGTGGCCATTTTTTTCTTCCCATTTTATTCAACAGGACAGAGAGAAATTGTGAATGGAGAGGAAGTAGATAGAGAGGGAGAAAGACACCTGTAGACCTGCCTTGCTGCAGGTGGGGAATGGAAACAGGTGCTCAAACCTGTGTCCTTGCATGGGTCCTTAAGCTTAGTACTATGTGCACTTAACCAGATGAAGCACCACCAGTTCCCACTTTGTCCCTCCTTTTGTATTTCTCTCTGTATCTATAAGAAAAAGGTCACTGGGAACAGTGACATATTCTTTAAGACAGTCTCCAAATATCCCTCCCTGGATTAGGTGTAAGTAGAAATGAGGACAAGAGATCATTATGTACATTGGAGTAAACCTTCAAATAAAACTATAAAAAAGCATATCTATATTACTTAGCTAATATGTGTGTTAATTATTGTACTCTCACAAATCTATGAGGTATTGCAGCAGGGTCATGTTTCTGATAGAAGATATGCAGTTAATCAGTTAATAGTTCATGGGTTTAAAAGCAGTACTCACTGCTAATACTAGAAAGAAATAAAGGAAGGTGTTCAGAGTTAAAACACATCTGAAGTTCTTTTTCTTTACTTTTGGTCAGAGAGAGGTTTCTTCCTTAAAAGACTAAATGAATATATTCTAACTAGTAGAGAGGAAACAGGCAGTAAGCAAGGTAAAATTTGGAGACAGTATGGTGTGTTGCAGGGGAGAGGGTTGCTGTCCTGGTGCATTTTGGTAGAAAAAGAAACTGTTTGCACTGAGAGGGTTTTGTAGCCACCTATCACAGATAGATAAGAAATTATACCCATGTGTCTACAACTATACTATATAATCCACTAATCCCTCAATACGTTTTTTTTTATAAAAATATAGAAAATGTAATACATTCGATACAAGGTTATAAAGTAAAGTGAAATGTATTTTAATGCAGATTAAATAGAGTGTAAAAATGTTATAACAATTTCATAGTTATCAGTGGCCACAACATAGATAAACAGACCCAATTCAATTAAAGGATGCAGATCACAGTGTATTACAGGTTTACCTAAATTATATGGGCACTGTTTAATGGTTTATTTTTTAAAAAATGGAAACATATATAACTGCTGAGTAAAATTTTGGAGTAAACAATTACGGAGTAAAATTTTCTTACCTATATACACCAGTTTCTGTGAGAGAGAGCATATGTTCACACGTATCCATAAACTACTGCAAAATATATACCTGAAAGCAGAAGTACACTAGAGTTTGCAGTGAGTACCTCCCTAACACTTCCTCTCCACTATTCCAAGCTTTGGGTCCATGATTGCTCAACAATTTGTTTGGCTTTGTATGTTAACTCTCTTTTCAGTCACCAGGTTCCAGATGTCATCAGGATGCCGGACAGGCTTCCCTGGATTGGAGACCCCACCAATGTGTCCTGGAGCTCAGCTTCCCCAGAGAGCCACCCTACTAGGGAAAGAGAGAGGCAGACTGGGAGTATGGACCAACCAGTCAACGCCCATGTTCAGGGGGGAAGCAATTACAGAAACCAGACCTTCCACCTTCTACAACCCACAATGACCCTGGGTCCATACTCCCAGAGGGATAGAGAATGGGAAAGCTATCAGGGGAGGGGGTGGGATATGGAGATTGGGTGGTGGGAATTGTGTGGAGTTGTACCCCTCCTACCCTATGGTTTTGTTAATTTATCCTTTCTTAAGTAAAAAATAAATTAAAAAATTTTCTTACCTATAAACTATCAGAAGACAATGTATAGTTTAATGTAAAACCTCAAGAAATGAATTAGTCCCTACATAAGAGCATAAAAAACAATATTCCAAGGAGGTATAACACTTATAGAACAATGTTCACTTAATATCATATCCTTGAAAATCAATAAAACAGTTGTTAGAAAGGCAAGACTGTGTGATATTTCCAGTACAGATTCGGGAAACAAATTGCCTTGAGCACAAATCCTGATTGTGTCACTTACCAAGTGAGTGACTTATGTCATGGCTTTTTCCTTCAAAAACTTCTCGTCTATAAAATGGAATACTTGTATTCAACCAAACTAAGAGATTCTTTATGAGAACATAATAATACATGCATATATATTAAAGTGTTCAGATACTAAATGTTATTTATATCATCATTGCCAAATACAGTAAGCAGAAAATCCAAAATTGTGGCAGGAGATTCTCATATGTCTCTCATTAACTGAAAGAACAATTATTTTGCTGGTCCTTTGCCCATTTTCAGATTCATTCCTTGCCTAACTTCTTTTTGCTCTATTTTTTTTTTATCATTCTATTCTTTGCTGTAGGAAATTATATTTCAAATATTTCTAGTCCAATGATTCCCAGGGAGGAATCAATAAAAAGAAAAAGAAAAAAAAAAGAATTGGTAAACTGATTGAATCTCAACAGTGATCTTAATTTGATAATACATTTCTAATACTGTCTTTTTCTTTGAAATATTAAGTCACCTATAATCTTAGACCAGAGACCAGAAACAATTGTTTCATCACTACATAAGATACAGCTATATGTAAATAGCATTAAATGGCATAAAGCATGGTGAGATCTTGTATGATAACAAAAAAAAATGCTAACAATGGGATTTTCAAAGTCAACCAAATTTCCAAATAACTTGGTTATAATAATGTCTATTGTCTTCTTAATCCCTAAAACAGCAGGAACCCTCCCCATGCTCTATAAAACCCATATTTCTCCTATTCCTGGAACTTCTGCTCTGGGTCTCATTTTCTAGCAGGCTTCTCTCCACTCATGCCAATTGATACTGCATCTGCTGATCTCAGTCTAATCAATGCAACCAGTACTGTCTCAGCATGCTTCACTTTGGACTATGTCCACAGAAGCCAGGCCTGCAATGTCGACACTTCAGCTCCTGTACTCTGCCACCAAGTAGCAGATGGTACTATGACACCAACTTGACTTCACCGGGCAGATGACCTCACCAATGTATCCTGGAAGCCCACTTCTTCAGAGTCCTGCCCTTCTAGGGAATGATGGGTTGGAAGTATGGATTGACCTGCTAGCACCCATGTTCAGCAGAGAAGCAATTACAGAAGCCAGACCTTCCACCTTCTGCACCCCATAATGACCCTGGGTCCATGCTCCCAGAGGGATGAAGAGTAGGAAAGCTTTCAAGGGAGGGAGTGTGATGTGGAACTCTGGTAGTGGGAACTGTACCCCTCTTATCCTATGGTCTTGTCGATATTTTTTATTTTATGAATAAATTTGATTTTTTTTAAAGGGCAGAACATCAATAACTAACATAGTGTGTCTTCCTTGGCTGAAACTCCTTTCAGACCATGGGTTCCTTCATGATCCCCATTCCCACTGACATTCCCTGCTGTGGTTCTAGCACCCACTAGAAGATCTTAGCTTCTGGGTTCTGCTAACACTCTTCCCTCTCCTTATTCCTGCATTAGTAGTTGGTCAGTGGCTTTCTGCTATTCTTGGTCATTGATTGATTTTGTGATTCTCCATTTGATTTTTCACTTTTCTCCTCTATAACTTAAATAACCATTTCCTGACAGAAATACCCAGAATGCCATTTGTTTTCTTGACTTATACAAATTTAATCAGCCAGAGGAAATACTTAGAGGAGATTTTAGAATTCTATGAGTAAGCTTGATCTAATAGGCATAATCAAAATTAAATGTAGATATTCATTTCAAGTAAATTTTAAGAATATGGCCATTCTAAAGCTGTTGTATACTTTGGAAGTTGTACACTATATGGAAAATATTTTTCACACAATTATAGCTAATGTAGGGATGTTATAATTTTCTGGTGTACTTTTTACCTGATTTAAAAAAGTTCAGCCTTTTTCTCCCAAATGATAATTCCTCTCCATCATTCCAGAATCTGTCCTAACACTTATTTATGGTCTGTCTTGTTTAGAAATGAATTCAAGATTATTCTCTCTGCACAATTAAACATTATTTCTTTAGGAGATAGATATTAATAATTTCATTAACTATCCAGTAAGTCTCTACTGTATGTAAAATCACTCATTTTTGGATGGAACCAAGGGACTTAATCAAATGGATTATTTAATCTCCAAGAGTTTATAACCTATTTGTGTTGAGATATATACTTATAAATAGTTTCGATGCCATTCAAAGAATGAGATGTTCTATGAATGGGTAAATCCATACATTATAAGAGCATATCAGAAGACAGAGTCGTAATTGTCAGGATGTTAGCAGGCAACATTCTATGTGTTGTAATCTAGATATATTTTCATGGAAATCTTTGATTTTGAAGCCAATTGTTCACACGTACGTGTGTGTGTGTGTGTGTGTGTGCATGTGTGTGTTTATTAGAGAATCTGAGACATGTCCAGAAAGCAAGTTACTTAACTAACTGAAATGGAGGACTAATTTAACTTGCACTTTGAGCATGCATGAATTTAGTAGATTTATTGAGTACTATTATGAACAAAATATTTTAAAGGACTATAGTGACAGTGATAAATCATTGTGATCGTTTTTCAATTAGAATATCATTTCATTTATATAACACCACAATAAAGAGTTTATACTTTAAAAAATCATATGCATCTGTGACTAGAGAGGGGAAAGCGTGCTGTTGTACTGCACCTACTTAAATCCATGTATATTTATGCATGTATACATATATAAATATATGTGATGTGAAAAAGAAAGAAAATTGTTTAACCAGCTAGATTAGCTAATTTTATTATAGCTCACAGAAGGAAGAGAGGGATTACTTCAATGTTTTCAGCAAATTCCTGTGATAACAGGACCACCAAGTTCAATCATCATTTTTTAAAACCAAGTTTTTGAGTGAACCACGGTTAGTTCCAAAACCTGGAATCTAGAAATTCAGAATAATTAATACATTAGTAAAAAGAAAAAGAAAGAGAGAGGAAGGAAGGAGGGATAAATGGATGGATGGATGGATGGATGGATGGATGGATGGATGGATGGATGGATGGATGTTAGTTTCCAAAGAAGAGGGACTTTTCTGAGTCAGACCAACTGGTAAAACTGGTAAAGTCAATAGATTGATAGCTCTATTGAAAACATTTACATAATTCAATCAGAAATAGAATTGTCCTGCTTTTCAAATTATACTTCCTTTGTCAGATCCATACAGAATTACATTTTGAAAATAGAATAAACAAAATTACATTTTGATCAATACAGGAAGGGTCTCTGTTACTTAATGAGTTGATATTTTCACCACATGGAGTTCTTATTAACTTGTATTTTAGCTGACATTTTCAAAAGTCTTGGATTCTACTGGATTTGGAAGGAAATTCAGAGTGGAGTGGTCCAGGTTACTGTTTTGATTGTCATTTTCTTTTCCCCTTTGTGAGAATAGTAGTCAGAAGTATAGTACCTCAAGGGCAGAATAAACCATAAGTAGAATTGAGTTCAACTTCCATCTCCAATTGATGGTGCAATTTATATCACCAAAGGAAAGGACCTTGGAGCCAGGCAAGTAACTTAAATGGGTGAAACTAACTGTGAGTAATATAAGAAAATTTGTGGGGACTGCAGCAAACTAGAGAGTGCTTAGCCCCACGGGAATAACTCCTCTCCTCTTGTATAGGTGGGGTCATAAGCAGTCTTGAGAAATCATCCAAGTTTTTAGGAGAAGTTATAAATTTGGATTATATGAGGAGCTATTTGGCAAAATTAATTTATTAGTGATTTAATTATTGACAAGAAAGTTGTCTAAGATGGGTACAAGTACATACAACTTCTACCACCAGCTTTCCATATCCCCTCCCTTCCATTGGAAGTTACCCTATTCTTTATCCCTCTGGGAGTATGGACCAAAGATCTGTATGGGGTGCAGAAGGTGGGAGGTCTAGCTTCTGTAATTGTTTCTCCACTGGACCTGGGCATTGACATACCCCCAGCCCATTTCTATCTTTCCCTAGTGGGGTAGGGTTCTGGGGAGGTGGGGTTCCAAGACACATTGGTGATATAGTATATTGAGTCAAGTCAGAATGACATCATGGTCATGGTATCATCTGGAACTTGGTGGCTAAAAAGCATTAAGATATAAAACAGAACAATTTGTTTAGTAATTGGGAACTTAAAGATAAGAATATAGCAGATGAGATCCATGTTGGAAGAAGCTAAGAAGTCTATTCGAAGGGTCCCATGACTTCACTAATTTTGCCCGAGTCTGACAGCTAACATGCAGATGGGCTAGGAATATTGTCTGGGAAGATGGTGTCAGAGTTGAAGATAGGACTAGAAAAGGTTTTTAAAGAGCCAACACATTTTGAGCTTTATTAAGAAACTAATTGGAGGGAAGCTAATGAATATTTGTTTCATTGAGTGGGAAATAGTCTCAGGGGGGAGAACTGTGCAGTTCTCCTCTAAGTGAGGGTTTGAGGTGGGGTGGGAGTATTTCCAGTTCTCCCTCTCCCTTCCTTCAAAGTCTGGCTGACTGTATAGCTGAGTCAGTATTCATAGATTTATCGGGTTATCAAACTAGGTATTGCCATGGTTCTCAGATGGTTGAATTTTATCTGTTAAGGTTGTTAGGGCTTGACATGATTCACAGCAGAGAATCAAGAGAATCACTAGACCCAGTTTTAAGTTACTCTGTCAGGGTTACTGTTCCTGTTCTCTTTTTTCAAAGTGAAGGGAAGGTGTCTGCTGTCATATCTGAGGAGAAATTGCACTTAGGCCTTTAGTCTCAGAAACTTTACTATGGTAGCTTTCCCATCTGTCTTTGTGATTTAGATCAATGTCTCTACTTTCTACTTAATCCTAATAGAGGAAAAGGTAGGATTTTTCCAGAAAATGGCTTTTGGTGAGTGTATAGGAATACAATCATAAATATTTATGACAAGTTCAACACAAGATGAGAGAGCTGATATAGCCGGAGATAAGGCAAGTGGAGTAAGCCTTCACTGAGTTTGTGATGAATTTGTATTCCACTGGAAGGAATTTGTTCTTTGTCCTAAGAGAAAGGGATATGAGAAATGATTATATTGAAGGTTGCTATTTTAGTAGTAGTAATGATGATGGTGGTGATAGTGTATGAGTATTGTATTTGAGAATATGCTGAGTAAGAGCACAAATTACAAATATTAATAGGTAGTAATTGAGAGATAAAGGAGGTATGAACTTAGGTAATGACTGTGGTGAATAGAATGAAGAAGACAGATTCATATGACCAATTGCACCTTAGAGAAAAAGAAGGAATCAAATTACCTTGGAATCTGAGTGATCAGTGATGCTGTTACAAGTTATAAAAGGAAGTAGGAGACATTCAGGTGTCAAGGAAAGCAGAAAAATGGTTGAGAAGGAGTAATTTAAAGATTAAAACACCACCCATCAATTATAGATTCCAACTTCTTTTTGTTGCTACTAGTGAAATAATTTCTGCCTGCATTTTCTAAATTAAGAATACTTCTTCTATAGAACAATGTCTCCCTACTTCTTTTTTACAGCCTTACTATCCCAAAAATTTTACCCCAAGTTTCTTTTATGTGTAGCCTAGATGGCCATTTTTCTTTTTGTTGTTATTGTTATTGTTGCCATTGCTGTTGGACAGGACAGAGAGAAGTCAAGAGGGGAGGGGAAGGCGACAGACACCTGCAGGCTTGCTTTACCACCCTCCCTCTTCAGGTAGGGAGCTGGGGGCTGGGGCCAGGATCCTTATTCTGGTCCTTGTGTTTTAGCACCATATGTGCTTAACCCACTACATTACTGCCCAGCCCCCTCTGCTGGTCTTTTTATTGTCTTTTAAAAGTAAGCATGGGCTTATAGACCTTCGATGGCGGTTGTGGTGTGGAAATATACCCCTAGAACCTTATAATCTTGTAAATCATTATTGAATCACTAGTTTAAAAAATAGAGAAATAAATAAACTTAAACATGGAGATGGAATCATTTTTTAGTTAAGTGACCTCTGGAAAACTTCCAAACCTTTTTGTCTCAATTGCTTAGCTGTATGTCAGAATAGTATTAATAACCTTATGTTCAAAGGTGAGAAATATTCATACACTTTTATAAAAACTTACTACTGAGAACATAGAAGGAACTGGAGGAATGCCAATTGTTACTGATGCTGTTATATTTAGTGAACCTAATGTAAATCATAAAATAATAGGCACAGAATCTTAATGCTGTTAATACACCCTTTATTTCCTTCTTAATTTAAAGAGAAAGTTTCAAGTGCCAGAGAACTGTAGTTATATGGTCAGACTATATGAACATCTAGGCAGAGCTGATGAATATGTCAATTTATTTATGCATTCCTTGCCTTTTTCTCTTGTTAATTCACTTTTCTCACTAGCTACTTTTTGGTTTACTTGTTCATTGGACAATTGCTGCAGGGGGCAGGGCAGTAGCACACCCATTAAATGCACATAAAAGCTCAAGAACCCATGCAAGGATCCTGGTTAGAGCCCATGTTTTTCACCTACAGGGGGCTTGTTTTATAGGTGCTGAAGCAAGTCTGCAGGTGTCTCTCTCTCTCTCTCTCCCCCTCTTTTCTTTTCTTCTTTTTTTAAATATTTATTTATTTATTCCCTTTTGTTGCCCTTGCTGTCTTACTGTTGTAGTTATTGTTGTTATTGATGTCATCATTGTTGGATAGGACAGAGAGAAATGGAGAGCTTCACTAGTCCTTGTGCTTTGCGCCACATGTGCTTAACCCTCTGCGCTACCGCCCAACTCCCTCTTCTTTTTTTTTTTTGGTAGTTATTGGGTAGAGACTGAGAGAAATTGAGAGGGGAGGGGAAAATAGAGAGGGAAAGAGACAGAAAGACACCTGCAGGTTTATTTCACCATTTATGAAGCTTTCCCCCTGCAGGTGAGCACCAGGGGCTTGAACCCAGGTCCTTGTGCACTGTAATATGCGTGCTTAACCAAGTGCACCACCTCCTAGCTTCTTTCTCTCTCCCTCTCTATCTCTCCCACCCCTCTCAATTCCTCTCCATCCTATACAATAAAATGGAAAAAAATGGTCAGCATTAGTAGTGGATTCTTAGTGCCAGCACTGAGCTCCAGCAATGATCCTGGAGGCAAAAATAAATAAATAAGTAAATAAATAAATAAATAAATAGAAAAACTCCAGGAAAAACATAGAAATGTTAAAAAAAAACAGAAAAATAATCTACTGTGGTGATACTTAGTCATTTACTGTTCCCCATCCCCCCTCAAAAAAAAAAAATCCTTAAGTTCTACAAAACAGTAAAGTGTTTTTCCTGAAGACAGAAGTCCTTTGAGTTGTGTTTCTAGAAGAAACAATAAATTCATTAGGAAGGAAGGTAAAGTATTTTTTTTAATTTTTTATATTTATTTTATTTATTTATTCCCTTTTGTTGCCCTTGTTGTTTTATTGTTGTAGTTATTATTGTTGTTGTCGTTGTTGGATAGGACAGAGAGAAATGGAGAGAGGAGGGGAAGACAGAGAGGAGGAGAGAAAGCTAGACACCTGCAGACCTGCTTCACCGCCTGTGAAGCGACTCCCCTGCAGGTGGGGAGCCGGGGTTCGAACCGGGATCCTTATGCCGGTCCTTGTGCTTTGCGCCACCTGCACTTAACCTGCTGCGCTACAGCCCGACTCCCTGTAAAGTATTTTAAGACACTTCAACCTGTCTGTGTAGTCACAAAGGCACCAGAGATCATGTGCTTGAGAGGAGTAGTTTGTATGTAAATTAGTTGAGAGCTGTGCCCAAGGGTGAAAGAGCAACGAGGAAGACATGGAGCGAGAAGTCCATGAGCTTTGAAGCTGATACTAAGAGACTGGACTCTTTTCCATGGACAGCAGAGAGACCCTGAAGGATTCTGAGTGACATCCTGAAACTTCCATCTCGGGAAACCTCTCTCTGGTGACACTGTGGGAAGGAGGGATAAGAAGAGGCCGTTTTTTAGGTCATCTCTTTTCTCTACTTTTCTTTCAGATCTTTAAAATCCATAAATCTGTACTATCTTAGGTCTTGAGATGTTATTGCCTTTAACTAATTGTCAACACTGGCAATTACAATGACTGATACCTTATCATTCTCGCAATGAACAGTGCTAATTAAAATTGATTGTGCTAGAGCTTTAGTAATCCCCCCCACATACACACTTTTGGTTTTTGTTTAAAACATGAGTCTGTGTGCTGATCTGGTGAGCTATACCAGGCAGGCTTATTATCCCAGTGTTTATTTCCCAGTTCTGTTTGCCAGCCACATTAGGAACAATTATGAAATGTCAGGGAAATAGAAAGAATAACTGAATGTGCGCCTTAAGGAAGATCTTCAGTTTGGATTGATAGCTTGATTATTTATTTATTCATTCATCTGACTGAATTTCTGTTAGACCTCTGCTCTGTGCCAGGAACTGTGTTACACTCAGGGGAAGCAAATAACCAAGTCATGGCTTAAGAAATCTGCAGCCTAATGAGAAAGGCAGACTCACTACAGGATAATTGCAAACAGTATGTAAATACTATAGCTAGCAGACATGAGAATGCAAAGAAGGCACTTTTGGGTAGAGATTTAAAAAACTGGAGAATGAATGTAAAATTTCACTAGTTATTTGTTATAATAAACTATTTGTAGGCTACTGTTATGCTGATTAAAGACTATTTGTCTAGCCTGGTGATTAAAGATTCAACTTAGTAAAATTTAAAGATCTTATTGACCTCAGTGATTCATGAATCAAGACACAGTCATCTAGCATACTGGAAGTAACTCGTAGGAGTTGTACAAAAATGAAAAAATAAAAACTTATATAAGCAGAGGGTAACTGGGACAAGAGAACTATATGCTATGTGTGTGGGGAGGTGGAGGGGGCAGAATGAGTAATACAAGGGTATTTCCCTTACTGAGTGGTAAAAAGTTTGTCAAGCAGATTAGCAGACAAGTGCTATAGTACTACCTGGAGGACAAGGAAAGGCATTAACTCTAACTATGCAGTTCAGTTAAATAAACACTAATTGAGAGTTTTAAGTATATTTTGCTCAAATCTCCCCTTCAGGGTTGATGCACTCACTGTCTTTCTGGTGCACGGTGCATGGGAGTATTGCTTGCTTTTGCCTCAAATTAAATCCTTGTCTAGCATAACTCATGGCACAGAGGAATACCCCCGCCAAGGGTAATATGTTTCTCCCTTAAGTAGCCTGCATTCAATGGATAGAGAGCCCAGTGACCCCACTCTTGGTTAGGGCTGAAACAAATATGACAGTATCCCAACTGCACAGCTCCCCACAGATTCAGATGAAGTTTGCCTTCCAACTACATCACAGTCCAACTTCTCTCTCTTCCTGCCTGTTTCTCCTACATCTTTTCCAGATAGCTATTCAGAGAGGTATCTTTGTCACATGTGCTCAGTGCCTACTGATCTGTGTCTCACTTCTGTTCTCAAAGGAGGAGGAAGGTTTGCAACTGCTATGTGCTGTGCCGGCATGGGGGGGTGGGGTGGGGTGGGGTGTGTGGGGGGGTGGAGGAGTCCATTAGGGCAGGGCTTCGGTGCGACTGTTAAAGTCTCTGGGGCCAGGTGGTGGTGCACCTGGTTAAGCACACACATTACAGTGTGCAAGGTCCCAGGTTCAAGCCCCTGATCCCCACCTGCAGGTGGGAAACTTCACAAGTGAAGTGCAGGTGTCTCTCTGTCTCGCTCTCTAGATTTCTGGCTCTCTCTATCCAACAAAAAAATAAATATAGTAAAAATAAATAAAGTCTCTGATCTCAAATATATTTTTTAAGGGGGTAGGGGGATTTAGAACCCAAAAGACAATGCAGAGACATGTAAAACTGTTAAACCTACAGCAACTGTGAATGAAAGTAGAAGGGGGAAGATAAAAATCCATTTTTTAAGTGACATAAGGATACTATATAAAATTGTGCTCATCTAGACAGTCCTTGTGTATTAGGGTTCTCTGTGGAATCACAATATCTTAAAATAATATGGTTATTATATACCATAGGGGGGAAAGTTTCCTAAGACAACATAGTCCTGACACTATTTGTCTATTCAGAAGAAGATAGATTGACACACTCTCAAGGCAGCAGATTCCAGCAATATTCCTGATGGTAAAGCTTCTCCTTACATTTTGCTAAGAACTTAACTTTAGTGTGTTCTCTGCACTCATATACACTGAGCTGGTTGTCCTTTGCTTTTTAAAATATTTTTTTATCTTTATTTATTTGCTGGATAGAGACAGTCAGAAATTGAGAGGGAAGGGGGTGATAGAGAGGGACAGAGAGACACACCTGCAGCACTACTTCACCACTTGTGAAGATTTCCCCCCTGCAGGTGGGGGACAGGGACTCGAACCTGGGTCCTTGCACACTGTAACATGTGCACTCAACCAGATGTGCCACCATCTAGCTCCTTGTCCTTTGCTTTTTAATGCAAGATCTTTTTCATTTATATGTGAAAACCCACATGAAAATTAATTAATTAATTAAATGTGAGATGATATCTCACAGGGGAAATATCAGAGGCAATATATTGAAAACTCAGAGGAAGATGTCTGGCATCCTAAAACTGATTAATAGAATAGCAATAAAAGCATTATTATTTTATTGCTCTGTTCTCTCTCCATAGTTTATGCCCTGCCCCCCTGAGACCTCTAAAATCCCGCAAGCCTCTTTTTCCTAGACAACCCCTAAGGTCTAATCTTTAGGAATATCCCTCTGCTCTGATTTGCTTGATTTTGCTGTACTTTTTATGATGCTAAGTGTATAACTGGTCCCCATAATTTATATTACACTTGTTTCTGATTTAAGCAAAGAAGGTACATTAAGATGACATTGTTTAATAAATGCATAACCTGCCCCCTACCTGGCAGCAATGATGGGAGCTTATTAAGATAATGCCTTTCCACCACTCACAACCTCTTGAAAGACATTCACTAAATAAACAGTGGTATTTGATTTTTGTGTTGTTTGTTTTAGCTCTTAATGTAGCCTTGCTGAATTGTATTAATGAGGCCTCCACAGTGCTTTTCACAATCCGTGCACTTGTTAAACACTACTAAATGCAGAAGGGTAGTTAATGGTGCTTATGCATCTCGCTGCTTCTCTCACCCTCTTCATTATCTCTGTTAAACTTGGGATCCCCTTTTCCTTCTAGATTCTTGACTCACTGGTTTTTCAACTTGGAGTGCACATCAAGATCACTTGAGAAACTATTTAAGACTCTTGGTGGTCATCTCATATCCTAGAGCAATTAAATTTCTGAAAGTGAAAATTGGGTATTAATGTTTTCTAAAAGTTTCCTGGGTGAGAAAGACACCTGCCATGCTTCACCACTTGTGAAGCTTCCTTCATGCAGGTGAGTGGGTAGCAGGGGCTAGAACCCAGGTCCTTACTCATGGTAATGTCTGTGCTCAACTGGATGCATTAACACCCAGGCCCTTTGGACCAGCATTTCTGTGGTTGAACATCTGACTCCACATCCCAGAGTGCCCTGTGACCCATGCCTGATTCTGCCCCTCTCCCATTCCTGGGGTGGAGAGCCTGGGCCTTCCAAGGCTGCTCATTCTCTTGGACATGCTGCCTCTTTGTTCTAGACCACTCACGTTCTATCCCGCTCCTTTCTAAATTTCTCTCTGTCCTATTAAATAAAACAGAAAATCCAAAAAAATAAACAAAAATGCTGGACCAGAAAAAACCTATTGTCTAGACCATTTATTCCAGCATTATCACTGTACACAAAAGAAAGCTGTGATAGTTCATTTTGTGTGTTACCTTGACTGAGATGGCTCACTAGCTAGATCAACATGATTCCTGTTATGTTTTGAGGATGGTTCTGGAAAAGATTAGTATTTGATCCTGTAGACTCACCCTCACCAATGCAGGAAGGCTTTGCTTAGTCCACTGGTGGTCTTAGTAGAACAACAACAACAAAAAGCAGAGGGAGACCTAGTCTGCTTCTGTTGCTTGAACCAGGCCACCCTTTAGCCCTCACACCTCAGCATTTAGGGCTCTGAGGCCTTTGGACTCAGACAGTCACAGCACGAGTCTCCTGAGTCTCCAGTTTGCTGACAGCAAATTATGGAATTTCTAGGCTTCCAAGATTATAGGACCCAACCCCTATAATAAATTACATGGGTGTGGGGGCTGGGTGATGACCTACCCACTTGAGTGTACATGTTACCATGTACAAAGATGCAGGTTCAAGTCCCCAGCCCCCACCTGCAGGGGGGAAATTTCACAAGTAATGAAGCAGTACTGCAGGTCTCTCTCTTTCTCTCTCCCTCTCTCCCCATCCCCTTTCAATTTCTCTCTGTCCCACCAAATAAAATAAGAATTAAAAAAAAAGAAAATGAAAATCAAAGAAAGAAAAGTCATCTATAGAAGTGGTGAATTCTGCAGTAGGGCACCAAAGTAAAAACCCTGGGTTGAGGATGAGGGTGGATGTTCAGCTTCATGGGGGGGGGGGGGGGGATAGGATGGGACAGTCTTTTGGTGGTGGGTTTAAAAAAAAACAAGAAAAAAGATTTCCTGGGTAATTTTAATTCTGATTTCTACACATACAACTAAATCTTGTTCAACTGACACATGTGAACAGAAAATACTAAATGTTTCACTTCTGCTCAGCTTTAAGTTACTTAATAACCTATTTTCATGCCTACTTGCTCAGGCTGGGTAAGAGAACCCAGAAGAGAATTTAACACTCAATGTATCTTTCCTCTTTGTTATTGTAATGGTTAGGGCCACTGAGCGATAAAAAAAAAATAGCAAAAGAGACATAGTGACTATATCAGTTCAGATCACCATAACAAAATACTATGTACTTTAGCTGGAAGCCCAATATCATGGGGCAAATATGGTTGAATTCTAGTGAGAACACTCTTCCTGACTTGCAGATGGCTTGCGTGTTCTCACATGCTGGAGAAAGCACAAGTTTGCATTTACTGGCTACTCTTCTTATAGGGTCACTAATCCTTTCATGTCAGTGCCCCAACCTTGTGATCTCATGTAATCTTGACCATGTTTTTTTTTTGTTGTTGTAGTTCCTATCTTTACATATGGTCACCCAGGGCAGAGGGTTGTAACATATGAATGAGAAGTGTGTGAAATATTCAGGGCACTGCAGTGAGGAAAACACAGTATGAGTTCAATAACACTAATGTCTTCTCTTTCCATCTCCCTCCTTTTCTCACCCCCCCTCCTTACTTCCCTAAAGAAAATCAGAATAGCATCAGTGAAGAGACATCAGGGCTTGAGTTGAGAAGGAATGCCTTAGGCAAATAAAAGTATTTCAAATGAAGGAAACAATTAAAGCAATCAAAGTCTATTAAAATACATGGTGCAATTTGGAATCATCAGTTTTCAGAACTATTGGGAATGGACAAGAAGAAAGTTCAGGGGATGGTGCACCTGGCTAAGCATACATTATTACCAAGCACAAGGAACCAGGGTACATTCCCTGCATCCCACCTGCAGGGGATCCGCTTCACAAGGGGGGATGAAGCAGTCCTGCAGGTGTCTCTCTTTCTCTCTCCCCCTCCTCTCTGATTTCTCCCTGTACTAGCTAATAAAAAACTGAAGAGGAAAGAAATGGGGGGGTGGCCACTGGGAGCAGTGGATTCATAGTGCAGGCACTGAGCCCCAGCTATAACCCTGATGGCAATAAGATAAAAATAAGAAAACAAACAAACAAAAAGAAAATATAAGAGATGTAGTTTGGAGATTTATCATTAACACATATAGACAAGTATATCAAACTGAAGCCATGGAATTTTAATTTGGGGGTAAAAGACCACTGTTTCAGTAGTTACTTCTTTCTTTCTTTTCCTTTCTTTCTTTCTTTCTCTTTTTAATTTATTTTTACCCTCATGGATACCACTTCATTTCCCAGATGACTGCTTGGATCCTAAAGGACAAGGGAGTTTCCAAACAGTTTTGTTTGAGTCACCTCTGAGCCTAACATACTACGTTAGAACAGAAATGACTTGCTCCATGACATTGAAATATGAGGACTCTCCTATATTTTTCATTGGTTTGATTTGAATTAAAGCTAGCTAGAACCTCTAGCCTTTGTATTGTGTGGTTCCACCACTATCTGCTGTCAAACAGTCTCTAGATCTCAGTACATAAAAGTTAGGAACCGAAGGCCTTCTCATCCCAAATGGGAAGGACCCTGCTGTCTGTTCACTGCATCTGGCTCTCCTTATGGCCTCATTTCCTCCTCAATATGGAGACAACTCTGCTTCTCCATCATCCATCCATCCTAACTCTCCATTCCCTGAAATATCTCCCTTAACTTTGTTGCTATATTTTCTGGCGTTTCTCTTGCACAGCAAAGTCCACTCAACTCCTTAAATGTTCTCTTAGTGTCCTCAGCAGTACTCCTGGTTCCAGTCCTTCATGTTAGGTCCTTAGAGTAACATGGAATTATTATTTTCAAAAATCTTCTTTTCTAGCTGTAGGTACTGCTCTGTTACAGGCTTAGCTGCCTTTCCCTTCCAACTCCAAATTTTCCTCTACCTCCTCTCTAGTTCTTGGGGATTTTTTTGCTGATAATCTTCAAAACATGAAGCTTTTATTTCTCTCCTTCATTTGGGCAATATGAATTAATTACATTGATGGTTCTGACCTCTGAACCACAAATGTCTGTTTAAAATAAAAGACTGATTATTATATAATGAACTATATTCAGTTTACTAAGTAGTTAACTTAAACATAAATATATGTATATATTTATGATGAATAGATGTGTAATTTATGCTAATGATAATTACAAATAATACAAAGACATAATAACTCTACTGCAGCTCTAGTGTTCATTACCAATGCTTCGTTTTGCTTCTGCTCAACAGCCATAAACTGACAATTTGATTTACCCCAGGAACCATGCCGGGCACTGAAAATATAGAGATGGTTATAATAGCACCTTGTCCTCAAAGAGATTAGAGTTTAGTGATGGTACAATCCAGGTACATTGTAATAACTGCTATATTAAGAAAGTAAATTATTAACGAAGAATTAGACTGACACTATCACCTTATCCTAATTCTGCAGAGCCTCCTTGTTTGTTCCTACTTCTGCATTCGCTTTATGTTCACCAGGTCCACATCTAGAACCCACATTGTCCCTGATTTTCTTAGTCACTTCCCTGTGACTAATTAGACCTCGCCTGCACTATGTTATGAACAGAATAAATTCCAAGTCTATGAGTGGGGGATTGGTATATCAGATTTTAATTTTACTTAAATGAAGCCTACTGGGATGATGGGACATAGACTGTCACCTAGAACCACTTGAGGATGCAAGTAGATCCCTGCACTCCCCTGGGACTTTGTGCATATTACATATTTTTCACTTTTTAAAAAATATGTGAATTGGGTGAGAGTAGATAGCATAATGGTTATGCAAAGATACTCTTGAACATGAGGTTCCAAAGTCGAAGGTTCAGTTCCTGCACCACCATAAACCAGAGCTGAGCAGTACAGTGGAAAAAACAAAGTATACATGTAGAATAATATATATTATAGCCTTTGGAGGGTCAGGTAGATAATTAAGTGGTTGTGCATAGGACTTGTGTGTGAGAAATATCATGTCCTATACCCAGGACCACGAGTAGCCAAAGCTGAATAGTGTTTTAGTCAAAAATAAAAATAAATTAATTGGCAGTGAAGCCAATATAGCTGAATGAAGGCAAATGTAACTGCTTCTCCTCAAGAACACTTGTAAAATGTTGACATCTCTGGATGGAAAGAAAGTTCCCAAACCAGCAGCAGAGGAATTATAGATTAGGGGATGTAAAGAAACCACACAGGAAACATGTAACATAGGTGAACAGCAGAGTAACAGCAAAAAAAAAAAAATACTGAAAAGGACAAAGGACAGTTGTTGAGTTTTTCCCTCTGCTACCTCTAAACTCCAAAGCTAGTTGATTCAAGGAAGAAGAAAGTCTTTAGGATCCTGTATCCCAGAGCTAAGCTGCACTGCCACCCTCTACTAAGAACCTGCCTGCCCACATTCCAGAAGTAAACTGCACCTCATATTCCTGCAGGAATTTTTTTTCTGTTAACTGCTCATAGATAGTAAATAAATAAATAAATAAATAAATAAATAAATAAATAAATAAGAGGGTCTCAGTTCTTTTCAGCCCTTTCCCCTAAGAAACTGTAGTATGGATTCTGTTCAAGTCTACATAGAACATACTCAAGGATACACCGTCTGTTAGGCCACAAGGAGAGTTATCAGAAGATTCAAGAGCATTGAAATATTCCCAAGTATCTTCTCAGACCAGAGTTGTACTAAACTATTAACAACAAATAGAACATTAGAAAAACTCCCAAACTGTGGACACTCAACACTATTCTGATTAAAAACTACTGGGTCAAAGAGTTAATTAAAGAAGAAATTAAAATGTTCCTAGAAATTATTGAAAGTAAAGATGTGGGGCTGGGGAGACAGTATAATGACTGTGTAAAAGACTTTCCTGAGGCTCACAGGTTGCTGGTTTAATTTCCATCACCAACTTAATCCAGAGCTGATCAGTGTTCTGGTCAATCTCTCTTTCTCTCCATATCTCTGTCTCTCTCTAATTAAAATAAATACTGTATTTTTAAAAATAAAATGAGGATATGAGCTATCATAATACTTGGGACACAGTAAAAGCTATACTAAGGGGGAAAATTATAGCCCTAAAGGCCAAAATTAGAAAGTAAAAAAAACTCAAACAACCTGACATACCTTAAAGACTTATAAGAACAAAAGAAACCTAAAGTAAGCAGAAGGAGTGAAATAACTAAGCATAAGGCAGTAATAAATAACATCAAAGATTATAAAACATCATTCAAAAGATCAAAGAAATTAAGTAATAGTTCTTCAAAAAAAGTAAACAAGTTGACAAGCCTTGACCAGACTCAAATCATAGTAATAACACTCCTATAAGCAGGATTGTAAATGAAAGTGGAACTATGACAACAGTCACTGAAGAAATTCAGTACCATGTAGGCTTCTATGAGCAAGAATATGCAACCAAGCTAGAGAGTCTTGAAGACAAAAAAAAAAAAAAAAAAAGTCCCTAGAAGCATATAACATTCCAAAATGAAACCAAAAGGAACTAGGAAACATGAGTAGACCAATCACAGCCAAAAAAATGAAAACAATCATCAAGTGCCTCTCCAAAAATTTAAGTCCAGGCCCAGATGGCTTTACATTTTAAAAAATATTTTATTTATTTATGTTTTCCCTTTTGTTGCCCTTGTTTTATTGTTGTAGTTATTATTGTTGTTGTTATTGATGTCGTCGTTGTTGGATAGGACAGAGAGAAATGGAGAGAGGAGGGAAAGACAGAGGGGGAGGGAAAGATAGACACCTGCAGATCTACTTACTAGCTTGTGAAGCAACTCCCTTGCAGGTGGGGAGCCAGGGGCTCCAACCAGGATCCTTTATCTGTTTGCGCTTTGGGCCCTGTGCACTTAAACTGCTGCACTACCCCCTGACTCCCTGGTTTTACATTTTAATGAGACCTTTAGAAAAGGGCTAATACCCACACTTTTTAAGTTCTTCCAAAATATTGAAGAGAGAGGAGTACTCCTTACCACCTTCTATGAAAAGCTACAAACCAATATTTATGATAATAGATGCTAAGATACTGAACATAACTCTAGCCAACCAAATACAGCATTACATTAAAAATATTGTACGTCATTGACCAAGTGATATTCCAAGCTGGTTCATAATATGTACATCAATAAATGTGGTCCACCACATAAACAAAAGAAATAAAAAAAAAATGAACCCACATGATTATTTTAATCGATGCAGAGAAAGTCATTGACAAAAGTCAGCATCCTTTCATGATCAAAACACTGGGGTGGATGGGTGGGGAGAATATAGGTCCAAGAAGGATTCAGAGGACCTAGTGGGGGTTGTATTGTTATTTGGGAATCTGGGGAATGTTATGCATGTACAAACTATTGTACTTACTGTTGAATGTAAAACATTAATTCTCCATTAAAAAAAATAGTACTAAAATAAATATATAAATAAACAAGCAAGTTCATACAAAAAAAAAAACTATACAAATGGGAATAGGTGGGAAAATCTTAAATATAGTGAGTCTACAGCCAACCTACAGCCTTCGTATTCAGTGGTGAGAAACTGAAAGCTTTTCTAATTAGATCAGGTATTAGCACTGACCATTGTCATTGTCACTATTTAACATAGTGTTGGAAGCTCTTGCCATAGCAGGTAGGCAAAAGGAAGGAATTAAAGGTGTACAGAAATAGAAGAAATAAGAAATGTTTAGTCTGGTATTAAGAATATTTAGTTTATTATGTCAGATATTAGTATAGCTTCCCCTGACTTTTTTTTTTTGGGGGGGGTCTACTAGCTTGTAGGGGCATAGTCCTTAGACTACTGTTAGTCCTGGCACTGCTGTTCAGTTCTAGAAGAAATAAGGTGCACTCTGGGCTATTGGTACCAGGGGCATTTGGTTTGCCACCAGCTGAGAAATAGATATCTTGAAGTCTCCAGTTTCTTCACATAGCTTACCAACTCCTAGGGCAGTCTCGTTTTTTATTTCTTAAGAAATTTGTATGTGGTTTCCCATAGAGGCTATATCAGTTTACATCCCAACCAACAGTTTCTCAGGATTCCCTTTTTCTCCTCATCCGTATTTGACACATGTCTTATAACTTCCTTTTGAAGTCATTCTCACAAGTCTGAGGCATTGTCATGCTTTTGATTTGCATCTCCTTAATAGCCATATATATATCCCATCTTGCTTGCATTCTTTGGAGAAATATGTATCTATGTTTATTTGGATTCCTGTTTTTATTACAGGGAAATTATGATTATTAATGTTACAGCATGTTATGGCACGTCATTTCTCATGGTTGCTACCCAGAAGTGGCACATGTCACTTTTTGCAAAACAGGTCATTAGTCAGAACTTGAAACATGACCCTAAAATAATTGCAAAAAAGACAAGGAAATGAAATGAAAACTAAAACTTACTTGGTGACCACTATTGCCACTACAACTAGAAATAGTGATTTCACAGAATAAGTTTTAAAGAATTTGAGTCCTAACTGCCTCTTGGTTACTTTTGTAATCTGCAAGGAGATGGAACAATAAATAGTGTTTCTTTTACCTGTAGAATTCTGTGCATATTAAGAAGTGAAATGGGAGAATAAAGGAGAAAATCAAAATCCCGTGGGCTTTAGTTTCTCAGTGAGTAGACCTATTGATAAAACCTGAAATCATGTTGACTCTGCGACCAAGAGTCATGGAAGGGTAGAACAGAGGAAAATGTGTGCCATCTACAAAGATGACTTGGACGCAAGAAAGAAAGGAGGAGGAAGAGCAGTGGGTGGAGGAGAAGGAACAGTGGGATGAGGAGGAGTGGGAGGAGGAAGAGAAGGGGGAGGAGAAGGATAAAATAAGGAGGTGACTAGACTATACCTACTTACTCTTCTTAGCTACTTGCAATTTAAGTCATTTTTCCTCTCATACAGTTACATAAGTAAAGAATATAGAAATAACATAATACAACACCCAAAGAAATTTAAAAGTAAGGGAGAAGTGTTGTCATTAGCTTTTTATTATTTTTTTTCTTTTAACTTCAGTATTATTTTCTTGAGGAAAATTGGATTTTAGAATGATTGTTGTCAGGAAGGTACGTTTCCATATTTTTACAAGGCAAGTAGGTATCAGTACATCTCTCCCTCCACCAACCCATCATACCCTTCCATAGTAGAGCCATAATAGAAGGTAATCTCCCCTTAGTGCTTAGTGTCTCCCCCCCCCCCCCCCCCGTGAGTTCCTGTATCTGCTACAAAAGACTAAAATCCATGGAGGTTTCATCTCATTGTGTCCTTTGCATTTACTCTTACTAGTTATATCATTAGAAATGTCACACAGTCTTTCTGTCAATTCAGTCTTTTTATCTGCCCCTGCGGCTACAGACAGACTATGACCCACATAGTCAACGACTGCCACATCTCCAGATTCAAAGGAGGTCTCGAAACTTTACATCAGGCTCAACCTGACACTGTTGACTGGCTATGGAAGAAGGGCAAACGCTAGAAGAAGAAGTCTTTTTATCAACTGTGGCCATTATAGTATCTCTTCCTGAGTATTGTGTCACTATAAGAAATTAGGAGATACACTAGAATAGTTATGAGGAAGAATTCTCCAAATGCTCACTCTAAAATGTTTATGAATGCTTAAGGTAGATCTGCTTACAAGGTTATAGAGATCAAATGACTTTAATCCTCTCCTCCCTTAAATCCACCCTCTCATCTTTTTTTAACCTGGTTCTTTCTTTCCAAAAACCTGGTCAATTTCTACTCAAAAATATTTTCCTTGAAAATTTTCTAGGGCTATTCCTATTCCTTTTAGTAGATGACAAAGGACAATCTTTTTTTAAAAAAGTCTTATTTATTTATTTATTTATTTACCAGAGCACTGATCAGCTCTGGCTTATGGTGGTGAGGGGACTGAACTTGGGACTTCAGAGCCTCGGGCATGACAGTCTGTTTGCATAAACATTATACTTTGTATCCCCACCTGAGACAACCTTTTTAAATTTTTATTTATTTATTATTGGATAGAGGCAGAGAGAAATTGAGAGGGGGAGGGGAGTTAGAGAGGAAGAGAAACAGAGAGAGACACCTGCAGCTCTACTTCACCACTCATGAAGCTTTCTGCCTGCAGGTTGGGACCAGGGGCTTGAACGCTGGTCTTTAACCAAATGTGCCATCACCTGGCCCAAGACATCTTTTACAGCAAAAACAAGTGCTGTCCATTCAGTCTCTCCATCATATCTATTTTAACTGTTTCATCACCATTCCCATGTAAGGTAGACATGAACTGGAGAACGAAAGATATCCAAATCAAAATAGTTATTTTCAGAAATGTAAGATTTCTGTTTTCCTAGTGGAAGAGTTAATTAGTTTATGGCCCAGAGAGCCTAAGGTTGATTCATTTCAGGTAAGAAATGGCTTTTTCAAATCAAAAATATATTTAAAAATATAAATGTTTTAAATGAAAGTATTAAATTATACAATTACATGCATAGACTCTGCCACTGAGGGAGTTATTTTCATGGTGTAGGCTGAATCTGGCATAAAAATATTTACTGCTTTGAAATGTCAATATGGAATAATCAGAATCTAAAATTAAATATTTACAGTCTAATCAGGCTGCATTTATCTTTCTACAGTGTACCCTGAGAAACACTGATTACACTGAATTTGACCACCTGTATTCTGCTAATATTTTCAGGCTTAGGAGAAAACTGCCAAAGTCTTACCAATAGTATTTCTGAAAACCTTTCAAGTAGAGGCTTTATGAAACAGAACAGCACACGATGGAGTAAATAAATCTTTATGCATTCTCACCAACTTTATGCCAAAAAATGTGGCAGATGATGTAAATAAGTGTGGACCACATATTTGGGAAATTTAGGCCCTGCCTAGAGAAACAGATAAACACCCCAAAACAGTGCATGGGGTTAAGTCCCATGTTAAGAGTTGTTCTAGGAGTAAAAGTTTAGGGAGTTTCTTTTAAGAGCCAACGAAGAGACTGTTCCAAAATAAAACCAAGGGACCTTTGTTTACTTTTTTTTTTTCTTCACCAGAGCACAGTTTAGCTCTGACTTATGGTGGTGCAGAAGATTGAACCTGGGAGCTGGAGGTCAGAGCCTCAGGCATGAGAGTCTTTTTGCATAACCAATATACTAACTTCCCCAATGTTTACTTATTTTTTAGCATTTTTTAAAAGAATATTTATGAAATGGAAATATTGACAATAATATAGGATAAGAGGGGTACAACTCCACACAATTCCCACCACCAGAACTCTGAATTCAAACCCCTCCACTGATAGCTTCCTTATTCTTTATCCCTCTGGGAGTATGGATTCAGGAACATTATGGGGTACGGAAGGTGGAAGGTGTGGCTTCTGTAATTGCTTTCCCACTGAATATGGGCATTGGCAGGTTGATCCATAGTCCCAGCCTGTCTCTCTCTTTCCCTAAGTGGGGCAAGGATCTGGGGAAGCGAGGCTACAGGACACATAGTGGGGTCATCTGCCCATGGAAGTCAGGTTGGTATCACAGTATCAGCTGGAACCTGGTGGCTGAAAAAGAGTTAATATATAGTGCAGAACAAGTTGTTGACTAATCATGAACCTAAGGGCAAGAATATTGCAGATGAAGATTTGGGGTCTCCATTTTAGAAAAAGCTCATAGGTCTATTTTAGGTATATTCTAGAGGGCCCATGACTTTACTAGTTTTTGCCTGAGCCTGATGTCTAATATGCAGGTGGACCCAGGTTATTGTCTAGGAAGATGGTGACATAGTTAGAAAAAGGACTAGAAGTCTGAATCAGGGAAGAGAGTAGCTCCCAAATATGGGGAAAGTGTATAAATGTTGTTAACTGTAAACCACACAGATTTGATCTGGGGCCCACGTTCAGCACAGGAGCTATGTAGCTTCTGCATCCCTGTAGGTCATGTCTGAGCTTGCATTCTGTGGTCATGGCTAAGAATATTCCAGGCTACACTAATTTCTGGACCCATCTTCCTAGGTAGATGTAGTAAGTAGAGTATGTTTCCAACCTCCCTTTGGATAATGGAACATTGCCTATAATTGTTGACCCACACTGAGGGAAAGGTCCTATAGAGGCCCAAAAAGGGGTCCATTATTATGTTTGTTCCTAATGGAGATGACCAGTGACAGTGGTGAGAGGTATCTGTTAGAGGTCTAGGCCCATCATGTCACTGTGGGAATCCCAGGACTCCCTGACTAGGGCCCGATGTGATGGGGTGGCCTGGGAGTGGCTAAACAGTCATCATTGGAAGTCGGGCTGTAGCACAGTGGGTTAAGCGCAGGTGACGCCGTGCAAAGCACAAGGACCAGCTGAAAGGATCCCGGTTTGAGCCCCGGCTCCCCACCTGCAGGGGAGTCACTTCACAAGTGGTGAAGCAGGTCTGCAGGTGTCTTTCTCTCCCCCTCTCTATCTTCCCCCTCCTCTCTCCATTTGTCTCTGTCCTATCCAACAACAACGACAACAATAATAACTACAACAGTAAAACAACAAGGGTAATGAAAGGGAATAAATAAATAAATAAATAAAAATAAACAGTCATCATTAAAGTATGCCAGTCTTTTGCCCTTATTCATCTTTTGTATTCCTTACTTTGACAAGGTTCAAAATCACTTACTTGGAGTGATTTGATAAGGTTAGCTTTGGAGTGATTCAGGGACTTGTAATAGGATGTAGGTGAGGAGTGTATCTAGTATCTAGGTCTAAGTAGAAATGGTTTCATTAGGTACTTTAAGGTGTCTTTTTAGGACTTTCTACTTACTTGCTGCATTTATTGACTCACTGAAAACTATTGTGCATTTTTGCTTAAGGTACACATTTTCCCCTAACTTATGGGAACATGGGCCCTGGTCTAATCTAGATTTTGAGGTTTTGTTAAGAAGTGCGCCACCCAAAATGGAATTCAGGAGTCCTATGTGTTAGGAATGGTCTCACCAGAGTAATGAAGCTGAAGGGTTGATATTCCACACCTGACAACTCTGGTCATAGTCCAAAGTGGTATTGGTTGCTTTGCTTAGGTTGGGATCAGCAGATGCAGTATCAGTTGGTATGAATTGAGAGAAGGATGCAAGAAAGTGAGCCCCACCCTAGAGATTCCAGGACTGGGAGAAATATTGGTTTTATAGAAAAAGGGAAGGTTCCTGCTGTCTAAGGGTTTAAGAAAGCAATAGATAGTTATTGCTATAACCAAATTATTTGGTAATTTGGTTAACTTTGAAAATCCTTTTGTTAGCATTTGCTGTATCATACAGGACCTCACCATAATTTATGTCCTTTTGTGCTATTTACATTATAGCTGTATCTTATAAAGTAATGCACCAGTTGTTTCCATTTTCCCAGTTCTAAGCTTTTAGAATATTTAATATTTCAAAGAATATATCATTATTAGAAATGTATTAACAATTTGAACCCACTGTTAAAATTCAATCTGATTACCAATTGAAGGTTTAAGTGCTTAGATTGAAGGAACATATACTCAGAGCTATGGTCTATCCATTAAAAAGTTTGAGACATTCCAACCATTTTTTGCCTCACATATTAATTAAATAGTGATTTGTGAGCCATTAAGTTAATAGGAGTGTATATTAACACCATTCCCACCACCAAAGGTCTATCCCCCCCACCCCCCATGAAGATGAACATCTACCCTCACCCTCCATCCAGAGATTTTTACTTTGATGCCATACTCCAAACTCAGTCAGATTCTGCTTGAATTAAGCCTTTCTAGTTTACTTTCTCAACTTCTGTTTGTGAGTGGGATAATCATCCCATACTTGTCTTTGTCTTTCTGACTTAGTTCACTTAACATAATTCCTTTTAGCTCCATCCAAGATGGATCAGAGAAGGTGGGTTCATTGTTCTTGAAAGCCGTGCAGTATTCCATTGTGTGAATATACCACAGCTTTCTCAGCTATTCATCTGTTGTTGGGCACATGATTTGTTTCCATGTTTTAGCTATTACAAATTGTGCTGCTATGAACATAGGTGTACACATATCTTTTTGGTTGGGTGTTACGGAGTCCTTAGGATATATCCCTAGGAGAGAAATTACTAGACCATATGGGAGGTCTATTTCTTTTTTAAAATTTTATTTTATTTATAAAAAGAAAACATAGGAGAAGAGGGGTACAACTCAATAAAACATACTCTGCTTACTACATCTACCTAGGAAGATGGGTCTAGAAATTAGTGCAGCCTGGAATATTCTTAGCCATGACCACAGAATGCAAGCTCAGACATGACCTACAGGGATGCAGAAGCTACATAGCTCCTGTGCTGAATGTGGACCCCAGATCAAATCTGTGTGGTTTACAGTTAACAACATCTATACACTTTCCCCATATTTGGGAGCTACTCTCTTCCCTGATTCAGATTTCTAGTCCTTTTTCTAACTATGCTACCATCTCCCCAGACAATAACCTGGGTCCACCTGCATATTAGACATCAGGCTCAGGCAAAAATAGGTAAAGTTATGGGCCCTCTAGAATATACCTAAAATAGACCTATGAGCTTTTTCTAAAATGGAGACCCCAAATCTTCATCTGCAATATTCTTGCCCTTAGGTTCATGATTAGTCAACAACTTGTTCTGCACTATATCTTACCTCTATGAAACTATGAGCAATTTATTTCATTTTTTTGATTTTTCATATGCAAATTTTATCTCAGATAACAATATCCTTTTTGTCTGTATATTGCATCAAAGTAAAAGACTCTGGAGTGTTGGGGGAGGGTTCATGATGGCAGAGGAGGACCTAGTTGAGCTTGAATGCAAATATGGAAAACTGAGAAATGTTACACATGTACAAGCTACTGTATTTTACTGTCAACTCTAAACAATTAATCCCCCAATATAGAAATTTAAAAAAAATAGCATCCTTTTTTTCCCCTAGAGCACTAGTCCAGAGCTGAGCAGTGATCAAATCTGGAACCCTGCCTATGTTCCACTGACTGAGCTATGTCCCCAGCCCCCCGTCATATCTTGAATATAGGAAAATACATAGTAGATGCACTTAATGACATAATACTATAGCACAGAGTGATACTGACCTAGGCATTCTCATCTCAAAGGCTTTAACAGACAGGGTTCTGCTTCTGTCGTACTTCATGCACAAGTCAGTTGTCTGTGAAATCTAGCAGGGATATGGCAGACAAGGAAGAAGATGACAAAGATGCATATGCCTTATGTGATTGAAAAATAACCAGCAATTTGATGGTTTTTTTACAGACAATATTTCAATAAGTAAGATAGATATAATACATAGATGATCCAGATGTCAGCTCATGGTCCCCATGCAAAAGGTCGCATGGAGAAATTTGCGCTTGTAATAACTGCAGACCCATCAAAAGTTAATTTACAATATGTGTAATTTCAGTTTATTTTTATTTTTTTACTTCAGATTTGTTTTTACGGAATCAAACTCCTTAGTATGCACTCTGTTGCCTCTTTTGTATATATCCCCAGGGCTATCAAACACCCTGCAGGTCAAATCTGATCTGAAACTCAAATGTAAATTTTTTAAAAAATATATTTTATATGGTTGCATTTTAATGTGACTTTACAAATACCTAATACTCTTGATTTCATTTTCCCCTTTAACACTAAGCATGAACTAGTTATTGTTGGTGGTCAGGCAGTGGTGCCCAAGTTAAGTACACATAGTGCAAAGCACAAGGACCCGGGCAGGATCCTGGTTCCAGCTGCTGGCTCCCCACCTGTGCTGGGTCGTGTCACAAGCAGTGAAGCAGGTCTGCAGGTGTCTCTCTGCCTTTCACACCCTCTGTCTCCCCCCACTCTCAATTTTTCTCTGCCCTATCCAATAACAACAAATGGAAAAGATGGCCGCCAAGAGCAGTGGATTCATAGTTCAGGCACCAAGTCCCAGGGATAAACCTGGAGGCCGATAAAAAAAAAAAAAAGAAGTATTTATTATCTTTGTTATTTATTTATTTATTGAAATTACTGTAGTTTCTTTTTTCTTCAAAAAAACAGTAGAACAGCATTTATTTTACCTTAATATTATTTATAGAATTATCAATTCTTGATCATCTTTTCTTTTTTTAAAATTTCTTTATTGGGAATTGATGGTTTAGAGTTATTTTTGATATTATCATTATTTTACCCTAAACATTACAGATAATTAGTATTGAAATGAAAATATTTTGATTAAAGGCTAAAATATTCGCTAATTTCATAAATACTTGGAAGACAGCTATCCTCACCACTAAGCCATCAACATGGTAATCCCATAACTATTTGCTTTGTACCTGTATTGAGTTTCAAATTGTCTTTCTCCCCAGAAACATTATTTTATATGCAGTATAGCTATAGTGTTGTAATGGGTCTAGGTCTTGACAACTATATTCTTAGACTTCTTAGGTATGTCTTATTTTCTTTCTTTTTTATATCTTATGATTATCAATTTCAAAATGAGCATTTTAAGTTATATCACCATTTCTTTTTCTTTTTTTGTTTTTCTTTTTTTGCCACTTTTTAATTAAAAAATATATCTTTATTTATTTATTGGATACAGACCGTTAGAAATTGAGAGGGAAGGGGATGATAGGGAAGGAGAAAGACAGAGAGACACCTGCATTCCTGCTTCATCACTTGTGAAGCTTTCCCCCTGCAGGTGGGGACCAGAGGCTTGAACCGGATCCTTGCTCATTGTAACAGGTGTGCTCAACTAGGTGCACCACCACCCGGCCCCCCATTTCTTTTTCTTTGAAGCACCTATCAATCAGTTCTGCTAGTGCTTATTTTCTTTTCTTAGAAATAAATGATCTCCTAAGTGAATAGATCACAATTTTGTGCAGTAACTAAATTAGCTGCAATATAGGTAATCATTTATGATTATAAAAGAGACAACATAAAGCAGTGACATTTTTGTTGTTGTTCTTTGCTTTTTGTCATTACCAGGGGTCATCACTTGGGTCAGTTTTCTAAGAGGGAGAGAGAGAGAGAGAGAGAGAGAGCCAGAGAGTGAGAGAAAAGACAGTACAGCACTGATTCCTCCCTCCCCACTATACTGCTGGCTAATTTGGGTTGCAGGTATGACAGAGCAGATGCCCTCCCAGGTGACTGATCGTCCCTGTCAAGAACAGCATCTTTTTAATATTACTTTTATTAGTGACCTGATAATGGTTTACAAGATCATAGGCATGCAGGGATATAGTTCTGCAATATACCCACCAACAAAATTTGGTGTCCTCACCTCTCATAACCACTGTAGTTCTAACAAAGTCTTAGAGACAAATCAACTAATTCATTTTTTTGCAAATTAATATGCAAAATAGTATCATAAAAAAGTAGAACCTATTTCTCTTTAAATTTTTTAATCATCTTTACTTGTTTATTGAATAGGGAAGGGGGTGATAGAGAGGGAGAGAGAGACAAAGAGACACCTGCAACACTGCTTCACCACTTATGAAGCTTTCCCTCTGCTGGTGGGGACCAGGGACTTGAACTTGGGTCCTTGCACACTATAGTGTGTTCACTTAACCAGGTGCACCACCACGTGGCTCCATAGAACCTATTTCTCTACCTCATATAATAGTCATGGTGTAATTGACCAGAGCTGGAATGATGACTCTGTTCTATAAGTGGTTATAAAAAAAAATTAGATTCTTTCTTCCTTGCTATTCCTCCAAACATAGAAGTTTGTCTTTTCAAAATGATGCAAAATGATTCACCACCACATTCTGTTCTAACCACTAATCAAATATGTACATACCTTATGTTCTTGCTGCAAAATTATAGATATGTAGCTCCCTAAGCAGGTACTGAAACTTTGTTATTCCTAAAGTTAGATCATTGCAAAAGGTCTAGTGAAGGGCCAGTCATTTACTATGTACTGAATAAAAATAATTTCAGTGAAGTGGAATTGTAAAGTGAAGTAAATTTAAAGATGCCTTCTTTGTCTTTTCCATGTTTCTGGGAATATGACAGCTATTATCATAATGAGTGCACCAATATAGTTTTGCTTGAGAGGAATTTTTGTTTTTCTTTGCTTTGTTTTGTTTTATTATGAGCCAAAGATTGTCTTAAGGATTTCAGTTCCAGGAAATTCTGAATTCCATGCATAACTTAATAGCAAATTCTTGGAATCCCTGTACTTTTCCTTTTCTTTTTTGCCTGTAGCCATATCCTATTAAATATATCTCCATGTCATGTTGTGCTTAAATAATATGGAAAGACAGGACCTTGACTTAGAAAATGACACTTTCCTCCAAGGAGGCCTCCTCTATCAAAATCATTTCCTACAGAAATCATGTCTCGTATTTTGTCTCTGTGGAAATGGGCAATGTTGTTAAAAATTTATTTTTTGCTGCAAGAAAATCTGATTCGTGGTTTATTGTGTCAAACAGCTGCTAGTATACAATACTGGGCAGCTGTCCAGCTGTGAGGTTCACACGCATTAGTTTACCCCTTGGGCATAGTATATTCTGAGGACAATTAGAATGGTCCTCCAGTTGTGGCAGTGAGCTAAGAACACTTTTCTTGAGGTGAGGGGTGTGGAGGTGATTGGATGATGCCCAAAAGTCTTGTAAAGATTATTTTCCAATTATAATGGCAAGTTGTCATGTAAAACTATGTTTGTGACATCCTAAATATATGTATGAATAGTGATGAAGAAATATTATGATTATACTTAGGCATATATCAGTTTACAGAATGTAGTGTGTATTTTTTTAGAGCAATCCAAAACATCTAATAAAAAACTATTTGAATTCTGTCATTCAGAAGTACCTTTCTTCCTCTTGCCTCAATTCTCTTAGCATTATTGCTGTTGAGATAGCTTTCGGTTAACCAAGTCATATACATTGACAGCTTTAAAAATAAAAAGAGGGCCTGGTCGTGGCACATCTGGTTGAGCACACATGTTACCATGCGCAACGACCCAGGTTCAAGACTCCAGTCCCCACCTGCAAGGGGAAAGCTTTGCAAGTGGTGAAGCCGGTCTAAAAATGTCTTTCTGCCTCTCTCCCTTTCTATCTCCCTCTTACCTCTCAATTTTTTACTGTCTCCATCGAATAAGTATATAAATATAATAAAAATTAGAAAGGAGTACAAAGATAAAATAGAATCATCTTAGGGAGTCGGGCGGTAGCACAGCAGGTTAAGTGCAGGTGGCACAAAGCTGAATAACCAGCATAAGGATCTCGGTTCGACTCCCCACCTGTAGGGCAGTCGCTTCACAAGTGGTAAAACAGGTCTGCAAGTATCTATCTTTCTCCCCCCCTTTCTGTCTTCCCCTCCTCTCTCCATTTCTCTCTGTCCTATCCAATAATGATATCAATAACTACAGCAATAAAACAAGGGCAACCAAAAAAGGGAATAAATAAATAAACATAAAATTTTTTTTAAATAGAATCATTTTGCAGACCTGTAATATGATTTTTTTCTTTCAATTTTAATTTATAAAAAGGAAACACTGTCAAAAACCATAGGATAAGAGGGGTACAAGTCCACACAATTCCCACCACCAGAACTCCATATACCATCCTCTTCCCTGATAGCTTTCCTATTCTTTATTCCTCTGGGAGTATGGACCCAGGGTCATTATGGGATGCAGAAGGTGGACGGTCTGGCTTCTGTAATTGCTGAACATGGGCATTGGAAGGTTGATGCATACTTCCAGCCTGCCTCTCTCTTCCTCTAGTGGGGCGGGGCTCTGGAGAAACAGGGCTCCGGGATACATTGGTAGGGTCCTCTGCCTAGGGAAGTCCAGTTGGCATCATGTTAGCATCTGGAACCTGGTGGCTGAAAAAAGAGTTAACATATAGAGCCAAAAAATGTGGACTAATCATGAACACACTTCGTATGTAATATGGTTCTTGTGGTCCTCCATTTCTGCTCTGAGAAGCAGTAAATTACAGATTAACTGTAATTGGTCACCTTTATAGGTAGTTACTGAAAGTAGTGCAATCGTAAACAGTTGTGAAAGCTGACATATGATTATAACTTTGTCCATTTATAAATTACCCATCTACATGATCTGCAGTACACACAAGCCAAGTTCACAGCCAGGGTAACAGTATAACAAGGCAATTAAAATTTATCACATAGAATTATCATTGACCACAAAATAATTCCAAGAGTCCTCTAAGAATCATCGGACATGGCATTTGATAAGTATTAAATCAAATCAAAGTTGCTTATCTCAAGGTTAAGTGGATTCATTTAAAAATTATCTTTATTTAGGTCTTACATTTTCATGTCTATTGATACAGTCTTACTAAAAGTTTGGATCATAAAGACTAGAGTTTTAAAATCCCACTGTTGAAAATGCTTTCACAAGGGCCAGTAAAATACCTCTCTTGTATAGTGTGAAACTTTGACATATAGATAGTCCAAGTTTGAACTTGGCCCCAACCTTATTGAAGAATATTTTGGTGTAGTCTCTCTCTCTCTCTCTCTCTCCCTCTCCCTCTCCCTCTCCCTCTCCCTCTCCCTCTCCCTCTCCCTCTCCCTCTCCCCTCCCCCCTCACTCTCCCCCTCCCCCCTCTCTCTCCCTCCCTCCCTCTCTCTCCCTCCCTCCCTCTCTCTCCCTCCCCCTCCCCCTCCCTCCCTCTCCCTCCCCCTCCCCCTCCCTCCCCCTCCCTCCCCCTCCCTCCCTCTCCCTCCCCCTCCCCCTCCCTCCCCCTCCCTCCCTCTCCCTCCCCCTCCTCCTCCCTCTTCTTCTCTTTCTCCCTCTCCCTCTCCCTTTCCTTCTCTCTCTCTCTCTCCTTGTCTTTCTATAAAAAATAAAGAAAGAAAGAAAGAAAAAAGAAATCATTTGGCCAACACAATGCCTCTCAAGTTTCCCTCTTACTTTACCTTCATTTACTAAATAAATTCATGATTTAACTTTAGAATTTAACTCAAACACATTTCAAAGTGAAATCCTTCCTAGACACATAGATAATGACTGAATCTTATAGCATAGTCCCATATCTTATGTCTTTAATAATAATAACATGGTAAAATACAGATGCAGTGATGCAATAATTGTAATACAATAATTGTTGGTATCACCAAGTACTTATTTTTCACCAAACATTATAACAGGTTCTTTGTCTAAACTTTACAACAATTCTTTGATGTAGGTACCGTTGTTGTCCTTTTACTGATGAGGAAATTAGAACAGCACTGCCCAGTAGAAGATAAAGCAAGCTGTACACATAACTCTTACATTTTTCTAGTATCCATATTTAAAGATTAAAGTAATTTAAATGACAGCACATTACATGTGATTAAAGAGAAATGCAGTCTGGGACCAGGTGGTGCACACCTAGTTAAGTGTATACATTGCAGTGCACAAGGACCTAGGTTCAAGCCCTTAGTCTCCACCTGCAGAGGGAAAGCTTCAGGAATGATGAAGCAGTTTTGTGGGCATCTCTCCTTCTCTATCCCCCTTCCTTCTCAATTTCTTTCTGTCCTATCAAAATTAAATAAAGTCTAAAATTTATAAAAGAGAAAGGGAGTCCTATAAAAACAATAAAGTTGAACTTAAAGGAAAATATTTATGATGCTTTTATTTTTCATTTTAATTAAAATACAAACTTAATATTTAGTTCATCAGTCATTCTGTTTATATTTCAAGCATTCAGTAATTTCATTTTGCTAACGACTAATACATTAAATCGCACAACCTGCTGTAGGTCAATCATCCATTCACGTAGAAATAGTTACTAAATATATGTTTAAGGCATGTGCTGTTATAATTTTTGAAGGCATAGCAAGAAAAAAACAAGCAAAACCAACATTCTAGAAAAACTTTTGTAGAGGTTACACATAGACAAATAATTATCAAAACCCAGTTTTAGCTTGTAGTAATTACTGTGAAGAATAAATTAGGTAAGGGAGAGGAGTGGTGATTCACAGAGCGATGTGTATGTAGTTTATTTAGAGTTATAGAGCCAACTACAAGGGTGCAGTTATTGATTGTAGGTGGTGTGCAAAGCAACAGCCCTGGAATGTGGGCTGAGAACAAATAGATGATAATGAGGGAAGGCTAGCCAATAACGGAAGACTATTTTAGCTAACCTATCAAGGCAATGAGGGAACAAGCCACACAATATCTGAAATAAGTGCTATTCAGACAGAATAACCAGTGCAGAAGCTGTAAGATCTGACACTAGTCAGCATGTTGGAAGAGCAGTAAGGTAGTCAGTGTAGAGAGAGTATATGAAACAGGGAATGTACAGTAGGAGATGAAGTCAGTACACTAGGCAGAATCAAGTTCTAACAGTGAGCTGACTCGTCAGGATGAGTAATTTGGGTTTGATTAATATATTGTAAGATGGTAAACACTGTCCCTTTTCTGTTCTCTATTTCCTTATCCCCCACTACCATTCTCTCATTTATCATTAAAGAATAAACCTTGCTATTTTGTTGAGACTAGACTGAATGCACGTGGTAAGTTGCATATTATCAAATCAGTGAGCACATTATTTCAATAATCAAGGTGAAAATGGTGGTAGTTCATTATAGGGTCACAGCAGGAGAAAGAGGGAAAGTTAATCTAAAATATTTTGAAGGTACAACTGATAATATATCCTGGTTGATTAGATGTGGGTTTGAAAGAAGAGTCAGGGGGTTTGGTGGTGGCACAGTGGGTTAAGTGCACGTGGCGCAAAGCACAAGGACCAGCTGTAAGAATCCCGGTTTGAGGCCCCAGATCCCCACTTGCTGGGGAGTAGCTTCACAGGCTGTGAAGCAGGTATGCAGGTGTTTGTCTTTCTCTCCCCCTTTCTGTCTTCCCCTCCTCTCTCCATTTCTCTCTGTTCTATCCAACAACAACATCAATAACAACAACAATAATAACCACAACAATGATAAAAAATAAGAAGAGTCAATGATGAATTCAGACATTTTGGATCAAGTAACCATTTACTGACAAGAGAGGGTTTCAAGGAAGTAGAGTTATAATGGAAGTAATCCCAAATCAAGATTAAATTTTTAGTATATTTAAAGCTAAAAGTAGTTGCAGAGAATGAAGCTGAGCCACTATATTTCACCAAACACAAAAGCAAATTCCAAGTGGATCAAGGACTTGGATGATAGACCAGAAACTATCAGATACTTAAAAGAAAATCTTGGCAGAACTCTTTTCCGTCTAAATTTTAAAGACATCTTCAGTGAAACGAGTCCAATTACAAAGAAGAATAAGGCAAGAATAAACCAATGGGACCACATCAGATTAAAAAAAAACTTCTGCACAGCAAAAGAAACCACTACCCAAACAAAGAGATCCCTCACAGAACAAGAGACTAATAACCAAAATATATAAAGGGCTAGCCAGACTCAACAACAAGAAAACAAATGACCCTATTAAAAAATGTGGAGGGAGAGGACATGGACAGAATATTCACCACAGAAGAGATCTGAAAGGCTGAGAAACATATGAAAAAATGTTGCACTTCACTGATTGTCAGAGAAATGCAAATAAAGACAACAATGAGATACTACTTCATTGCTGTAACAATGTCATACACCAGAAAAGATAGCAGCAACAAATGCTGGAGAGGCTGTGGGGACAAAGGAACCCTCCTGCATTGCTGGTGGGAATGGCGATTGGTGCAACCCTTGTGGAGAGAGAGCAGTCTGCAGAACTCTCAGAAGGCTAGAGATGGACCTACTCTATGACTCTGTAATTACTCTCCTGGGAATATACCCTAAGGCACCCAACACACCCATCCAAAAAGGTCTGTGTATACATATGTTCATAGCAGCACAATTTGTAATAGCCAAAAAAGCAACCCAGGTGTTCAACAGCAGATGAGTGGCTGAGCAAGTTGTGGTATATATGCACAATGGAATACTACTCAGCCATTAAACATGGTGATTTTTTTCCTCTGAAGGGAGGCTGGACAACATACTCTATGCTACACCTGAGGAAGATGGGTTCTAAAACTGGTGCAGTTTGGAACATTCTTTCTCATGACCACAGAATGTGAGCTCAGATCTGTAGGGATGCAGAGGTCACATAGGCTCCTAAGCTGAATATAGGTCCCAGATCACATCAAATCTATAGGGTTTATAGTCAGCAATATTTATACACCTATCCCATATTTGAGAGCTACTCTCTTCCCTGATCCAGCTTTCTGGTCCTTTTTCCAGCCATGACATCATCTCCCCAGACAATAACTTGGACCCACCTGCATATCAGATGTCAAGCTTAGGAAAAAACCAACAACAACAACAACAAACACTAGTATAGTCTGGGCCCTTTGGAATATAACTAAAATAAGCTTTACTAACTATCTACAAAATGGAAAGCACCAAATCTTTATCTGCACTATTCTAGCTTTTAGGTTCATGATTAGTCAACAATTTGTTAGGCTTTATATGTTAACTTTTCTTTCAGCCACCAGGTTCCAGATGCTAAAATAATGCCAACCAGACTTCCCTGGGCAGAAAACCCCACCAATGTGTCCTAGAGCCCTGCTTCCCCAGAGCCCCGCCCCACTAGGGAAAGAGAGAGGCAGGCTGGGAGTATGGATCAACCTGTAAACACCCATGTTCAGCAGGGAAGCAATTACAGAAGCCAGACTTTCCACCTTCTGTACCCCATAATGACCCTGGGTCCATACTTCCAGAGGGATAAAGAATAGGAAAGCTATCAGGGGAGGGGATGGGATATGGAGTTCTGGTGGTGGGAATTGTGTGGAGTTGTATCCCTCTTATTATATGGTTTTTGTCAGTGTTTCCTTTTTATAAATAAAAATTAAAAATGATGATTTTACCATTTTCAGCCCTTCTTAGATGGAGCTTGAAGAAATCATGTTAAATGAAATAAGCCAGAAACAGAAAGATGAATATGGGATGATTTCACGTACAGGTAGAAGTAGAAAAACAAGATAAGAAGAAAAAAATACTAAGCAGAAGTTGGAATGAAGTTGGTGTATTACACTAAAGTAAAAGACTGTGAGATGGTAATGGGGAGATTCAGGTCCTGGTCCATGATGGCAGAGGACCTAGAGGGGGTTGTATTATTATGTGGAAAACTGGGAAATGTTATGCATGTATAAACTATTCTATTTTACTGTAGGCTATAAAACATTAATCTACAATAAAAAAATAAAGTTAAATGTAACTATTGTGGTCTGGAAGGTGGTGCAGTGGATAAAACATTGGACTCTCAAGCATGAGGTCCTGACTTCTATCCCCGGTAGCACATGTACCAAAGTGATGTCTGGTTCTTTCTCTCTCCTCCTATCTTTCTCATTAATAAATAAATGAAATCTTTAAAAAACATTAAAAGTAACTATTAAATGACTAACTGGAGTGTTGAGTCTGTAATTAAAGTGACATATCAAGCCTCAAACAATTAATATCAATATATTAGTAAATAAAATGATGTTTATGGTCATAGAACTGGCAGAAATCATCTGAAGGGCAAATACAGTTAAAGATGATGAGAAGATCCCCAGGACTGATGTGTGAACTATGAGGGACCAACAAAGGAGCATGAAAAAATAGTAACAGGGGAAGCAGAATTCTGGTAGTGGTGATCGTGTGGAATTATATCTGTCTTATCCTATGTTCTTGTTGATATTTTTTATTTTATAATTAAATTTTTTAAGAAGCCAGAAAGAGTGACCAAGTGATGAGAGTGTTTGAAATCTAAACGTTAAGGGCAGAACTGGGATTATAAGTAAGTTTTTTTTTTCCTATTACCACACATTTCACTTACGTGAAATGGAGTACTCTCTTTTCCTATTAGAATTTAAGACAAAGAGGAGGGGGGTTACTGTCTTGTTCCCAATTGCACTGTGTGATCTTATCACTATTTTCTGTAAGTGAATGAGTATTTACTTTAGAGATATGGAAACCAAGTCCCAAGGAGATTGGTAATGAATTGACTACAAGTGGGTATAGAACTCAGATAAGCTGGTTGCTCAAATGTTTTCCTATTGTCACATTAAAAATTATTTATTATTAATAGTTTGGTACAAAACTGTAACATTACAATGTATAGTTCTATATCCATCCACCACCAAAGTTCTGTATCCCCCCAACTCCCAACAATAGTCTTACTTATAAGTCTTACAAGCTTATATCCCATAACTTCTTTAGCTAGTCATCTGTTGATGGGCAATTAGACTGCTTTGACTCTTTTTGGCTATTGTGAATAATGCAGCTATGGACATGGGAGTGCATATGTGCCTTCTAATTAATGTTTGAGTGTCCACTGGATAAATGCCTGAGTGATATTACTGAGTGGTCATAAAGCAATTCCATTTTCACTTATTTAAGGACTTTCCATATAGTCTGCACCAGTTTGCATTCCCTACAGCAGTGAAGTAGAGTTCCTTGTTCTCCACAACCTCTCCAATACCTGTCGTTTCCTGTTTTGTTGACATAAACCATTCTCTCAGGTGTGAAATGGTGTCTCAGTGCAGTTTTAATTTGCATTTCTCTAATGATAATAGAAATGGAGTATTTCATGTGTCTGTGGACCATATGTATCTATTCTTTAGGAAACTGTTTAGGTCTTTGACCACTTTTTTATTGGGTTATTTTAGCTTCTTTTATAATCTGTACAAATTTTGTATGGATGTTTGATATAACTTGCTTGTCTGATGTGTGATGTGAAAGTATCTTCTCCCATTTACTGAATTGCCTGGTTATTCATCTGTAGTGTGCTTTTGATGTGTAGAAGCTTTTTAGTTTCATGTAATCCCATTTATCTACTCTTGTTTTCATTTCCCATGCCTAACTGGTTCAGTCTCCAAATGCATATTTGAAGTGAAAATCCTACAAAGTTTCACCAACATTTTCTTCTATAAATTTTAGAATTCCTAGTCTAATATCTTGATCTTTAACCTAGTTTAATTTGACCTTGGTGTATGGAGTTAGGTGGTGTTCTAGTTTTACTTTTCTACATGTGGTTGTCCAGTTTTTCCAGTGCCATGTGTTGAAAAGATCATTTTATTCCATCGAATGGTTTTGGCCCCTTAATCATATATTAGATGGTTGTATGTGTGTGGGCCTATTTCTGAACTTTTGATTCTGTTCCATTGATCCAAGTGTCCATTTTTTTATTCCAGCACCATACTGTTTTGATTACTATTGCTTTGTGGTATAAACTGAAAGTGGGGAGTGTGATATCTCCGTATTTTTTTCCTTTTAAATCAGAAGTACTTTGGCAATTTGTAGCCTTTTGAGGCTACACAAATTTTTGATAAGTTGTTCAATTTGCTTGAAAAATGCTATTGGAATTTTGATAGGGATCGCATTGAAATTGTAGATTGTTTTTGATAGAATGGCCATTTTAATGTTTATTCTTCCAATCCAGGAACAAGGAGTGTTTTTCCACTTCTGTGTATATTTCTCATTTCTTTTTTTTAAAGCTTTGCCATACATATCTTATTATTTTTAAATTTTTATTTATTTTTATTTTTATTATTTTTTTTGTCTCCAGGGTTGTTGTTGGGGCTTGGTGCCAGGACTATTAATACACTGCTTCTGGAGGCTATTTTTCACCATTTTTGTTGCCCTTGTTGTGGTTGTTGTTGTTGTTGGATAGGACAGAGAAATCGAGAGAGGAGGGAAAGGCAGAGAGGGGGAGAGAAAGATAGACACCTGCAGCCTGTTTCACCACTTGTGAAGCGACTCCCCTGTAGGTGGGGAGCTTGGGGCTTGAACCGGGATCCTTACACCAGTCCTTGAGCTCTGTGCCAAGTGTGCTTAACCGGCTGCATTACCGCCCAGCCCCCTCCTTCTCTACTTCTTTTAGTAATGTCTTATAGTTTTCATTGTAAAGGTTCTTCACATCATTCATGAGATTCATCCAAAAGTATTTTATCTTTTTAAGTTAAATTGTAAATAGGATTCTTTTATTTTCCTTTTCTCAGACTCTTTGTTTGTATACAGAAATGCCACAGATTTATATATATTTATTTTGTATACTGTTACTATACTGAAATTATTATTTCCAGTAATTTTTTTTGGTGGAGTCTTTGAGGTTTTCTAGGTATAATATCATGTCATCTGCAAAAGTGATAGCTTGATTTCTTCTTCTCCAATCTTAATTTGATATCTCTTTCTTGTCTGATTATATTTGCAAAGACCTGGAGAACTATATTGAATAACAGTGTAGATGGTGGACATCCTTGTCTAGTTCCTCAATTTAGGGGGAAAGTCTCAGCTTTTCCCCATAGAGAATGATGTTACCTATGAGTTTGTTGTAAATGGTCTCTATTATGTTGAGAAATGATCCTTCTATTCCCAGTTTCTGGAGAGTTTTTTCATGAATGGGTGTTGGATCTTGTTAAATGCCTTTTCAGCATCAATTGATATGACTATGTGATTTTTATCTTTTTGTTGATATGATAGATTGCATTAATTGATTTGTGGATCTTGAACCATCCCTGTTTCCCAGGGATGAATCTCACTTGGTCTTGGTGTGAATTATTCTCTGGATGCATTGTTGGATTCCATTTGCCAAGATCTTGTTCAGAATCTTTTCATCAGTGTTCATCAAGGAGATAGGTCTATAGTTTTATTTTCTGATAGAGTCCCTCCCTGCTTTGGGAACCAAAGTGATGTTTGCCCTATAGAAAGTGTTTGGTAGTGTTTGTCCTTCTTCCATTTTCTGGATGAACTTGCAGAGAATAGGTGTTAGTTATTCTTTGAAATATAAGTTATTTTATAGAATTTGTTAGGTTTTATTCTTGGGTAGATTTTTGACTACCAATTCAATTTCTACTCTAGTGATTGGCTTGTTTAAGCTATCTACTAAGGGGGGTTAGGCTTGGAAGGTGCTACAATTCTAGAAATGTATACATCTCTTCTAGATTGTCCAGTTTATTTCCATAGAGATGTTCATAATATCTACATATGATTGTATCTCCCTATCTTCAGTTGTGATTACATCTCTCTCATTCCTGATTGTTTTAATCATAGGTTTCTCTCTTTTGTTTTTTGTGAGTCTAGCCAGTGGTTTACCTGTCTTATTTTTTCCTTTCAGTATAACAGCTCTTGGTTTCATCAATCTTTTGGACTCTCTCTTTGGATACTGTTTCATTAATTTCTGCTCTGATTGTGACTATTTCCTTTTTTCTGCTGACCTTTAGGTCTCTTTGTTGCTCCTTTTCTAGTTGGCTCATTTGTTATATTTCGTAGCTTATTTGAGTTCTTCAATGATTGTTAATATTGGTCTTTATTGCTATAAACTTCACTCTTAGGATGGTTTTTGCTGCATCCTACAGGACCTGAGAGTTGGTCTGTCTACATTTTCATTGTTCTCTAAATAATTTTTAATTTCTCTTTTGAATTCTTCCATGACCCAATTATTATGTATTATGTATTATTCAGAGGTGTATTGTTCAGTCTCCATAGTTTGGGTGTATTTCTTTCTTTCATGTGTGTGTGTGGTTGATTTCTAACCTTACTGTCTCATGACCAGAAAAGATGCTTTTCATGATTTCAATATTCACTTATTTATTAAGACTTTTTATTAAGGTCTTTGTGTCCCAGTACATGGTCAATCCTTGGGAATCTTCCATGTGCACTTGAAAAGAATGTATATTCTTTTATGGGGGGACAAAAGGTTCTGAATATATCTGTTAAGTTTATCTTGCCTATGACTGCATTTAAGGCCTCTGTGTCTTTGTTTACTTTTTGTCCTGATGATCTGTATCTTGTTGTGAGTGGTGTGTTGAGGTCTCCAACTAATAGTGCTGTTATTGATGTTTCCCTGAAGGTCAGTAAATATATTTGGGTGCACATATATTGGGAACATACATATTGACAATAGTTATGTCTTGCTGTTGTATTGGTTCTCTGACCAATATGTAATGTCTATGTCTGTTATTATTTACCTTCTTTGTCTGAAAGTCTAAATTATCTGATATTATAGTAGCTGTTCTGTGCTCTTATTTGCAGTATTGGCTTAGAATACATTGTTTCAGCCTGGCACACCCAGAGTTTCTGTTTATCTTTCTTTTGGATGTGTGTTTACAGAAGACTCAGAAAAGATGAGTCTTACTTTTTGATAAATTCAATCACTTTGAATCTTTTGACTGGAGAATCTAAGCTATTCACATTTATGGTGATTATTGATAAATGTTATTTGCTCATACCATTCTGAATTTTGTTTCAAGGTTGCTCTAATTTCTTGTTGACTCTTCTCCTGTTTTTTATTTTATGTGGATGGATTTATGTAATGGTCTTGCCTACTGTATATGTTTCCTATTAATCACTATGATATATTTTGTTTTGTGGTTATCATGAATATTGTGTCTAATTTACAATATATACAATAGTTTTGTTTTTTTTTCAAGTCAGCCTTGGTTCACCAACACTGGCGTGTGCCCCTCTCTCCCCTTTCCTATGTCTATCCTTTCTTGTTGTTGTTCTGTTCCACATTCTATTCAAATACTAATCATCTCATTAAAAGTTGGAATTCAAGGAATACCAAAGGAGACCACCTGGGACCACAACAAGACAGGACTAGAATGACCTCAGGAAGCCACCAAATCACTGGTGAGTGCAAAAACGTTTGCCTCATGGACAAAGAGGAGACTAGGGAGAGATTAAGTGGCTGGTAACAGTCCAGCAATTTACCAGTTGAGACACCAACTCCAGTCTGTTTCACCAACAAAAAGATGGCTGAAGGGAGGATAGGACTCCCCAGAGACTCACCAAATGCAACAGTGAGTCTCCATTGCTACTGTCCTCAGAGTCTGGAGCAGCGGCTGGGAGGCCCTGTGCTGACACTAGGGGACAGAGAACTAACCAGGAAACTCAGGAGAAAATCTATACTTCGGTGGCCTACCAGTGGGGCTGTGAGAGTCTCTTTGCATAACCACTGGATTATCTCTGCCACACCCTGCTTTATTTCTTGGTCAGGAGTCAGTGATTAAGCTAAGAAGTCTACTTATAGTTTAAAAGCCCTTCAGGCTCCCATAGCCTACAGGGAAGAAAAATAACATAAGAGACTTTTAAGCCACTGAGCACCAACTCAGGGATTAAAATAATATTGAAACAACTGTCAGTTTCCACAACTGTGAACACTTTAATTACCTTACTTAGACACAAGTCAATCCAGGCAAGAGTGATCAGTAATTTGAAAAGTACTGAGAGAGGAACCTCATAACATACTATATAGAATGGTTAAACCAACAAGAAGAAATATTGGAGAAATGAACCAGGACAAGACTTCAGCTAAAATTCCCCCAAAGTCTGAAGCACAAAATAATGAGGTCAACATCCAAACACTATTTAAGGAAATAATCACAGGAGTGAGTAAAGAGTTTGAAAGAATTGTCATCAGAAATGCAGAAACAACCAATGAGACTGTGGAAGAAAACACTAATTATCTCAAGGTTATTAGAGAGCTGAAAGCTGAAATCGCTGAGTTAAGAACACAGCTAGCTGAACAAGCTAAAACAGTATCAGAACAGGGCAACAAAATAGATGAACTCCAGAAAACAGTCGAGGGGAGAGAGAATAGAAAAAATGAGGCTGAAGACAGAATTAGCAAGATCAAGGATGAATTGGAGACAACTAAAAAAGAAGTAAGAGATCTCAAGAAGAGTTTAAGAGATACTGAAAACAACAACAGAGACCTCTGGGATGACGTCAAAAGAAATAATATACACATTATTGGCTTACCAGAGGAAGAAAGAGAGGGAGGGGAAAAGTTATAATTCCTTTGCCTCTTCTTATCATTTGGAACTCCTATCAGAATTTCTTGCAAGGCAGGGTTGGTAGTGGAAAATTCCTTCAGTTTCTGAATGTTTGAAAAGATTTTTATTTTCCACTCATATTTTAAGGATAATTAACAAGTTACAGAATTCATGGGTGGCAGTTCTTATCTTTAATACTTCGAATATGCCATTCCACTCTCTCCTTGCCAGTAGAGTTTGTGATGAGAAATCTGATGAAAGCCTAATTGTTCTACCATTGTATATGACTTTCTTCCTGTCCCTTGTAGCCTGCAATATTTTTTCCTATTCTGTGTTTTGATAGTTTTCCAGTAATGTGTCTTGGTGTGTGTTGTTTTGGATTCAGATATTTAGATATGCATTCACATTCTTGAATTTATATATTTTGAGCATTTCTCAGCTTTGGAAATTTTTCTGTTAAAATTTCTTTGAATATGTTCTCTACTTCTCTCTCTCTCTCTCTCTCTCTCTCTCTCCCTCTCTTTTATTCCTTAGGGACCTCAATAACCATGATGTTCATCTTTCTGATGGAGTCTGCCATTTCATTGAAAAGTGCTTCATTTTTTCCCAACCTTTCCTCTCCAAGAGTTTTAAATCACAGAATGTGGTGGTTTTGTCTTCTAGTGTTGATATTCTCTCTTCTATCTGGTTAAATATACTTCCAAAGCCTCTTAGCTCAACCTGAACTGCACTCAAAGTATCTTTTATGCCCTGCAAATCTGTTTGGAGGTTTTTGGTTTTTTTTTTATACTTTTTAATTCTTTGGTAAAATTATCACTTCATTCTTGATTCTTTTTTGTTTTATTCACTTAATTATTGGATAGAGACAGAGATAAATTGAGAGGGGAGGGGAGGTAGAAAGGGAGACAGACAGAGAGACACATGCACCCCTGCTTCACCACTTGTGAAGCTTTCTCCCTGCAGGTGGTAGGTGACCAGGGGCTTGAACTTGGATCCTTGCACAGCTGTAATGTGTGTGCTTAATCAAAGTTGCACCACGGCCTGGCCCAATTCTTGAATGTTAACTTCAGTCTCTTGAATTGATTTTATAATGAGTTTTCTGAACTCTATCTCAGTAAAATTTTCTAGATATATTTCTGTCTGTCTGGTCATTTTGGGTTTCTGTAATGCTGTCCGTATATTTCTCATTTTCCTCACTTAGTGTGGATTTTTTTTCCTTGTGCCAGCAGGAAGCACTGTGGCTAAGGCATTTGACTTCCTTGTTTTTATATCTTGGTAGTTGGGGAGAAGGATTTTATCCTCAGTCATTGGGCAAGATCTGTGACCTAGATGTCAATATAAGTTCTTCCTGCTGCTCTTCCAGCCTCTTTGGGGCAACAGAAAGAAGTCACAGTTATAAATTGAGTTTTTAGGTGGTTGTCTTCTCTTCTTCTTCTTCTTCTACTACTACTATGATGACTACTTCTTCTACTACTACTACTTCTTCTTCTTCTTCTTCTTCTTCTTCTTCCTCTTCTTCTTCTTCTTCTTCTTCTACTTCTTCTTCTTCTTCTCCTCCTCCTCCTCCTCCTCCTTCTCCTCCTCCTCCTCCTCCTCCTCCTCCTCTTCCTCCTTCCTCTTCCTCCTCCTCATCCGCCTTTCTTCTTTCTTTTCAATAGTCTTTTTGTTACTAAAACTCAATCCCGGAAGGGTTGTATCTCAACTCAATCTAATTTGGTGCCTGCCATCTCTAATCCCTGATTTTTAGACCTGAAAATTGTTTACTCACCTTTCAGTCCTCAAACCTCATGTATTTGTATTTACCTGTGGCTTAGGTAATTTTCTCTCTCTCTCTCCTTTTTTTTTTATTAATTTTTTGCAATTACACTGTCCTTTCTTAACTCAGACCCAAAAGTGGTGCATCCCAGCTGCGACTCTGGCACCAGCCATCCCTGAATATTGTCTTTTAGTCTAGGAGTCACTCCCTCAGCACCTTTCTGTCCACTAACAACACATGTCTGTACTCACCTATGGCTTGGTGAGTTTGAGGAGATTCTGGTCATAACTTTTTGAGTTTTCAGGTGATCTTCATGGCTTTTCCTAGTTGATTGGGGGAGTGCAAGAACTCAGCAGCTTCTATGTCATAGCCATACCTCCCTCCAGTTGTGACTTATAGGCTTGTATCTTGACCCCCATTTCTTTTGTCCAGAAAGTTAAGCATCCAAGCCAATATCTGTTTCTTAAGAGAAGCTCAATGGTCAATTACAATTTTTTTGGTGCCATATACTTGACTCCAATTTATTTCACAAATCTAAGCAAGTTTAAGAATACTGATGAATTATATTATACCTGTCTGCTTTGATTTTTCTATTTTAATGCATTTTCTGTTCATTATGGCCATCCTCCTTTTTACCCTAAGAAAACATTTAAAAGATAAATAAATATAATTTATCTTCCTATTCCCTGACATGGTTTTCTTCTGCTGACTGTGCTTCCCATAAAATTGATTTAAGATACCTACTAGACTTTAAATTGATTGCAAACTACCTTTAACTTCTATTGCTTTATTTTTCCTCTAGCAACTTTCTTAACATAGATGGCTAAATGGGAAAAATCTTCCTCTTTCTATCTCTTCACTGAAAATTTTCTCCTAATCACATTCCTAAGAGTACATGCAAATCAATTATTTTTCTCTTTCTTTTTTACTAAAGAGGCTAGAAGTGGTTTTTCTTATTGTAAAATAAATTCATATCCATTAAAAGTAACTTGAAAGACACAGAAACATCAATATATGCACAAAAAATAAAATTCCAGAAAAATTCAATTCTGCAATCTGAAAGAAAGGTTTTAAAAATGTTAGGATGCTCTATTACATGTCATATGTCTGTATTTGAGTGCATATGTGTATGTATATGTGAGTTCATGTAATTGTGGTACTTATTTGTTGTGAGTCATACAAAGTTTAGTTTACTACATAAACTTTCTTATTATCATTATTATTTACTTTATGGGGGTCAGTTAATGGATTGTGGGTTAATTGTTGACATGTGGGTACAATTTCTCATTTCCCTGAGATAAGTGTCTGTAGATCATTCTCAATGCCAACTTAGATCTTTTTCTATCATCCTACACCAAGAAGAGAAAGACCTTTGAGGAATGAGAGATGGGAGGGGGGAGTCTTCTGGTTCTAGGACATGATCTTAGCATTCTTAAATATTGTTTAGTAGCTAAATACTCCTTTGTAACAAAATTGTCACTCTAATTCCTGCAGAGAGATATGTGTTCCCAATTCCATGGCCATAACTAATATTGGACTCAACAATTTTGTTTATAATGTGCATTTAGTGTTTAGAGTGATTTTTAAATGACTCCCCAAGGTGGAATCATTCACCAAGTCTCTGAAGTAGAATCACTTATTCAGTCAACAATCACAGGAAGTTAAGTGAACTGGAACACCTTGAACATGTTTTTTATATATATAAATACTATACCATCTGGTTATCCTTTGATGGGCATTTAGATTGTTCCCATTCCTTGCCAATTGTGAATGAATGAACATAGATAATTATTTTTAGTGAAATAAGGAAGGAAAAGGCAAGGGATAGTTTCACTCATGTGTATAACATAGAGCATTCAAAAACAAAATAAAAAAAAATGTCTCTAAAACTTTTTGAGAGTTATGACTGGTTATTGTGGGTAGAGAGGGGAGGTGTTCCAGAATGCTGGTGGTAGGTATGACATGGAACTGTATTCCTATAATCTTATAAACAATTATAAGATATATAACAGTTTATTTATTCATGTATTGGATGAAAACATAAATTGAGAGGAAACGGGCACTCCTTCACTTCTTGCGAAGCTTCCCCTATAGAGGTGAGGACTGGGGGCTTTGAACCTGGGCTGTTGGGTTTGGTAATATGTGTGCTCAGCCAAATGCACCACTACTTGGGACCTAAAATCTCTATTAAAAAAATAAAATGTCTGCTTTCTCCCTCAAAAAATATTATGCCATTTTAAAATTCTATTTCTGCCCATAGCAGCATTTATTGCTAGCTAGTAGTCTCTTTTTACTTCAATTATGCTAATTTTATAAGATAAAAAAGGTACTATATTTATAAATTTGCATCTACATGATGTTAAACTTGAATATTTCCACATATCTATTTAATCTTTGTATTAACAATTTTATTCATGGCCTTTCCTCACATACATGATATAGTATCAAAATATTCTTATCAATTTATTTAATAGTTCTGAAATAAACATATTGCATTTGTCAAATATTTATATGTAAATATGTTTTACAAGCTTAATTTTGTGTTTTCATGTTGTTTATGGTGAGGATTTTAATATAGATTTGAGAGGGTCAGTACATTCTAAAAGTAAATATTTATGGTAGATATTTTAAGAAGTATAAATACAGCATGAAAAAATGAAATTCTCCCGCATACCTTTGATAATTATTTCAACTTAGCATTTTTCTTTTATTCTTATGTACTTCAGTATGTTTTATAAAAATAGTCTGTGAGCATAAACTCTACTATCCTATTTTCACTTAAAATGCTAAAAATTTATTCAGTGCCATAAAATATACTTCATTATCATTTTAATGTTAACATAAAATGGATAGAGTTTATTTATCTAGACAATTGTTGAAACTTTTCTTTTCTTAATATTTCACTATTATAAAGATACTCAAACATTTTTATGGTTAAATTTTGGGCATTTCTATAATTACTGAAGACAAATTTCCAGAAAACAACTCATATATTTAATGGTATTTTAAGCCTTTTCACATTGAATAGTGGATTTTTAAATTATTCTCTAAAAGTGAACCTTAAGTTAATGACTTGGGATTTATTATATCTTAAAATTACAAATATTTTACATATTACTTAAATGAATTTAAAAGGAACAATTTGCTAACAGTGCATGTTTTGGAAGCACAAATAAACCCCCAGTTGGTAGGATCTCACACCTCCATTTGCCTCAGCATTAGTTGAAAACTTATATATGGAGTGCCACATGGTGGCACACCTGATTGAGCCCACATGTTATAGTGCTCAAGGACCCTGCCCTTAGTTCCTACCTGCAGGAGGAATACTTTGCAAGTGCCAACGCAGTGCTGCAGGTGCCTCTCTTTCTCTCCCTATATATATCTCCCCCTACCCTCTTGATATGTGGCTGTCCCTATCCAACAAATAAACATTTATATATATATATATATATATATATATATATATATATATATATATATATATATATATGGCTTCTTTGCAAAATTTACTAGAGAAATTTATTTTTAAAATATTTTCTCTGTTTACATCTACTTGTCATTGCTCTCAGAAAATCTTGTCTTCCAGAACCAACTGGAGGTACAGTAGACTGATAATGTATCTATAAATGTTTACATGTACCAAGCACTTACCAACATTCATTATTTCATTTAAACTCAAAATAGGCTCATGTTGCCATAGAGGTTCTATTACACAGGGTGTCATTACAGGTCTGGTATCTATTTCCCTCCAAAGGAACATGAGTCTTACTGCTCTGTGCTGTCTCTTCATGAGACTCTAATGCTTCAACATGAATTGCGCTTCTTAACATACAATTTATCCTATCAGCTTAAACTTGTATTTATATTAATAACTGACTTTTCAACATTGAACACAGATTTTTCTCCCAGTTGTTAAATCCTTGAATGTCATTTGTTGTGCTCACTATGCCTGTTTTCAAAATGACTGATTAAAATAAGCAAGAACAGAGAAAAATCTAAGCTCATTAAAGAAAGGACTCCAAAAGATGGTAAAGGGCAAGAAGAGAAACAGAGAAATTTTGGAATGCCAATGTAATGGTCAAGAACTATTCATACATGGCTTTCCAGCCTATTATTTGCTGTGGCTTATTTGTCTACAAACCTTAGCCTTTGTCCATTGGATAGAATTACTGGACCTGGTCTTTTTTCTTTTTAATTTTTTATTTTATTTTATTTTATTTAAGAAAGGAGACATTAACAAAATCATAGGATGGGGGTACAACTCCACACAATTCCCGCCACCCAATCTCCATATCCCCTCCCCTCCCCAATAGCTTTCCCATTCTCTATCCCTCTGGGAGCATGGACCCAGGGTTGTTGTGGGTTGCAGAAGGTGGAAGGTCTGGCTTCTGTAATTGCTTCCCCGCTGAACATGGGCGTTGACTGGTCGATCCATACTCCCAGTGTGCCTCTCTCTTTCCCTAGTAGGGGGGATCTCTGGGGAACCGGAGCTCTAGGACGCATTGGTGGGGTCTTCAGTCCAGGGAAGCCTGGCCGGCATCCTGATGGCATCTGGAACCTGGTGGCTGAAAAGAGAGTTAACATACAAAGCCAAACAAATTGTTGAACAATTATGGACCTAAAGTCTGGCATAATGGAGAGGAAGTGTTAGGGGGGTACTCACTGCAAATTCTAGTGTACTTCTGCTTTCAGGTATATATTTGCCCTAGTTTAAGGATATGTGTGAACATGTGCTCTATCTCCTGGAACCTGGTCTATATCTAGGTTTTGGGACTTTGTTAGGAAGTGAACCACCTGGGATGGAATTAGAGAATACTATGAAAGGAAAGGTCTCACCCGAGTGATGAAGCTGAAGGGTTGTTGTTCCACGTGTGAAGTCTCTGGACAGTCTGAAGTGAAGTATGCTGGGGTGGCACTTGTTGCGTTGATTAGGTTGTGATCAGTGGATGCAGTATTATTTGATAAGAATTGGGAGAAGCATACGGGAAAGTGGGCCCTACCCTAGGGTCCCAGGACTGGGGGAAGTTTAGGCTCTATAGTGGAAATGTGAGGTTCCTGCTGTCTTAGGGTTCAAGAAGACAATGGATAGTTACTGTTATCATCACATTATTTGGTAATTGGGTTAACTTTGAAAGGTCCCTAGTCTTTTCATCTTGAATTACCTATTCTCTCTCCCATCTGGACTATACTAGTCTCATTCTCATCTGCCAGTTCAAGAGACACTTCTCTGGAGAACTATGACTTTCTTCCCCACTTTGCTTCTATAGTTTTTTGTACATGATTCTCAATAAGGGTGATTACATAGCTCTACTTTGTTTACTAATGAATTATGTAGTGACTTTTAGGCACAGCTGTTTCAGTTAGCAAATCTACTTTACTTTTTTTCAAAATGGGTGAAGAAATAATCCTGAAGAATAAAAATATAGACACCAATAAAGTTGAGGGATCACATGTTGTCTGAGCCTCTGGTTATTGCATTTTTGTAAGCACCATTAGGTCCATTCATTAGTTCCATTTTTGAGGTTAAGCTCACCAGAACCTTTTTTACTACTATCCACAAAGCAACCCTCAGTACTGTTCAGAGTAAGTTAGAGATGAAGAGTGTGCAATACAGATTTTAGGATTTCTTGGGTGAAGTCATTTGAATACAAAGTTGTCGTTTTTCAACTCTGGGAAGAAAAATTATTCTAGAGAAAAATATTTTTCTATAGAAATCTTCACTTAGTTGGTATCAAGACTGGTTTTATATGTGGTCAGAAAAGCCTATACAAGATAGGAATTACTCCTACTTCATACTGCCGGGAATGAAGACTCAGTGAGATTCAGTACCATATCCAAGGTAGCATGAGGAAGGACAGCATGTACCTGCAGTCACAACTTTTTTTTTCTTTCAAATTGCCTCGCCTGTTCACTATACCACAGTGCCTCCCCCCCCCCCACCAGGTAACACCCTATCTCTCTCCCTTCACCAGTTCTTTACACGATTCAATCTCCCTTTATAAGAGAGAATATTTAGACAGAACAACACAGTGTCTTTTGCTTTTTATTAGTAATTTGATATTGATTTTCAAAATCATAAGATACCAGTGATGGGGTGTCGGGCGGTGGCGCAGTGGGTTAAGCGCATGTGGCGCAAAGCGCAAGGACCGGCATAGGGATCCCGGTTCGAGCCCCCGGCTCCCCACCTGCAGGGGGGGGGTCGCTTCACAGGTGGTGAAGCAGGTCTGCAGGTGTCTATCTTTCTCTCCCCTACTCTGTCTTCCCCTCCTCTCTCCATTTCTCTCTGTCCTATCCAACAACGAATAGCGTCAACAAGGGCAATAATAATAACCACAAGGAGGCTACAACAACAAGGGCAACAAAAGGGGAAAATAGTGGCCTCCAGGAGCGGTGGATTCATGGTGCAGGCACCAAGCCCAGCAATAACCCTGGAGGAAAAAAAATAAAAAATAAAAAATAATTTAAAAAAAGATACCAGTGGTATAATTCCATTTTTCCATCTGTACTTGTGTGAAAAGTGCACTTGTGAAGTACTTATACAAGGTCCTCTACCCGTGGTATTTACATAAGAGTTTAAGGAGGTGGGAGAGGGGTCCGGTGGTTACATACCCAATTCAGTGTATTTGTTAGCATTCACAAGGACCCAGATTCAAGTCCCTGGTCTTCAGGGAGGGCTATTAGGCACTTTTATTTTGAGTCATCTTCACCTGTGATGGGGAGGCTTCACAAGTGGTGATGTAATGCTGATGGTGTCTCTTGTTCTCTCTCTACACTCTTATCTCCCTCTCCCATCTCAGTTTCTCTCTCTACCTAATGAGTAAATATTTAAGTAGTTAACTAATATATATTTTATGAATTTCTAGGCAGTGATCTCCCAGCCTGGAGTTCTAAGACTGGACAAAAATAAGCAGTTTGGTGTAAAAGTCTTATTCTAGACAGCAAGGAACTTAATAATTTCACTGTTCTTGGCGAATACTTTGTTCTTTGATCTTGCTTTTGGGGCACAAATATGTGAATATCCTTAGCATTATTTCAGTTCATTACAAACCCTCAGTGAATGAATGCTGTGCCCCTTTCCCCTCATCAGATGTTATGAAAGATCTCTCCAAGTTAGTAAATCCATACAGGAGTATTATGATAATGAATTCCTAGATTTCATTTCTTTTTCATTACACATTATTTGTTGACTTAGTTCATAATAACCTAGGTTTGGTTTTCATCTGATTTTCATAATCATAAATTTTCAAAGCTGGAACAAATTTCAGAAATAGTCTAATCCTCTTATTTGAGCTGTGAATGAGTTAGCACCTTAGTGGAGAGAGGAAGGAAACTGACTTGATCAAGGTCATACTGCAAGTAATCATAGAGAGAGCCATCCCTATTTTCTGACCCATTCCAAGACTCATAACCCACATCTTCTCCACCCTCCAGCTGCCCCTGATATGTTCCAGCCTGCAAAGCAGCATGGTTTGCTTTTCTTATGTTAACATTATTCTAGCATGTAATGTCTGTATTTAAGGCAATGACCTGAGAAATACTTTTATTTCTAGTGATGCACTGATTTTGCAGGGTTTATTAATTTTATTTATGTATTTGATCTCTCAAATGAAATAATAAACTAATTAGTGATACAATTTACTGGTGTGCTCTGCCAAGGGTGTTTTATAGCCTCAGAGCAAGCATGTCTAACTGTGGTGTCAGCAGATCTGCTTTCTGCCCTGCTGCCCTTAATTTCAGTCATCAGGCACACACACACACACACACACACACACACACACACACACACACACACACACCAGACAGCCCTATGCTGGATACTTGTTCCTCAAGGGTGTATCTGGAAACATCAGTACATATGGGAAAATAAAAATCACCCGGAGACCCTAGATAGTATTAAAGAGACAGGTTGTTTTAGTTGGCCTAACAGGATGGTGGGGAGTCATCCAAGAGAACAGAACATCCAGTAAGTTACCTGAAGTATCTAGAATGAGAATTTTCAGAAAATGAGGGAGGGAAATTATATGGATAAATGAATTGGAAGTCACAACTAAGGAAACTCACATCCCACCAAAACCAAGAGCTAAGCACAAAGCAGGACAGGGGAATCAATACCAAGACAAGTGACATAGGAACATAGCAAGATTCAAGGACAGAATAGGGGCCTGAAGACCCAGAGGCAGTGGAACAAATGGGACAGTAGTGTCAACTGTATTGTTCAGGCTTTGAAGTGAAGTACATGAACTTCCTTCAAGATATACCCCATTTATGTTTTCTTAAGTCTGTACTTATCTAAGACTTAGAATCAATCATATTCTCCTGTGACTGTTAAATCGTCTATCCCTATTTGACTGTGAGTGATATTCTCTCACCAGGATCTAGAATTGTGTCTAGAATCTAGTGGAGTAAAATAAACATTTGGTGAATGAAAGCATAGATGGATAAATAACTAGGTTAATGAACTCGGATGTTAACTCAGCAAAGCTACTGTGAACCTATCATTTATTAATAATTCATACTCTTTGCTGTACAAGAAGTAGGACTGAAGAGTTAATATTAACTATTTATATTTATGGTAGAATTATTTCATATAGAAATAGTATAGACTGCAATGACAAATTCTAATCTACTACGACATTTCCTGGTTGCAAATTCTTATTTTACTATTTTTCTGCATTACCCCATGACTTGTGCCCACATTGGCATTAGGGCTTTACTAAGGCTGACCTTTCTGCATTTACTTTCTTTAAAACTGACCTCCTACCCAGCACTGTTTATTCTCCTCTGCATCTGATAGGATAAATACTCTACTTTCACATATGTTTGGTGTATCTACCTCCTATACCAACTCAATTTTAGAAAGTGGAGATAGGTTAACAAATTAACTCACTTGCATAGTGTGCTGCTTTGCCTTGTGAATAGCCTAGGTCCCAGCCTAGCCCCACCACGCTGACGGAAGTTTCAGTGCTGTGGTATCTTTCATCCTCTCTTTCAGTTTATAAAGAACGGAGGTTGAGTTTCTGCTCCCCACCCCTGAAGGAGGGAAGCTTCACAAGTGGTGAAGCAAGTGTTGCAGGTATTTATTCTTCCCCTCTCAATTTCTCTGTCCTACCTAGTAAAGGAAAAAATTAGCCACCAGGAGTGGTAGATTTATGAAGGCACTGAGCACCATCTATAACCCTGGTGGCAATAAAATGAATGAATAAAATTTTTAAAAATAATAAAAGCAGAAGTGGTCTGGGAAAATACAGACTATCTGGATAATGTATAACACAGGCTCAAGCCTGGGACCCACTACATTAAGAATCTTGGTTCTGTGGTATCTTTCCCTCTCTCTATCTGTTGTTTTATCTGAAAAATGTCAGCCCAGAGAGGTAAAGACCTAAGAAAAAAAATAGAAGAAACCTAAAATTGGAAAATTAGAAATGAAATAAAAATAATTATTAATAATTATTTTTATTAATAAATTTTATTAATAATTATAGGGACCTATGCTAAAATAAGATAGTTATATCCATCAGACTGAAAATTATTATATATAAAGTCTGACAATACCAAAGGCTAGTATTAATATAACTCATGTTGGATTAATATAAATGGCTTCTGTCACACTGTAAAGCAACCTGTTACATCTAGTGCCTTTAAAGATGTATGTACCCTGTGATGTAGCAAGCTGACAGAGAAATCTCCTACAGGGGCTGGGTCGTGGTGTACCTGTTTGAGCACACAGCTTACAATGCATAAGACTGGAGTTCAAACCCCTGGTCCCCACCTGCATGGTGAAAGCTTTGTAAGTGGTGAAGCAGTGCTACAGGTTTCTCTCTGTCTTGCTCCATTTCTACCTTCCCCTTACCTCCTGATTTCTGCATGTCTCTGTCCAATAAATAATCCTTTAAAAAGAGAAATCACATATATGCATACCCAAAAAAGTACAAAAATGTTCATGGCAGCTTTTTTTGTATTAACACAACTTGGAAATGACTCAAATATCCATCAATATGGATGATTACATCAGAAGATAAATATGCACTAGAATACCATCTAAATGTTAAAGTGAATTGAAGCTAATTCAGAATGGTGAAATCTTTAGAAAGGCATATTTAACAAAATAAGCAGGCTTCATAGGGATGCCTATAGTGGAATATCATTTAAACAAAGTTCTTAAAATGCAAATGCAGTGCTATATGTTGTTTATGGAGACAAGTATTAGAAGTAGGAAAACGTTCACAAAAATTTAGGAACATAGTTATCATTGTGGAGTTAGGAAGAAATTGTTGGAGGCTTTATTTATGTTCCTGCTTTATTTTTAAAGAGAAAAGTCTTATGCAAACATGGCAGAATGACTATAGTTGACCAGTTTGAGTGCAATACATGTTTTTTTTTCTTCTGATAATTATGTTTACACTGAACTTTATGCTTGAAATATTCAATAAGAAGTAAGAGGGTACTTAAGTGTGACTATAGGGGAATAAATTTCAAACCATAGCATATAAAATAATATGGTGTAAGATAGCAAAATTATAAACTGAAACTTGTTGTGAGCCAAGGATTGCATGTAAACTGAGATTCAGTGCCTTCTTTCCATAATGGCTAATAGGCTAGGCTTTGGCACCATATATTCTGTGTTTGAATTTTTATGTTGAGCGTTAATAACAGCTTTACACTATCAATCTCCTCTTCTTTAATGTGGGAAATAAGAATAAATATAAATACTGAAAATCAACTGATGAAGGGAACTTCTTCCAAAAGAACAACAAAATTGGCACAGCTTTAGTTAAATTGACTAAGAAAAAAGAGAAGACTCAAATACCTAAAAAATACACTAAAGAAGGGACAGTCCTATGGATATTGTGAACTAATAATGGATTATACAGTTTATAAAATATATACCTAGGTGTTTGGGACCTTGATCTAAAACAAAATGCACTAAAACTTAATTTAGAATGTCATACTTCCTCTCATTCTTTTTTTTTCAATAATTTTTTCAGGTTGATATTACTAGTACCCCATCTTATATGTGCATAGGCTGATTCGTAGATCAAACAACATTCCCCCAAACTGCTCAACCTTAAAAAGGTAGAGATCGGGAGTCTGGAGGCAGCGCAGCAGTTTAAGCGCACGTGGCGCAAAGCGCAAGGACCAGCAGAAGAATCCTGGTTCCAGGCCCTGGCTCCCCACCTGAAAGGGCGTTGCTTCACAGGCAGTGAAGCAGGTCTGCAGGTGTCTGCCTTTCTCTCCTCCTCTCTGTCTTCCCCTCCTCTCTCCATTTCTCTCTGTCCTATCTAACAGCGACAACAACAACAATAATAACTACAACAACAATGAAAAACAAGGGCAACAAAAAGGGGAAAAAATTAGAGATTATCTTCTTCCAGAGAATTACAACTGTAAATTAATATTCAAGCTCTATTTTTCTTTTTTTAATATTTATTTATTCCCTTTTGTTACCCATGTTGTTTTATTGTTGTTGTTGTTGTTGATGATGTCGTTGTTGTTGGATAGGACAAAGAGAAATGGAGAGAGGAGGGGAAAACAGAGATGGGGAGAGAAGGATAGACACCTGCAGACCTCCTTCACAGCCTGTGAAGCGACTCCCCGGCAGGTGGGGAGCCAGGGGCTTGAACCGGGATCCTTACGCTGGTCCTTGCCCTTTGCGCCACCTGCGCTTAACCCGCTGCGCTACTGCCCCACTCCCCAAGCTCTGTTTTTAACTCATTACTTGACTAAGTTAAAGTTAAATTGAATTCATATAAACAGTCTAATAATCTGTTTTCTGTGAATAGGAAGTCAACCAGCTTTTGCTGATTAAAATGCATAACAAATACCAAATATAAATATATATATATGACTCCAGATGTAAAATAACTGGGTTGCTATAATGGAATACTGTCACTAGGTAAATATTCCTGTCTTGTGTAGACTTTTGGTATTGAAATATATAGGAATATCAGTAGGCTATGATAGTGCATTATGTTGAATTTTTTTTAACCATGAGTTCATTTTTCCCTTGGTTTCACTGTCTTTGAAAAATTGATGCCTCTCTACTTTTCATCTTTTTCTATCTTCTGTGAATTCAAATGGAACTTAACTTTTACTGTCACTAATTACTTTGAATGAACAATTTCCTTGATGTAATTTTTGTCAAGTCAATTCCATTTAGCTGGTCTTTTATTAATTCATTTATCACTTCTTTTTATGTAGCAAACATTGATTGAGTGATGACTATGAACTTGACTCTGGAAAGCCATAGTTAATAAAATGTGTTCCTTACTCAGAGGAGTGCACACGTAAAAAAAGGGAGGCAGAGAGGGACATGGACATGGCCCAGTGCAATGCTATCCTCTAAATGGAGTTTTTACTAGAGGAGTATGGGTTATGGAGAAATGCAAAGAAAGACAACAATGAGATACCATTTTACACCTGTGAGAATGTCATATATGGGAAAGAATAGTAACAACAATTGTTGGGGATGCAGCTGCAGGGGTCAAAAAACCCTCCTGCACTGCAGGTGGGAATGTAAATTGGCCCATCCCTAGGGAACGCAGTCTGGAAACCTCTCAGAAGGCTAGAAGTGGACCTACCCTATGACCCTACTGTTCCTCTCCTGGGATTTATCTTAAGGAATCAAACACACTCATCCAAAAACATCTGTGTATACTTAAGTTCACAGCAGCACAATTTGTAATAGCCAAAACCTGGAAGCAACACAGGTGTCCAACAACAGATGAGTGGCTGTGGTCTATATACACAATAAGATGCTGAGCTATTAAAAATGGCGAATTCACCTTCTTCACTTCATCTTGAATGGAGCTTAAAGGAATCATATTAAGTAAGATATGCTAGAAAAAGAAAGATGAATATGAGATGATCTTACTCATGAAGTTGAAAAATAAGAACAGAAAGGGGGAAAACAAAGTAGATCTTGGACTGTGCTGGATATATCGGGCCAAAGCAAAGGACTTTGGGAAGGGCATGGGGAGTGCTTTCAGGTGGTGTAGGACCTAGGCTGGGGGTAAAAAGTAAGAATGATAAATGATGCTGACACACTATTACATTGCTTTGGTGTAGGTACTTAGACCAAGCTATGTATCTCCAACAATGATTAAAGGTAGTGAAAAAAAAAAAGTTTTAAGTACTTTATATGACATAGCATTATTTTAGATAAGAATCTTAACATTCTCACTCTTCTGTTGGCATTTTCCTCTTACAAATAAAATCATTGCATCTATCTCAATGTATAAGCATCAGCCTGCATTTGTGATTGCTTCTTTGAGAAGGGATCCTGAAAGTGACGAAAGATTAAAAAATCTGATCTCTTTTTTGACTCGACATTTTTCTCCAGTATCTTTATTTTTAATATTTATTTATTTGTTTGTTTGTCTAAATGAGAGATACAGAGAAAAAAAGAAAGGGGGAAAGAGATCAGACATTGCTCAAGCTGGAGTTATTAGGTATTGAACTTGAGACCTAAGAGCCTCAGGCATAAAGTGAATAATTTTATACCCTTTCCAAAGTTCCTTCTTTACTGATCTCAGTGCAATAACTCAACTCTTTAAAGAATTAGGTGAGTTGCAAATATGGAGTCATTCTTTAACTACTAGAAACACTAATTCTATATGTAGAAAGATATATGAGAGTGTGCACATGCACAATTGCTCCAGGAAGAGACACATCTATTCTGACTCTCTTCTACCTGGGAGTCCACCTCTTTTTTTTTAAGTGACTTAAGATTAATTTACAAAATTATAAGATAACACCATTTCTACCACCAGAGTTCTGTGTCCCTACTCCCTCCATTGGAAACTGTATTAGTCCTCCTAAGTTTGCAGATATGGGTTGATTATATTATAATTAATTATAATTATATTATAATTATATTCATAATTATTTATTTGCCCACTTTCTATGGCCCTATCTTCCCTCCGTTTCTAAGTCATACCCACTACTTCTGAGTGTCCTTCGTTTTCTTTCTTTCAATTTTTTATATTTATTTATTTTCCCTTTTGTTGCCCTTGTTGTTTTATTATTGTAGTTATTGTTGTAGTTATTGTTGTTGTTGTTGTTGGATAGGGAAGAGAGAAATGGAGAGAGAAGGAGCAGATAGAGAGGGGGAGAGAAAGATCGACACCTGCAGATCTGCTTCACCACCTGTGAAGCGATTCCCCTGTAGGTGGGGAGCTGGGAGCTCAAACTGGGATCCTTATGCTGGTCCTTGTGCTTCACACCACCTGCGCTTAACCCACTGCACTACACCTGACTCCCATCTTTTTTTTTTTTTTTCTTATTCTTCTCTCTTTGGATCCTGTTGGAGTTGGAGTTCAGAGCAGAGACATGTGGTCATCTTTCCCTAACCTTTCTCCTCAAAATTCTTTATGGGGTGCAAAAGGTGGAAGGTCCAACTTCTATAATTGCTTCTTTGCTGGACATAGAAATTGACAGGTCGATCTATATTTCCAGCCTGTTTTTATCTTTCCCTAGTAGGTGGAGTACCTAGTACTTAGGATGAATTATCTGGATTGCAATTCGTTAATAAACATCTTTGCTTCCTTACAGTGGATGGTGGTTTGATTTATGCTCGCTAACATCTGTTACATTTGGGGGGGGTAATGTTTTTATTTTATTCCTTTATATATATTTTAGTGCTTACTGTGTGATAAGAACTTGGTAATGTTTTGAATGAAAAGTAGGAAATAAGACTATCAAAGTATTAATTTTTACCTTTTTAATAATCACATATTCTTTGTTTTCAGAATTCAGCAAGAAATGGTGGTGACTACTGGCTCTAAATCTTCCTGATTGAGGGAATCTTTTGTGCAACAAAAAGGTAAATATTTTATGCCTTGCTGATGTAGTCTTCCATTCTGGGGAAGTTATTCAGGAATGTCTCTGGATCCATTGGAAGTGATGGGTTTTGTGCTTTGTGTTGCTTCTTAAAATACCTGAAAAGGGTTCATGGAATCTTTGGAAATTGGTGTTTTATGTGGCTTTTTCTCTGGTCTACTTTGCTTATGTGGTTTCAGAAAGAGGATATTGATTCTCTCTTTTCTTAATTCACATAGTAAATATCTTTATGAGCCCTAAGTTTTCCTGCCTGAATTGTATCCTCTCCTAACAGGTTGTCTTAGATTAGGTTTAATTTTAAATATAACTGTGTCGGTTCTCTTTTTAAAATGGCTCCTGTTTTCAATATTTTTTTTTCCAAAAGGAAGCTTTTTTAAATTGTCAAACCTAAAGTTATATGTAAGATAAAATGTCTCTACATAAGAAACAGAGGTGGATATTTATGAGCTTAAGGGAAAGATACTATTATTTCAAGGCCCTAAACTTTTAAATGATGGCCACACTGAATTATGTACTTCATTCAGGGAGTCAGGAAGGCACAATTGAAGGTGCCTATTCTTTTGACAAATTAGAAGCATTCATTCCAATATCTATTTGTTGTTTACCAGGGATAATGTTGAATGAATCACAGAGAGGTGGATGGATGTCCTTTCCAACACTTTTAATTAGCAACACTGCCTATTAGAATGAACAGTGTTGCTTTCCTGCCACAGAGCTTCCCTCACCCACCCCCCTTCAGTAGAATAGAAATCTTATTCTCCACAAGGTAATATTCATCTCTTCCCCAGCCAGACAAGCATAGAAAACTAAACAATGGTCTGCTAAAAAGGCCCAGATAATCCTTTTTATCATTTCCAGTTTATATGAGCTTGCAAGGCAAATACAAGAGGGTGAAATACAAGATGGTGAACCCCCACCCCAACAACTAAGACAGTACAGATTTAAATTCGTGTTTAAAATGACATGTCTTCATAACAAAAGTTTCTCTCCTCGTGTATTAATGACCATGTTTATGTGTATGTTTAAAGTTTGGTAAATAGTAACTTTAAGGCTAAATTCTTACTAGTCAAAGTTAAATGAAAAAGGTTTTCAACCTAATTCTCATAAAGATAAAAATTAACTTACATTTAAAGTCTGAGGTAAAAATTAGTTAACAATCAATATATTTTAACTAAGTTGGTCTAAACAAAAGGTTAAATAGACTTGTTGATGTGTAAAACTCTCCATTACCTTCTCTATTAGAAATGGTAGATCGCACAATGGCTATGCTAATTATTCTCATGCCTGAGGTTTCCTCTCCTGCCCACACCTAGGGTGTGTCTCCATCTTGAATGGGTGTAACAAAAGGTTAAAAGACGTTGTTGATATGTAAAAGTCTCAAATCTGTTAAGAGACCTTGGGGACAAGAGGCTGGAAAGGGAGCTGGGAGGCTGCAGGAATTGAGACTTGTAAAAAATTCAGTAAGAATATGAGGACTTACTAGAGACAATGGAAATGAATTACTCTGAGGACTTCAAATGTCACTACTCATTTAAGTGACCTGGAGAGGAGGCTGAGAAACCTATTTTCTGAGGGTTTCATTGGCAGAGATGACTGGGAGCTGAGGTTCCTCAACCACCAATGTTTGCATTTCTATAGTGACCTGTTGACACATTAACAAGGCTTGTGCCTCTGCTTTCTGTAATGAATAGAGTTAAATGAGAGAGAGTTGAGGGGCTATTTTTTGTATGCACTCACTGGGCGTGAAAGTAACTGCCCAGCCTAGGGGGAGCCCCTAATTTACCACATAGAAGAGAAGTTGATTACTTGCGACTGGACCGAGTTTGGTCTTTTATTATTGCTTTTCTATCTGCAAAGTTGGTCTCTGAGGTGAAGTGAATTTGGGAAGACAAATTAAGATTTTCTACTGAAGGAGAACTGGGGAGTAGTAGCTTCTGAAAACAGTCATCTTTTCTCGATTGCCTGTCTAATAAATCTCTTGAATGCATTCTGCCCATAGACAGAGGTTGGAAATATATAGGTGTGTGTTGGTTGGAATTTAACAAGTAGTAAACACCAAGAATAGTGGAATAAAAACTTTTCTTTGGTGTGTGCCTGGCCTCAGATCAAGGTTTCCTTCTGCATACTGTCACCCACCAGTTGTGAAACCCCAGAGAAGCTACCACAGAGCTCCCCCATACATAATGTCTATAATGGGAAAACATTAATATCAATCTGTGTTGAACACAGTGTGCATAAAAGATTCTAGCGGGTGGGACTATCACACAGGTTTGTGGTATCTCTATAGGTGTATTGGTTTATTGTTTTAAAAAGCTTGATTTTTAAATATTGAGGCAACTCAGTGCTTGGGGTTTCATCCTGGGTTAATGTTAAGGGACTTTGCAGTAAAGTCACATGTCACCAAAAGACATTTCCATTAAGGATGGACTGCATACACAATAGTGGTCCCCACAGGCTATTTTGTATAAGTCTAGGTGTGTAGTAGACAGTACTATCTAGGTTTGTGTAATTATACCCTGTGATTTATTTGCAGTGACAGAAATGACATAACGGGGTGGGCAGTGAGTGGCACACTCTATAAAATGCACATGTGCAAGGATGAGGGTTCAAGATGCAGGTCCCCTAGGATGTTTCATAAGTGCCGAAGCAGTGTTACAAGTCTCTCTCTCTTTCTCTCTCTTTCCCCTGTCTTCCTCTGCCTATCTCTGTGATAAACTTGGTGACTATATATATATATATATATATTTAAATCACCTAACAGATTCTTTCTCAGAATGTATACGTCTCTTTAAACAACCCATGGCAGCCTTCTCCTGGCCTGCTAGGAAATTTGAATCAACAAGGTAAAGAAGGGAGAAAAAAGAAAAAAAGCTGCCTTGAGAATTGCTATGGGGAGAGACTACTTACATAGTTTTGAGGGGAAATGAGAAGCATAGCTTTGGAGGGAGTTAGTGACCTAGATAATTAATCTCCAGAGCTGTCTGAAGGAGTTACCTCTTCTTTGGAAAAATTCTGGCCCTTTGAAGTGATGTCAAGTCATGCAGTGAAGGTGATAGGAAAAATGATTGAAAATGCTTCTTCTGTTTTTGGAAACAAAACTCAGCCAGGAAAGCAGTGATAGAGAAATAAGAGAGATAGAGACACCTGAAGCACCTTGGGTAGAGGAGATTCCAGGCTTTGAGGGACTGGGAGGGTGCTGTGCCCTTAGAAGAGAGAGCAGAGCAGTAACTGTGAGCTGCAGACTGTTGGAGAGCTTGTAATGACATTAGTGGAAACATGGGGAAATGTAGTCTACAATCCCTCTGCTCAAGAAGCTCAGAGTAGTAAACAATTAATTACCATATGAAGCAGACACAGCAGCCCAGAGGAGCAATGCTGAGGACTGAGGGGAGTTTTAAGCTGAAGTCCAAAGGTTGAAATTCTCTATGCTGAATGAGAAGGGATTTGAGGCAGACCATTCCACAGACCAGCTGCTCACAGCAATGATGAGCCAAGATACTGGGTTGAGAGTCACCTACTTGGCCTGATAACACTTCTTTAGCAACAACCCAAGGGTTGTCATCTCAAACTGTCAGTCACTATTTTAGACAAGAAATATGCTGCTAGTTACAAGGATTATGTGATAGCCTCAGGCACCCCTTACAGCAGAGATGTGGAGATTTCAGCCCCTGGCCCTGTCTTCCTAGTCTCAGATGAACTCAGTCCTAGACTAGATAAATGCCAATTATGATCATATATGGGAATTTACTGGTAAAGTAGCTAACCAGAACATTTTGAGTTTTGGTAAAAAAAAATTATATATATATATATATATATATATATATATATATATATATATTAAATACTTGAACTTTTCTGTAATTTAGAGTTAATCATCCTAATTTTTTACTTCATTTCTCAAGAATATTTATTGAATTTTCTGGCACAACTCCAACATAACAGGGGGAAAAATGTATTCTACTGCAGAGTAACAAGATCTCAGCCTCATTGTTCTTCTATTTCTTCTAGTTATGAGGAAATATATCTATTACTACTTTTAAATGAACAGCTATTATATTAACTGACCAAACAAGACAAAACACTAATGTATGAAATAATGATTAAGATTATCTTACTTGAATCAAATTTTAGAACTAATGAGCGAGCAATCAAAACAATAAGATGTCATGGAACAAATAATTATATAAATGAAACTGCAAGCTGTAATGAAGGGACTTTAAAAAAGAAACTAAGAAAAATTAAATATATGCACACAAAACTATGTGTTCATTCAAAGAAAAGAACCATTGTTACCTCAGGAAGAGAATGTAAAAGGAAGAGTTGTCTCTGGAAGCATCCTCTGGAAGCATCCTCTGGAAGCATCCTTTTTTAAGTGTGACATAGGCAACCCTTTGCAAGCTCACAGAACTGGTTAGAAAAATCTGTAATTGGCAGGTGAATGGCTCCTAAACAAAGATGTGGAGAATGTAGATGACAGCTGAAATCCACATTTATGACCAGTCTTCACCCTTCTCCCTGCACACATTTATCACTGAATTATAGTCAGAGCTGAAGAAATAGTGCGTGTGTGCGCGCGCACACACACACACACACACACACACACACACACACACAACTCATATCTCACAAGGACCAGAAGAATTCTAAAGTGCAATGCCCAACACATGGTAGGTCCTTAAACAATGACTGTTGAATGGGTGTTTGTTTTAATGAAGTGCCAAGGATTACTCATTGTGTATGGGGGTGGGTGGATTTTAGAGAGGTAAGTAGATATTATGACAGCATCCAGAACAAAATGAAATAGGAAATAAATGCCCAGGAGAATTACTCTTTACTGTAGACTTAACATGTTGATGTTCAGAACACCTCACCTGCCAAAGGTATCCTCTTCAAAATGAAGGAAACAACAGAACAGGATTAAATTGGCATAGCTGGAGGAGGTCTGCTTCTGTGTGAAGTGCTGGAAGTGTGTGAAGTGCTGGAAGTGTGTAAAGGGCTCTAATTTTTAGTGTTGGGGAGAAAAATTAATTTGATTCAGGAGACACCTGAGGTTGATAAGAGAAGACTAGGGCCTGGAGGAATGGAATGGATATACAATATACTCAGAGGAAGAAGTCTGGAGGAACAGAGCTAGAATGAAGGGGAGACATGTAGAAAGGAATCTTGTTATTTTGGAGTGGTGCCAAGAAGTATGATGAGGTCTACTTAGCACCTGGTCAACTCAAGACCCCCATCGCCTGGGACAAGCAACATCAGAGTAAACACCCAAAGGTTAAGGGAATTAACATCCCTCCTATGTGGAATTTATGTGTCTTTTGAGGAAGATCCTTTATTAAATCACTTGACAGGGTGTATTATAATTGTCTCCTTGAAGTTTTCTCTTACATTTTATATTCTTCTATGGTGCCAGAATTATGTTTTGTTTTTAGTTTTTCTTTTTTTTTTTTTTTTCCCCTTTTACTTCTAGAAACTAACTCTGAAGATTGAAAAAGAAAAACCAATAAGCACCTACATATGATAATAGTGACATGGAAGGGAACCCCTTTTTTTCTGTATTTGTAAGGAGAGAAACAGGGAACAAAAGGTGAAACGGTGTAAGTTGTGACTGTAATGTTGCCCTAATGTAATGTCTTTATTTATCAGTGTCTCTTAGTTGGGGGACATGAATTCTGGGTGTCCCATTGAAGATAATCTAGCCATTTTTCTATTTCAGTGAGTCCTTGGTGTTGAACTTGTTTAACTCACCTAATACTTTATTTGTGCTGTTAAATCTTAAATACAAATTGATTAAGGACAGTGGAACAGGTTTTTCAGTGAGTGCAGGAACTGTTTGCAATATATAAAAGACAGAATTTGGAATTAAAAACCTGACCTGTGACTCATGTTGCCATTTAATGGATGTGCGAACTCAGATTCTTATGTGTCTTTGCACCCTCTTCTTATCTTTGGTCCCTTACCTGTTAAAATGGAAATCCGCGGGAATGGTGACTAATAAGTGGTAGTCCATTTGAAAAATACTTGGACTCCACTATTTTGAGGAATTTTCTCTCTATTCCCATTTCTTGTAATGTTTTTATCATAAAAGGATGTTGGATGTTGTCAAAGGCTTTCTCTGCATCTATTGGTATAATCATGTAGTTTTGGGCCTTGCTTTTATTGATGTGGTGGACCACATTGATTGATTTACATATATTAAAGCAACCTTTCATCCCTGGGAATCAAACCCACTTGGTCATAATGAATAATATTTTTAATACACTGCTGTATCTGACTGCCTAGAATTTTGTTCAATATTTTAGTATCTTTGGTCATCAGAGATATTGGTCTGTAGTTTTCTTTCTTTTGTTGTATACCTGTCTGCTTTTGGTATTGGGTAATGTTGGCTTCACAGGAGCTGGAAGGGATAAAGAATAGAGAAGCTTCCAGTGGAAGGGATGGGATATGGCACTCTGGTAGTGGGAGTTGTATAAATTATACCCCTCTTATCCCACAATCTTGTCTACCATTATTAAATCACTAATAATAAAAAAGGTTAAAAGAAAAATCCTAGGAAAACATAAATGATTTAAATCTAGTACATTATTTAAAGATTTGTTTTATATATTTATTTTCTGAAAGATGGAAACCAGACTATAAATGATACTGGGTAATCAGGCCCTCAGGGTTTCAGCATGCAAACTATGTTTTCTGTACACTGAGGCCACTACAACACATTTAAGTATAAAAGAAATGAATTAGAGTGCATTGTATCACTGCCAATTAGAAATGTTAAGGAAAAAAAGTGGAATTAAGACATTTTCCAGTGAATTTTTATAAGGCATCTCAGAGTAACTTGAATTTCCTTTCTGAGGTGCAAGGAACTTGTGTCTCTGAATAAGGTAGTAACTCATGCTGCATTACATAAGGAATTATACACAGGGGGGGTGTGTCTTCAGCCTTTTCTATCTCATTTATCATGTTTTTGTGACCTCTACTATGGCTCTGGATGGAACTTCTCCAGCCAGGACCTTCATAGTTCATATGCCAGGGAGAAAGGCTCTATCTAATCCAATCCTTTTAATTATATTTATGAAGATTGTCCTTTATCTGCACTGGGGAGAATGAATGTTGCAGAGTTTACGGAAAGTTGGCCATTTAGTATGATTTCTGTGGGACTTTCTAGTTTTTGTCCTCCCAACACTGAAGGGTATGTCTGTTGGACTCTATCTGAAATTAACATTTTTTCTCTCTCTGTAATATGGATATATATATGCATGTATATATATATATATATATATATATTAAGCTCTCTTGCAGTTTTTCACTATGCGTTTTTAATAGCATATTTTCAAAGATATTCTTTTACTGAAGGCCTGACTACCCCCTGCCATTGTCTTCTTTCTCATGAGCCTCTAGTGCACTCTAGTCTTACTCCCTCCAGACTTGTCTGCACATTGCCCTCTGAGCATCCTGCTAAATTACAAAGGTGAAAATACACACCTACTGCATCAAAGTGATATTCTAGGGGATGAGAGGAGGGGTGAAGAGAGCCTTGGGCTCTTGATGTATAATGTTGGAAAAGATCCTAAGCTGTGGGTCAGAGTGTTTTGCAGATTCCTACCATGGGGGTGGGGGGGATGAGAAGCTGACCTATGTGTCAACAACCGTATTGTAAACCACTTCCCCTCACAATAAAATGAAAAAAAATAATAATGAATTTGGAGCTAAATCCTTCTGCCTAATAATCTTAGTGGTTTCCCTTTCCCTGGTGTAATTGGAAAAGTGCCTTCAAGTTTACTTTATAATCTGGTTTTCAACTACCTTCTCACTCGCATCTACACAATTCTCTCACCCCATCTTTCAACACACACACACACACACACACACACACACACACACACAATTTATTTTCCCAGCCACACAGATTACCTAATGGCTGTTCCCTGAATGTTTCAGGATCTTTGCACAACATGTCTTCCGTCTGAAAGGCCCTTTCCTGTATCTATCAGTTGGCAGAATGCTGCTAATATTCAAATCCCTTCTGAACCTTTCCTATCTGCCTTGCTGTCTTCCTCAGAGACTTCTCTAGAGCTATGTGTTTTATCCTTATAGGCTCTAGTCCTGTATTGTTACCTCCTCCCTCCAGTAATGCAGACAATTGAAATGAGCTAGACCTTTAGCAGAAGTGTGGTAATGAGAACATTTGTGTTAGATCTAAACCTCTAGCAATAGGAAAGGTTTGGTTGGTGTACCAGGGTGTAGGGAAGAGTGTAGCTTGCTCTTCATTCCAGAAGAAGTGTTTTCTTTCTTTTTTTTTTTTTAAATATTTATTTTATTTATTTATTCCCTTTTGTTGCCCTTGTTGTTTTATTGTTGTAGTTATTATTGTTGTCATTGTTGTTGGATAGGACAGAGAGAAATGGAGAGGGGAGGGGGAAGACAGAGAGAGGGAGAGAGAGATAGACACCTGCAGACCTGTTTCACTGCTTGTGAAGCGACACCCCTGCAGGTGGGGAGCCAGGGCTTGAACCAGGATCCTTATGCAGGTCCTAGCGCCACCTGCGCTTAGCCCGCTGCGCTACAGCCCGACTCCCCAAGAAGTGTTTTCTTAACAGGTCCCAGCCTTGCGATTTGACATTCCTCACCCAGAACTGCTTCATAAAAGACAAATAACATAAACACTGATTTTATCTCCTCATTTAACTCTAATAAAGTTATCACACATGATTTATTGTTTTTATTAATGAAAAGTAACAAAAATGCCATGCTTTTGTAAGCAACTTTTTGATTGTTTATGTGTTCATGAATTTTAATTTTAAAGCTAATCTAACCATATTACATGGAGATTAGAAATTAGAGAAAAGACAAAAATATAACCATGATCCATCATTTGAGTCTATTTATTCCAATCTTTGTATAGGAATATTTTATATCATAAAATTACACATTTAATATAAAGCCTGGTTGATTTTACCAAAACTGTAAGCATTTTTCTGTGACGCTAGATACCATGAATATTAATCACTTTAAATAACAGAATAAAATGGTTTTAAGTAAATGGACTGTTAGTGGGTGGATCTCCTAAAATTCCTGTGGTCATTCGTTATTGTTGAAGGTTCTTTTCTTTGGCTTTTCCTAATTTTGTCAGTAATATTTGAAGACATACATTATATTAAGATGTTTCCATTTTTGAGGTTATTTCTTTTAAATGATTCCAACCACAGTCATTAATTTAAAAGCACTCAGTGTATCCTCCTCATATCTTCCTTTGCTCCAAGGTAGAAGTGAATCTCTTGGTCATTAATAAGAAACTCAAAGATCTACATACCTGGACCTTGCATAGGTTCCAATCATCAGATCTTTACTTAACCACATACTTTATGGCCTCCTAAATCTCAAATTACAAATCATTCTACCTGCCTGTAGTTCTAATAAGCATATTTAAACTGTCTATTCTGTTTTGAGTAGGTATGCATATTGACCCTTGTTGTATGCTTTACATTGATTTGTTCTAGCCCTCCCCCCGCCAAGAGAATTGGATCAGTCCAATTAATTTCGCGGGCCTGCTTGGCCCCGCCCCAAGGAACCCCGGGAGAGGGTTCCTGAGTCCGAGAGTTCCTGAGTTCCTGAGTCCGAGAGTTCCTGAGTTAGAGAGTTTCTGGGTTACAGAGTAAGAGAGAGTTCCAGTGTGCCAGAGTTTCAGAGGGCTCTCAAGTACGAGAGTTCCAGAGTGACAGAGTTCATGAGTTCATGAGTTCAAGAGGAAGAGAGAGAGGGCCAGAGAGTTCCTGAGTTCGAGAGTGAGAGAGTGCTTGTGCCGCCGCAAAGAGACAGCAGAGTTCTGTTTGGTGATTAGTTTGTCTTAGTTTATGAATCGTTGTTCCTGAATAAAGAAATACAGCTTCCCTGCCCAGCCGTTGTCTCCGCGTCTCTGTTCACCACCGTGAAGCCAGCCCGGCCAGCTGGAGCCATCCGGAAAATTTAACAACAGACCCTGGACGTCTGCACCACCACCCCTCCCAATGCATATGCCATCCATTTGGATCAGAGTAGCTGGTCCATCTGTTGAGAAGCCTGTTGTTAAAGTTCAGGGCTCCAGTAGGCCAGGCTAGCTTCGCAGTAGTAGACAGAGACTCGAGAACACACGGCTGTGCAGAGAAGCTGTATTTCTTTATTCAGGAGCAACAATTCAAAAACTAACCTAAACTAATCACCACACAGATCTCTCCTGCATCTTTCTCCCCCGGCGGCAGCGGCAGGAACCCTGGAAGTACATTGGGTAGGGGGTGGGGAGAAGGGGATGCGTGAAACTAGCAGGGGCTAAACCACAATCTCCCAGAGGCGGGGGGGGGGGGGGTGAGACCAAACCAATGTGAAGCATAGCAACAATTACCCCTTTTCTTTTTAACTAAATGACCATAGTATCAGGAGTGTGGGGCGAACAGAAACCTATATCGTATAGGCATTTTCAAAAAAGAAACTGGCACAAACATGGAGGAACATGTAAGCGAGCAACAAGAACCAGTGTGCTGCCAAGGGAAGGCCTGAGGGGGGCGTTTTTGCCTCTATGGGCAAGACTTTATCAGCTAAAAAAAAAATTTCCTGCCTCTGGGGGCTTCTGTTGCCTCTGGGGAGCATTACTTGCCTCAACGGGCATTACCTAGCATGGGAGCAGGGGTCTGGCCTAGAGTCCCAAGGCAGCTGGCTGCAGTCAGTCTTTGAGAAACCCAGCAGCATAAAGGGAAGCTGCTAGTTTTCTGCAAAGTGTCCAAGAGGTGTACCAGTGAGTCCGATAGAAGTGCCAGTCCAAAGCAGATGTCCACCGAAGAATTGCCGGGGGATGGGGGTGAATTGTTGCATGAGGAAGGTCAGCCATTGGAATTCCACTTTTATGTAGAGAACTTGACTGCTGCAATTAACTTACTATGAAACAAAACTTGTAACAGGTTAGAAGTTTACCACAATTGATAACTCTATTACAATTGGAAATCTTTTTTAGTATGATTTTAAGGTTGTTTAAAGTTTAAACAATAAAATGTGGAAAGGTAAACAGAGAACCATGGGAAAAAAAAAGCCTCAGGCATGAGAATCATTAGCATAACCATTGTGCTATCTACCCTGCCCATATTTGAACACACACATAAGCATGGTTTTCAAATACACAAGGAGAAAAACTTTTGTTACGAAGACATGTCATTTTAAACACGAATTTAGATTTGTACTGTCTAGTTGTTCGGGGGTGCATTGTCCGGCAGTGGCTTCTTGCACAACTTCAGCTCCAGGAATTGTAGGTTGCGATCTCTGGACGAATCTCTGTGTATTCTAGCTCTTCTGACTTCAGAGTTGGAGATGTTGACCGGGGGCCCAGTCCCAGCAGGGAGCCCGCGGTCTCCAGGTGGTCCAGGATCTGCCCAGACTTCATAGCAGGAGGGCGGGCAGGCCAGCAGTGCAGAAGGCAAGGGCCGAGGTGCCCCGAAGTGGCAGCCAGGATGGGCTGCAGCCCTGCCCGCCATGTCTGCTGCCCTGCTCCCAGTGGCAGAGCAGTGTGGAGAGAGCCCATGCCCAATGCCCCGTACAACGCTGCGGCGAGCTGGTTCATGTGCGCAGGCGGCAGGCAGAAAGCAGTGTGTGGCCCAGAGAGAAATGTTCCAGAAACAGAAAAACAGTCTCATGAAGAAAGGGCAGAGGCCTTTGGAAACCTCTTCACAGAAAAGCAGCCCATAATGGATTCACTTATCTGGGGGTTGCACAGGTTAGGTCCCACGTGGAGCACCATATGTTGTCAGAGTTCTGGGTGCCAGTAAGCTGGGCTAGCTTCGCGGTGGTAGACAGAGACTCGAGAACACACAGCTGTGCAGAGAAGCTGTATTTCTTTATTCAGGAGCAACAATTCAAAAACTAACCTAAACTAATCACCACACAGATCTCTCCTGCATCTTTCTCCCCTGGCGGCAGCGGCAGGAACCCTGGAAGTACGTAGGGGAGGGGGTGGGGAGAAGGGGAAGCACGAAACTAGCAGGGGCTAAACCACAATCTCCCAGAGGTAGGTTGTGAGACCAAAACAATGTGAAGCATAGCAACAGAAGCCTTTGCAGGCTCCAGCAAGAGAAGTTAAGGACACTTACCCTGGGATTCATAATTCCCCGAGCATATCCCTGGCATCACACTTAGCACACTTTTACGGCAATATATGGCTCACTGCTACTGGGGAAGGTACCTTTTTCATTGTTTCCCTGGTTGTTAGCACAGAGCTCAACATATAACTGAAGTGTGGAATAGCTGAAAAGCAAATCAGTCAATAGATTTGGCAGGTGTAATGTTTTTAATATGTTATGAAAAAAGTAAAATACTCTGCAAAGTATTGACAGTACGTGGCTCCTTTTATCTCATTTCAAAATAGTGTGATGTGTGACTAGTAAAGTACAAAATGCCTGACTCCCCACCTCATGCCCTTCAGACCTCCACTCAAATGCCATCTATTGACAATTTCTTCCTTTCTCCACTTTTTGTAGAACAGCACAACTGCCCCTCCTCAGTTATGTCCTCCTTATCTCTTTTCCCTCTAAACTACTTTCGTTACCTGACATTGTATTTTTATCTTCTTATCCCTCTCTTTTTCCTGCACTGTAGTAGAAGCATAAACTCTGTGAGGGTATAGAGACTTTGTCGTTTCTATTTGCTTGATTGATTCATTCATTGGTTATTTGATTGAATGAGAGAAATTGAGAGAAAAACAGGGAGAGAAAATGAGAGATACCTGCAGCACTGCTTCACCTCTTGTGAAGCTTCCACTCCTGCAGGTGGGGATTAGGGGCTTGAACTCCTGTCCTTACACATAGTAATGTGTTCAGTCTGAGTTGTGTGTCACTGCCTGCCCCCTGATTCTGTCTTTTATTATCTACAATTTTATGGCTGGCATTTAGAACACTCTTGTCATGCACAAGATGCACATTAAATATGCATTGAGTGAGTAAATAGTATTTCTTCCTACCTGGTAACAGGAAGGGGTATATATTTGTTGTATTTTTCCAGATGAGGAAAACTAGCATTTAAAAGAGCTAGGTGCCCTAAGTATGCTAATAATTCATTTGTTGAGTGCTTAATATTGCCGAGGGAATTGCCTACTGTCATACTTGCTTTCATTTAATCCTTGGCATAATCCTAAAAGATTATATATTATTAGCCCTATTTTAGCACTATTACTCATGCCTTAGAAAGGTTCAATAACTTGCTCAAGGGAACAACTACTAAGTGAAAGTCTAGGTATGAACCTTAATCTGACTTCAAAGAGCTTGTTTTTATCTATTTTTATAGTTCATATCCTTTTGGCATGGCATCATGTACCAGATACTATGCTAAATCTTCCAGTGACCCTGTGAAGTGTGGACAACTATTATTTTCATTTTGCAGTTGAGAAAACAGAGGCAGCTCTCCAAGGTCACAACTTCTAACCTAAGTATCTGCTTGTCAAAAGTTAACTATCTCCTTTTATTTAAAAAAAAAAAAAATCATTGTTTTAAGAGAGAGAGAGAGAGAGAAGAAATGCTAGACCGGCATCAGCTCTGACATAAACAGTACTAGGGATCAAACCTGTGAACTCATGCATACAAGTCCTGTGTTCTACCTCTGAGATATTTTTTCCTCAGTCCAAAAAGCTAGGTCTTAAATGGAGTATTTATTTTTTAAATAATTTGTAATTTTCACTTTTTTAATGTATTTTTATTTGATAGGATAGAGAAAAAGAAGTGAGGGGGTAAGGGAACAAAGAGAAAGAAAGAGAGAAAGAGAAAGAGAGAGAGAGCTATGCTTCACTGCTTATGAAGCTCCCCCCTTCAGTTGGGGGTGATTGGTGGCTTGAACCAGGGTCCTTCTGCTTGGTAACATGTGCATACAGCCAGGTGTGCCACTGCCCAGCTTCTTGAATAGAGTATTCATTTTATATACTAAATGCCCAAAGAAAAACTCAGGTCTCAGGTTGAGGGAGTAGATATCATAATGGTTATGCAAAGAGATTCTCATGCCCGAGGCTCCAAAGTCCCAGGTTCAGTCCCCCACATCACCATAAGCCAGAACTGAGCATTGCTCTGGTGAAAAAGAAAAGACAAGGAAAAGGAAAAGGAAAAACCGAGGTCCAGTATGCCCCACTAAGATCCTGACACACCTTCAAGTTTTTATTTACAACTTTGATCTCAGTAGACCCATGAAATAGAAAGCTTTGGCTGATAGAGCAAATTAATGCATCAATTTAAAATTTTGACAAGTAGTATATGATGTAATCATTTTTAAAAGACAGCATCACCTTATTCAGTCTCTCCCAGGTTAGGTCAGCTTCTTTATTCACCTCCTTCTTAGATACCTGGTGAAATGTATGTGTATTCTGTTCACCCTCTCTCATGCCTCTAATGGCATAGCTTAAGTTCAATAGTGAGGAAGGATAATTGAATCTATTTTTCAGACTTTCGTCGGTGAGCTCTATTCTGGGCACACGTTATTAGGATTGTGAGAACCAGACGTTTCTTTAAAGTGGATAGTGTTGGGCTGAACCAGGAAGATTATTAAAAGACATCACAATGCCAATTGAAAAATATATAGGGCACCTAGATTCCTTCTTCTGTCTCACCCCTCACAACACAAAGCCTATTCAAACCATTTTCCAGGAACAGGCATCTTACCTACACCTGTGTTCTCTCCTCTGTGACTAAACCCTTGAAGCACACTTACCCTTCACATATTGGGCTAGTGGTGCTTCTGCACATAGTTTCAGGAACAGCTTTATCAGCATCACTTGGGGACTTATTAGAAATACATCTTCTCGACCTCTACCCCCAGACCCATCGAATCAGAAACTCTGGGATCGGAGCCCAACACCCTGTCTGTTTTCACAGGCTTGCCAGGTGGTCCTGATACAGGCTGGAGGTCAGTTGTCACTCTAATAGAAATTTCATCTCTCTACCCTCAGACTGGGTCTCCCCTCATGGGTCTGCAGGTGCTCCACGTGGACCCAGCTGCTCAAGATCTTTTGCTTCTAGGCTGTAGTCACAACTAAAGAGACAGAAAGCTGACAGGGAAGAGAAGAAGGATCAGATTTAACATGCTTGTATGTCATTTGCACCTGGTAATGAATGGTATTTTTAACTGTAAAGCGTAGAGATAAGGAGTCTTTAGTAAGTAATTGTTGTCTACTTTAAGAAAATCTCATTACTAACCTTTCCCATTCTGATTATATCTTGCACTTATAGAACTTAGTAATAACTGCTGCCTAAAAGAATATATTCTATTTGCTTTAAATTTGTAAGACTTTTATGAATGTAATGCACTTAAAACAAATATCATCACGCTATTTAAAAATATCAGTCCCCTATTTTGTCTGCACCACTACTCTGAGACTCTCATCATCTTAGCTTTTTCTTCTGCTAGTTAACTCCCTGTTTCCATACAGTACACTTACATTGCTATTTTTCTTTTAGATAATGCAGGTATTATCTTTGGATTCCTACTTACTGTAGTTGAGAATTTCATTTCCCTCTCCTCACAGCCTTCATAAAATTCCCACCCCCCCCATGTCATCCTTTTGTCTCTTTCTTCCAGGAGCTGAAGGACAATGTGATGAGTTTATTATTGGTACCCAGGCTCCCTGCCCATTTGACACTAGATACCTAGGTCTTGCTCCACTCAACTTTGAATCAACCATTTTCCCTTCTGCCTGAAGGTTCTTAAAGTACACTGAAATCTCACATCTTTTGCGGTTAATCACATGTTAAACTTGATGTCCATTTATGGCAAAGTCACACCAAGCTGCACACAAACACACTTAAAAAATGCCCCCTTCTTAGAAAAAAATAATAATAGTAAGGCCTTTTTTGTACTTGTGAGGTAGGTGCCTGCTTTACCACATGCACAACCCAGGTTCAAGTCTGGCCCCTATGGAAGTAGGGGAAGCTTTAGTGCTGTGGTTTCTCTTCATCTTCCCATGTCTTTTTGTCTCTGTTTCTCTCTTCTTGAGAAAGGTAGCCCAGCTATGGTCATCACTTCTTCATCTGAAAAGCTTAGACTTTCACTTGTTAAAGCACTGAGTTTCCTTTGTTGTATCCAAACCAGTATTAGAATCTAATCTCAAATTAGGGAGGAAACAGAACTAGGATTTTGATGGAGTCTCATTTAGCCTCAAGGTTTTCTGCATTTAGTTGTATGATTATTCTAATAAAGGTTGTCACAGAGATAATACGTGTCTTTTACTTGGCAGTTTTTGCCAGTGTATCTCTTGGCCAGTTGTACAGTGTTTCTTCTAAAGCTGATGCTCGGTCAGAATAGATTTAAAAAGATGGAAGAATATATTTAAGTCATTTATGTATAGTTAATTGAATAGATAGAGTGATTGAGGGAAGGAAAGTAAGGGATAAGAGAGGAAGGTTGAAAGTAGGAATATATGTAGGGGTGAACTACAAAGGAAGTGAAAGCAAGACCACTAAAATGGGGATGGATATATATATATGAATGAATATACATACATATACATATATAATAGTTATAGAATTTTCACATATCCGTGACATTGGGAGAACTACTGTAGTTTACAATGGAGGAGATGAGGACCTCGAACTCTGGCAGTGGGAACAGTATGGGGTATACAGTTACACTCACATGATCTTACAGTATGGGGTATACAGTTACACTCACATGATCTTACAGTATGGGGTGTACAGTTACACTCACATGATCTTACAGGATGGGGTGTACAGTTACACTCACATGATCTTACAGGATGGGGTATACAGTTACACTCACATGATCTTATAGTATGGGGTGTACAGTTACACTCACATGATCTTACAGGATGGGGTATACAGTTACACTCACATGATCTTACAGGATGGGGTGTACAGTTACACTCACATGATCTTACAGGATGGGGTATACAGTTACACTCACATGATCTTACAGGATGGGGTGTACAGTTACACTCACATGATCTTACAGTATGGGGTGTACAGTTACACTCACATGATCTTACAGTATGGGGTATACAGTTACACTCACATGATCTTACAGGATGGGGTATACAGTTACACTCACATGATCTTACAGGATGGGGTGTACAGTTACACTCACATGATCTTACAGGATGGGTGTACAGTTACACTCACATGATCTTACAGGATGGGGTATACAGTTACACTCACATGATCTTACAGTATGGGGTATACAGTTACACTCACATGATCTTACAGTATGGGGTGTACAGTTACACTCACATGATCTTACAGGATGGGGTATACAGTTACACTCACATGATCTTACAGGATGGGGTATACAGTTACACTCACATGATCTTACAGTATGGGGTATACAGTTACACTCACATGATCTTATAGTATGGGGTGTACAGTTACACTCACATGATCTTACAGGATGGGGTATACAGTTACACTCACATGATCTTACAGGATGGGGTATACAGTTACACTCACATGATCTTACAGGATGGGGTATACAGTTACACTCACATGATCTTACAGGATGGGGTGTACAGTTACACTCACATGATCTTACAGGATGGGTGTACAGTTACACTCACATGATCTTACAGTATGGGGTGTACAGTTATACTCACATGATCTTACAGTTTTGTAAATCAATATTAAATAATAAAATAAGAAAGGTGAAGAGCAGTGAAGCCCCAGTGAGAACAATAACAAAATAGGACCTCATTTATAATATATAGAGTATATATCATATATATAGTATAGAATATATATATATATTTTTTTTTTCCCAGATCACTGCTAATGGTGGTGCTCAGGGATTGAATTAGGACATTGGCACCTCAGGCATGAGAGCCTCTTTGCACAAATATTATGCTATCTACCTCCACAATAGTATCTCATCTTCTAATACTCTAAGTAGTATTATAGTTTTATAAATTAATATTTATAACTGGAAGTTTTGTTATGACTATGGACATTTTATTTAAAATGAAAGCTAAATTCTGCATTTTTATTTAGTTTGCCAGTGGAGTTCTTTCTGGGCTTTAATACCCACATGACTTAATTGCGCTTGTTGTCAGACATAGGAAGAGAGAGAAGCCACAGCAAGGCTGTACCTGTTGTGAAGCATCCCACATTGCAGGAGCTCCCGGCTGGCTGTCTAAGAGCTCAAAATCAGCTTCTGGAGCTGGCGATGTGTACATTCTACCTGGTCAGCCACCTGCCAGCCTCACTCATGATACTTTGCTTCTTCTTCTTCTAGCGTTTGCCCTTCTTCAGTAGCCAGTCAACAGCGTCAGGTTGAGCCTTATGTAAAGCTGCTTGTTGCTGGCTTTGAAAGTGACTGGGATCCATGTGGATTCAGTCGGCTAGGAAGGACCGTCAGTTTCCCCAATGAATGGGTATTCACGGGATGCACCACGACGGGAAGGTTGATCCAATGCATCCCGATACTTTGCTTGGAAAGTTCATCATTTATAAAATTTAAAAACCTCAAAGAAACTAAGTTATTTAATATCTTTAAGTATACAAATATAAATTTATTATGACATCTGGTTGAGGACACACCCTATCATGCTCAAGGACCCTGTACTCAAGCTCAAGCCCGTACTCCCTACATGCAGGAGAGATGCTTCACAAGTGGTAAAGCAGGTCTTTAGGTGTCTCTCTTTTTCTTTCTCTGTCACCCTCTTTTAATTTCTCTCTATTCTGTCTAATGAAAGGAAGGGAGGGAGGGAGGGAGAAAGAGAAAGAAAGTGGAAAAAGTGACCACCAGGAGGGGTGGATTCATGGTGAAGCAGTACTTGCAGAACTCTCCCTCTCTCTCTCTCTCTCTTCCCTCTCAATTTCTGGATGTCTCCATTCAATACAGATAATAATAAAAATAATAAAAAAGAATTATATTTTTCACACATGAAGTTCACCCCACTGAAAGAAGTATTGATTTGCTTTTCTCATCTTCATTTTATTCAGAGATATTTGATGGATCTGATGCAAAGGTATCTGCATCCATTTCCTTACTGTCACATTCATATTCTTTTTCAGAAATAATTTGAAATGAAATAATTATTCCTTCAATATAAATTTTTCAAGACCACAGTGTAGTTGCTTATTGCTATTCAGACAGAGCTGGGGCTGTCTAGACTTGTAATCTCTGTAACAATTTGCCTTTTAATAATATTTGAATAATGAACCATTGATTTTGCCCTTTACATATTAATAACTTAAATATTAGATTAAAACTAAAATAGTATACCAACAAATAGATGGATATATAATATTTTAAAATAACACATTATACTACAGTACCACCATTTAGTGATTAGTACTCTTTCTTCTTGGTTTGAGACGCTAGAATGTTCTGAGGCCAGGACTCCATTTTGTAAGTGAGGAAAATGGTGCTCAGGTAAGTGATGCAATTGTTTTGAGGCCAATCACATCAATAAGTTCATATAAGCATTGATATTTAAATGCAGTTTTTAAGTGCGGGGCTATAGTACACCCAGTTAAGTGTTCATAGAATTCTGCACAAGGATCCAGGTTTGAGCCCCTGCCCCCCACCTGCATGGAGGACACTTTAGGAGCAATAAAGCAGGTCTGTAGTATCTTTCTTTCTCTTCTATCTCCCCCTTTCTTCTCAATTTCTCTCTGTCCTACCCAATTAAAAAAAAAAAAAGAGGGCCCACCAACAGTAGTGGTTTCATAATGCCAGCACTGAGCCCCAGCAATAACAAGGAAGGAAGGAAGGAAGGAAGGAAGGAAGGAAGGAAGGAAGGAAGGAAGGAAGGAAGGAAGGAAGGAAGGAAGGAAGGGAGGGAAGGAGGAAGGAAGGAAGGAAGGGAAGGAGGAAGGAAGGAAAGAAAGGAGGGAAGGAGGGGGGAGGGAAGGAGAGAGGGAGGGAAGAAAGGAGGGAAGGAGGGGGGAGGGAAGGAGGGAGGGAGGGAAGGAGGGAGGGCAGAAAGGAAGGAAGGAAGGAAGGAAGGAAGGAAGGAAGGAAGGAAGGAAGGAAGGAAGGAAGGAAGGAAGGGGAGCGAGCAATTTTTTGGACACTTCTGCCAGATCAGTAAGTTACCTGGTCCTTTTTATATAAATAGACTTTGTGTTATTTATCCTTTGGGTTAAACAAATGACTGATATTTTTCATCAGAAGAAATAGCCACTTAGTTTTGCTGTAAGAGACATTTTCCTGAAGTTGAGGGTTGTTGAACAATAGAATGGGCTCCTGACAGGTTATAAAATTTCCTTTTCTGCTATTCTCAAAAACAATCAGGATGAGGATTTTTAAAAATTTTACACAGGTTCCAGATGACCTCTCAAGACCTCTTTCCACTATAATACTCTGTAGATCAGTGAATATTAAGATAATTTCAATCTGAAGTCTGCTGTCCTGATATTTGATTCTTTGGCCATTTGTTCCCTTACAAATGAAACATCTGGATGACAGAACGGAGTGACTTTTCCTTGTTGTTTTTGACCCTCGCATAACTCCAGGCTTTGCTTCTGTTGCACTGTTATCAAAGCATCCAGGTGGAAGGGATATCTCTAGAAATTGAAAATAATCTTGGTTGTCTTTCATCTATTTGCTCCTCTCATCTTTTTTCTGTTTAATAAGCACAAAGTAAACACTGAGCTGATTTTTTTTTATTCTGAAATGTTATGAGCATTAAGCTCTGAGCATTATCATGGGAATGCATTTCATTTGAACTCCAAGGAGGTTTAATGTAATTTTTTTTTTTTAGGAAAACCTCAACATTACTAATACCACATGACAATTTCTCTTTGCTAGGGTGGATCAAGGAGGCTTCTTTCCAGCAGGTCAAATGTTTCTAAATCAGTTCAGGGGGTTTCTGGGGCCTTTGAGGTCTGTAGAGCTGAGTCCTGAAAACAGTAAATATTGAAAGGTTTGAGACTGCCTGGTAATAAAAGTTTCTGCCAAGCTTAATCACCTACTATTTAGCAGACCCTGTAGTGGACTTTTTACATGGCTTGTTGTTTTAACTCAGAAATTCATCAAGATGATCCATATTACCCCACCTCCATAAGCTAATTATCAGTAGAATGATTTGATAATACCCAGAAAACAGCAGAACCTGTATTAGATCCTAGACTTTCTGGTTCCCACTCACCACACTCTCCACACAGCTTACCGAGTCATGCTGTCTTTCTCTTACATCTCCTACTGGTATGTCTGAACTTTTAAACTGAACTAAAGCCTTCCTTCAGCATTTTCAGTATCCTGCAGTATTGCGTTCACTTAACTTAATGGTTGTCAGTTTATTTGTTTTGAAACACAGTTTTCTCTTCATTGATCAGTCATTTTGTAATCAATTAACTATACTCATAGTTGGGCACTGGGGATATAAACAAGTCTCCCAATCAGAAAGTTCCCAGCATAAGGACCAGAGAACAAGTGGAACACACTATAGGGACAAGATAGATCATAACACACTGCATCATGAAAAATTTAAAAATGAATAAACTATGTGTTGTGGGAATCTTGATAATTAACTCTGCTTGGGAAAATCTGGGAAGAATTTCCAGAGAGGGTGATAGTAATGCCAAGTTCTAAAAATATTAGGATGACCTGAATTATGTTCCCCCAGATCCTTATGTTGGAGCCTTAACTCTCACTGTGAGTACATTTATAGGATTTTAAAAGATCTAATCAAGTTTAAATGAGACTATAAGTGTGTGTCCTAATCTAATCTGACTGGTTTTTTTATAAGAAGAGACAGACACTAGGGATGTATTCACATAAGGAAAAGACCACATGAGGATATATAGTAAGAAGGTAACGAAGGTGAGAGGTCTTAGGAAAATTCATAATAGTTGACAGCTTGATCTTGGATTTATAACTTCCAAAACAATGAAAAAAATTCTTTTATATATATATTATTTTTTATTTATAAAAAGGAAATACTGACCAAAACCATAAGATAAGAGGGGTACAACTTCACACAATTCCCACCACCAGAACTCTGTATCCCATCCCATCCCCTGATAGCTTTCCTATTCTTTAACCTTCTGGGAGTATGGACCCAAGGTCATTGTGGGATGTAGAAAGTGGAAGGTCTGGCTTCTGTAATTGCTTCCCCGCTGAACATGGGCTTTAACAGGTCGATCCATACTCCTAGCATGTCTCTCTCTTTCCCTAGTGGGGTGGGTTTCTGAGGAATTTGAGCTCCAGGACACATTGGTACGGCTGTCTGTCCAGGGAAATCTGGTTGGCATCGTGCTAGCATCTGGAACCTGGTGGTTGACAAGAGAGTTAACATATAAAACCAAACAAGTTGTTGACTAGTCATGAACCTAAAGGCTGGAATAGTGCAGATGAAGAGCTGGGGGGGGGGGGTGTCTCCATTCTGCAGATAGCTAGTAGGCATATTTTAGTTATATTCCATAGAGCCTGTTGCTATACTATCTTTTTTTTTTTCCTGAGCCTGAAATCTGATATGCAGGTGGATCCTAGTTATTGTTTGGGGAGATGATGTCATGGCTGGAAAAAAGGACCAGAAAGCTGGATCAGGGAAGAGAGTAGCTCCCAAATATGGGAAAGGTGTATAAATATTGTTGACTATAAACCCCATCGATTTGATGTGATCTGGGGCACATATTCAGCTTAGGAGCCTATGTGACCTCTGCATCCCTGTAGATACGACCTCACATTCTGTGGTCATGAGTAGGAACATTCCAAGCTGCCCCAATATCAGGACCCATCTTCCTCAGGTGTAGCATAGAGTATGTTGTCCAGTCTCCCTTCAGAGGATGGAACATTCTCTACCATTGTTGATCTAAGTTGAGGGCAAGGTCCTAAGGGGTTTGTTTTGTTGTTCCTGATATAGATGACCGGTAACAATGGAGAGAGAGATTTATCCAAGGTCTAGGCCCATCATATCTGTTTGGGAATCTCGGAACTCCATGAATAGGGCCCCAGCTGATGGGGTGGCCTAATAGTGACTAAAGAGTCATCGTTAAAGTATGCCAGTCTCTTGCCATTATTCAGCTTTTGCAGTCCTTGCTTTGATAAGGATAGCATGGGAGTGAGAAAAAGAAATTTCTACTACTTAGGCTATCTGTTCCATGGCACTTTGTTACAGCAACCCCAGTAGATCAATACAGATTTCCAGATTTCTTTCTCTTCCTTCTTTCATAAGCTTTGTTAGCTCCGTGACAGTTTTCTCTAACACCTGTCACATCATTGCTGTCCATTCTTCCTTATAGGATGTTGGAGTACCCAGGCATGTGTCTCTAATTAATGACAGGTAGGTGGGTTTTTCAAATGAGTATTCTATCAAGTGGTCACAGGAAACCCACATGTTATAAATATTGATACCAGCAGGCACAAATAGCTCCTGGCCATTTATATGATATGTGTGTTTCTGGCAGATTTTCTGTAGTCTTCTCAAACATGAGCTCAGGATTGCTACATGTAGCAGTAAACTTGTCACTTTTGTGTATAGCAATATATATGGAGCCGAGCATTCTTCACAGAATGGCAAACTTCTGAAGATTTAATTACTTATATGATTTATGCTCAGTTGCATACTTACGGTTTTAATCAAAGGTTTGGATTTTTAAGAACTATAAGAATTCTGTGAAATTAAACAAGGCTGTGGAGACATGTGAAGAGAGATCAAATAGACTGCTAATTAAGTAAATATACATCCAGTCTTGACAATATACTTGGCACATAGTAAGCACAACTTAAGGGTTAGATGTAATTATTGTTTTGAGGCAAAATTGAGTCTCTCCAAACACAAAGATCCCTGGGAATTACTGAATTAAGACAATAAATACTGAAAATCAAAAGAACCTATTTTTGTAAAACTAGTGTGAACAAAGTACCAGGTAAAATAACTAGTAAGATGGGGGTCAGGTGGTGGCAGACTGGGTTAAGCACACAAAGATTGAAGCACAAGGTCCCCCAAAAGGATCCAGGTTTGACCTCCCCTGATCCTCACCTGCAGGGGGGAAGCTTCACAAGTGGTGAAGCAGGTCTGCAGGTGCCCATATTTCTCTCCCCCTCTCTATTGTTCCCTCCCCCCTCAATTTCTCACTGTCCTATCCAATAAAATGAAAAAAAAAAAAAAAGGCTTCTAGGAGCAGTGGATTCATAATGCTGGCACCTAGCCCCAGTGATAATCCTGTAGGCAAAAATAATAAAAATAATAATAATCAGTAAGATATAACATATGGAAACAATGGAAAACATGGGCAGCTACAATGTCTTATGTTGGGAAATGGTGCAGATGTGGTTGAACATTGGCAGAGCCCACAAACCACTATATTTCCATGCAAGTATTATTTACAGATCCCCATCACGTTGTCCCCTCAGGGTATTGCTAATTCAGTTAAAACCATTGCAACAGTTGCTAAGGACGCTTCCACCTTCCAGGCATGCCTTTTGTCTCTCTTCACCCCCTTTCCTAGCCAATCCCATCCCCACTTGCCACTTCCAGAATTCTGTAAAAGTCACTCCTGTTTGTGCTTTCTCTTCTCTCCCCCTCTATTTTCCCCTCTCTTTCTCCCTCTCTTCCCCCTCCTTTTTCTCTTCCGCATCCTGACCTGGAGAAGGACTGGTGGGCATAGCGGGAGGCGGCCATTTTGCTAGCTCCACATGGCCTAAACCCGCTGTGCCCGCACCCAACTGTGGGGCCTGAGTGAATAAAGATTTGCGTTCCTGCTCCACCATGAGCTCCTGGTCTCATCTCTCTCTCACACGCAACCCGACAGTCATACATAACCAAATATAATGGGGTTAAACAAAACCTGGGTAGAGCACAGATATTAGCATCTTCAGGAACTGAGTTTAAGTCCCAGGATACCACATGAGTGACTACAGGGGAGTAGAGGAATTTTTATGAGCACGTGAGCAGTGGAGAATTATTTTACATTTTTGACTATTTATCAGAGGGGTCAGGGATTGCACAGCAGTTTACACAACAGAATTTCTTGTTTGAGACTTGGAAAACCCAGGTTCAGTCCCTAGCATCAACATAAGTCAGACATGAATACTTCTCTGGCAAACACATACACACACGCGCACACACATACATACACACACACACACACACACACACACACACACACGTTTACTATGGTTGAGTATTTATAATACTTTGAAAAAGAAGATGTTTCTTTACCCATCACTAGTTATCTAAATACTAAATAAGTACATGCTTTCATATATAATGGGCATATAAAATTTGTTGCAAGGTATTGTGATAGGTTGATAATTAAGCAAAGCTCTTAGAAAATGCCTGGGGAAAGTCATTCTATGGCTCTGGCAATGGAACACCTGATTCCAGGTATTCAGGAAGCAAAGGAAGGTTCAACCCTCTCAGGCACTCCAACCCTCCATGGCTCTTTTGGCCCATCTGTACTTTATGTTAAATTCTAAGATTAGACTATCCTCAAATATTAATTACACCTAAACTTGTACTTCAGTATACATTCACATTTAGTCTAATTGTAGCAGCCTTAATGTTTCACTTTAGTGAGTATAGTTATCCCCTAGTAACAGATACAGAAATGTGGGTCACCATAGTTTGATTCTTAAAGCATAACCAGGAGGGCCTGGGTCATAACTCACCCAATAGAGTACACATGTCACTATGAGTACTCTACTCCAGGTTCAAGTTCTCAGTCTCTTCTGCAGAAAGAAAGTTTTACAAGTATTTGAGTAGTACTACAGATATCTCTCATCTCTATCTCTCTTTCCCTCTCTATCACTCTGTCTCTCACCCTCTATCAAAAAAAAAAAGGGGGGGGGACTGGTTGTAACAAACATATCAGAATCTGCAGTGACCTGCTTCAGACCCCTGGTTCCCACCTGACAGGGAAAGCTTCATGATCAGGGAAACAATGCTGTGGCTCTATCTCCCCCTTCCTCTCCAATTTCTCTCTCTATATATCCAGATAAATAATTGCTGTCATTCCAGAAGAATGGCAGAACTGTGGCAGGTGTACAGCCGCAGTAATAAACCTGTTGGAAAAAAAAGTAAAAAGCAAAGCACAGTTAGGCTAAAAAAAAAAAAAAGCTACCTCATTGTGTCTCTTTGGCTCTCATTGGAGGGTAGTAGACTTATCTGCTTATGACCTGAACTAGCTCTCCTCACTACTCCCTAGATGCAGAGACCTCCCCCTTAATACTTAACATAGTAGTGCTTCCCAAGCATAGATCCCTGGAAAAGTAAAGATCTGATCCATAATACATTTCCCTGTTTCAAAGTAGAGTCTGGGAGAATGTGTGTTGGGGGTGAGGGGAGTTCAGTGGGGGTGGGAAGGAAATTTTACCTAGGTTTACATAGATCTGAATGATCTATTCTAAACTAGTCCTTTTACTTTAATTATTCTTCTATCAATAGTTTTTATGTTAAATATATTTCATAGAATTGTGATGTTTATAGTTGCTAGTTTTTCTATACAGAAAATGAAAAAAAATTTAAACTAGTTTCCTATTTTTTTTGAAAATTATTTATTATTGAATAGAGACAGAGAGAAATTGAGAGTAAAGGGGGAGAGGGAGAAATAGAGATACCTGCAGCACTGCTTCACCAGTTGTGAAGCTTTTCCCCTGAAGATGGGGACCAAGGGTTTGAACCTAGGTACTTGCATATTGTAACATGTGTGCTCAACCAGGTATGCCACTACTTGGCCCAATTTTTATTTTTATTTTTAAACTGACCTGTGAGATGCAAAAGATAGAACTTTTTCACAAAACCAGGACATACTGCAACTTTAAAACTCTTCATTTCATGTGGTCCAGGAGGTGGCACAGTGGATAAAGCATTGGACTCTCAACCATGAGGTCCTGAGGTTGATTCCCCAGCAGCACAAGTACCAGAATGATGTCTGGTTCTTTCTCCTATCTCTCTCATGAATGAATAAATAAATAATTAAAAAATAACTCTTCATTTCCTCCATCTGTGTCTTTATCTGTTCTTTCCTCTCCTCTTCCCCTTTAGTTTTCTTTTCAGTGTCTGACATAATCTTCTCGTCATCCCTTCAACTCAATGACTGAGTATGTCTTCAGCCATTCCTGGCCAATCTGTCTGTTTATATAACTTCTTTACAACCTGTACATGAAAACTTCAACCTTCTGTTTACTTTCTTTTTTCTCTCCAAGATGATTATTCCACTGGGTAGCTTCAGTATAAACCTTCTACTTTCGTACCATGGTGATTATTTCTCCATTTCCCTCTCTCTCCTGTGAGACATTGAGCCAAATAAGAGTAAAGATGGGACTATGGCTTTCCTTTTGCTCATGTCTGGTGCCAAGCTAGGGATTGTAGAGCAGATGGACCAAGGAAAGGGGTGAAAGGAGATGAAAAATACAGAAACAAAGCAAATGACAGAGAGGAGCAGAATGGAAACAGAGAGATACACATACAGAGAGAAAAGGTAGTAATGGGAAGGAAAGGAAAGAAGAGGAAATGAAAGACAGAAAAAGACGGGAAGAAAGAGAAAGAGAAAGAAAGAGAGAGGAAGAAAGGAAGGAAGGAAGGAAGGAAGGAAGGAAGGAAGGAAGGAAGGGAGGAAGAGACACAGGGTGGGGGGAGGGAGGGAGAGAAGGAGGGAGGGAAATATATTGTGGAAAAAGTCATGGTGTAAAATGCAGATGTGAGGTTAAGGAAAGAGAAAGGTTTCTGCTTGCAAATAAACTATTTTTGACTTTTTAACTCTGACTTATTTAGAGATCATTGTTGTTGAACATGGCAAACCTACTTTCTCAAGGAAAACACACACACACACACACACACACACACACACACACACACTGCTATTCCCATCATTCCTCTTTAACACACTCAAGGGAATTGACTTGTTGCCCATTTTTCATCCTATAACTATTTGAATATATTTGCATAAAATTATATATTGATGTTCATCATTTCTGTAATTTCTCGAGATAAATAAAATCTACTTTTTAAAAATGAAAAGCTATATAGACCATGTGTTTAACCTTAGAAAACTTGGCAATTTGTTAAAGGCTTCATTTGTTGGCATAGTAAAATTATTTTACATGCATAAAAATTCCCGGGTAACTTTTACAATGATATATTTTAACTTAGTACTAATACAACTTTTATTAAAGCATATTTATATATTTTAATTAATACAGTTTGCCTAAAAGCACCCCAATTTTGTAAAATTGCAGTTTTGGTTTTAAAAAGTAGTATTTAAAACTCAATTCCCCAAATAAATGTAATGACAAAGATGCAGTTAAGAATTTTCTTTATGAACATAAGGTTGATTCCCTAGGATATAACCCCAGGGGAGGATTCTCTGGGTCTATGGTCATAGCAGCACAGTCTGTAATAGCTAAAACTTAGAAGAAATTTAGGTGTCCAACAATAGGTGAGTGGCTGAGAGAGGTATAGTGTATTTACACTATGGAATACTACTTAGCTCTGAAAAATGATAAGTTCACCTTCTTTACCTCATCTTGAATGGAGCTCAAAGGAATCATGTTAAGTTACTTAAGCCAGAAAGAGAAGGATGAATATGGGGATGCTATCTCCCATAGACATAAGTTAAGAAATAAGAACAGAGAGGGAAACACAAAGCAGAACTTGGACTGGAGTTGGTGTATGCAGCAAATTAAAGGACTCTGGAGGGAGTTTCAGGTTCTGATCCAAGATGGTGAAGAAGGACCTAGGTTGGGAATGAGAGTGTTTTGTAAAAAACTGACAGAAATTTTATTTTATATACGTACCAATAACTGAAATTTACTGTAAACCATTGATTCCCCTCCCAATAAAAAATATGCACAGCTCTATGCTCAAAGCTGCACTGTTCACAGTAATCAAAGTGTGAAACCTAAATGCTTGTGGACAGATGAAGAATTTGGGATATGTATGAAACTGAGCACTATTCTATAATTTTAAATGATGAAGGTTTGCGAACTATGGTGGTTTTCATTATAGGAGCTCGGGCACAGAAATGTACAAGTGTACCCTTATTGTCTTGTGACCTTATAAATGACTATTAAATTACTAGTAAACAAGAACAATTAAAAATAATATAACCTCAGATAAGTTTAAAAAAAAAAAAGAATGATCTTTAATGAGAAGGGAGCTTTTATTTCAAGTTGGGTAAAATGCTCTGAACCACCACATATTAAGGGCTTCTTGGGTTTGACAAGCCTTCCCAGTCACATTATGGACCCCTTGCTATCCTCATTTCTTTTCTATTTATTTATTTATTTATTTATTTTCCTTTTTGTTGCCCTTGTTGTTTAACATTGTTGTGGTTATTAATGTCATTGTTGTTGGATAGGACAGAGAGAAATGGAGAGAGGAGGGGAAGACAGAGAGGAGGAGAGAAAGACAGACACCTGCAGACCTGCTTCACCGCTTGTGAAGTGACTCCCCTGCAGGTGGGGAGCCGGGGGCTCGAACAGGGATCCTTACGCAGGTCCTGGCGATTTGCGCCACCTGCGCTTACCCCGCTGCGCCACCGCCTGACTCCCTTGCTATCCTCATTTCACCTTGATGATGATCAGGCTATGAAGTCTTCAGGTCACTCTGTAATGTCCAATAGTAAATAACTTAGCTGAGTTTCAAACTTGTATCATCTGATACCAAATGCCTTTGAACTAAAATATTTCTCCTCATACAACAAAGATTTACAGCCTGTGTTTCTACCAAGCATGGTGTTGACAGAGTGATCCACTGACCTGTGGCCTTAAATAAACTGACAAGATAAAAGGAGAAAGAATTGTCACTAAGATCCTATTGAATGTATCCGTTTATTTAACCCTGAAAACAGACCTGTGTGATAGTAATACTTAGATAGCCTTGCATCCCTTGATTACAAGGATGCATTCTCAGAAAAGTGTCGCTGTGGGGTAATCACCATTTTAATTGCACAGACTTAAGGAGTATAGCCTGTGGGGTTGGCCATCTTAGACCTGTCCACTGTTTATCAAAATACCCTTAAGTGATGGTTGGCTGTATTAATTCATCCTCTTTGACCGCTAAGAATCTCTCTAATTATTCAGTCTCCATAATAAAGCATAAAAACCCAAAATTTTCTTAACCTGACATTAGAGAAGCAGTCTACTTTTTATATATTTTAATTGATGGACTATTGGTTGAAAGTATTTTTTTTTCCTCCAGGGTTATTGCTGGGCTCGGTGCCTACACCATGAATCCACTGCTCCTGGAGGCCGTTTTTTACCCTTTTGTTGCCCTTGTTGTTGAAGCCTCGTTGTGGTTATTATTATTACCATTGTTGACATTGTTCATTGTTGGATAGGACAGAGAGAAATGGAGAGAGGAGGGGAAGACAGAGGGGGAGAGAAAGACAGACACCTGCAGACTTGCTTCACCGCCTGTGAAGCAACTCCCTTGAAGGTGGGGAGCCGGGGCTCGAACCGGGATCCTTATGCCAGTCCTTGCGCTCTGCACCACGTGCGCCTAACCCACTGCGCCACCGCCTGACCCCCCTAAGTATTTAATACAATTTAATCTGTAAAACAATTCACTATGCCCATCACCAAAGCTGTAGTGTCATTCCTGTTCCTCCTATTACCCCTTCTTCCTCTTCCTCTCTCACAATATCTATGCTCTTCAGAGTCTATGAGAACTGCTACTGATTTGTACTTGATGTAAAAACCTAAGCTCTGTTGCATTCTGGCTTTGTGTCCATGTTTTTTAACTGGACCGTGTGAGTATTCTCACTTGTGCCTCACAATATATCCAGAAAAGAAGTTTTCCTAGTATTTACCCTGAAGCAGAGATTGATTTGACTTCAGGGCACAAGCAGGTGTAAGAAGGCAACTTCTCAGGAGCAAGCTAGAGCTGAAGCATGCAGACCCCGCCTAAGGGCATTCAAATTCTAACTACTGAAAACCAACACTCTCATCTAATAAACTTGTTTTCTGGCCTTTTGTATAGCCTGTGTCTACCTCTGACCCCAGCCCAGAGGGACAGAGAGAGATCTGGGTTATAGTATATGCTACTCCATTTGCAGAAACTGGCAGTGTGTCTTGTACTTATACGCATACTCTTCAGATGATGCCATGCTTCAGATGATCCTCCCAGCTTGGATATCCTGACATCATCCATTCTACCTTCCTGCAGTGTCTAAAGTAGCTGCACATGGTGTTTATGTTATTACAAGACCCTTAATTGTTATTAATTACTGTTGGAGGTGATGATAATTAACACACCGTAATGAAATGCTAGCCCACCAGCCTGACATGTGTTTTTAACCTCTGCCTTTCTAAGGAGATCTACAGGCCTGATAGAGATATCACATCTTAGTGATGAAGAAGAGGCAGAGGTGTGTGAGTTAAACCTGGAGACCTGGAGCCTCGTGCTGCTTCTTCCATGGGAAGATCTCATTGCCTATGGCCTGTGCCTTGCTGCCTCCCGTCAGCAACTCTGGCTTCCCACTGTCAAGCCAGTTCTGCTTGATCAGAACAGCAGGCTCGTTTGATGACATGCCAGCACGAGCTTCAGACACCCAATTACTGTGCCACCAGTGACAAATATGAAGGGGGGAGCAGCAATAATCGTTTAATAAATTTATTATGAAGATATATGGCCCTTACATAAATCACCTGCCTTATTCTTGGAAAACTTTGCTTATTCAGACAAGGAGACAACAAGTATCAGTTTCAAAATCCCAGAAGCCACTACATCTGGGTGGCCTTAGCAAGAGAGAGTAATCCCTGTGGCCTGAAACTCTCGGGGGCAGGGGCCAAACTGAAGCTCCCCAGAATGCCAGCCAACATTTGTTTATAACCCCCTGTCCTCACACCCAAGATGTCTTTCTGGACTGTGAGATGCTGCTCTGGAGAGAAAGTCTAGGTTTTCACACCATGTAGTGACTTCTAGTAGACTGTCCCCAAGGGGTGGCTGAGAAGCACCTTGACAAACATTGTCTGTGTGATGGTTAGATATTCTGTTATACACCTCATAGAGAAAATGGTGCCTCAGATAAATAGAGTTATGCAAGGACATCATCAGTGGACCACAAAATGCTTAAAAACATTGACTTTGAAACTATTGATAGATAACCCTCATTTAAGTCCAGAGTCTACCAAACTTTGGCTGTGTGACCTTATCCATGTTACTAAACCTCTCTAAGCTTCAGTTCCTTTTTTTAAAAAATGGAAGTTAAAAGGTTCAAACATCCAACTCTCAATAGTAGTTGGAACTCTGAATAAGGCATCTCTCTCCTTATAGTAATAGACAATAAGAATTCTGGGGAATGACTCAGTGGTAAAGTATTTATCTTGTATGTTTGGTGGCCTAGATTCAATCCCCAGCACTGCGTGAGAACAACAAAGACAAAAAAAAAAAAAAGAGGGCATGATAAATGCTAGAAGAGTGTTCTGATCCCTCCTTTCTCTCTTGCTCTCTCAATCTAGCTCCCTACCCCCCTTAAGAGAACTGAAAAAGTGACTGGGGTGACAGCATAATGGTTATACAAAAGATTTTCAAGTCTGAGTCTCTGAAGCCCCAAGTTCAATCCCCAGCACTATCATAAGCCAGAGCTGAGCAGTTCTGGCTATACTACTACTACTACTACTACTACTACTACTACTACTACTAATAACAACAACAGAACATAGGAGCACTTTTCAATGAATAGGCTACTAGTTTGTCAGCTTGCCATTCCTTCACACACAAATGCAATCAGTGAATCAAAGAAAGAACTTTTATCTTTTATAAGTCATATCCACTCTGTTACACACACACACATACACACACACATGCTATCTCTCATGCATACATACATACCAGCTCAAGCTTATAAGTTCTCTAAACAGAAGTGTACACACACACACACACACACACACACACACACCAAAGCCTTTGGCCTCAAGACAGAAGGTGAGCAGGAGAAACTAGGACAGTCTGCAAAGTGTCTTGCCAATGAGGTGGCAACAGTCCTGAGCAGAAGGCAGTGCAAGCAAAGGCTCTGCCTTCTGTTGCTGCTAAAGGTTTCCCGCAGTCGGTGTGTCTGCTGAACTGCCTCCCTATTTCTAGGCCCAGAGCCTGTGGCACTGCAGCTGTCTGCCCTCCCTTTCTTCCTGGCTCTCTCACCTCTGCAGATGCATCCTTTCCCCCTACTTCTCTATTAGGAGTCTGTTGGCAGGGCATGAGGACCGAAAGCACACATTCTGGGTGTATGTGTGTCATGCACTGTGCCTTGTGCTGTGAAGGAGGTTTAGCATTTATTCCCCTGGCAAAAGCACAGAGACTGTATTAATATCTCTAGTTCACTGCTGAGGAAACTGAATCAAAAACCATCAGAATTTTATACAACTGCCCAGTTAAGTTTTGTCCCAGGTCTAACTGACTTCAAAACATTCAGACCTTTCTGTGGAAAACCTGGAGAGTTGGGGGAAAGAAGGGAGTTATACTTCTATGGTAGTAATTTAGTGGGGATGAGGTGAGAAGGGAGTAAATCTTAGCAACTTCCAGACTTGCTTAAAAGTTCATCTTAACTTAACAAGATCCATCCTTGTTAACCCAACCCTCCCCCCTGGTGCTTTCTGGTCCTGTTCACAGATGCATTGGGGGGTGGGGAGGGTCAGTTCCCCAATGGGACATGCTTGATTTCTGTGCATATTTGAAAAGTCTGGTTCACTAAATCATCTGTCATTTGTTGGAAGAGTAGTAGTGGAGCATTAACCACATACAAATCAGCATATTCCCTGGAGTCTTGGAAACAGTACGGAGGGGAGGGGCCCATCTTTTCTTATTCAACCCTGTAAGTATAGGTTGAGTGAAGGAATCCCTTCCTACATACTCCATATGCCTCAGAAAGGAGAAATTTGAAACAGACTCATCATCTGTGGGAGAATTGCAGACTCTCCTGTGAAAACTGCTTACTTCTTTCAGACTTGACGTCCTTTCTTGCACTGGTCCTTGCACTTTGTGCCATGTGAGCTTAACCTGCTGTGCTACTGCCTGGACCCCCTTTATGTCCTTTCTGAAAGGCTCATTTGCTCTGTTCTGGGGTTGTCTCATCTGATACAAGAAGAGAGGAACAGACTCTCCATGTATTCTTTTTGAAATACCTCAGAGCCAACGCTATATGCCTCTGTTTAAGGGAATTGTACTGGTCACTTTGAGGAGCAGACAGATAGTGACACTGTCAGTTCATGGAGTGAACATAGGACGCTGGGATCTGTCAAAAACCTCCTGTCATTGTTGCTGTTATTAACATGTTCCTTACTTGCCAGAGTCTAGCAGCTTTCTTGATTTCCTGTTTCTGTGTCTTAGAGGAAAGTTCATAATTCTCAATTCTCTTCATCACAACCCCACACTATCCTGCCTAATCCCCCTCCTTGATCATCTCTCATGCCTCCATGGAAGTATCTGAGCAGTTCAAGAAAGTGGGATGGAATTATCCTCCCCCTCATACACACATGTCCTGAAATGCACTGTTAAAAGCTTTGGTCAAGTTCCCTCATCTTTAAGACATCCATATTCTTTATTTATATAATGGGGTATGGAGGAGTAACATATGCATGAGTTTGTTTGCATATGCATAATTCTGCTAGTATAATATGACACATACCAGGTTATGTGTTATAATTGAGTTCTCTCCCTTTATTCCTCACCTCATAGGGCTTTTCTTTTTTTTCTTTTTTATTATATTTATTTTATTTTTGAGAGTAATGCAGAGAGAAACACCAGAGCAGAGCACTGCTTAGCTCTGCCTTATGGTAGTGCAGGGGGTTGAACCTGGGACTTGACAGAGCCTCAAGCCTGAGAATCTGTTTGCATTACCATTATGCTATGTCCCCTACCCTTGGACTTTCTTTTTAAACAAACCTATTTTTCTGCTTTATCAAGACCTTTTCTACATAATTCTCTGTGAAAAAAGGTTGTAGAATTCTTATAGTTTATATTCCTATTACAAGGGTTATTATTACTTCAGGTTCTGCAAAGTCCTGTATAACTAAATCGGTGTAACCATTTTCCCCCTCTGTTTTGCTGGACAAGATAACCATGATATTTATTTAGAAAATGTATTACTGAGGGTCAAGTGCTAGCACACCTGGTTAAGCACACACACATTACAGTACGTAAGGATCCACGTTCAGGACTTTTGTCTCCACCTACAAGGAGAAGACGTCGTGAGTGGTGAAACAGTTCTGCAGGTGTCTCTGTCCATTTCCCTCTCTACCTCTCCCTCCCCTCTCAATTTCTCTCTAATAAATAAATAAAACATTAAAATGTAAAAAAAAAGAAAAATAGAAAATGCATAACTTATTGTGCTTTACAAAAATTCACTTTCTAGTTTTCCTAGAACCCTATAATAGGTGATGTTTCTCCTATCCTCCACTTAAAAGATGATGGATCTATGAAAGTGGGAGATTTACTTTTCCAAGGACACAAAGTTGCTTTAGGACCAAGCTTAAAAAATATTACTTCTCCAAAATCGATGAGTTTAGATATACCTTGCTTTGCTGACTCTCCAGTTTAACACACATACACACACACACACACACCCCTTACAATTAAAAACTATAATACTATTATATGAAATATTATTATATGACTCCTGTTAATATTTTAACATATAATTCCAGGAAAGACTGCTGAGTGGCGTGGTAGATATGCAGACAATAGAGCAAATTTGTGTGTGTGTATGTGTGAAGTCCTGGGTTTGACTCCTGACCCTGCATAGTCCACAGTAGTACTCAGGTCTCTCTCTCTCTCTCTCTTTCTTTCTTCCTCTTCTCTCTTGCTCATGAAATAAATAAATTATTTTTTAAAAATAGATATATCTTAAAATGGGAAAAGGCACCAGAGTCTTTCACCTTCACTGTTCCACTATCTCTATCACTCATGTCTTACTATAGCCTCTGGTATCATCAAAGCCCCTGTAGCTGCATTGCCTTAGGAACCACTTCCTCTCACAGGAAAAGGCAGAGTCCCAGGCCCCAGGAGGCTCCATTCCTACTTCTTATTGAAACATTGCCAGTCAAGCGTGAGGGAATCCTTCCCAGCCTGCTGTTCTTTTATTGTGATACGCCTTCCTGTTTCCATGGATTTTGCAGGATGGGGAATGATTATTATTATTTTCTTTACTTTCTCTGAAAACAAAGTTCACTTCTCTAGGTTGCTTTATTTCAAAAGAGCAATCATCCCATTGGTCCTCTCAGCAATTCTACTGTCATTGTCACACTTATTTTCCCTGTGTCTGATCAGCAGGAAGTGCCTTTCTGGGCACTGAGAAGTTGGACAACTGTGGAGATCATCAGATGTTTAAAAAGCATGTCTTGTTTTGTTAGGAGAATGGAATTAGGTACCTATACTCTTTTGTGATAGAGGAATATTCATAAATGGAGCAAACAAGCACAGAAGGTGAATATTGAGGAAAATAGTCTTTGAAATACTGCAATATGTGCACCTGTGACTCTCGCTTTGCTACCGTGAGTCACAGCACAAGTTCAAATCATCTAAAAATTTTGTCTAACGCAAAGTTCATCAGAGATAAACTAGCTCATTTCTCACCAAAACAAAAATTACTGGGTTGAAAGCTTGGCTTGGATTGCTGTGGTGGCATTATTCAGTCGGAATCTGGTGTTACAATGCATGTGTAGTATCAGTATTTTAGTGAACTGTGTCAGGGATTTAGTTTGGGTCCCTTAAAAAGGAATAGGAAAGCTATCAAGGGAGGGGATGGGATACGGAGTTCTAGTGGTAGGAATTGTGTGGGATTGTACCCCTCTGATCCTATGGTTTTGTCGGTGTTCCCTTTTTATAAATAAATAAAAAGAAAATTTAAATAAATAAAATATTAATTAAAAATTGAATTTAAGACAGGTATTCTAGTGCGAGTGTTCTGTTACTGGAAGACTCTCAGGAAAAGGAAGGAGAGAAATCAGGATGGAGCAAGTGAAGAAGCTAAGTGGCGCATCACTGGGGCAGTGCGCTGAATTTTGAATGCTAGTGGTCAGTCAAAAGCTATGGCCAACGGGATGGTGATAGTGCATATCCTCCCATGCTGGTGACTGTCCTTAATAGAGGTCTATTCTTCACAGAAGGGAACAGCTGTGGGTCGCTAGCAGCCAACACTCACAGACGCTGGAAGTTGGGTGCACCAGCTCAGAAAAGATTATCTGCTAGATAATGGTGCCCAGTGACTAGTTCATTTCCTTGATACAAATAATGCAACCAATTCATTTTACAAGTGGGGAATCTGGTTACAAAGGGAACAGGTGAAATCTACACTCCTTTAGTGTAGGGTTGAGCCCTACACTCATTTCTTTGGTACATTTATGTTTCTGCATCCTTCCTTTTTTTTTTTTTTTTTTTTTTTTTTTGGTGGTGGTGGTGGTGGTAATGATTTACAACAATTCCTTCTTTCCCCATGACAGATGTCTATAAAACATTCTCACCTTCTACTTATTTCCCTTTTCACCCATTATGCGTCAGAACCCCTAGCCCGTTCTCCAGAGTTCTTTGCTTTGGTGGAATACATGAAGACCAAGTACAAGCTTTATTTTGTATCTTCTCTTTCTGACCATGTTTCGGAAGTTCTGCCTATAAGGGAGATCATCCTTCTTTTCTGGCTTATCACACTCAACATGATTCATTCAGGCTCCACCCAAGATGAAGCAAAGGGGGTTGCCTTCATCATTTTTAATAGATTAGTAGTCCATCTCCCTACACTAATTTCAAATCACTTGTTATGCTTAGAGCAAGAATGAGTTTATAGTAGTGCATGAGTCTTGTTCCTCAACTATGCAAGCACTTCATTTTTTATAGTTTTTTTTTTTCACTTATGTTTGCCTAATGTGACTGACTGTGAAATATCCTCCTTTTGTCTCTATCAAGCAATTATAAATAAAACATAGATATATTTCCAACATTTCAAAATGTAGACCCATCACAGAAAGTCCACTTGGTGTTGGAGTCCCTTAAAACACACTCTCAGCTGTGGTCCAGGAGGTGGCCCAGTGGATATGGCATTGGACTCTCAAGCATGAAGTCCTGAATTCAATCCCCGGCAGCACATATACCAGAGTGATGTCTGGTTCTTTCTCTTTCTCCTCTTATCCTTCTCATAAATAAAATATTTTTAAAAATAATTTATTTAAAAAGACAGTATCAGGTGCTGGGTGAAAACTAACTCCCTATAGCACATATACTACCATGCATGGGGACTCAGGTTCATGCCCCCAGGGTCTCCACCTGAGAGGGAAGATTCATGAGTAGTGGAGCACTGATGCAGATGTCTCTCCTCTGCCTCTATATCTCTATTTATCACTCTCTATAAAGAAAGAAAAAGGAGGGAGCCGGGTGGTGGCACAGCAGGTTAAGTGTACATGGTGCAAAGTGCAAGGGCCTGTGTAAGGATTCTGGTTCAAGCCCCCAGCTTCCCACCTGCAGGGGAGTTGCTTCACAGGCATGAAACAGGTCTGCAGGTGTCTTTTTCTCCCCCTCTATGTCTTCCTATCCACTCTCAATTTCTCTCTGTCCTATTCAACAACAAGGACAGTAATAACAACAACAATAACACCAACAACGATGATGATAAACAACAAGGGCAACAAAAGGAAAAAAATAAAATTAAAAAAAGAAAGAAAAAGGGGAAAAATGGGTCCCTTGCAACGGCGGAGTTATGCAGGCATTGAGCTCCAGTGATAACCCCAGTGACAAATTAAGTAAATAAATTGGTGAATAAATAGAACAATCTTGAGCTTGGAGATAGCATACTAGTTATACAAAATAGACTTTCATGCCTGATGCTGTTAAGTTCCATGTTCAACCCCCTAATAACACCATAAGCTAGAGCTTAGTGGTGCTCTGGTAAACACATAACACCATTAGGAAATGAGGCAAGAGAACTTCACCACAGAAGTGGTCCAGAAGGCTCTGCAAACATATAAGAAAGTGCTCAAAGCCACTGATTATAAACACAATAATGAGATGCCACTTTAAGCCTGTGAGGATGTCATTCATCAGAAAGGAGAGAAATAATAAATGTAGGTGAGAATGTGGAGGAAAGGAACCCTTTTACACTTGTTTTGGGAATGTAAGCTGATTCAATGTTTGGTGAAAACAGTCTGTAGACTTGTCAGAACACTGAAAATGGACCTGCTCTATGATCTCACAATTCCTATCTTGAGAATTTACTCAAAGGAAACAAAATACCTATCCATAGAGATCTATGTTCATAGCAGAATGACTTATAATAGCTAAAACGTGAAGCAACCCAAATGCCCAGCAATAGAGGAGTGGCTAAGAAAGTTGTAATACATTTACATAATGCTATATTACTTAGCTATTAAAATGATAAAATCATTTCCTTTCCTTCATCAAGGATGGAGCTAGAAGGCATTATATTGAGATAAGACAAAAAAATACCAGATAATTTTATTTATGGATGAGATTTTTTAAAAATAATAATAAGAGCAGCAAAAGAAAGGTAAACTTGAACTAGGTGGGGTGTACTGAACCAAAGCAAAAGACTCTGGGAAAAAATGGAGTGAGAGAGGGTAAAGTGGTCTTGGGGTCCAGATTCATGATGATGAAAAATGACCCAAGTTGGTAGTGGGAGTGTTCTGCAGACATCTACCATGGGGAAATGAGAAACTACATTCATGTGTCAACAACTGTATTATATATAAACCATTAACTCACCAATAAAATGGGGGGGGATCTCTTAGTTCACATGGGTAGTGCATATGCTGTGTGATATGTTATATGTTTAAACCTAACCCCTATCAAATTGTAGTAAGTTTTGGTGCTGTGGCATCTTTCCCTCCCTCTCGCTGTGTCTCTATCTGAAAGAGTCAGCCTGGTCTGGTGAAACCCTGGAAATGACAGAAGAAAAAAAAAAAGGGGATAACCTGAAAAGATGTGCAGTTTTAGAGATTACCTATAATGTCTGCACTGCACTATCAATCTTATAAATACCTAAATAATAAATAAATACCTAAATATATCAATAAATACCTAAATAGGTATTTATAAAACACTATGGGTTTCTTGTAGTATCCCACAGATACTATCTATGGAAACTGTGTCATGTTCAGTAGTCATGCATTTGACTATCTAACCATAATATATGCCAGGCTGTTTTTTTTTCTTTTCTTTTTTGTGGTGAGACCAAGTAGATAAAACTGATGTGGTTCCTATTTTTATTATAAGCATAATAAAGATAGTAACTATGAAGTCAGGGGAGCTTCAGATGGTTCTAAGTGCTACTGAAAGTGACTGGGACAAAGACTTAAAATTAGTGGGTTAAGGAAAGGCTTTTCTGGGAAGGCAATACTTAGTAAGCTGAACTGTAAGAAAGGGTCACAAAGAGTCTTAGAAAGGAGGAGGTAGCATATGAATAACCCAGAAGCAAGAAGGAGTTTGACATAATTCAGAAATAACAATAATAAAAACAGAGATTTCCAAAAATGGTGAATGTACAAGTGAGATAATAATATGCTGCAAGATTACTGTGCAGGTGGGGATAAAGTGAAAGCACAGTATCTTCCTTCAAGACACTCACGATCTAAATCCATAGTCACTTGTTGGCAGTGGTAACTAGCACCTCTGGGTATTTGTGGTGCATTTTATTACTAACTGATGCCCTCATAGATCAGCTGTAACAATAGTATTGCATTGTAAATTGCCGATTGGATGTGTCAGCTCAAATATTTGTGTTGTTGGGGATGATCTGTAAATTTTACAGTCTCAATATAGGTTTCTTTGTATTTACTTTAAAGCAGAATACTACTGATATCTTTATATGTTGGTAGTAAAGTTGTGAATAACTTGAAATCATGGAAGTTCCATTACAGACCCTTTAGATATTTTCCAAAGCTAAAACTTACTAAATGTGCTGGCTGTATGATTAAGGTTTGCTAAGAGTTTATTTCTTTAACTGAAATAGCATTGCTTCATAAGAATGTTTATATTTTAATGTTACAGTTTCACTCCTGTACAGAATATAAACATCAATCACATCACCAAAACACCAATCCCCTTTTTCTTTTTTTTATTAGTGATTTAATGATTAAGATTGTAGCATAAGATCGGTAAAATTGGATATAATTCCCACCAATAAACTTCTGTGTCCCATCCCCTCCATTGGAAGTTTCCCTGTTCTTTATCCCTCTGGGACTATGGACCAAAATTCTTTAAGGGGTGCAGAAAGTGGAAGGTCTATCTTTTGTAATTGCTTCTCCACTGAGCATAGCTGTTGGCAGGTTGATCCATATCCCCAGTCTGTTTCTTCAGTCTCCATCCTTCAAAGGTCACTGAGTCCCTCCTCTCTCAACAGCCTTCAGCTCCAGCTAACCTCAGATCTGTATTTTCAGAGTAAAGGCTTGTTTATGTTTGACTTTGTCAGTTCCCTTGCTTTGTTTCTGTAGCTCTCACGTACAAGTGAAATCATTTGGTATTTGCTTTCTCTTTCCGGCTTATTTTACTTAGTACAATCTTCTCAGGCTCAATCTATGTTATAGCAAAAGACAAGATTTCATGTGTAGTGTTTCAGTGTGTGTATACACTATTTCTTTACCTGCTTAGTTGTTGTTAAGCATTTGAGTTTTTTCCAAATCTTGAGTATTTGAAGCAGGACTGCAATGAGCATTAATGCAATGAGCATTAATGAGGGAGGAGAAGAGGAGGAGGGAGGGAAGAGGGAAAGAGAGAGGAAGGAGAGAGGGAGGGAGGGAGAAGGGGAGAGGAGGGAGGAGGGAGAGGACTGAGGAAGGTGGGAGGGAGGGAAAGGGGAGATGAGGGAAAGAGAGGAGGGCTAGAAAAAAAGAGGGAAGTAGCAGAGGGAAAGAGAGGACTGAGGAAGTAGAGGGAAGGAAGAGTACCTGTTTTGATGAGTATTTGTTTGCTTTAGATAGACACATAGGGATAGAATGGGTGGGTCATATAGTAGATTTAATTTTAACTTTTTGAGAATAGTAAATATTTCAGACTTTAGCAAATTCCTAAAGAGCATAGCTTTTTTTTTTTAATCGACTTTCACTTGCTTTGATTGGTTAACATGAGAAATTAATCCAAAACAAGTATTTTATATAAATGACAGCAAGCAGTTGGAAATATTTTACCAGTAGATCAATGAAAACTTAGAGATGCAAGTGACAGAGACCTCAAATAATTATGCTTTACACAAAATTATAAGATATTTCTCTCTTCCATAGAAAAGTCAGAAATCAACCATCTATGGGGCCAATTTGGCAGTTCAGCTCCATGAAGTTCTCTGGAATCCAGTCTCTACCTTCCTTCTCTACCACACATGTTGACTCTCCCGTCACTGCACCCATCTTTCAGATAGTAAGATAGAATGACCTTGGAGGCGGCACACTGAATCAAGTGTTGGATTCTCAAGCATGAGCTCTCAAGTTCAATACTGGGAATCACATATGTCAGAATATGGTTCCACTCCCCCCCCCCCCCCGCCCATCTCTCTCCTCTTTCATTAGCAAATAAATAGATATGTTAAAATAAATAAATATCATGCTAGGGAAAGCAGGGAGGAGAAGGCAGAAGTACAAGTAAGTTATTTTATGAGATGATTATCAAAAGCTATCTCAATTGTTTCTGCTTCTCAACAACCAAAACTTATCATGACCACAAAGTTGAAAGATGACTGCAAAGTGCAGTCTTTATTCTTGGTCACATGGCTGTAAATATCTTCTCTGAGGCTGACAGAGCAGTGTAGTGAGGAACAATGAGCAGCTTTTACTGTACCCAGTAGGGACATGACTCGCACAACAAATTTCATATTAATATAAGTGCTTCAAAGTAGTGGTCGCTAGTCCCTAAAATATAAAAAGTAGTAAAAACTAAAAATGGAGGAATCCAAAATAGTGTCACAAATATGTTTTTTTTTTTTTGAGCAGGACATGAAAAACAACTTAAATTGATTACCTACCACCTTAATTGTCTGGTAAAGAAAGGTTATTACCACTCATTCCCCCCAC